>NC_143397.1:199884046-200524046 GCF_052110815.1 Crocodylus siamensis
TAATTAGTTCATATCTCTTTCAGTGGCACATAAAGGCAGAATATATTCAACAGCATATGCAATAAGAATATGCAAGAATATGCTCCTCTAACAGCTGGCCAACAGCAAAGATATTAGTCTCTTGCTTTAAGTTCATCAATTCAGCTCAAACGATATCAACTTCTGATCCAGCTTATCACTTTAGTTCAAGTATGCTTTTTTTGTTGAAGGCTCTGTACTATATCCACACTCAACATGATTGTCTCCTACGAGGAGATGACTGGCTCTGTGGATGCAGAGAGTGTAATGGATATGATATACCTCAACTTTAGCAAGACTTTTGATACGGTCTCTAGCAACATTCTTGCAAGCAAGCTAAGGAACCCTGGGTTGAATTAATGGACTATAAGATGGACAGAAAAAACTGGCTGGGTCATCATCAGTTTCAAAGGGTAGTAGTCAATGACTCAGCATCTAGTAGAGCCAGTATAAAGCAGAGTGTCCAAAGTGTCGATCCAGGGACTGTTTTTGTTCAGTATCTTCACCAACGACAAGGCATCTACTTCAATAACAAGAGGGATGGCATGTACCCTCAACAAGTCTGCAGATAACACCAAGCTGGGGAAAGTAGGAGATACACTGTGGAGTAAAGCTAGGATTCAGAGACCTAGACAAATTGGAGGACTGGACCAAAAAGAAATCTCATGAAGTTCAATGAGGACAAATGCAAAGTTCTTCACTTAGGATGGAAAAATCCCATATACCAGTATGGGCTGGGGACTGACTGGGTAAACAACAGCTCTGCAGAAGAGGACCTGAGGATCAAAAGTAAATAAGCTGAAAAAAGGAAGCCGAATAAAAGCCAACAGTGTACCCTTGTTGCAAAGAAGGATAACGGTATGCTGGGCTGCATTAATAGAAATGTTACCAGCAGATTGAGGGAAGTGATTATCCCCTTTATTCAGCACTGGTGAGGCCACATTTGGAGTGCTGCATCCAGCACTTAATGAGTGCGGGTGAGCCACACAAAATCTTCCAAAGATATCATTTTAACAATTTATAGATAAAAAACAAAATTATATACTAAAAAAATCAAACACCTACAATAACAGTTTAATTTTAATTTCAAAAAATAATTTGTCTTCTTTTACACTTTTTTTGAGTAGCATGTATAGCCATACAGCTCAAAAGGAAGTCTTACTCTCATATATTGGGTGGGGGGTAAGCAGTGGGTGTGGGGTACTGCTTGGCTTCCCACAACTCCAGTGGCTTCTCTTCCTTCTGCCTGACATGTGGCTCCACCCCATCTTGCCCACAGCTCCCCCTGCAGCACTCCACTTGGGACTGAACCCTACCCATTCACACCAGGGGCAGCCCATGCCACACTCCTACCCGCACCCACCCAGCCCCACCAGTGGGTGGAAGGCAGCCAGGAACTAGAGCTCCAGCCCTGTGCACTGCGGCTGGAACCGTCCGACTGTAGCTTCTTCCCCACCTGCTCAGCCCATGTCCCCATGCCATTTACTGCCTGGAGCCACATGTCAGGGGCAGAAGGAGGAGGAGGAAAAGCAGCCACTGGAGGCAAGGAAAGCCAAGCAGTACCTAGGAAGCTGATGCACCAGCAGTCCTGCTGGGAAGAGCTGGGTTGCCCCAGGTGGGAGCAGGCAAGACTCAGCCCTATGTAGAGGCAGCTGCAGGCTGGATACAATCGATTGTTAGGCCATATCCAGCCAGTGAGCTATACTGTTTTCAGTGGCAACAGGTGACAAAACAAGCAGCAATGGTCTCAAATTGCAGCAAGGAAAGTTTAATGTTAGATATTAGGAAATAAACCCTCTCTCATTAAGACAGCAGTAAAGTACTAGAACAGGTTACCCAGAGTGGTTGTGGAATCTCCATTTTTGGAGGTTTTGAAGACCCAGCTAGACAAAACCTTAGGAATGGTTCTGCTTTGAACAGGGGGTTGGACTGGAAGGCATCCTGAGGTCCCTTCCAACCCTAATTTTCTATCATTCTATGAATACTAGAGGCATGTCTAGGCACAGCAATTTGCTCCAAACAAACTACAGCAAATTTAAAAAGGCAGGGATTTACTACTCTGCTGCTGCTACAAAGTAGCTTTCCATGGGCCTGTTCTTACCCTGCAATAAAATATAACCTAACTTACGGAAGCTTAGCACTCAATAAAAGAGGAGTGAGCTATTAAGATCTTGCCTTCACTTACCAGATTACAGTAACTGTTCACATGGATGCTATAGAGTAACTAGTAAAACAAAACACCCTTTAAAAAGTCACTGTAACTGTTGTGAGGGAAAGGGGGTTTCTGCACCCTAAGTTCATTCTGGGTTTTGGTCAGGGAAATTAACAAATACAATTTTGAAATGGAGCATGTTAAAATGTTCAGTTTCCATTCTGTTACTGCCATGAAGGCCAAGTCTAGACATTGGATTGGGCCTGGAATAGAACATATCCCTTGAGATGAGATAGTCTATAAGGCTTCAATATAGGGGCTGCAACTTAAAGCAAGGGGGGCTGGATGACTGTTGGATGGAGGACTGACAGCCCCTCCACACCTTCAGCTGTGCTGCTTATGACAAGCGAACCTTGCATTTCCCCTTGGCAAATGAGCTGCTTCCCTGACCCTTGCCAAGAGAAGAGATGGGGAGACCTGTATGAAGGGGGTGGGCGGGGTAGGATTGGAACATGTTATTTTTTGCATATGTGCTTTTCCTCTCTCCCCACCTTGTTCCCACCAGCAGCTCTCCAAATAAATTCCCTCACCCTCTCTCAGATTATTTGGGTGTAAGTAAAGTATGTCATGAGTACGGTCTTGTTTTCTCTGTGCTTCTTACAGGGAGGAGGTGCTAAATGGCTCTTTAAAGAAACCACCTTGAAAGCTGGTTGAGTAAAGGGAGGAAGGGGTAAGTCATGACATCTCTTGCTGAGAGAGTGGTGGTGGAAGGATCATTTTCGACCTGGAGGGATGTGGGCGGGGGGTTCCGCAGGGCTTGGTCCTCAGGCCTGCACTGTTCAACATCTTTATTAACGACTTGGACAAGGGGATAAAAAGCACCCTGTTCAAATCTGCTGATGACACGAAGATGTAGGGGGAAGTAAGCATGCTAGACGGGAGGAATAGGCTGCAAAAATCGGACCTAGGACAGATTACAGGGGTGGGTGGATGAGAACAGGATGGGTTTCAGCACTGACAAGTGCAAGGTGATGCACCTGGGGAGGAAAAACCAGCAGCATACCTACAGGCTGGGGAATTCCCTTCTTGTTAGTGCAGAGGCAGAAAAGGATCTTGGAGTCATCACTGATGCCAAGATGAACATGGGCCGGCAGTGTGGGGATGCAGTCAGGTAGGCCAACCGCACCTTGTCATGCATCCACAGATGCATCTCAGGCAGGTCCAAGGAGGTGATCCTCCCCCTCTATGCGGCACTGGTCACGCTGCAGTTAGAGTACTGCATCCAGTTCTGGGCACTGCATTTCAAGAGGATCCAGAGGAGGGCCACTCACATGTTCAGGGGGCAGCAGGGCAGGCCCTACAAGGAGAGGCTACAGGACCTGAACCTGTTCAGCCTCCACAAGAGAAGGCTGAGGGGGGATTTAGTGGCCTGTTACAAACTAGTCAGAGGGGACCAGCAGGCACTGGGGGAGTTTTTGTTCCCCCGAGCACTACCAGGAGTGACTAGAAATAACGGTCACAAGCTGGCAGAGGGTAGATTCAGACTAGACATCAGGAGGCGCTACTTCACTGTCAAGGCGGCTAGGATTTGGAACAGCTTCCAAGAGAAGTGGTGCTGGTTCCTACCCTGGAGGTCTTTAAGACAAGATGAACATCTTGCTGGGGTCATTTGACCCCACTACTCTTTCCTGCCAAGGCAGGGGATCGAACTTGATGATCTGCTCAGGTCTCTTCCGCCCCTACCAACTACGAAACTACGAAGCACCCTGGAGCACCAGAGTTCAGCATGAGTCACAGAGGAAGGTGAAGGGGGTAAGAGGGCAGTCCTTCCTGGGCTGCTGGAGGACTTGGCCAAATGCTGTCACCCTGTGAGCACATCTATACATGACGCCAAGGCAACATAGTGCCGGCAAGCACAAGCTGTGATGCCAAAGCTAAGACACCATCGCGACACGCTCCCTTGTTATAGCACATTGCTACAGTGATGTAACAACTAAAAATAAACGTACACTGTGCACACAGTGCAGTACAGGCTGTTACTGTGCCACCAGTTAGGACTTCCTAAAGGAAATACTCAATGACAGCAGAGTAACAAAGGTGCCATACGGACATGTATAAACGCGCCCAATGTATCGTATGTTCAAATTAAAGTGAGAAACACAAACAAACTACAAAGTTATTCTACATTTCACTAGCGTGTGTCTCAATGACCATCTTTAGGGCTCATGATCAGATAATAAATTGCTTGAATGTATGGCTTGTTACAGTTTATTGCTGCACTAACACACAAATTGAATTTACCAAAATGTAACATCTGCCAGGGGCCTCAAACCCCTACTCCTCTTTCAGTCCTCAGGCTTGCTTTTGAACAGAATATAATTTCTCTCTTACAGGCCAAATCAATAAGAAAAGAAAAAGGTACAGGCAGGGTAACATCCACAGGAGAATCAACAGGCATGGGGCTCTCATCGTGCTCCAAAACCAGGGGGGTGGGGCTAGGGATAGCTGAGCGAGGCTTCAAGAACTGGAACATCTGCACAGGAGACTATATTTTGGTGTACGTCATTCCCACAATGCACTGAACAAAGAAGCTGGCTGCGGGCTTCCACTACACCAGTCACATAAGAGTGAATATTTCCCTTGCATATAATAAATTCTTGGTATTAAAAGGGTCATTGCATAAGAGTGAATTTGCACATATATAGCCTGCATAAAGTGAGGGAAACCTGTAGCTTAATTAGAGCTTTTCGTTCTTTTCTTTAAATAATGTTTTTATTATTCATGGAGTCTTGATTAAAAATAATTAGACTTTGCCAAAATTCTTTTTGAATAAGATTTTGACTATGGAAATGTGTTGAATCTCACAAAGAAATGTCAACATGCCTAGCAAAGATTTTGCTTTTCTAAACTGATTTAGCATTTTAGTAACATGATCTTCTTGAAGCAACTAATTAATAGATATTGTTCTAAATATTGAGCAATTTCTTGTTCACACACTGCTCATTTCTTGATCTTTGAATAAATAAATAAGTATGTACTTTTACATCAGATTTATTGCCACAAAGGCTATATGATCTCCTTGGTCAATCATGTTAACTTATGTACAGTGTTAAACATAAACAGCTTTTGAGACTTCATACATAGTTTTTCCTTTAAAACTTTTTAGTTAATGAATGAAGTCCTCATGTACATGAGGTGTGAGGAGTGCTGTTAATCTCATGTACAACAAGCCTACCAGCCACTTTCCTTCTCATATTTTTTTTGTATCAGGCTCTAAGATTCTAAAACAGTTCATTGAAGTATATTCACTGTTTAAATATATTTTGCCTCTTACCCTATTTGAATTTATTTCAAATCACTCTCAACAAGTATAGGAGTTCTTCACTTAGGATGGAAGAACCCATGAGAATTAGGAGCTGGCTGCTTGGCTGTGAATGGCTAGATATGTCACATGATATTATTGCTTATGAAGGCGCTTAATGTCATGATACGACAATAACCTCATGAATTAGATTAGATAAATTTCTGTTGCCTGACTGCAAGAACAGTACATCATTTTAAAGTTACCTTACCATGATAATTGGTTTTGACAGTCAAATTAAGCAACCTTTTACACCAGTAAATTTGGATGCATCAAAAAAGTTTACAGAAAGGAAACAAAAGGAATAGTAGAAGTAAATAGCAATTCTTTTCGGAATTTTTTGCAGCATTTTTTCCAGCATCAATTCTATCCTTGAAGAACAACAACACAGAGCAGTGCAGAGTGAAACACAGCAACTGTTTAGCACACTGAACTGCTATTCAGCATTTGTATTTAGTAACTCTGAAGACAGGTTTCACTATACGCAGAAATATTGTACAGTACAGATAAAAATAACAAATGTACACTGTGTTCCATTAGAGATGGGAATGCTGCCTAAATTTTCAGAAGTATTTTAAAAATTACCGTAGGCTATTCAGGTTCCAAGCTTCTCAACACGTAACTTCCTGGCAATATGCATCAAACAGTCTGGATCTTTTAGAAACAAGTGAACCACCTTGTACTTCAGGGTATAATGCAACCACCAACTGATAGTGGCAGGTTATTATTCCATAATGGTCCACTATAGGACACTTGCATCTTCATCTGAAACATCTCAGAGGCCAATCAGGGACAAAATACTGAACTGAGTTAGGCAATATGATCTGAGTCACCAACAGATAAGAGCTGGGCAGAGGAAAGCAAAGGATTTTCTAATAAAACCTAATTTTGAAACATTAGTTTAGCCCAAGACCATAAAACTTTTGAAGACGTCTGTAGGAAACGACTAGAGCCCTGACCCCTACCACTGCCTGCCTGGCAGGCTTCCCTGAAGACCCAAGGCCTTAGCCCTGCTGCAATCTTCCTCAAAGGCTGCCCAAAGAGCAGTGGATCTCCAGACTTAGAATCAAAACACACAAAACATAGCAAAGACGACAGCTTTTCAGATTCAGTTTTGAAGAAGCTGAAAGAGCCAACCACAAATCACATATGAGATTGTCCCAAAATTAGCTCAATGTATGTCACAGTATAAGAATATATACATAAGTAATAATATTTGATAGCATAAGAATATATTTTATAAATGTGTGACACTTAAAATATGACCTTATTGAACCATAACCCAATACATAAACATCCAAACTGTTACCTAACCTCTACCCACCCTCAAAACCCTTTGCTGTAAGAGACAGGCTCGAAAGTCCTAAAAACATAATGCTGGAAATACCTCTCTAGAACAATGAAGCAGAGCTATCTGCTCATTGAGAGCCACTTGACTTGTCAATTAGCTGGGGCAACAGTCAATTAAATCCACATTTTCTGCAAAAATGGGCAATTAGGTAATGGTTTCATTGTTTGACTTTGAAGACTATTTGGATCTAATTAGCCCCTGAAGCCACTTCTTTGGTCCCCAAGTGTTGTGTACTAGAGATTATATTACAGCATAAACACATGCTGGATTGTTGCCTGGAAAGGAAACAGTCAGCATTCCAGACAAGGACATCAGAGAATCAACATCATTTTTTATTTAAATTAAGTATGGGTTGAATATATATTCTAGGCTCATAACTTTCATCGTCATGGCCTGTAAACATTAACATCTACATTTGAACTTCTCAAGTTACAAACAAAATATCTATGCTACAAACTAATATCTCCTTTGTGACAGAAGAGCTATTTTTAAATCTGCATGTTATACAAATAGATGAAGGCTCTTTTCCAAAGAATAGATTACCATTAAAAGGCAGAATAAGGAAGCCATTCTTGGAGATGTTCTCTATTGTGTTGACCAACCACAAAATCAATCTAGCCCTCATACTATCTTCTCACTGAAATCAGAAGCTACATCTGTCAGTCACTGGGCTGGCTCTTTTCAGGCTCTAATCAAATGCAGTCTCAGAAGTGTCAAGTTTCCAGTCTTTACTATTTTTGCACTGCAGTTCTCCAATTTGCTCTTTTTTATTCTAGATCCTGGACTGTAAACCCGTAAGAACGACCCAAGACTCGTTTCAAACAAGATTTTTCTCCACTGTGCAAGTATACAAGTTCAGTGATAAAGAAACAACTTTTTTTCCAAAACAAAGCATGGTACAAGTACCTTGAGATCTTTTCAAGGGTGCCACAAGGTGCCACACAATGCTAGGCATGCAAACATGTTTCACAACATATACCCAGAGATGTCAAATAGGAATTCCTAATATTAAGAACATTCTGATCTGTTATGATCCTTTTGAGCTCTCTGTAATGGATGAGTGCTCTTTTTTTTTTGTAAAGAAAAAAAAATGGAGTGAAAATGAAGATTTTCTGAGGGGTGCCTCGAGTCTAAAAAGGTTGAAAACTACTGAGCTAGGTAGAAGCACTTCTAAGAAGTACCTGGGAGCTATGATGGATGAGAAAATAAATCATCATGTGCCAGCAACATAATGCTGTTGAAAAAGAGCAAATGTTCAGTAAAGAAACATGATATGAAAGGCACAGAAGGTGACAGTACAAGTTTACTCAGTACTGGAGGTCTCAGCTGGAGCACTGTTTCAAGTGCTGGGAACCAGTCACATTTCTAGGACTTTTGAGCCTGTCTCTTATAGTGAAGGGTTTTGAGGGTGGGGAAAGGGTGGAGTTCAGGTAACAATTTGGAGAAGGTCAATGACACCAATGTTAAAGGGGCCAAAAAGGAAGCCATGTCAGCCAAGGCAGAAAGTACTAGGTATGTTTAGTTTGTAGAAAAGGAGATGAAGGAATGATAGCAGTTTGACTTAATTGTGTCTTCAGGCTGGCAGAAAGAAACAATACAAGGGGACCAAACAACCATGATGTTCATAAAAGAGCTATACCACTCTGAGTTAGTCTATAACAGGGATGCTCAGCCCCCAGCCCAAAGAACTCCCCAAGGGTACATAAATTTGGCAGTGAGTGCAATAGCAATTAACCAGTCCCCATCTGCCAATTTTTCCTTATGCACTGGATCCAGCTGGCATGTGCAAGGCCACAACAGAGGCCCAATCCAGCACATGCAGGGCAATGCAGACTTCTTGCAAGGCATAACTTGACATTTGTCATGGCTTAAGAAGCAGCCCTTGCATATAAAGCTGCCTTACCCTATCCAAGGGAAATACAAGCATCATCAGCAAAACTGACATCAGCCAAGAAATACCAAGTGCACTCAAGGAAGACATCTCCAAGAAAGCCACCACCCATGCACAAGAATGGAATTTCTCCTTCCCAAATAAACTGTGATAGCTGCAAGAGAAAGAAACAGACGCAATTCATGTCATTACGGCGATGCTGGCTATCACCGTTGTCAGTGCAAGGGTCACACTGAATGCATGTCATCAGAATCCCAAGACATCCAGCAAATAAACTCAAAAGAGTGCACCACCAGTTACTACTAATACCATTACTCATTCAAATGAAATGCCTACACTTCAGCATTTATTAGTAACGTGAAAACACAAACCCCACACAAGAAGATCTACACAGCAATTCTCCAAGGTGCTCCTTGTCATATGAAAGTAGACTCAGTACCTGTACCTTAAACTCAGAAGAGACATACAATTCACTGTAGCCTATATATTGTCCACCAACTAGGCTATGCAAAGCCAAGCTTGTAGATTTCAGACATTAGGGCTGGAAGGGTCCCCGGAAGATCAGAGTCCAGCCCCCTGCCCCAGGGGCAGGAAGTCAGCTGGGGTCATAGGATCCCAGCAAGATAAAACACCTAAATTTCTCTTGACGGCATTCAAAGCAGGTGCTTTAACCACCTCCGACGGCAAGTTATTTCAGACCCTGGGGGCTCAGACAGTAAAGATTATTACAAACAAACAAACAAACAAACAATAAACTTAAAGGGTGCGTGTTATGGCAATGTCCACCATGGGCAGGACTGAAGGGGTCCTCTGCCTAATAATTGCCAAAGAGCAAGCTTATTAAAAGAAGAATGGTTTGAGCCATTGGGTATCAAATTAACAGGAGTGCAAAGCCTCATGAGGGACACTTTACAAAATGTATTAAGGGATTTCAGCGAGGTCTTTGATTAACAGCTTGGTGTCTGTAAGTGCCAGTCTTTCATTTACACTGGATCCAACTGTGGCTTTAATTCAAATGAAGCAGCATGCTGCCTTCACCTTTCATCTAGAACTTGATGTAGAGATCGACTGACTCGTGGACCAACGTGTCCTAGAAGCAAGTTTAAATCCAGTATGGGCACTTCCATTATACTCCCATGAAGCCAAACAGGGATATTTGATTATGCACCGACTACAAGTGTACCATTAATAAAGCATTACAGAAGCACCCATAACAGATTCCAGCAGTAAATCAGCTCCTTGCCACTGCTGTTGGAGGGAAGACTTCTGCTAAATTACACTTGGCCCAAGCATGTCAACAATCCTCTGTAGATGATCAAATGGCTAATGCCCAGACAACCATCACACATACAGGAGCCTTCTGAGCCAAGTGCTTATAATTTTGAGTACAAGGATATTTGGGTAAATGCAGTATCTTATTAGACCAACTTAATAGCTGGAAAAAATTATTCTAGTACACAGTTGTTGTTTGGCTTCTCCTACATATATTCCATAGGGGCAGTCAGTGCATCAGATGAGATATTACATCTCTGGAGTTCCAGGTATAAGAACCAGGAATGGTGATAGTTCTGTTGTGGGGTGCATTTACTGTGGGAGTAGCGGAAATGTGTTGGCAGGTTTTACATTTTGTGTCCTGGCATAGTCCGAATCCATTCGGAGTGCTTTGGGCCATAGCAAGTTTGCTTCTGAGGCTGGCAAGCTTTGGTTGTTGTTTAAAGGCTAGGATGGGTGGGTCTAGAAAGCTCTTTAAGAATTGGGTCGTCTTCTAGTATGGGTTGCAATTGTTTGAGGATTTTCCATATGGAAGGATGGCATGTCATATCTAATGGTGTGTGATTCATGGGGATTTTCTTTTTGTATTGCAGCAATTCTTCACGTGGTATCCAGGTGGCTCTTTCAAAAGCGCAATCTCTCTCTCTGGAGAAGTGTCCTCGTTGAGTGAAAGCCCTTTTAAGACTTAAGGTAATGATGGAGTCTCAGACCATGTGATCTCTGTGGAACTAATGAAACCAGTTCTAAGTCCTCAGCTGCTGTTTTAGACCTAATAACACTCTCAGTTGCTGAAACTACTCTAGAATAGCCCGAAGTGCTGTTGCCAGTAAAATGTCCATTACCCCTAAAGCGAGTCACACAAGACGGGTCACTGTCCAGCCCAAATACTTACAGGACTATGTTACCCAGTGGGGAGGGGTGGTGTGCATCAAGGGTCTACATATATGATCTATATTCTATTATCAGAGGACACTGCCCAAACTGCATTATCTTCTATTGCTGCATGCTCTTCTGCTTAGTGTTAAGGGTAGTTGGTTGCAGCTAATAAAGATGGTTCCCCTGTTCTTCCCTTTGTGATCTCTCTGGGGCAAGAACCCCACGGATACACATTATAAAGAAACACTCTTATATCATAATGACAAGAGTTTACATACCTGGAAATCATAAAATACTTCTGAAGATAATTTTTCCCTTGGTCACAAAACATGACAATTTAAAATCATTTTTCCGAAGAGAATATATAGCCAGATACCCTTATGTCCACATGTCTTCAGCTGCATTCCATTTTCTCCCTTGAAACTTTTTCAAACTGAATACTGTTTTATAGTCATAATGCAATCATAAACCAGGGTAGGAAGCATGAGAGAGTGCCTAGGTGAAGAGAAAGCACCATTTTTGTCCCATTTTATCATCCTTTCAGGAGAAACTCATCAAAAAAAAATTTTATATATATGTCTTAGCACATGATCATACTGAAGCTTATACCTATGAAGGATATTACTAGCAAAATTAGTCCTCAGTGAAAAGAAAGCATGCAGTGTAAATCTAAGTCATACTAGATTTGTCTACATGAGATGCAACTGCACAGTTGCATTGGTGGGCACTAACTGTGAGGAGGAACAAAACAAAACAAAACATGTGTGAACACAATGCCAGTTACTGCACAGGTTTCCCTTGCTTTATGCTGTATACGCATTCCTGGAAAATGGTGCATAACTCCGATTTGCATAAAGGGAACCTACTTTACAACGTAATATGTTCCCAGACACTGACTATACTGACCCCCAAACCCATTTCTACAGATAATTTTGGTACTCACCAACAGCAAACAGTATACATAAGCACAGGGTACTATCATAATGGGGATTGCAACTACAGAAACATGTGTGTCACATAATGAGCAAGGAGCACAGATCTACACAGGAGACTATATTTTGGTGCATATCACTCCAGCGATGCACTACACAAAGCAGGCTTTCACCACACTGATCGCATAGGAGTGATTTTACCTTGCATATAACTTTTTTTATACCAAAAATTCGTTATCACATAAGAGTGAATTTGCACATATATAGCCCACATAAAGCGAGGGAAACCTGTACTTGTTTATGCAAGTACTAAACAACTGTAGTAGCTGCACGGTCCACCGCTCATGTAGACATGGCTACTGTGTAGCTCAAGTTGAGAGAGTGCATTTTTTATTTAAAACCAAAAAAGAACTGAATAGATTTCTCAGTCCCATTCAGCTCCTCTCAGTGTACCTGCATCCCAGCATGCAGGATTTGCTACTGTGCTAAAGAAGCATATTTCTTGAGAGAACCACTGTTTAAAAATCTTGGCAGCAACCCATCATGGTACAACTGGTCTCGTCATATATGTAGGGACCTACTGAAATAATAACTTCTGTGAAATCACAAAATCTGGCATTGCCTGCTATTGCAAACTATGTCAGCAAAATCTGAAAAAATAAATAAATAAAAGTACTGAAAATAAGACGCTGGCTCCCCAGACACAGTCTGTGGGGGGTGAGAATGGGGGTGTGGAAATACCCGCACTACAATCTCCCAGCTCAAGGGTCTTCATGCACCCCCAAAGCCAGATCATAATAGTTGTGATCTTACAGGTGCAGGAAAAGTCCAGAAACAGGCTCCCTGTGCACCAGCAATAAGGTACAATTTGGATTTAATATGCAATCCCACAATCATGCCTCCTGCCATGCATATGTGGTGAGTGATGAAGTGGCTTGCCCAAATTCATATGATAAATCAATGACAGGGCCAAGGGTGGAACTCATAAGCCATAGTTCAATGTCCTATCCATTGTTCCACATTTCTTCTAAAACATCATGCAGGGGGAAAAATGGACAGCTGTGTGTGTCCATGTGTTTGTGAATGTGTGCTTGTGAGAAAGGACCTGTATTTGTATGCTACTCACCCATTCTAAATGCAAATGGGAAAATATGGCCCAGTGAATACAACGAGATACAATTTCAAGAAGTTTGAGTGAGTTCTGAAATGGAAGAAGTCCGGGGAGCTATTGAAGGAGGATAGCCAAGGCTGCAGATTCCCAGGGGTCTACCACCCTGTGCTGCCACATGCTTGCAAATCCCCTTCTCACTGAAAGCCTGACTCTGAGATACTGAATCACAATGCCGCTGGTGCTTCTGAACAACTGGGCAACAATCAGTCCCCAACAGATTGCAACTAAGCTCCAAATAGTTATAAACTACAGTTTGCTAGGAGCAAACTCATACAGAGCAACTCTGTCCAGTCCCTGTTCCTTCCCATCCCCTTCTTACACAGAGCTTAGACCCTGTAGAACAAGCTTCCAGAAAAGACGCAACATACATTCCACCTCTTTTTTGTTCCAATTTATCCTCATAGGACCAGCTCACAAGAAATATATATATATATGCGCTCCCCAGTCTTGGGGCATGATCCTACTGAGACTTATACTTGTGAATGATATTGTTTGTAAGAGTAGTCCTATTGTGCATGAGCAAGTCTTTGCAGACTCTAAGCCAGTAGTCACTAGATCGTTCATTTTCTTCTTCTCTCCAAACCTGTCATATGTACATTTTGAAAAAAATTCAGAAATTTCTTCAGGGAGACAAACAAAAATATTATTCTGTTCATTATTACATTTCCACTAGTGATATACAGTTAAAATCTTCAAATCATTTCCTTTCAAAACATATCACTATTACTGCGTCTTAAAAAGTCTATCTAACCAGACATTCCACTAAAAGTAATAAATAGAGCAACTAAACTATGCCAGTAGGTGCCTTTGCTCTTTGCATAGCTAATAATTTCCTACTGCTTACCAAAAGATATATTAAGACGCGAGTTCTCAGACAAATAAAGCATACCAAATTTTACATGCTTACTGTACAATAATGAATGTTCCAGCTGACCAATCAACTACAAAACACTGAATGGTAACTTAAGTACAACCACATCCAAAGACCTGCTGATGTCACATGAAAAGTACTGCAATCTAATATTTTCTTTTCCAGGTTTAGTACTAGGCATATCTCACTGCACTAAAAGTAGCATCATTCTTTGGCTTAAAGACATACTCTTTATAAACTGCTTTCTGCTTCTTTCGCTGAGGTCATATTTTGTAATACTAAAGTTTGTTCTTGTGAAACTATTTATAATTAAGAAAAAATAGCTTGTTTACCACTAAGTACGGTATCACCCATAGAACCAAGACTTAGGCTGCTGACAGACATGGGGAAAAAAAACAAAAAAAGCCCCCCCTCCATGTGCTTTACCAGAACGTTAGTTTGACCCTGCTCCACAGCACCAATATTGATTGGACACTTCAGCAAGGCTTTTTGTCACTTATCTAAAGCTGATTCCATCAGTATTAGATAAAAGCGCCAAAAAGCCCCACCAAAGCACCTGATCTATACACATTGGGCGAACTGGTTCCAACTAATGCGGTGCCTCTTCAGGACCTGTGCTGGGCTCGGCACAGGGTTGTACAGAGTTTAAAGTAAAGCGCTGGTTTTTTGTTTTGTTTTCATCTATAAGCAGCCACCGTTATTAAAAAGCAACCTAGTCAGTCACACTTGCACATAACACTATACATGTGCTAATACACCTGTAAAATGAAGCAGTGGTTTCTGTCCAACATCTACAGCAGTTAGCATTTTTACAATGTTATGTCCTTAGGATACCCACCCTCCGATTTACATTCTGGATTTTGGAACTGCCTTTTCCTTGGTTGTCTCAACAAAATCTACGCTACATGCAGCCCATTCTTTAAATGAATTGAGGATGAATGCGGAAGTGGAAGGAAGAATGTTACCCTCAGTTTCCTGGAGATTGAACATGAAATATTCAGTTTTTAAATTAAATTTTTAAAATTTTCTTATAGTAATGTTTTACAAAGCTAAGACAATTGCATATATTTTTAAAGTTCTCTCTAGAAGGATTTCAAATGGCCACTTCCATTAGAAGTTCTCTCCAAACCCCCTCCCCACCTTCCAGCTTAGCTACTGGGCAATTTGTTAACCAGTAAATCATAGGATCACTCCAAAGATCTTTTGTGTAAAATACCTCCACACCATTTCCTTGCCCTCTAAACTCTACAAGTCTTCTTCTGTTCTCAATACTAGCCTTGCACAGTTCACAAGTTCAGGAAAAGACCTGCCTTTAGCTTTCTTTTCTCCAAAATCCCTTCCCTCTTCCCCCCAGATGTCTAGTCACAATCCAGTTGTACACAATAGTATGGAAGATTTTACTAGTCTTAGTCCTATATAAGAAGAGACAGCATCCCAATCTTTGGACTGCTGAATAAAAACTGAAGCAATTACATAGTCTGAACAAGAGCCCCATAGAATCAACAAAAGTCTTCAACTGGCTTTGGATCAGGCTTCAATGGGTCAGCTATTAGCCTCTTAATTCTTGTGACATCATTCAATTACTTCTCTTGTCACTAAAGAGACTTCCAAGGTAAGAAACATTTAGATGTCTAATCACAGATTATAGGAAAGTAGGGCTGGATGGGACCTTATAGGCCATCTAATCCAGCCCCATGCTCAAGGCAGGATCATACTTGACTAAACCATCCAGCCAAGCATCTGTCCAACCTGTTTTTTAACATTTCCAAGCATGGATTCCACATAACAGGGGTGTAGGTTGTAGCCATGTTGATCTAGGGACACAGGCAGACAAGGTTCTTTGGGTGAATCTGATATCTTTTTATTAGACCAACTTAAATAGTTGGAGAACAATTTTTAAGCAAGGTTTTGGGTTCAAAAACTATTCATCCCCTTTCTCTTCCCTCCCCCTTCCTACCCCCCAGCCTGTTTCTCACCCATTGACTCCTCAATCTACATTTTCACTGACTGCCTGTCCTGTATACATACCAGCCCAGCTTCTGGATTTTTTACTTTTCATTCCATCTAGGAAGAGCACACATCAACTGCTGAAACTTCCTTAGCCTGACAAAGGGTTTTTGAACCCAAAAGCTTGCCTAAAAGTGGTTCTCCAACTATTTAAAATTGGTCTAATAAAAGATATAGGATTTACCCAAAGACCCTTGTCTCCCACATAACAGTGCACACATTCTCTCTTGAAAAGCTAATATGATGTAGTTTACCTAGCATGCCAGAAAAACCCTGTAGCTTTTGGAACAAAAACAATCTTATTTGCTTAAATGATAAATTATAAAGTCACAGACCATTTTATGTATTTGACGGATTTCTTCAGTGATTGGCCAAAAATTTTCAGGACAGAAAGGATGTGAAAGGCAAGGCATCTGGGAGTATTATATTTTATTTGCTGGACTTTGCTAATCAGAATAAGAAAGAGAAGATAATGGTCACTGTTGGATCCAAGGAATCTTGCTAAGTATGAAACAAGGAGAGAGTTACTTGCAAGAAGAAAAGGAGTAGATAACGTAGAGGAGGAATTTGTAACTCTCCTATGGTGGTAGTAATCTTTTTTTTTTTTTTTTTCTCCTTTTCATTAGTTGTATAGGATTTTTCAGGAAGGAAATGGAAAGAGAGTGGGATTGAAGTAAAGGGAGTGATTTGAAATGTAGTATGAGGAGAAAGTATTGATTTTCATTGTGAAGGCAGGAGTAGATGAAGGGAAGTAATTGTATGGAAAGCTATCTGACCAAAAATGGTAAATTTAGCAATGCAGGTTGCACAAAGACTTTAATGCATTCTATGGCACCAGTTCACAGTTGAATTCACAGTAGTACCAATATAAGCATCAGTGTAAATAAGAGTAATAATCCTGTTTGCGGTATGTGAAATTATCTTGTAAATTAGGTTAGGTAGAGTCCCTTTTATTCTACTTCTTAACCTTTTACATCACATTTGTATTGTTCTGCAAGAGGAAGCAATACAAAGTTGAACTGAAATGAAATTATACATATTTGGCTCATTGGTGCCGAATTAAATTTTTATCCCATACTAACATAAGGTTATCAAGACTGGTCACATTGCAATTCATTTGGAATAAAATAATGCACTGCACCATGCTAATCCACTAAGAAGCATATATATGCGCTCTTTGCAACTTCCCCAGGTACCTGTGTTGCCTGGGTTTCCCCTTTCTTACAACCCAGAGCCAGACTCCCCTCTCCAACACAGAAGCCAGGCTTTTAGTAGACTAAGCCTCTACTCTTTCAAGTTGCATGGTCACCACCTTGCCCAGGGGTCTCAAGTCAATCCAGTGCTCAGGTTGCTCTGATTTACTGCAGTCTGCCCTTAGGTGCTGCAGCTTAAGCCCTCTTATCTGTCTGGAGCCCTTTCTGCCTATGGTCATGTAGATAGCTCCCAAGTAGCTCTCCACTGCACTTTGGCTCCTATATTTGGATGCTTATTTACTTGCAGCTGTTTCAACCTTAGCTGCCTCCATAATTTCAGCCCTCCACTGCTGGAGTCCCATCTCCAAGTAGCAGGGGTTAAGAGACTCTGCTATACATTGCACCTTTGACTAAGTGCTTGCCAGGGGCCATAGACATACCCTCCTCTACAATCTTTTCCCCAGTTTATCATCATCCTGGTACAGAGTTCTCACCATTTCTTGCACACATGTACGCTTACACCATTCTTATTTTACAACTAGTCAAATGCCTGTCAAGAATGGGGGGTGGGGAGAAAGAGAGAAGGACTAGGCAGTGGCAGGGGGAGGAGAGGACCCGGCCCAAGGGTGGGGAGAAGCCAGGCTGCCGTGGCAGGGTGGGGTGGAGGAAGGAAAAGTAGCAGGCCCAGGCCGACCCAGCAGTGGCAGGGGATGAGAGGAGCAGGTGCTGCCACAAGCCTTCAGAGGCCCCCAAAAAAAAAAAAATCGTCAGAGGCTGCAAGAGACAGTGAGTGTAGGGCTTTAAAAAAAAAAAAAATTAATAAAAGCTCCGCATTCACTACCTGCAGAGCATGCAGATGACAGCATGCTGCTGCTGCCAGCTGATGCCAGCACCCAAGTCTGCCCAGCGCAGCCCATGTCAAGAAGAACCCAGTGCTGATGCTGGCCCCAGCAAGCAGCGGCAGCCTGCTGTCATCCCATATGCAGATCCAGGGGCCCACACCCAGGAGGGCTGCAGCGCTGTGCCAGACTCCTCCCAGGAGGAGTGGGCCCCCAGATTTGCATGTGGGATGACAACAGGCTGCCGCTGCCAGCAAAATGAGTTTTCCTTTGAACAGTTTGAGGTGCAGTTTCCCAAAAACCCCTCCCCTATCTCCTTGAACCTTGGCAGGCTTCGCACCCTTAGAAGGGACTACCATCCCTGTAATTGTCATCCTAATCAGGCAAGAAATGACAAAGTTATAGGCATTTGTGATTCCCCATTATAGCCTATGGGCAAAACATCAAAACAACAAAAGTTTCAACAAAACGGAACAGTGCTTGGAAACAGTGAAACAAAACACTGTCCCTTCAAAACGGTGAAACAGAAGTTGAAACAATCTGGTGCCGCTTCGCACAGCCCTAGGAATTAGCCTACAGCTTCTAATACTGAGCCCCCCCACCCAAGATTTACCAGGATTGCAAAATAATATATATCAGTCACTTCCCAGTTAAATAATTTAACTAAAAATAGGTCAAAGTGAAGTCTGAATAGAAGCTTTATTTTCAAAGCAATTATAATATTCAGTCTGCCTTCCTGTCCTACAGAAAACACTCATTCCTGCATGAACCACCTTATCCTACCATTCTCTCAGGACTTACTTCATATAGGGGCCACATTCAGGCTCATGCTCAGACCCCCTTCTGCTTTTTTGGAAGCAGACAAGGTATTTGAAAATGTCCCACACTTACAGCAGCTTTAAAGGACACAGAGATACTATAGCCAGCTTTATAATCCTCCCTTCTAGCACTTCCAGCTGCTCATAGCATCTGGCTTGTGTATAGGGTATAGAAAAAGAAAAGAAAGCAATTTTGGTTCCCACTCAGGTGTTATAAAGGCTGTTCCTGCACTAGGATTTAGCCCAATTTCACAAAGAAAAAGACGGATTTCACAGCAGGGCATAAATTAGATATTAAAAGAAACAATACTAAATGGATACACAATAATAAGGAACTTTCAGAATCTACATGAAATATTAATCATCACATTCTGTTTTCAAACTATTGTAGGTTTAAATTTTTCAGGAAAAAAAATGTAGATACAAGTTTCTTTTAGACAAAGTCTATTCAGTAGTCATTTTGCTGACTAGTCTGTTATTCATTGAACTGTAAAATAATACTACCATTGTAAAACAGGTTTTATATTTAGCTACTACTCTAAATAAATACATTAATGAATAATGAATTGTTGTCTCGTATAACAGCAGTCTAAAAAGCTATAGGTATTTAAAAGATTATAAAAATACATTAATACGATCCACTGTTATCTACTGTAGTTACCTATGAACTCTGACATTTACAACAGTTTAACAAATCAAGAAAATTAAAGTTAATTCTGTAACTATTCAAACAGTAACAGCCTATCCAGTATCCTCCACAACACTGATTCACTGCCACTGTATTCTGAGATTCTACCTAATAGTAATGCTGTCCTCTTCATCTTTTGTGGTGATTATGAAAGCTTCCCCCCCCCTCAAAAAATGAAAAGTTTCTTGGGGGAAAAAAAGCATTTGTTTTAATAAAAAGTCTGTGTTTTGGGGAGATGTGTCTGGAATCATGACCTGCTTTCTCATACACAAACCAAACACTAAAATCCCGTTGTAGAGATGACTAAAAACACAAACCATACAGCTAAGTATCTCACATTATCAAAAAAAAAAAGTATGGCTTATGGAGCAAGGGTTTCAGGTAGGTGCTAAAAGTGTTTCTATAACATAAGGTGTGGGCTGAAGCTGCTTCACTTCAGATCTTTGAAGAAAATCACTCTAGATAGATATGACTTAGTTACTGCTGCCTTTACCAATATGTAGACTATTGGAGTAGTCATATGCTATCCACAGCTACTATTTTTTCCTAACACTTCTAATGCAGTATTATTTCCTCTGCACTGTCTTAATAAAGATAAAGACTGTAAATGTCTTATACCAATGTATAGGTACACAGAAAGCAAGACTAAGTTTATTTAATAGATCAAATACTTAATGGAAAAAAGAAAAGCTATAGTGTGTTAGGAATAACATTTCATAAATGGAAGTGTGCTGTTTTGCAAGTATATGTCTCTATATACATAGAAGTTTTGACAACAGAAAGGCGATGGATTTGCATACATCTTGAAGAGGCACGAGAGATCTCAGAGTTCCCTGTGTATAGATCCTTTTATAAAAAAAATAAGCACTGTACCATTTTTCTCCCAACTTACCATACTCTTAAGCAAATACCAAAGCAGCAATTTCATTCAGCCTGGAAGAGTATCAAATATTTAAGGAAATTTAGTATTATACATTTAATACAATATCAACATTAGCAATCCAAATACGTTTTTTTCAAAATTTTCTTTTTACATATCTAATAATTAAATGCCTATGAGCTCAGTCAGTATTTTGAATTAAGTGTCAGATCAACAGATTTATGTGAGTGCACACGATTTTGATACCAAAATGACTTAAAGGCATACTTCAAAATGTCATAAACTTATATGGCATTTTAAAAAGCCATATAAAGCCCCACGAAGGCTTAGGGCAGCTTAAAATAAGAGTGCCAAATAACTTAAACAACAGGAAAACAAAAGAACAAAAACAACTTGAGTAAACCAGCGGCCTGAAGAAGACACTCCTCCACCCTAAACAATCTCAACCGAGTTTTGCTTGCCAAATACCAGCCCAAATAGAAAGGTCTTACAGCACTTCTAAAAGACGTCCAAGTTCTGGGTGGGCCTCAGGAGGCAGGGAGTTCTACAGCTAGAGGAGCAACTACCGAGAGTGACCTCCTGCATGTTTTCGCCAAGTGGCCTTGGTGTACTGATGGGACCTACAGGAGGCTGCTGTTGGCAGACTTTGGGGATCTCAGTGAATATAAAGAAGGCAGTCCCTTAGGTACACAGGGCCCAGACTATCTAGGGTCCTATAGGTGAAAACCATCACCTTGAATTGTGACCAGAAAGGCATTAGAAACCGATGCAGACTCTGCAGCACTGGAATTATGTGCTTCTGGGGACCCACTCCAATCAGAAAGGGCTGTCATGTTTTGCACCAGCTGCAACTTTCGGATGGTCCTCAAAAGGCAGCGCTACATAGAGCACATAGTAATAGTCTAACATCAATGCTATGAAGGCATGGACAATGGTGGCCATAACCAGATCTGAAAGAAAGTGTCACAGCCTTCACACCAGATAGAGTTGGTGAAAGGTGGTCCTAGCCACCACTGCCACCTGAAAATCCAAGTACAGCATAGAGTCTAGGAGCACCCTAAGGCTGCACACTTGAGTAAGAAGGGAAAGCTGAACTATATAAATGATAGGGGTCCCAGTCCTCCTCCCCTCCAGGTCAAGCAGTCTGCTCACCATCATCAGCTCTGTTTGTCTGCTTCAAAGTTCAAATCAATTCACCTGCCCCAACTGCAGACAGGTACTGGGTAATGAATGAAACTGAAAAGCCAGAGTTGGATTAGAAAGACAGGGAGAGCTGGTTGTCATCAACATGCTGATGTGCACCAATTTGGAGTGAGGTGCCAATCTTGCCTACTGGCTTCAGATACACACTAAACAGAAGATTAGTGCAAGCAAGATGGACCCACAGGCAAGGTAAGGTCCCAAAGGGATGACAAGCACTTGTCCATCACAACCCTCTTGGAACTCCCTGCTAGGAAAAAACAAAACCAGTTTAGAGTGGTCCTGTGCATGTCCGCTAGATCACGTAAACATTTTATCAGCACCTCAGTCAACAGTATCTAAAGCCATTGAAAGATCTTATGAATCAGGCAGTGTACAATTTCTCCCGTCAATCTCCAGTTGAAGACCGTCAACCAAGGCCACAAACAGTCTCCATCCTATAACCAAGATGACAAGAGTCCAGGAAACTGATTATATCCATGGGTCTAGAGATGTCAAGCAACCATCCATTCAATGACTTTCCCCAGAAAGGGAGGTCAGAGGCAGGGAAGCCAATGTTAAGAAATGTTTTCTTGAGTAGGAACCAGATATTCACAGAAGCAGTGCTAGAAGCCATAAGACTATGTAAGTCGTAAACTATTGTGTAGTTAATGCAAAGACATCAATATTAAACAAAGAATTTTTTTTTTATCTTAATCTAGTTCAATTTGTTTTATAGCTAAACAGACATTTAAAATTTCACCAGGATTTGATGAAGTATGATTGCCAATTTTGTATTTTATTAAGAATCATCACCGTGGGGTAATGCATTCAATTTGAAGCCCTTTACGGCAATTCACAAGAGACTTCAAATATTTTGTGCAGGCAACATCAAGAGCGTTTTCACACTAGCTTAATGTTTTGTGTTAGGAAATGAGAGGAATTACAAAACTCAGGTTCCCCATAGCCTCTTTAATGTAATTGAACCTGTTAAAAATATGAATATTAGGACGTCTTTGACTACAGAAACAGTAACAGTCCCAGCTGGAAAAAAGGAACTAGTTAATATAAAGATTGAGACATACTAGAGAATTTGACAGATGAAAACACCATATATGTTAAAAAACACAACAGCTCTGAACTGATGGCACTTGTGCTCTATTATTACTTGCTTTACAATCCCACATAAGAAGATTACTGTCTATTTTGGCACTATGTATAACAAAAATCAGTACAAGCATGCAGTACTTAACCAAGAATTTATACCAAGAGACTGAACCACATCATCACACCCACACACTTATTCCTCGAATCAGCAATTCCACATTAGAAAGCAACCAGCTGTCAGTTTCCCCAAATCCATCAAGCTGTCTGTTACTCACAGTCCTAGTAAAAAAGTCAGCCATATTTTTTTTTTAATTTGAGGGTAATAAACTATATCACACTACAATAACACCACACTGCAACTCAGCTTCTGGCTCCGGTTCCATTCTCTCTGCATCAATCTAAGAGCACAAAGACAACAGAGAACAAAACAACTGGAAATTCTTGTGATATAACAGTTCTACCCTACCAGTTCCCCCTGCTCAGAAGTGTTTCTGGACACCCTGTAGTGGTAGCTGGGATCATGCCAATGCTAGAAGAATTGATCTAGCTGTTGTAACACACAGCAGCTGTTAGATAAGCAGTTCCAAAGCAGAGGTCACAGCTCAAAGAAAGGGTCACAGTATTTTAGAACAGGCTTGTGAGCCTGCAATTAACTTAATTTCCCTGAGCCTGCAACTGCCCCACATGCCAGCAATTAACAGAAGGCAGACTTTTAGCATGTCTCACCTACTCCACAGTAACTCTCCCAGTGCCCACAATTACCCCACAGTGGGTGCATCTACACGTTCCTTATGTGCCTTTGCTATTATGCATTAAGTTTAGTACTTCTAGTATTAGGCAGTAGATCAGAGGTAGGCAAAATATGCCCCGTGGGCTGGATCTAGTCCACAGCAGGTCTTTGTCCCACCTGTAGCAGATCCCTCCATCCCCTGGCCCAGGCACAGTCCAGCTGCCCTGTGTCCTGCCGCCCCCTGGGCACACAGCAGGACTAGGTGGTTCTCCAGTTCGGCTGCCTTTCTGAAGAGCCCAGGTGGCAGGCAGCTCCTTCCGGGTCGCACTGCCACTGACCCCAGCCCCACGGTACTGGCAGAGATCCATGCTGCACAACCCCAGGCCCACATGCCCCGTGTCTGCTCTGGGCTCGCCTGCTCAAGCTCAGCAGCAGCAGTGCCAGACAGAAGCTGTTGCTAAGCATGGGGTAAAAGCAGCCCCTCCCCCTCCCACTGCTGGCAGCTCCTTGGTGCAGCTGCCCAGAGCCCACGCAGGGCAAATCTGCATCTCTGCTGCCATCACCACCACCTCCAGGCTGCCCCACAGAGCAGCAGTGGCAGCACAGACCAGACAGGGCAGCCCCATGCAGGCTCTAGGCAGCTGCAGCAGGGAGCTGCTGGCAACGGAAGAGGGAGCGACCACTACCCTGTGCAGAGCAACAACTTTTTTCACGCACTACTACTGCTGAGCCTGGAGCAGGCATGAGGGGTTGGGGTTGGGGCTGGGGCTGTGCAGCACAGGTCCCTGCCAGTATTGTGGGGCTAGGGCCAGCAGCAGCAGCACCCAGATAGAGCCACCACCACCCTTGCTACCTAGAAAGGCAGTCCAGCTGCAAAGCCACCTCAACTGCACTGTGCGCCAAGGGGGCAGCATGACACACCACAGGTGGGCAGGCGGGCAGGTGGGGTGGGCTGAGTCAGGGCTGTGCCTTGGTTCTGGCTGAGGCGCTCCAGCAGAGGTGAGCCCAGAGCAGGTACGGTGCGTGCTGCAGTGCATGTTGCTGGCAGTGGCAGGGAGGTGCTACAACATGAACAGCATAAACTAGGGGTGACTGACATACAGCTTGCAGGCAAATGCTGCCTACAGAGATCAGTCAGTTTGGCTCATGGGGCTTTGCAGGCTGATCATCTACCCCAACAGATTGGATTCAACCTATGGGGCTCATTGCCACAACTGTTGGAGCCCCTGTGGTAGCAATGTTAATCCCTGTAGCTGCCAATTCATCATAGCTCCAAAACCCAGGGAGTCAGTGCCACTTATTTCTTCCCCCCTTTACCTACTGCTGAAATCAAGGTTTATAGTTCTCTGAAATAACCTTTTTTTAAGAAAGAAACTTTAGTGGCAGGACTAAAGTTATGCAGGAGGGGGTTGCAGAACCAGCAGCATTAACCGGGTTTCATAACTGCACTGAAACAGTGGCTCCAGCAGCCATAGGAATTAATGCTGACATTGCTCATGGATTGTCCAAGCTCATGTGAAGGCTTGCTGCCTATATCCAGCCTTGGGAAGCCCCATGGTCTGAATTCAGGCTAGCGAGCCAAACAAGTTTGACACTGTGACGGGGACTGCCCCGAGGCCTACCTCTGCTTCAGCCTATCCACCTGTCTTGAGCAGTCTGCCTACCTATCTTTCCTGCCGTGCCTTGTTAGTAAATAATTAAGTTGTTCATTAGGCTGGAGGCAGCCCTTCATGCGCCCAGCTATACTGGATGGTATATACATGCTCTGACATGTGTCCCATGCCTCACAGGTGTTACTACAGTCATCCACTCTATATGCCCCTGTCATTAAGCGCTCTGGCTCCTGTCTCTCTGCAACACGCAGGCACCGAGTTCCCTAGTGATTGGCTTTCTGTGCCTCCCTCTCAAATGCCCAACTCTGTGCCTCTCTCCTGGGTGCCGGGTTCTGCGCTCCCTTAGCTGCATGCCTCTGGCCCCATGGGTACTGCACTCCTCTGGCTGCACCTCTCTGGTGCTATGGGCTCGCCCCGACCCTGTACATGCGCCCTCCAGCACTCTGGGCTCGCAACACCCTTCTGGTGCTATGCTCGCTGTGCCTGACACTGAGCTCTACCAAAGCATATGCCCTCTCTCTCCAGGCACTAACAAGGCCTCCAAGCCTCCCCTTCTAGCCTCATCCTAACCCTCCAAGGTAAACATGAATGTAAGACACAAGCCCCTAGGCTGTAACTTAAATACTAGCAATAACAGTGCTATACCTCTTTAAAGTAGACAAACTTCCACTCAGAGTAACATGTCCCTATTCTAGGTATCTGGGAGACTCACTGTTGTCATACAGCACCTAGATAGCAGAGCAGGCAGTGCCGAGAGAGCAGGCAGCACCAGGCCTAAAGTAACTTCAGGCAGCAGGAGCAAAAGAGAGCAAGAGAGCGAGCGAATGTGTCTGCTAGCTACAGCCTAAGCTTACATATCCCAGAACCTTGCCTTGGGCTGGTCAGGTAATGTCAGCTGGGGAGCTCTGTTTAACCTGCAGAGCATTCTGGCCAGGCTTCTTCAGCCTTAAGGAGCAGGCACGTCTTAGTGCCGGGCTACAGACACCCCGGTACAAACAAACAATCAAAAAGGTACGTCTTATATTTCTTTCCCCGCAAAAGTATTGTTTTGCTGAATGATGAGATTTAGTCTTCCAATAATTTTTCAACAGGGAACAAACACAATGAACTTTTTTCAAAATGTGACTTTGTATCTGAATGAACTGAGGGAGTGAGGGTTGGTTTTGGTCTTGTTATCTTTTTGTTTTGTTTTATCCAGGAGGTAGGAAGTTAAAGACCGAGTGAGCAAATTAAACATAAGCCATCTACCGTGTCCTTATCTCAATAATCACATATTCTATTCTCCATTTAAAAGTCTTCCTACTTATCACAACAGCCCAGTTACTAATGTAATTACATGAGAGTAAATCTGAAGGAACCCTTATAACAACTACGCTTTTTGTTTTTTGGGGTTTTTTTTGTCTGGTAAACGGAGTTTGACTTCCCAAAGATTAGAACAGTAACAAATAGACGCAAGGCTGCCCCTCCAGGCTTTAACACCTTCTCTCAGCCACCTTCCTATAAGCTAAGCTATCTTGACCCCTAACCCAAGGATATTGAATCAGATCTCTCTTTTCTTACACGAAAGAGCTGATTTCTTATCATCACAACTGCAGTTCTGACCTGTTTGACAGGTGGCTATTTTATCCATACTTCAGAAATGGGAAGCACCTGTAGGTGAACTGCCTACCCACTTTCTGTCTGGTAAGTCCCTAAATGACTTGAGTAAAGTTTCAAGCTGCTCCCCAAAAAGCTTCAAATTCTGAGCCACCCTTGACTGTGCTCTACTGCTACTAAAGTAGCCGTGGGAATAAACCTGTGAATGTTACTGTCCCTCCTCCACCACTCATCTCTTGCACCCACAGGAAGACATACAAAACAGCAGCACATCTGTGATAGAGCAGAATTACTGTTCTGTGGAAATGTTCAGTCACTGAAGTCAAAGGATCCCAAAGGATCCCAAAGAAACATGGAGCCCTCAGAGAGCCAAACAAACAGTAATGCAATTTTGCAATTTTTTTTTTTTTTTTATTCTTGCCTCTTTCTTACTCTAGTTGTAAAGTCAGAATATCATTCACAAAGCTAGACTATAGGTGTGATAAATGACTTTGTAGCCATGAAATATTAGAGATTTGTTTCAACCTTTTCCAACATCAAATGCTATTTAATTACTTTGGCCGTGTATAGACAAAACGAGAGGTGTGTGCACGTTACCTTTAAATCAGGCTAAATGTTTTTGCACTGCTTTAATGGTGTCGGTGTTTGCACACCTCAGCAGCAAATTCCAGTCGCAGAAGGAAATTCAGTGGCACAATCCCCCTTAAATGACTTGGGGTGCAAACTGAAACTTCATTGAGGAGCTTTAGTTTGCTGCCCCTACAGCCACAGAGCGAAGCACCGGGCTACGTGCAGCTCCACGGCTCTGCAGGAAGGCCTGCAAGCAGCCTGGGAAAGCAGGCTACACCCAAAAAAAGCAGTGAGCCTGATCGCCATCTCCCCCACAGAAGCCTGCCTGAGCTGTGCAGGGGTCTGGTACTTCCCTCTATTGCTGCGGTGCCCCCCAGGACCACAGCTGGGTACCTGCAGATGGGTGCCACCTGGGGGAGGGTGGGGCATGCGCTGCTGCCATAGAGGGAAGCACCAGTCCCCCCCCAGACCAAGGACCACTCTGCCCGCCAGTAGTTCGCGCTCCCCTCCCCACGGGAAAGGCAGGTAAGGCGTGTGCACAACACAGGGGTTTAATCAGCCCTAAATTGAAGCGGTGTTTTTTAAAACCCACTGCTTCAAATTAGGGCCCCCCATTTCATCCACACACACCTCTTAACATTAACATTATTAGTGGAATAAAGGAATCAGGACCCATGGTAGGGGTGATATCTTTTATTAGACCAACTAGAATTTTGCAAAAAATAATTTCTCTTTAATTGCAAGCTTTCAGGCACAAACTTGCAATTAAAGAAATTTTTTTTACAAAGTTCTAGTTGGTCTAATAAAAGATATCACCTCTGCCACAAGTCCCGATTTCTTTTGCCGCTAGACCAATACAGCTACAACCTGGATACCTGATACATTAGTGAAATAAAGACATTTCTGAAACTCCTATTTTAAGTTAATTGTGTAACTACCAGGTCGAAAGAATGAGGAATGGGATTTGTGTGCATCACTGCTAACATACTGCACTCTTGAAAATTACATATTTCCCCTGGATTATAAATAATGCTAGGGACAAGTTCCCTACTTCTGTTTTCTATGACAGCTGTACTAAATCAAGTTGATATAAACTGCCCATCACTTCACAGTAACTACATCCTTTAATATTTCATGATACTAGTAAAAATTGCTGTTTTGAAATAGGAAGGTTATAAATTCAGTATGAGTTTATTCTTATTCCAAACAGATACAGTTCACTATTCAACTTGACCTTTATTCCCAGGAACTAATAAACTAAAAGACACTTTCAGATTTCAGAGTGCATATTAAGAATAATTTCCTTACTTATGATACTATTAATTTACTGAAAGACAGAGGATGTTATGGCCTAATTTATGAGCTATAGAGCTCAAGAGATATTACATATAGAATTGCACTGGGGGGTAACAAGCAACAATTACTTTAATTCACTTTTGCAGTTTCAAAATTCTGAAGGCTACCAGAGTCCTTCTCAACTTCCACTACAACTTAAGAGTACCTCCCCCATACCTTGGTCTCCAATTAATTAATAGGATTGGCCATAGACAAGATGCTGTCTGGAAGGCAGTCTTCCCTGACCACGTTTGCATCTCACCCCACCTCCCTATGACACCCATCATGCCCCTATGTCAAGAACTACACAAGAATCTATATTTAATTACTCCACAAAGTCTAAACTAGCAGTGAAAAACTCTCTCGCTCCCCCACAAAAGCACGTTGCCATAGGACACAGACCTGCCTGAATTCCTACCATCTTATGCTACTAGTACAGAAGCCAGAATGCAGCTCAGTGTAAGGTCAGAGAATCTAATTTACTTTTAATTTTTTGTTGCCGCTATCTGCCTTTACCATCTTTCTCAAGTCCTAGTTGAGAAATTTCAGTTTCAGTTTTGCTTCGGATCTGTTTGTAGTTAATTTCATCTTTGTGTTTTCACAGTGTTGCAATGCTTGGGCTGCATATGCTGTCAGCGAACACTTCTACCCCACTAAGACCAGTTTTTTAAAAAAAACCAAACAAATATTTTGGCTTCTCACTGATTTGGAAAAAACACGTTGGTTTTATGGATCCTAAATTTGTGGATAACTTAACAATATCTTTCAACAGCTATCTTCTACCAAATATCTGACAATGATATATAGTCGATTTCTATTCCATTACACACAAGTGAGGCTTTGCTAACACACTACCTGGGGGGGGGGGGCAGGGTGGCAGGGGACAGGAGAATGGGATATCAGTTTCACAACAGCCCCACTTCACTCAGGCTTTCACCATCTGCTGTCTCTCAGCTGTGGCATCACTAATGCACTTCACAAGCAGATTCTGTGGAGGTGTAGTTTTCAGATGTTAAACTAAACAGGTGCTGAGCATGCTCGACTCATGGGACAGAGTGCAGGTCAAGGGCACTCAACACTTTTTGATTCAGGCCTCTGAGCCTGGTACAAAGTGTGGAAAGCACTAGAACTCTTGCAGATGAAAGGAAGTTTAAGCAACCTAAAAAACAGACCATAGGTGGTCCTCAAAACTCTGAAAGTAAAAAGGATCTGTAATGAAAAAGGACAAGCAATTGGAACTAGTCAACTAGAGTTCAGTTCTCCTCTTAAAATGGATGCAAGTACTGTAACATCACAGAGACCATGTATTAATTAGTCAATAGTAGTCTTTCACTAATGTCCATGCCAATTTTATACGATTTATACGGGGAAAAAATACTAACTTTAACTCCTACAAACTCAAATGACAGTCTAGTTATAATTTTAGTATTACCCATTTTCATTCTGGTATTCCATACTGCTTTCTTCAGTGCAACTACTTTCAAATTTTTTACTAGATAAATGCATATCCTCATCGCAGAGTTAATCTAAATTATCTGCATCTGAATTACATCTTTAAAGCTAATCTGTTGCCTAAGAGGGCATAAACACTAGGACTGTGCAAAGCTTCAGTTGCCGATTCAATTTGGGAAAGACTCGGCCCAATTTGGTGGCTGAATCTCTGAATCAGAATTGAATAAGGAGATCCATTAATCTCTTTCAGTCCACTTCTAGGTCCACCCCCAGTGGGATGCTCCATCCACCCCACCATCTCAGCATTCGCAAGCAGCACCTCGTACATAGAAAATAACATAGACACGGCTTTATATGGGCAAATCGCTGATTCTCTGAATTGGCATCGAATCTTCAGATTCAAATTCCGCCGAATCAAATCGGGACACTGATCTGAGTCAGCAAATCGAATCACTGTGCCACAAATCGGGCTGAATCCAAAATTGAATACTGCCCACTTCACGCACCCCTAATGAACATATGTAACACTTAGATTTGTTTAAATCCAGTTTAAACCTGCAGCAGACAGACATATGAGTATGTTCCACTCTGGCATATAGCCAGAACTCTACAGTCCCTTTTCTTTTTCCTTTGTTGGCACTTAAAAAAAAATAAATAGCCTGGAACCTGAAAGACCTAAATTAAAATTCCTGCTCTGCCTTGTCATGTCCCTGGCATCTTGCGTGGCAAGGAGCAAGTCACAATCACTTTCTATGGGAACCATGGAGGAAGCATTCTCATCTCGGGTTCCACCAGATTGACTTGTGATCTTCAAGTCCTCTAAAACCACTGACACCAAAAGGATTTAAGAAATGGTGGGGGGGATCAATACCCAGTGGACTCTAAGAGCATGCCCCCTGAATGCTCAACAGAATTAGCTAATGGATTTATTGAAATCTGGCTTGTGTTCAAATGGTGTGTTAATTTGACATGAAAGAAAAAGAGATATAATCTAAGAAGTACTAATTAAGAAAAAGTTAACTGATCATCTCTGATGCAACAGTAAAATTAAGACAACCCTGATGTTGCAACAACTGCATATGCATTATTCAAACATCTCACAGTATATACTTCATCTAAGTCTCCAGATAGGATAAAGACAAAATGGACAGTTACACCCTTCAAGAAAAACTGGGATTTTCTGGAGGGGTGGGGGGTGCCTAGGAATGTGCCCTGGAGATCAGGAGTTCAAGTCTCACTTGAGGCTCACTAAGGTCTAGCCTTAATTCTGTGCCTTCACAACCCCTCAGGTTCAGGAAGGCTTCCCAACCTACTGAAAAGTTAAGCTTCCTGGGAATAGAACCCAGTAAGACCCCAGTCTCAGCCACTTAACTACATTGTTGCATAGAAAGAATCTGTGAGAGGGGAGACTCATGCATATGTAAGCCACCACCCTTTCAATTCCAAAGTCAGAAAGTGTCAGAATTAAGGCTGCCCATACAAACTGCATTTGGCTTTTTGTGCACATGCATTTTACTGCCATCTTTTATTATATGATCACATACTGTTTTTTCAATAAAGCCCCTCCCTCATGCAATGCCCAAGAATGATGGTATCAAGGGAATAAAGCAGGGGTTTTTTGTGAATTAAGCTACTGTTTGCCAGCCATTCCCTGCTCTCCCACTTGCTTTGTCTAGAAGCCGGAAGGTATATAGTGAATGAGGTACAAAATGCTAGACAGAGAAAGGATAGACATAGTCACTTTGCCTTTCTGTTTTAATGTCTTCAGTTGAGAAATCACAGAGAAAACTTGAGTAATAGCAGTTAAGAACTCAACAGTTCTGTGAAATAACTGGTTCTATTATCTAATAACTGGGTTTTTATGAAAAGTTCTACAAAATTGCCTAGAACTCTGAAAAATCAAGCCTGAGGGATGTAGCATTAAACAAATGACAGCCATCCTTGCTGGCAGCTGTGCCGCAAGTTTAGCCCCATTCCCTTCCCAAGTGCCATGCTGTCCCCCCCACCCCAAAAGAGGCCTACCTGCCAGAGTTCGTAGCACCAAAATGAAGACAGGGAGGCTCAAGCCTCCTCACATGGAGGATAGCAAGGTCAGGATGCTGCTGCGAAAGGGATCATTGTCAAGAACCAGGTTAACCCTTCTGTGGCCCCATAATTACTGCAAATTTACATGGCAAGTGAGGATCCAAAGCCCCTAATTCAGCAGCAGCTACAGGGCCAGGGAAGGGCTAATTTGGCTCTTGCCAGTCACATCTGACAGAGTCTCACAGCAGCACCCTGCTCCCAAAGGTTCAAGCTCCATTCCGACACCTCACTTCGCAGCTTCTGACACATGCTGCAGGTTGGGCACCCCTGCACTAGATGCTCAGGGCATCTGTACACAATACAATTAGTGTCCAGCTGCAACACCCACACATGACGCATGCTGACCCTCACATAGTCTGCCCTCTAAACCACAAAACTGCATCTGTATAGTAAAGCTAGAGAGTTTAGCACTGCTGAGTGACATCTGATTAAGTGAACTTGGGTTCAGAAAAGCTTGTGTTCTCTTTCATATACATTTTTTTTTTTTTATTTAGTTAGGCTATAAAAGGTGCATATCTACCCTGCCTTCTGACAGACTTCAGACTAACACTGTTAACTACCTCTCACCAGTTAGCCCAACCCTGCACTATACAGCACCACACATACGTGCCTACACTGCTTCCAGGCTAGAAGGAAGACTGTACAGAGAACATTCTTTGCTTAAGGGCACCATTATCAGAAACAAAAATTGCCCAGAACTCTGAAAAATCAAGCCCGAGGGATGTAACATTAAACAAATGATGGCCATCCTTGTTAGCAGCTGTGCCACAAGTTTAGCCCGATTCTCTTCCCTACTTGATAAGTGTAGCAAGTAGACACATCTTACATTGCTGAAACTAAGGGGGACAAAAATAAATAAATAAATAAATAAATAAATAAATATCAATGGACACTTTTGCATGTTTTGGCTTTCTTCTCCCAGGTCTCCATTCTCAGCCTGTAAAATTCTTTCCTGCCTCACAGAAATGATATAACAATACGTCTGTTAAAATGTGCAAGTCTCAGATGCCAGCAATGATGAATGCTGCAGAAAATCCATGGGAAGTTATTATTTCCATACCCAGCTCAAGGTTCAGCTGGTTTGCAGTGACTACAACATGAGGTCGCCTGCTAAATAGCAAAGATAAAAGGTTAATATTAAAGAGCTGTCTCACTGTCTCAGCTCTGTCCATCTTGTGCAGCTAGAAAACCGATCCTGTTCCTGAAGCCTCGGTGAACTCACATTGTCTATAAAAGCCCACCCACCAGGCTCCAGATTCTGACTTCCAGTAGCAAAAGATGCCTGTAAATCCAATGGCATAACCCCAGGCTTGGATAGGGCAGAATCAGTCAGGTTGAGAGATGTGTTGATTCACCATCCATCCTAGCAGATCCCAATAATGGCACACTATGGACTCCAGGAACATTTCAGAGTTTTCCTCTTAAGTAAAACCTCCAGGAGACAGCAACACCATAATTGTTGGAGTAGGAGCAGCTATTTGCACTGGGAACACTTGTGTATTTCTTGAAAAATAAAGGGCACAAAGTAGCTGCTTACAGAACTCTGATGCATCAGAGGTTTCCGAATAAGATGTGAAAGCATTGAGATGACCTAGCTAACGTTACGAACAGCTGCTGTGAACAATCATTCTGAAAACAATCCAAACATTTTTTAAATCAGCCAAAATATTATCCTCCTTCCAAGTTAGGAAAAAGTTTTGTTCTCCTGGCTACCACAATACAGAAAGTTACACAGGCTTTACCCATGTTTTATCCTTGAATGCTCAATAATTATTTGTTCTAAAAATTGAGAATAACCCGCATTTAAACTGAAGTGGCTTATGCATTTTTCCTCGCATAACATCATAATCAATCAAAATCTTCCTGGAATCTGAACATGAAATATATGTAGTGCAAGAATTCCAATTCATTCTGTAGTTTTGTTTTGTTTTTTTCAAAAAGACCCTAACTTCTACCACATAAGATAGCATAAGTAAAGTTAGTCCAGTTTGGCAATGTTACACCTGGGGTCACAGAAGTAAACAACTAACAACTTAAAATATTCTTCTATAGGGAATCTCTTATTGGAACAACTGTACAGCCAACAGAGATGTTAGACAAGCTTTTGGGCCCAAAGTGCCCTTCCTCAGGGGCCTGAGTACCCACTCTCCAGGACCTGAGGAAAGACATTGTACTCAAAAACCTATCGTCTCCCACGACACAGCTGTTACAATAAAAGATACTGCCAAAAAAGCCCTTTCTTTTCACATATATGCTGGACCATCATGGCTACAACACAAATCCAAGCTTACTACATAGGGAAACTAAAAGGGTAAATAACTGTAACTACTGTGCAAGTGACCAGTACCTTTTTTGGTATTATAGTGTTTCAAAATTTACAAAAATAATTCAGTCACTGAATATCTAACAACCTGCAGCCATAAAATGCCCAAGATATCATCTTTTAAAGGACAGTAATTATATTCCCAAACATAAACTAAGTCCACAAATCATGACCCTTAAGCCATGCCAGAACACCTCTGCTAAAATATACCCCTTTGAATCCTTAGAAATATTCAGTGTTAAGGTTCACTTCAGAATGTATTTGTTAGCAGGAACAGGAGTACAAGAAAAGTATGAAGGTCCAGTCTGAAGTCAATGAGAATTTACCACTCCCATAAGTTAGAGTATGGAAAACCTCCATACGTCAGTCTGTCGAGTCCGGAGAGGTTTATTAGAAGTAGAACATAGAAGGAAAATAACCTAATGCTGAAATTAAACTGCACAGAGAAAGCTCACAACTTTTATTCTACATCTCACTTGGATTCCTCTGTAACTAAGAGAACTGATTCTTCAGGCATTTCCAAGGACACCAGCTACATAAGCGACTTTTTGAAAGGCAAGACTGGTGCCAAACCTCAGGTCATACATTTTCTCACTAAAAATACTTTGGTACAAGTGTCAGTAGGCATGAGTATTGAGCAATCAACATTACGTTGCCATCCCAGAGAAGAAACTTCCTTCAGAAGAAAGAAGATTTACATTACTTTGCAGGCCACCCAAATACACACACCACTGGTTGGCACCTTTTTCCGAACAGAAAGACATACCACCTTATGAACTGGCATAGTGCCATTCTGATAGATGAACTGAAGCATAGGCAGCCAAAAGACTACGTATAAGCATCAAATGTGTTTTCTGAGTGCAGGACTTCCAGCCAGGAACGTTAAAACAGCTGTCCACGCTGAGCTTGCATGCCTACACTTAAGAGGATATGCTATTGCCACTCAAGTCCTGAGCTAGATTAACTTGGAAAATAAAATAGCTTCCCCAGCCACATAAGGTGAGTTTTTGTAAAATCAGGATCAGTGATCTTCAAGAGCTTTGTAGAATTATAATTAGTTTACAAGCCTTAAAGGGTTGTAAGAGGTTTTAAGTTCTGAGGTTTGCCAAACTTTTAAAGGTGTATGTTTGTAAACAAATTATATTTTTTACATATTTTTTGAGGAAATATTCAGAATGCAACACCGATGTAATTACCAAATGTCAAGGATTTTACATTTTGCAACACAAAAGATTTTTTTAAACATATAGCACCTGAAGGTCACACCATCCTCACTGAAATACTGAGCATCAGTTTTATTTAGCTGGGTTGTTTCCTTTTCATAACATTTCTCTCAAATTCTATGGCCCAATGTTTTCCTTTTGTTTAGCATACCCCCTCCCTACCCCCCCACCAACCCAACAGACACACACATTTGGGCACTGGCAGAACTTGCCCTGAAAGTAAAGTCCCACTGAATTGAAAAAGTAAATATTACACCTGACAGGTGTAGTGGTAACACTAGGCGAATTAACTGGAAAGCAATGTAATACATTTCTTCTGTCCCCTTGATGGTGTAGTCTGCCTTTTACCTTCTAATCCATCTCATCGAGACTTCAAATGTTCCAAATCTTTGAGCAGCTTCAAGCTGCCATGTTTGTTTAAGCAACCTGCCAGATATATAAATGTTTTCTTTTCCCCGTTAGCTTAGAATTTACCCACAACACAAAAGAATATAACATCTAAGTCCTAATATGAGTAATACTGTATTTACGTGGATCCAGGGCAACTTTGAATTTAATATAACCTCCCAATAATTAGATGCTATACATGGAAAAACTATACATCAGTTGTAAGTTTCCATGTATAGAATCTAATTAGTGGAAGGTCATCTTAAATTCATTTCCCCTTCCCACCCCCCACCAAATGTGCTCAGCCAAAGAAAGCAGCATTGGGGAAGTGGGGCAGGGTGAGGAGTCAGATTCCCTCCCCTTTCTCCCCTCCCCCCATGCTTATTCCCCCTGTGCCAACCCCACCCTGCTATGTCTCCCTACCATGTGGTCCCTGCCCCTGCCCTTGGAGGGGCAGGAACCTCTTCCTGTGCCTGCCCCACCAAACCCTGCTCCCCTCCCTTCCCACCCCATCCTTACCTTCTGCTGCAGCTCCACTGTAGATCACGGCATTCAGCAGCAGCTACAACCCCAGCCAGCCCCTGGCTCAGACTAAAGCCAGATACCACCTGCCCCAGGTCAGTACTTGAATCCAAGATGAGTTCCCCCACTCCCCCTCCCCCCATGCCGATTGGAAGAAAGATGTCATCTTGGATTTGAATCAACATGGTAGTCCCACACAAGTGATAGCTTAAAGAGCTGATCTCTCTTACTCACAGAAGTACTTATTTTCTCATAGAAGTACTCATGAGTAAAAGTACTCATTTACTCATACTCATTTTCTTACCCATAGAAAAGCACTGGTGAAAAAAGCAATACCCAAATTGTCAACAGAAAACCCTGCTTTGAGCCCCAAAAGGCCATAAATTGTATAAGCTATATAACTATAAAATAAAAAGCATACAAAGACAAAAAAAACCCAGTTTCAGCAATTTTTAGATCCATTTGTTTGGTTTTTGTTTGTTTTAACTACTCTCTGCAACCCTTGTACAGCTGGATTTACAAGCTTAAATTTTAATTAAAGGTGGGTACCAAGAACTAGATAAAAGGGACTCATTTTCTGAGCAGCTGCACTTCTGTAGCAATGAATTGGAAGTTAATGAGGCTCCACAGTGTAAATCAGAGCAGAATTTGTTCCATGAATCCAGGATGACAGGTCTGTGCATAGCTGCAACTTGCTTTCTCTCCAATAACTGTTTATATTTTTTTCATCTCTCCATTAACTGTTTTATAAAAACATGCTCAGAGCACCTTGGCAATGGGCACGCTTGTACTATGACATGGATTTCACAGCCCTAACCTTGCTTCCCTCTCCCCACAGTACCTAGCCTCTTCCTCTCAAGCTGCTCATCTCTTTTGTCCCCAGATCACTCATTGTATAGGTCCCTCCTCCTGATGTCTACCCCATTTGCTCCCAAAGCTCTCCATCTATTTTGGCAAATGGAAGGAGGGACTAACTGCCAGGGTTACTAAATGAACCACGGAACTAGTGTTGCTTCATTGTAATACTGACACACTTTGGACTCCTTAGCATTTTCACAGCAATATTACTTAATCAAGAATGGAGTGGGGGTAAATAAAATACTTTGTTGCATCCTTTTAAAAAAAAAAAAAACAAACAAACAAAAAAACGCCATAATCTGTAACACTGACAAAATAACAAAATATACTGTACCAAACTTGAAAATCACCAATACCAAAAAAGATTTGCCTGAAGAACTGGCTTACAAAATGGTTCCAGAAGTGGTCCGATTATTAAAGAATAATAAGAAAAATAGGAAGATTACTGGCCCAAAATCCTCCCCACATGATCTAATGCTTCTTCTGAATAAAGAGATTATATACCCACCTTCTCACTTCATTAAGCATGTTTTAAAGTCACACATGCCCATTTTCCACAGAACTGTTGGTTGTAAAGTTATATTAAAAACAAAATAATTTAATTTGAGGTCAATAAAAACTTCACAAGAACAGGAATGGTGAGCATCCAGAATGAATGGGATTCACCTCTATCCCCAGAGAACTTCTTTCCTTAAAAAAGGATGTTACAAGGTAAAGAAATTTCATTTCTTATACAAAACACTAATGTAAAATTGGAAAACAATAATTTGCCTTAGAAATATGTTCAGGGTCAGTTACGGTCTTTAAAACCTTAGGTGGACTCCGTTATCTGAATAATCACATGCCTCCCCTGACTGGAAGCATTAACTAATGGGTCACTCTTACCATCTGTACACAGGTTTAAACCATCAAGCACCAGGTGTAAGCTGTTAACAGCTTGGGGGACTGTCATTTTGTCAAGTGCCCACAAGAGACTGATCTTTTAAGTTTCATGGCCTGCTTTTTAAAACCCTTTGTAAAGTTACCATATGATCCTATAATTTCTAAAATACATTTCTGAATACATCTTGGGGAGGGAGTATATCAAATGATCCACAGGACACTGTTGTTATAACCACCCTATTCTAAAGGCAGGCTGACAGAAGTTTAAAATACAACACTTTATTATTACACCAACCACTCAAAGGGACACGGCTGGCTTTAAAAATAATTTATCCATATGGAAACTCCTACAGAAAATTGCTAGTAGCAATACCAACCCGAACTGTCACTGAAAACGACCCTCTGGTTATTTATTCTTATAACCCTGCATACGGCCAATAAAAGGGTTTCCTTATATATACAGCCAATTTTATGTTTTTAAGAAGTTTTTGAGGTTTCCAAGACCTGGGTAAACAAAGGTTTGGCTAGGATGGTATAGTTAGGGATGTACCTACTTTGAGCAGGGAGTTGGACTAAAATCAACATCTGTCAACCCTTGGGTCACAACCCAAAAGTGGGTTGCAAGAATATATGAAAGGTTCACAAACAAACTTTAAAAAAGGCTCAACAAACTTTAAAAATGGATTCTCCTTTAAAAGAGAAAAACATAGAAAACCATGGTTATTCCCTTCCCTTGTAGAGTTCCAACCTGCAAGGGGCTCCTTGGGGTCCCCCATGCCTCACACACACACAGTCTCTACCCCACACACTGTGGGGCTGGGGCCTGGGGGCAGTAGATTGGGAGTATGGGGCACTGGGTCAGAACTGACCATCGATGCTTACAAATGGGTCCTGGTACAAAAAGAACTTGAGAACCACTGGAGTAGTTGGCCTCTGGAGGTCCATCCAAATCCTTATTTTCTATAATTCTGTTACTTTCTGAGACTTTTACAGGAAGAAGGCTCAAGACAAGCACAAGAAAATATGACCATTTCACTACTTGGCAGAGCTACTCAGGGATAACACACAAGTGTATCTTGCAGCTGCATAGAGGTGATAGACTAGATCACCATTTTTCAACTGGTGGGTCATAACCCAAAAGTGGGTCACAAGAATATATGAAAGGGTCGCAAACAAACTTTAAAAAAGGATTAACAAACTTTAAAAATGGATTCTCCTTTAAAAGAAGAAAAACATGGGGAAACTGTGGCTTTTTCCTTGCAGGCTGGCAGAGTTCCAGCCTGCAAGTGGCCGCTTAGGCCCCCCACCCCATGTCCCGCATACCCACACCCTGCCTCACACACTGCAGGACTGGGGCCTAGGGGCATGGGGCAGTGGGTCAGGAGTGAGGGGTACTGGGTCAGGACTGGCCACCGACGTTTACAAATGGGTCCTGGAACAAAAAGGGTTGAAAACCCCTGAACGAGATTGCAGTCCTGTGATCCCAGGCAGCAGCTGCAAGTACCTTCAACTTGGCTTTGGAGAAGGAGCCGGGGATGGCTCACTGCCCCCCCCCCCCACTCTCAACTGCCTAAGGGATGCACCTTACCTAGGTAAAGCGATGCATTTTCTTTCTTGACATTGTCATCTAGGTAGGTTGGTCCCAGGGTGTAGATAGGTGTGGAGCCCATGCCAATGAGGATCTGGGCACAAATGAATAAAGCTACATAGAGGGCATGATCCTTCCCACCAGAGTCCTTGACACAGGCAGGTGAGTCCAAAGGGTCCCTGGCGGTATTGTTGCCAGTCAGGCACAAGCCCTCGTTGGAGACGGAGGAGTTGAGCTCTTGGATCTGGTAGGGCGGGGAGATGAAGTGAGGTAAGGCAAAGAGTGCAGCCCCCAGGGCGATGAAAAACCCACCTACCGCCAGCCACAGCGGCCTGCGCCCGCGCCCCCCGAAGTAGCTGATGAACACCACGACCACCAGGCTGCCCACGTCGAAGCAGCTGACCAGCAGCCCGGCCTCGGAGCTCTTCAGGCTGTAGCGCCGCTCGATGGTGGTGATGACGCTGCTCAGGTAGCCCGAGACCATGAGGGACTGGATGAAGGTGAGGAAGCACATGCAGGCCAGGAAGCAGCGCGAGTCCGCCAGCGCCGCGCCCACGCACCTGCTCCCCGCCAGCGCCAGCCGGGCAGAGGAGGCGGGGGACGCCGCTCGCTGCGGCCAGCCGCCCAGCGCCGACACGGAGCGGCCGGACCAGGAGGCGGCGGCGACGGCGGCGGCGGCGGGAGGCGACGCGAGGCGGCGCGCATCGGGGCCCGCGGGGAAGCTGCGCAGGGCGGGCAGGCTCTGGGACCGCGCGCCCTCCCGCTCCTGCTGCTCCTCCTGCTGCTGGTCCGGCGCGGGGCCGCGGGGGCGCGGGGCGGCCGCCATGCGGCTGGGGGTCCCGAGCCGGGCGGCGGCTGGCGGACAATGCAGCGCGGGGCTCACCTCGCCGCCTCGCAGCACGTGGCCGGCGGCGTCCTGCGCGGCTCCATGTCGCCCGGCGCCTCTAGGCAGGGGCAGCGGCCGGGGCATCCCCCCGGCCCGCACGGCGGGGCGCGGGGGCCGGAGGGGAAGGGCCCTCCTGGGCTGCCTGCATGGCGCGGCGTCCGGGTCACGGGCGGCGGGGGCCTGGCGTGCCCATCTGCAAGGCGGAGAGAGGGAGCGCGGCAGGTCAGCGCCGCCCGGGCGGGGAGGGGAGGCAGAGAGCCGGCGCCCGCCCCTCGCCTCCCTGCACGGCACGACCCGCTTTATTTGGAGGGGACAAAGGAGGCGCGTCCCCGGCCCCAAAGGCGCAGCCCTTCCCGCACGGCCACGTGTGCGCGCCTGGACATGTGCGTCCCTGCGCCGCCCCCCTCGCTGCCGACCGGCTCCGGCTCCGGCTCCGCGCCCGGCCGCAAAGCGCCGCGCGGGGCCGGGCTGGCGGCCGACCGCGCTCCCTCAGAGCCGCCTCCGCGGGAACAAAGGGAGGCGGGTCCCGGGCGCCGGCTGCCGGCTGCTCCGCGCTCCCGCACGCCGAGCTCGGGGCTCCGGGGCGGGCGCGGGGCTTCGCTTGCGGAGCGTGCCCGCCTGTGTGGACGCACATACAGAAAGGGGCGCGGGACCGCCCGGTCCTCTGTGCGTGTGTGTATACTTGTGTGGGCACATCTACATGCATAGCCAGAGGGGCGTCAGTGCCGGGGCTTCCGCCCACCACCGGGTGTGTGGCATTTTGTATGTAATGTGTGTACGCACACACGGACGTGGGACGACGAGTCCGTGTGTGTGTGTAAGATGCATACATACACACACGTATACTGTATAATATATGTGTATATATATGTATAGACATATATATGTATGTGCATGTGCACACAGACTCATTCCTGTGTCTTCCTCTGTGTGTACAGACACATACATCCAGAAAAGGGGACGTGGGACCTCCTCTGTGTGTGTATATATGCACACATACATACATAGGCGCTTGTGTTATATTTTATGGGGGGGAGTGTGCGGAGGCGACAGCTCCGGCGGGGCCGGGCGCTCTCTGCCCGGGGCGGCGTCAGGAGCGCAGGCGCGGGCACAGCGCATGGCGACCCGCTCTGCCCGGGGCGGAGCTGCCGGCACAGCCCTCGCCTGCCGCTGCGGTGGCGGGTTGCGGCCGCAGAGCCCGGCTCCTGCGGAGAAGGGGGTCTGGGACCCAGAGGAACGGTCTGCTCTAAGCAGCATCGGGGTGGGCAGCGCCTGGCCTAAACGGCCCCAGACAGAGGCTTGCCAACCTTCAAGGAAGGAGATGCCCCTTGGGCAGCCTGGTGCCTTGTCCTGCCCCCCTTCCAGTGTTTCCTGAGAGCCCATCAAAGCAGGCTTTACTGCCAACCCCTGGGCAAAGGTCCTGCCCCCTGTGGCAAGGCAGAACAGCTCCTCTCCCTCTCTAGCTCAGCTTTTCTAATCGTTGAGACCCATCATGGCCCTGCTTAAACCTGGCTTGAGCCCCATTCCCAGGCTGCATCTACAATGTAGTTATTGCCCAAGGCAGCTCCTAGGTGGCTAGACTGCCTCTGAGATGTGGAGGGAGGGAGCAGGGTGAGTTTCCATGGTATGGCACTGTGGCAGGGCAGACATGTGAACTGTTTCTTTGCTCCCTCTTATTCACCTGTCTGTATTCATCTGCTCTCCTTTGTCTTAGAGTCCAGTTCCCTGGGGAAGGCACCACCTTCCCTCCGCGTTTGCACAGGGCAGAAAGAGGACTTGCCCATGCTCCTAGGTAGTATGGGAGTCCAGCAGTCGTTTCCATGCTGTATTTCCATTCCATACAAATATACAGGGTGGTGGGGTGTGTAACCCAAACTAGGAAGCATTGTTGAATAGCAGCTGCTACCCAAACATAAAAAGCAGGGCCAGGTAAGATTCTGCTTCCCTGACCCTACTCCTGCTGTCAAGTAGTCTGCATAATTCCCTCTATCAGTCCCAGATGGTGAAATACCTTGCTACAACTCTGATCTCGTAAGACCACTAACCTCTTGCAAGCTACATCTGTTGAAACTGAAGTGCTTAGCATTTCACAAGACCAGACACAACATCATTAATGCTATCAGTTTCTAGAAGTATAACTGTAATTTAGGTTTTAATTTCATTCAAATTCTGCTTAACGGAGAAACACCATTTTATTAATATCCAATTGTAGAGATTATGGAATATGAGCAAGCCCTTCTTGCTCCAGCCTGACCTACTTCAACACAATGAAGAGGGAACTCACCCCAACGATGGCACTGACCTATTTGATACTGCCAGGTGGATTCAGGCTGCCACAGTCCTTTACATTTTCAAAAGGATCCCTCCAATGGAGGCTGCAGCACAAATGCACTGAATCAGCATTTATCCTGGGCATCCTATTTCTATGCTTTTCCTGGTATCACCACCATTCTTTAGACAGCAAATCCCTACCCCTGAAATATGATGTCTAATATCAATAAAGCAAGGCACAAGAACAGGATGTTCATTAATGGGCTAATAGGCTACTGGCACATGCCTCCAGGGCATTGTAAAGCATGGAACTGTAGGCCAAGTGACTTTACCCAGCAGGGATGTACACCAAGATTGCTTCCTCAGTGAACTCCCTGATGTGGCTTACTGTTGTTACAAAATAGCTCATTAGTTTTTATCTGAGGAGCCAGAAGTAGAGAATTCCTGACTGAAGGTCCTAGGAAATGAACTTGCTTACATGAGAAGGGATCAGATGCGTCCAAACCTAACTATGAGCAGATCACAATGCAAACAAACCCATTGTTTGTGCCAATTTTTATCTGGTCAAGGACCAGAACCACCCAGTGCTTTGGTTTCGTTTGGTTTTTCGGTGAACGGAGTAAAGAAATGGATAAACAGACAGGGAGTGGGGGCTATGGAGGGGTTGGGGAGGCAATGGAGGCAGAAATAGGAAAAGAAAATGTAAACAGTTTCTAATCTTCCACACAGGAAAATGCTGTCATTTAAATTTTTTAAACCAGGACTCAGTGTTATGAATTAAGATCTGCTCTATAGAGTACAAAAATGTTAACAGCACAGATGGGATTTTAAAGCTCTTAGACAGGAGATGTCAGAGTTCATTACAGAAAACTCTAATGATTAATAAATTTGTGTTTAATTCCTACACAAAGTAGCCAAATTCACCCTAGATTAGATTATATGCTGGCCTTGATTGTTCTCACAGGCAAGGAAAGAACAAACTGAAGGGGTGAAGGAGAAAAAGACAGAAATCTGCACTATGTTTGCAGTGAATACCATCCCTGAGACATCCACCAGAGAGACAACTTTAACTTATAACCAGTAGAGACAGGCCCTGACAACAGTAGCTGTCATAGAATCATAGAAAGTTAGGGTTGGAAGGGACCCCAGGAGGTGATCTAGTCCAACCCTCTGCTCAAATAAGGCAATACCCAACTACATCATCCCAGCCAACAGGGGCGACGCGTAGGGGGTGCATACGGGCGCACATGCACCCCCTATAAAAAGGCACCACTGACATTGGTGGTGCCTGCAGGCAGTCGCTGCTTGCCACCCCACTGCTGACACCGCTGGTGGCGTCTACAGGCAGTCCGCGATCCCCGCTGACACTGCCAGCAGCATCTGTGGGTGGTTGCCAACCCCTGGTCGGCGCTCACACCCCTACCTCCCACCTCCCTGCTGCTGACAGCACCAGCAGCATCTGCAGGAGTTCCCACTTACCACCACCATGCTCCCAATGCCTCCATGCCCGCCCAGCCACCAGAAGCACATGTCATTCATCCCAGTCAAAGCTTTGTCTAGCCAGGTCTTAAAAACTTCCAAAGATGGAGCTTCCACCACCTCTCTGGATAACCTGTTCCAATGTTTTACTACCCTTCTAGTGAGAAAATTTATCCTACTGTCTAACAGAAACTTCCCTTGCTGCAACTTGAGACCATTGCTCCTTGTTCTGGCATCTGCCACCACTGAGAACAGTCTAGCTCCATCCTCTTTCAAACCTCCCTTCAGGTAGCTGAAAGCTGCTATTAAATCCCTTGGTCTCTTCTTCTCTATACTAAATAAGCCCAGTTCCCTCAGACTTTCCTCAAATTCATGTCTCTCACCATTTTTTATGCCCTCCACTGGACACTCCAATTTGTCCACATACTTTCTGTAGGGTGCCCAAAACTGAGCGCAGTACTCCAGATGTGGCCTCACCAGATGGGGCCTATGCAGCCCCATATGCCATTAGCCTTCTTTGCAACAACAGCACACTGTTGGCTCATAGGGAAGTCCTAGGGAAATAATCAAATTCCACATCATCTACCCAGCCTAGTTGTGGTCCTTACCTTATTAGAACTGCCTTTTTCTGAGGCTTGTGCTCGTCAATCCCCCTAGTACAGAGCAGGGGATCTTAATGCTATGCATTGCTACAACCCTGTTAAAGATTCGTCACCACTGCAATCTCCATGTTCAGAAAAAACCTGGGGGAAAAAATTATACTCAGAGCTAAATCTGGACCACTCACTACAAAAAAGTATTTTTCTTCTGTTAGATCTAATGAGTACATGATAACAGAATACCAGCAGTGCTGATTATATTACTCAGAGTAGCAATTTTATTGCATTTAATGTTTTATTTTAGAAAATGTCAAGCCCAGAACATAAATTGTAGTGGATCTTCTCAAACTTTCAGCTAGTGGCTTGGGATAATTACAGCACAAATCAGAATTAGAGCAAAAGTTCAACATTTAAGTGTTTTCCTTTGAAAAACTACAGTTAAGAATCTTAAAAATGGGGTTTACTTTCAGCTATTTGTATCTATGCCCACACAAGTGCACACACAAATCTGTTTCTCAAACAGCAAAAGATGTTCAGCAGTTTTGATTGCGGGGAGAATTTAACTGAAACTCTTGGAGGATTTTTTAAATTAGAATCCTAGAAAATAAAAGCAAATTAAAGATGAGAAAACATTGGGGATCAGGAAGAAAATCAGCTTATTTCTTATTGGTCATATCCACTATTTTCCTCTATCTTTTTGCTAAATCGGAAAACACAACACAAGGAATGGTGTTTTCCCAACTTATGTTAAGGGCCAGACAGGATAGACAAGTGTGCAAAGGAAGAGAGGTTATCAGACAATATCTGGCTGTACATGGGATTCTGGCAAAAGCAACCTCTGGGGGAAATGGTGACTACTTGCTGCTTCCCTGCTCTGAGGATGATGTCAAAAAGGGGGCAGTGAGAAAACAGGGTACTTACTGCCTCTGATCCTCTTCCCACCGGCTTACAAAACAGGCCCTGCTCAGCTGCAAAGCAATACATAAAGCTGATTACTTGCACACCCCGCCCCCCAAGGACACACAGCTAGCTGCCCTAGGAAAGGCTGCACTTGATTAGGACAATGTTGGTCTGAATCACCATTTTCTACAGGGGGGCAGGAAAATAAATGCCCCATCCCCAAGTATAAGATGGATAATCCTGCAGCCTCTTCAAAGATAGTATTTCAAACAAGTAATAAATAAATTTCGAAAAAAATATGAATGCCAGAAATAGTAAAATGAAAAAATATATAGTGCCTGACATTCAAGTGATGAACTCATGATCTCAGGGGCATATTTAATGCTTGTTTCTGTTTTGTGAAGATTTAGATATCGGTATTCCAACATTCTCTCTCTCCTTTATTTTCTCAGCATAAGGAGGTCACTACCTTTACTGCCTTTACAGGTGAGTCAGCTTTGTTTTGGCTTCTGAGCCCAGTTATTCTTCACCAGTATCACCTTGAATTCATGACAGAACCAAATTTTCTTTCCTTTTCAGACAGTAAGAAAGAGACAACTTCACTCTGACTTTTCTCTCCTCAGCACTCACTCCTGGTCCTTAACCCTCATTACCTTCCACCCTCATCACTTCAAGCTTGCTCCTATCCAGGCAGACTATTATTCACTGAGTGCCTGTACCTAGACTCTGAGCCCTGGTGGGGGGGGCCTAAGCCCCCCATTTTACACTCAGCTAACAATGTGTTACCAACAGAGGGATGTGAGACACTCACCCAGTCTAAACTAAGGGAGGAAAGTCTGGTTCTTCACATGTTATTTCCCTTTCTGTATCAATAGTTTTCCTTTGAAACTTGTACCTCTCCCAGTGCCTTCCAAACCAGAGAATTCTTCCTACATCTAGGAAGCTAGTGCTATACCTAAGATCAGTGCTGACGTCCCTGGTTAAAGGGAGAAAAGACATAGCATCTTTCTTACTCCCTCTTTGATTCAGAGTCAGCTTTTAGCAAAAATTCGTTATATATAAACTTGAGGCTTACGCATGAGTCATGGCTTTAGTCGTGCTTAAACATTATTGCAACTATCATGCAGCAGGGTGGCTTTAAGGCATATTCATGTGCCTTAAGTGAGATAAGGCTGAATTGTTTATACATGTTGGGTGGTCTGACACCCTTAAAGCAAAACTTCATATCCAAATAGAATATTTGTTTGCTGCAATTATTTTTTTTTTTGGGGGGGGGGGGGCAGGGGTTAAGCATTTGTTTCCTGAATGTGAAGTCAATACCACAAAACCCCCAAAATATCAACATTACCAGGGTGGAAACACTGAATAATGCCACTCCCAAATATAAAGCATAGCATCCAAGACAAAACAGATGATCCAAGAGAGAACAGATAAGCCTGAAAAATATGTCAAGAAAATTATTGTATAGACAGTCATCAAACTCAGGTAGGAAAGAAGCAAATTCTTGAGCACTGCCCTGACATCAACTGACCCAGTCTCCTAATACATAAATCTGGAGTATGCCAACTTACGCTTGTCCTCACATACAGAGAGGGAAGGATTCATATCTTATCATTAAAAAGCTGCTCCTTTTTAAAAAATGATCTGTTTTCATCAGTGAATAGATGCAGAGTAATTAAGCAACAAAGTCATGAAAAATAATAGAAGGGAAAAGGGGGAAAAAGGACCAGTTGAAGAAAGAATGTAAATTCCCACAATGTTGATACAAGGATAAACTCCCATGGAGAACGGGAAATGTAATACAGTTTGTTCAATAAATCTGAGAATGTGCAGAAGTATGAAGTTTTTTCATTGTAACAAGGTTACCAAGGGAGAAAAATGCCAAAACAATGAAAGCTGATATATCAAGATAAACTAAGAAGAACTCGTTTCCCTACATCTGAAATGGTAAAGTAACCATTTCCATCTCCAGTGCTTAAACCAAAATCTATGTCTGGATGCTGAAAAATATGCTGAAGAATAGAAAATGGTATGGCAAGCAAGTCAGAATTCTGTTGAAGGGCTGTGTTGTGCAGCCAGAAACCACTGACTATATAAAGCAGAGATACCAGACCGTAGCCAAGAAGGTATCTGGTAAACATGCACCAGTATTCCAAACAGATTTAGAGCAGACATGAAAGCAAGCATTTATTGTTTTGGGGAAAAATATTTTGCCCTGCATAATGTATTTTATAACCCTAAGGTATCTCAAATAAAACTTGCAGATATCCTAGAAGAATGCATGCAAAATTATCCCAAATGTATGCATTTTTTTAAATGATGAAGAAATGCTCTAAGGGGAACCATATGTTGAGACATTATTCACCCTTTATCCTTGAAAGCATTTATTTAGATGAGGGCATCTAAAGGCTGATTTCAGTAATAGCAGCTGCTGAACTAAATAAAACTTTTGGGCTCTGCAGCCCTTAAGGCTTGTTTGTTATTTTCAGTGAGAACTTTAAAATGTCCTAGCTTTTCATGAGTCACTGAAGACCACCTCCCCAGAATGACATATTGCCAAAGATTCTGATCTCAGAAGTATAACCTAGCTCCACTGGATTCAAAAGATTTCCATTGGATTTGTTCTGGTAGGGCATGTCCTCGTGAGCGTGCACATGTGGTTTGTGGCGCCGCAAACCCATCTGCAGCACCACAAACCACATGCCCCACATGCATGCATTAATTGTGCTGCTGATCACCAGTGCAGAGGGTTTTTTTGACACTGGGAGATCCTGCTGTCAAAAAAATGCATGAAAAAAAGCAGCATGGCACACATGGCTGTAGCAAGCGCTGCCTGAAACCAGAGCCTGGACAGCCAGAGCCCCACTGCAGTTGCTGGCCAGGCTCCGCGTGCCAGGATTGCAGCTGCTGCAGTCGTACAAGGCTCCCAGAACCCAGGTAAGGCTGCTGGGGCCAGCCCAAGTGCTGGCCTCAGCCTCCCCTCCCCTACATGGGGCAATTTGCCATGTGTCAGAGTGCGCATGCAGGAGTGTGCCCAAGGACTACTAGCAGCGGCACAAATTTGTGCCACTGATAATTGTCACTGTGAAAACGCATGTTCCCACTTGTGGGGATGTGCCCCATAGTCGAGACCAGAATCTAGTTCCTTTACTCCAACTTGCCATATATGATGCAGACAGAGGTAGAGGTACCGAAAGTGAAATCCTGTCTGGAGATGTTACAGCAAAGGTAGCATGCAGCATATAGGTTTTTCATTCTCCGCTGCTGGCTCAATTTCTGTATTTACTCTTGGCTAAATTTACATGTGGAATGTCTTGAGTAGCAAGTAGCGCATGATGGCCAAATCTTTAAATCATCTGGACTGTATGTCTAGTCAACACATCTCTTCTAGTCTGACAGAAGCAAGTTAAGACAAAGTGCTGCTCCTCACCCTATTTTTAGTGGAGAATGGGTTCAGATCATGATTCAAGGATCCATGTGTAACAGGGCATCTCAGTAGGCAGATCCCCATTTGTAAACCCTATAGTACTACAGTATTTCCTTTTTTTAGGACCCTGCTGGTAAGTATGGGGTCAAAAGGTATGTGCATTGGATTGGATGAAGAATGCTTTCCTCATTCCTTCTACAAACAGAAAAAGTCTAGCCAGCTCTCCCGTGACTGAGAAACAGCAATGAAACCTCAGAGAGATTTCCTCCAATTCCCTGCTGTATGTTTTATCATTAAACCTAGGTCTGATATAGCAATCTTAGAGTTACCAAAAGGAAGAGGAAGTTATTTTAACTCTGCTTGTTTATATGTTGTAAGATGTTATGATTTAAATAAGTGTGGTTGTTTATATGGTCTATCCAACTATGGTATTTCTAAGGCACCTATTATTATATAACCTTGAGAAAGATTTATTCTTATTTTTTCTTTAATTAAACTACTTTGTTTAATTTGTTAAACTTTTTTATTAATTAAAATTTTATATGAAGATGAAACCATTACAAATTATTTAAAACACTGGCATGAATAGGTGACAAACACACAATCATTATATATGTACTAGTGAATTGCCCATCAGGAATAACGGCAGGGATGGAGCACCGCCATGATGGCAGTGATAGAGAGGATGGGGGGCGGGTGAGAACAGCACTGCACCACCACCACCCCATGCTGCTACCACCTCCAAGGAGTGCTGGTCTTGCTCCTCTCCCCACCACTCCATCCCCACCATCATGGCAGCACTCAGTCGCCCCACTCTGTTCCCTCCGTCCCCCTCCACCACCACCCCATGCCACTGCCGCCTCGAAGGAGCAGAGCCAGTGTGGGGGGCGGAGAGGGGGGGCAAGGCCAGCATCAATGGCTTCGCCCCCCCAGTCCATCACCATCATCATGGCAGCTCTCCATCCCTGCCATCATTTTCCCACCCCCAGCTCTGTATCCAGCCCTGCACCCCGCCCCCCCACTAGGCCCATCAGTCATGGCAGCACTCGTCCACACCATTATTCTTGACAGGTAATTCACCCCACGTGCAGCAGTGGCTGAAGCCATGGCCCACTGGGAGCCATGCCCCCCAGAAGCGTTAGGGACAGACAGGCACACAGACAGACAGACTAAGCCCTTTATATATATAAATTATTTCTGTTTTAGTCACTAGCAATATGCAATATAACTTGTCAGAAGTACATCTGTGAATATTAAGGGCTAGATTCTGTGAATCTCACTCACATTTTACTGCACATGCTGATTTCAGTGCTAGGTACAGAGTCATAAACACAATACCCAATTCAGCCCACATGGGAAATTTTTGTTTAACTCAGATTGCATTATTCTTTATTATTACACACCAATAAGCAAAGTACCCATTAGAACTGGGGTGCTGCAATGAGCTTACCTAAATAGACTACTGAGCTGATGCACAGTGTGGGATTCTACACAGAGTCCATTACGTGGTTTAGATCTGTGCAGACTTTTCCTCTTCCCCATCCATGCCACTGCAGTCAACAAGAGAGCACTTCCTGAGTCACAAGATGGACAGATTTAATTTTAATTTCTTTCTTACTCTGTTAACTATTAGCTCTTTATAACTATTTTAGTAATATGGACAGAATTTGCACCTGCTCAAGCAATAGCAAACCTCTTTTGACTTTCAACCTGAAACATTTTGCATTCTGCTTCATAAATACAAATTAGCTGAATTGCAATTTGGTTTTTGAAATTTATTTAAAATATATATTAAAAAACCCTGCCTAGAATGAAGCCCACAAGAGCAAGATTTCGTTTAAGTATTTTGTAAGTCTGTCATTGCTGCCCCTGCAGCTACTAGTCTGATTATCCTGCAAGTACACGGCTGAATCTGCTGCTTCTAGCAGAAGGACATAACAAAGAAACTAATAGCTTCAGGGGTAGTAGTGGCAGGCTTCTTTAAATATTAAAAATATTTTTTTTTAAGTGTGAGTGTGACTCAATGAAGAGAAAATGAAAGAACAAGAAAAAAAAATTACTGAGTACACCGGTCAATCAGATCTTGTATAATAAAAGAGAAGAGATGAATAAAAGGGTTCTATGAAGTCCACTGTAAACCTTGCTATTCAAATTTAGAATTATCAGAGAAATGTTCAGTAACTATGGTTCTTCCTGTCATAATGCTTTTGTAGGATACATCTCTTAATGGGACACCAGTTTTTTGGGGGTCCTATAGCATTAAGGGAATACAAACAATTGATACAATATAAGAACTATTGGCATTTGAGGAAGGCAGATTCTACCTTTTATTATGGATCTTTGAAATATTCTTTCCATCAAGCACTGCCAGCAGCACAGTTCCTTACATTAAACAAGATTTATTATGGGACTATCAACTACAGTTTACATGAAAACTAAATCACCCCCTAAAGTACAAGTAAATCCTATATAGGAGTGTTCATAATATAACCTGATTCCATATTCTAAAACAGAATTACCATCAGTTTGGGGCTTTGTCTGCCCAAAAATCTGTCCCCCATTCCGTTGCTTTCTGCAGAATTTAAGCTTTCCTTTAAAAATAAAAGTTCTAAGTCTACCAGCAAAAAGAAAACAAAATCATGTGGTACAATGTTGTCTTTATGCAGGGGTCAATCCAGAGGGGGTTGAGTGGTGCGACTGCCCCCCACTTTGGGTTGGACCACACTGCAGGAGTCTCCAGGGACCTTTTTAGAGAAAACACTCTCACCCTTCCCCTTCCTACTCAAAAAACTGCCCTTCCTTCCCCCCTCACCTGCTTGCCTTTCCCAGCTTTCCCACGTGCAGAGAAGCAGCAAAGCTCTTCCTGCCTGCTGCACAGGGGCTGGGCTCAGCTGGGGATTGGTACAAAGGCAACAGGGATGGATGAGGTTTCCCTTCCCCATGCTGTCAGTGGGCAGGGTTAGGGAGCTCTCCAGTCACCCTGATGTGAACAGTCATCACATTTGAAACAGTCCTTTGGTGAGTGCTTGATGGAATGGCCAAGTGCATCATGTAGTTGTTATGAAATAGAGGACTTGGTTCATATAGATATAGTTCACAAAGTACAATTCATAATCCAAATGATAATATACTATATCAGCTGTTAAATATCAAGGTCATTGGTGGCTTTTCTATTGTGGGCAAATGATTCGTGCTGTTTCTATGGTTTCATCTGAAGTTTTAACAGCCTTTAAATTTAGTTCTTTTAATAAAAGAAAGAGGTATTAGACTAGCGTGGGTCATTAATTGAATTTAAATGCTCAAATAGTCAGAATCTTCTTGGATGGGAGTATGAACAGCACATTGTGAGTGTTAACCAATGAAAAATGTCTGGATTATTCATTTTAATTTTATCTCTGGCCATATTACAGAGTTGCACCTTTAAATACTTGTTGTGTACAATAGCCTGGTTATGCATCAGAAATATTAGAATTTAAGATCATTAAAATAAACCCATTGAGATATGACATCAAACAATAAAAATGATAGTGCAACAAAAACTAATCTTGAAAGACAGACTTTAAAAGGCACATATTGTTCTCAAATTGTGTTTTGTTCTAAAAATACCTGTGTTCAATTTTAGAATTGTTATGTAGTAATTAAAACTACTAAAATTCTTAGAAAAAGAAGTATTTTCCGACTACTACTGTTAGCCTTTAATTACTCTTAATCAAAAATAAAACCAGTGGAATTATAACAATAATAAAAAAAAAAAAACAGAAGATTCACCTATCAAAGCCCTTAATATTTTTCAGGTGGAGTTGCCAATTTCAATATAATCATAGCTGTACTATAAATACAGTACTGCATCATAGTAGTTATGACTCAGGCTATCTTTCTATGTTTGTATAGCATTAAGCAAATTGGAACCCTGGTCCTAACTGAGGCCTTTGGGTGATACTGCAATAGAAATGATAAACACATGAAAGCAATAATTTCAAGCACTCTAGAGAAAAAAATGTTTTGAAACATCTGGCTAACTATTGATTATCAGAGGGAATGGATCCTTTGCATGTACAGATTGTCTTTTTTGAACTACTCTGTGAGGTCACCAAACACTCCTTCAGCTCCTTCTTCAACACCCATTTCTACAGTCTACAAAAAAAAAAATCACCAAGCAATAATGGGCTAGCAGCAAGGTCAGTGTGAATAAGTCTCACTGAAAGTAAAGACATTGACTGCATTTTTTATTGAATTACATGCTTCTTGTGTTTTTTTTGTAGGGACTTATGTCTTTATTATATGTTTGGAAAATATAAAATATCCAATCCTAATAAGGTCATCAGTTTAGGCTGGGTAAGATCCAGCATGATTATAACAACCATCAGTAATCAGACAAGGTAAAATCCTAGCCCTGTCGTCAATGGGAGTTTTGCCATTGTTTTCAATGGGGCCAGGATGTCACCTGTACTTAATTGCTTTCTATAAATATTTAATTGGATAGTGCTAACAGTAAGAAACTTACCAGCATGTTTACATCATGATGGTGACTTCAGATATGCAGGCTCACAGCATTATGTCTGAGCACTTCACAAGATTTAAAAAAAAAAATCTACCATCAGACAGGGAATTGAGACAGCGCGAAATAGCCCCTTGACCAAGGCCACCCAGAAAAGCAGTTTTAGAAATAAGAACTGAACTGAGAGCTCCTGCATCCTAGTCTACAGCTTTTTCACTAAATCCATCCATCAGCCAGAGATACTATACTTTCAAATGCCCCATAAGTGCAAATCATTGGATCATAGAGAAGTAGGTCTGGAAGGGACCTCATGAGGTCAGTAACAAGTAAGTAGCAAATACACTGAACTAACTGCACTTGCAATAAGGAACATCAAATAATCGTGTCCAGGATATGTAGCAAATTCCATATATTGTCTACCCTACATTGATATCTTTGGTATTGACCCTTCCCTGTGTTGCTGTGCTTTTCAATATGCTGTTATCAACACATTACATGCTTTTGCCTTACAAGTTGGAATTTGCTACTTTAAGAGAATTCATATGCACATCTGTATTTGGGTCTTTGCACTTTGCCCAGCTCTGGGATATTTGGCACTGTTTATTGGAAAGACAGTGCCAGGGCCTTATCCAATGCCCACTGAAGTCACTAGAAGTACTTTCATTGACTTCAATGGGCTTCAAAGCAAGGAACTCAATGGTCTACTAAGTGCATGTCTATTAATATATTTGAGAGCAGGATGTGTACTAAATTAAGAGAGAGGTCAGTTAATCCTTTAAACGTGTCTCGTTTTCTCCTTAATTGAAGGTTGGCTATTAATCAATTGTTTTGGTTGATACTGAGTCTGCCACCACTCAGCATGAGGTAGGCTTGTGGTTTTTTGCCATTTTCCAGACTTTTTGAAACTGTGAAAGACACAGAAAACAATTTAAGCAAGATAAATTAAAACTGTATTTGTCTATGAATGCTATAAAGATACTGAAGTTCTAAGGTTGTAATGAGGGGGTTTTGTACTTATAAGGTGAAATGTTTTAAAAACAACATTCAAGAATGATTGTGGGGTGGTGTTTCTGCTATCTGAGTTCTGGTTAGAGAAGAGTAAAGCAGTTTCTGTCTTTTAGATCTCTTTTGCAGTTTACAACCATATTATGAATTGTTAAATAAATTAGAATTTGGCTTCTGTTGATTACAATGTATTCTAAGTTGCATGTATTAAGACAAGTCTTTATAGTCCTACTCAGAGTGAATAAGAGTTCAGAAGGGAGTAAAAAGGAGAAAAGATTTCCCTCTATGTCACTTGGATATTTTGTAGCAAATCTTACATTCTGAAGGTTGACAACTTCTATAAAAGGTTCTGACATCTTAAGAATTTTAGTAATGAGAAAAACCACATTTGTGCAAAATCTAAATTATCATATAGATTTGGATTTGATATGGCTAGAAACCCTAAGAGCAAGCTATGAAATAAAATATTTTCCCCTACTCTCTGGGCCAGAATCTGCCTTACACAGTTAATAGCCCTGAACATTATGCAGAGCACAGCATAAAGAGCCATTCTTCAAGAACCATTTTGTCTCCTACTTTTAGGTAGCGTACTTATTGCATCACAACGAAGTTGAGCACAGACCAGTAACCTGCCCTCATCTGGTTTCAGATACCTGACAGTGAAACACGGGGCACTTTTCCACAGTAATGCACTGTGCAAAAGGGATCTCTCTGGACCACTCCCAACCTGTGTACCGAGATTTGGGCCTACATGACAGAAGACTGGAGTAGCATATCTCTCATAATCAAGGAAATAAGTGACTTATTTTGTATATTTTCTTGCAATCAATATGATGAAGGTATTGGTAGGCCGAAATTCTCCACCTCCCCACCAAACTCTGGCCCAGGACTTTCGACCAAGCAGTCAGGACTGGGCTGTGGAATCCAGGAGCATCCTGGCCAAACCGGATGTATGGTCACCCTAATTAAACACTACAATGAAGCAAAAATTGAAGGTTCCAACATTCTAATGCAAAATGAATAAACAAAAAGGAACTGATGCAGAAGTAAATCTTCTAGGTAGGTTCCCACTTTTATTCAGACTTTCAGAAAATAATGAGCTTCACTACTAATCCAATTATACTCAAAATAGGACCAAAGGGCAATTAACCAAGGGATTAAAAACACCCCAATACGATTTGTTCTCTAAAGGGAAAATAAGTATTTAATATAGGAAATATCATTCAATATTGCTTCTGAACAGGGACTTCAAGATTGTGACCAACTCCTGGCTTCTCATTTAAACAAAGATGAAAACTAAGCAGATTTTATGAAGAGAAAGTTAACAACAGAAAATTCCAGTACAATAGTGTCTCTGATGCATTTGATATAAGCATCTGAATGTCCCAGAGAGTGACCTAGCTTAGATGCACTTACATTTGGGCAAGGTGCTTAGAAATGACTTTTTCTCCTGCACCTGCAAATAGCGCTCTCAGCTGTTTCTTAAATATTAGCTGTGAGCACACGAAGTGCACTGCTGCTGAAACTAGGTTTTGCAGGATTTGCAAAAAAAGCCATCCATTTAGCTATTTCAGTATAAATTGTTGGATATGGCAAATATTTTTTATTCTTACTACTAATCTCTCCCAACCAAGAAAAAAAAATGACAGAGGCTAAAACTTCTATACCTCATAATCCCAGAGAGATTGTAAACCAAATGTTTTCTAGGGGGGGAAGAGGAGAAAATGTAGGAACTGCTGCCACACACAGGCCCTGCACTGCCCTTTCAGTAAACCTATTTCATATGCCCCATGTAACCATTTCAGCTAGTCTCTGAGCACAGATTAATTATTAGTGGTCTTGTATCCCAACAGCCACTCTTGCTGGTTTTAGCTTCCAACTTGAAGTGTTTAAACTACTTAGGAACAGATTTTGGAAGGGTGTGTGTAATTAGCATATGTAAAAATCCAAATGTGCAAATTAGCACCTACAAAATTTGTGAAGATGAAGAAACTCAATGCAGCTCAAAACAGTAGTATGTAATGGACCCAGATAACAGAATGTCCCACAGTTGCTAAAGCTGGATGCTTCTAAAATGAGATCAGCATGATCCTTGTTGATGAGGCACTGATTCAACAAAGCACATGCATGTGCTTAGCTTTAATTATTTTAGCTAGTGGTGCTCAACCATTTGGTGCCAGAGACCAGATGAGGGGTGAGGGACTGGTCTGGGGGCTAGACTGGGCCCCAGTGCCAGGATCAGGCTCTGCACTGCCTCTCGCACACATATATTGTCATCCCCCCCATGGCCTTAGCTGATCTCCATTTGTGAGGATTGGTCTCTGGACTGGGCCCACACCCAGCCCAGTATGCCAGGATCAGGTCCCACACCACCCTGCCTGCCTAAATCAAGAGCACGGGGCCATGCTTTCTGGCCCATGGGACTCCCCATGGGTCCAGAAATGTGATAGCAGGGGCACGAGGTTACTGCTCCCCCACCATCAAATTTTTGGACCTTTGGGGAGCCAGCCCCTCAGGCCAGATGACATGATGTTGCAGGCCAGGTATGGCCTGTGGGCCAGGGATTAAGCACCCCTGACCTAAAGGATCCCATCTTCATTCAACAAAGTACTAAAAAATGTATGCTAAAAGTTAAATGGCTAATCTTCTGTGCTGGGTCAGAGCCTAAAATGTGTTCTGTGTTCCCAAGGTCTCAGACTCAATCCAATGACTGTTGTCAAGGTCCCTGTCTATGGTCTGTCATTTGTCTTCCTGACCTCAGTGGTACATGCAACAAAAATAACTACATTACAGGCAGCAAAGTCTAGCTCAGATTTTAGATTAGAGCAGGGGTGGACAAAATATGGCCCATGGAGGGACTTTGTCTGGCCCACAGAGGGTCCCTCAGTCCCGCTTGGCCCAGGCACCATCCAGCCCATGGGACGGCTCTGCAGCTTCACTGTCTTTCTAGATGGTTCAGGTGACAGTGGCTCCTTCTGGCTGCCACCACCACTGACCCCAGCCCTGTGGTACTGACAGGGACCCCTGTGCACAACCCCACGCTTGCTCCAGGCTCTGCCTGGTGGAATGGACCAGCTCTGGACCAGGCAGAACCTGCACGCACAGCCCCAACCCCAGCACTCCTGGTGCCTGCTCCGGGCTCACCTGCCCACACTGAGCACCAGCAGCAGTGGTGGCAGCCAGGCACAAGCTGCTGCTCAGTGGGGGAAAAAGCAGCCCCTCTTCCTCACCGCTTCTGGGCCCTTCTTTGCTGCAGCCTCCTGGAGCTTGAACCCAAGCTGCCTCGCAGCTCCTCTGTACTGCCACTGCTGCCCCACTGGGCAGCCTGGAGGTGTTGGTGATAGCAGCGAGGACCAGCTGCAGGGTAGCCCAGCCTTGGGCTTCTGCAGCAAGAAGGGCCCAGCAGCGACGAGGTGGAGGGGCTGCTTTTCCTTTGTGCTGAGCAGCAGTTTCTGACCAGCCACTGCTGCTGCTCAGCATGGGCGGGCAGTCCAGAGCAGGTACAGGGTGGGCTGGGGTTGGGCCTGTGCACATGGATTCCAGCTGGTCCGCTCTGGCTCGGGTGAGTCTGGAGCAGGTGTGGAGAGGGCTGGGGTCAGGGCCAGGGCTGTGTGCTGTTGGCAGTGGTGGGTAAGAGCTACAGGGCATGCAGGCCCCAGGCTGCTGCAGGGGGGAGGAAGTGGTGCTGACCAGCCCACAGCAACTCCCCAGAATGGTCTATGTTGCCCACAGGACCAAATAATTGCCCACCCCTGGATTAGAGGGACTTCAGGACCAGGATCCTGATGACTTGCATGGCTGTTTCTACATAATACAAAGCCATGTTGTGCAAAGATACCCAAGCTATCTGTCTAGACCAGAAGCAATATGGTTGTGTTATGTTTGGTGCTTTGCCTAATTAGCAACTACCTAGAACATTGTGCTAATATGACTCTACTGCCACATTATATTCCCTGTGTCATTCAGAGCAAACCCAGATCATGTGCATCATGGCGCTGTATTCATAACCTTTGTCTGCATGCCTAAAAGTGATTCAGTCTTTCAGCCCTCCCATCATATAAATATTAAATACTAGCAATGATGATGTTCAGCCAAGTACAGTAATTTAGGCCTGCAAATCTGCTGACTTACACTAGTTGTGCACTTTGGGTTTTAGCTGTTGAGAGAACATATTTTTACCACAAGTAGCTGCTTATGTTTTCAGGTCTCTCTCATGGATTGTGCAGCTCAAATGCAATTCAGACACATCTCTTAGAAAAAGTAGCTTTTAAAGATTTTAAAACACAGTAGTTCTGAAGCTGCCATTTTGCCAACTGTAGCTCTTATTCCACACCTGTAGAGTAGACATGCCCAGTGTGTACATGTGCAAATGCTGCAGGATGGGTTTACTCCAGAGTAATTTACATTTACAGAGTAATTTACACATCTACATGTGCAAGGATTTGAGAGCAGGTTTGCTGCTCCTAGCAGCAATCTGCTTCCACCCCCTCCAGCCCTGCACCAGACCCCTGCATCAACCAAGGCTCTGGCCACAGCTGCCTGTAGCTGGTGGCCATCTTTAAAAGGAAGCCACCTGTCTTTCTGGCCCTAGAGCAGCCAGCTGAGTGCTTTGTGAGCACACGGAGACTCTGTTCGTCCTCCACCCCAGGTGCCAAGAGTGACATCCAGTACCCCAGGCTCCTGCTGGCCACTGTGCTCACTGTTCTGCCCTACCACCATGACTGCCACCTGGTCCAAGTTAGTCTCAGCCCTGGTGGTTCCTCCTGCAAGAAACAGCCACCTGGCCAGGCTCCCTTCACCATCCCAGGCCCCCTAGGATCATGCTGCTTCCGCCCAGACTCCTTGCTGCCACCTGGACCCCAGCAAGGACAAAAACAATGCGCACCTGGATGCCACCACCAGTGCCCTCCATGCTCTCCTGGGCCTCCAGCCCTGCTGCCTGTAGGCTTGCCCAGCCAGTCAGGATGATGACTGCATGTAGGCCACCTGGACAGCTGGCCCCAGCCCCACTGTGCACCCCAACCACCATGCTCACTATGGACAGTTCTCAGAAAAGCACTTTATTCCCCTCAACAAACACAGACCCCACCCACCCTCCTTCTCCAGCAACAGAGCTCTTCCTCCCTCCTTCCCCCACAACAGACCCCATCCCCTGTCCCCCATAAAGCCCCTCCACTCACTCCATCCACCTCCAATAAAGCATCCTCTTCCCCATGTAGTCCAGTGCATGCTGTGTGCCCCAGCCCAGGGTGCAGGGCACTAGGGTAGAGACGCTGTTGTGCCTCAGCCCAGGCCCACTGGGAGGCCAGCCTCCTGTTGGTTGCTAGGTAGCTGCCAGGGGGCAGGCGAGGCTAGGGACAAAGGCAGAGCAGTGGGCAGCATGAAGGTGACCACCAGAGCCAGAACGGTGTCTAGCACCTAGTGGTTCTCCTGTGGGCCTTTACTGCCCTGGCCACCAGGGAAGCCTGCCACCCCTGCATCTCCAGGTGCTTCTTCTTAAGGGCCAGGAGCCCATCCTTGAACACCTAGTCTGCCAGGTCCCTCGCCAGCTCATGCACATCCCTCTCCTGCTCATGTGCATCCCTGTCCTGCTTGTGCATGACATCCTCCATATGCCACACCCACGAGTCTACCAGCAACTCCTCAGCCACTGTGACCAGCCCGTCCAGCAGCCAGGTTTGGTCCTGGGTTCTGCACTGCCAGAGCCAGCACTTATGCAGGGCCCCAGCTGAGGCTGACAGTGACCCTAAAGGCTCATGTGGGCTGCCAACTGGTGCCTCTCCCCCATGTGCAGCTGCCTACAGAGCCAGGAGAAAGAGGCTGTTCATAGGAGTTTTAAACATTTCTGAGATAACATGCTCAATACCAGTGGCCTGTGTACTGCCTGGCCTCAGATCAGGGTTGTGCATGTACAGGTGCCCACAGACCATGGTAAATCAGCTGGGCAGGCCTGGGCCCAGGCAGCCACCGGCTGAGTTCCCCATCCCTGTTCACTTCCCTGGGACAGGTGGGCAGCTGGGTGCTGGCCACAGACAACCTGCCTCTCCCACCCTGTTCCCAAGACAGGACAGGCCAGGCTTATGGCAGCTGTGGCTCCAGACCCCACTGCCCCCACTTCTCCTACAGGCCCCTCCTCTGCTGCCACTCAGCCCACAGTACCCAGGTTTGGAGAGCACAAGTCTCCTGGACAACTGGGACAAGGATCTGCCTGCATCCCCATCCTTCCCACAAGGGATCTCTTCAGGGAGACATCCCAGGGCCAGCCCCACCCCATGCTGGCTTTGCACCCCAAGTGTGCCCCTGCTGCATGTGTCCCAGGCACTGCATAAGGAGCTGTTTACACAGAATGAGGAATGCCCAACCCACTATGCCCAGCTACTGCAATCACCATGGTGTTCTGGGCACATCTGCACCACTGGCACAGGACCCTGAGCCAGGACAAGTCTGCACAGGACAAGCCTATGCTGCCCCGCAACCTCTGCCACTATCTGGAGAGCTACCTGGGACTGTGCTACACATCCTTGCTCCCCACAGCCAAGGATGACATTGCCACTGGCATTGACACATTCCTCTGCATGTGAGAGGCCCGCGCCTGCCTAGCTGATGGGGCACAGGCTGGTCAATAAACTTTTGCACTGTCTCCTGCCTTCCTGTGCTGTGAGGTGGGGGCACATGGCCAGGGGAGTACAGCCAGGCAGGGAGGGGGGCGGGACAGGGGCAGAGAAGACCCTCCCCTCAGTGCGAGGCTTACCAGGTAGGTGTGACAGGCATGTCCAGTGGCCCAAGTCAGTTCCCTACTGGTAGTGAGGATGTATGGCTTCCAGTGGTGCCCTGGGATACAGAGGCATGGCACCTAGCTGCCCAGGCAGAGGCCCCTCCAGGGGGGAGCTGGCGTCCTGGACAGGGCTGCACACCTGGAGTGGGCAGGGCAGGCACTGGCCCAAGCTCCTGGAGCTGCCGGAGGAGACCAGGGGTGGGAAGTATAGTGGGACAGGCTCCTGCAGGCCCAAGAGGCCCTCACCAAGTGACACGTTACCACAGTGCCAGCCTACAGCAGAGGCTTGGGCAGGCTACCTGTCCTGGAGTAGACAGCACGGCTCCGACCAGGGTCCCAGGGCATGAGTATGTCATCCAGCTGTTACATAAAGGACATGGACTTGTGGGCAGCTCCTGACTGCCGGTTGTGGTCACTGAGAGTGACCCACTGTGCCTGCAAGGCCTTGACCTTTATGCAGCACTGGCACACAAACAGGCCCTCATAGATATGTGCATTGGACTGCACACTCCAGGCAAACTGGCTGAGGATCTCGGCCTCACCCAAGTGCCATGATGTCCGTGGTCTCTTCCTGGTACTAGTTGCAGCCCCGGGAAGGGGCACATGGCACCAGGCAGGATGCCAGCATGGCTCTCTGGACCTCCGTGCAATGGTCCAGGTGCTGCCAGGCCTGGGGAGGTGCCTGCAGCACCCAGCACAGGGGCACAACACGGGACAGGCAGCCACATGGTGGTGCAGAGCCAGGGACCAGCACCCAGTCTTGGGCAGGATGCCCCAGCTGGCCTGGGGCCTCTGCTGTGCCACAAGCTTGCTGCAGATGTCCCAGGGCCCTGGCATCCCCACAGGCTTTTAAGAGCCAGGGGCTAGGGCAGGAAGAGAGCTCTGGGGCTAAGAGCTCTGAGGGTGGCCCCGTTGTACTGGGACTGACCAGGAGCAAATTTGCTCCTGGTCAGCATCTACACATGCATTACTACACAGTACCTACTTAAGAGTTAATTTGCTACTTGTATTTACAGGTAACAAATTAACTCTCAAGTAGAACAATTTCCTGTGCAGTAAAGCATCTCATGTAGACGCGTCCACCTTCTACCAAAACTGTTAAGTTTTAGCAATTTGGGATATATCTTTCAAATCTATTTAAAGACCATAGGAAATTTTCATGTACTGGACATTTTTATGGATCTGAAACTACCCAGACTCAATGAACAGAACTATTACTTAACCACTGAGCACTTCACAATTGTGAGCAAAGATAGAAATCAGAGCATCCTCTCCATGGGCCAGTTGAAGGCAAAAGCTCACTTGAGCTGCAGAAGAATCGATTCTAGGTGTAGATATATGTATTTTATTTTTTTTAAATGTATTTTGTTTTAAAATCTGATGGGGTAAAATGCTGTTCTCAATATACAACCAACGTAAGTAGGTGCCACATGTATGATCTTTGCAGGAGCTGAAATGGTCATTTTCTTATGCAAACTGTCCACGCACTGCTGAAGTTTCAGGTCTGCACTGCCATTCCTAGAACCATTAAAGAAATGTAGCACTGCCCTAACTACTGATGTCTTGGTTATGTTTGGAAACAAAGACATGGTTAAAAATATATTTTGGGTAACCCCAAAAGAAAGGAGTTTCGGTTTGCTCAGTGAAAGCTGGAAAATTATACCATAATTTCTCACATCCATATGCACCTTTTTCTCCAAAATGAGCCCCCTAAAATAGGGATGTGGGCTTTAAGTGGGGAACCTGTTATCTTTGCTGGAAAAGAAGCAAGTCTGGAGACAATGTGCATGCTATGCAGCTGCCAAGATAGTGGAGTCCTTTGTGTTAAACCTCTCAGCTATAGCTACTGGCTGAGCACTGTAGCTTATGCCTGAAACAGCAAGTGATCTGCAGGTAGTATCTTGATGAGCCTTGTGATGTTGAAATTACACTATTCGAACACAAATAATTTATATAAAGAACTAGCTACAATAAATTACTCTACCTACAATAAATACCAACTAACACTCCTGCTACTACCCTTGCAAGGCTTTGGGACCTAACCTTATGTGACAAAGCTCTCCTAGAAACAGAGTGGCAGGAAAGTGTGGCATCCTTGGAAACACTGTGGATGAGACAACTGGCACCAAGCATTTCTGTGTTCTTCAGAGAATTTACTCTATGGCTACATACAGATAGCAAAAAACCTGGGGCTGATCAATTTAATCTTCACAGGTTAGTCTGAATTGTGTAGATTGAGCCAATAAGCAAATGAACAGACATTGACTTTTGATTCTGGAAATGCAGCCATGTGCCTGCAGTGGCTCAGGCCAGAAGCCAGAGGGCCTAGAGCATGTCTCCCTGTTCAGCTGGAGCAGGTATCTTGGGCCAAGGATAGCCTACCCACCCTGCAAGGCTAAATTTGATGCTTATATCATTTTGCTCTGAAAAAATATAGAAATAAAACAATTTCAACTGCTTTATATTTTTCAACCAAAACCAAAATTCAAATAACTTGTGATTGTTTCTGTGTCCCTGCCTGCATTTTTCAGTAAATAAACTGTTAGTCCAAAGCTTTCAACCAGTTCAAGAAAAATATCTGAGAATTCTCACAACTGTATTAGTCTCCAGCTTATTGTTGTCCAAATGCTCCACTGTATTTTCAGGTGCAGGAACAGAGCTCTCTCGTGTATATGAAATGTAAATCTTTGTATGAGGTTCCATCTCTGGGCTTCCTCCACATAGAAACAGAATCAAGGGATATTAAATGCATTTAGGGAGTTTCATTACACAAAATGGGCTTTGTGGTTGCAGGGAAAAGCAGTGGCTGTTTATGTAACTCAGCTTTAGCCAGGCTTTTGACCCTGTATACCATGGCATTGTCTTAGTAAGCTAAGGAGATACCAGATGTGTAACAACATGGCCAACCACCCCAGCTAGCTGCCATACATAGGCATTTGGCCCAACCTGCACCCAAGACAGCTGTCCCAGTCACCCCTCCCTAGTTACGCCACTAGGAAATACAGTCTAGATGAGACTACTGTGAGGTGCTTATATAACTTATCATGCACAAAGTGACAACTGTCCTGGGTCCAGTACTTTTTAATATCTTCATTAATTATTTGGAAGATAGAATTGAGGATGTATTTAGGAAATTTGCAAATCATCCCACTTCAGGTAGAGTTGCAGATATCTGGAGGGTAGGATAAGGATTCAAAATGGAGAAATGAGCAGTTGGAGAAATGGTCTGAAGTTAGTGAGATGAAATTTAGTATGGACAAGTGCAAAGTCCTCTGCTCAGGACAAAACAAATACGCAAATGCAAATTGGGGAACAACTGGCTAGGCTGCAGTACTGCAGAAAAAGGCCTAGGGACTAAAGTGGACCATAAGATGAATATAAGTCAGAAGTGTGCTCTCATTAAAAAAAAAAAAAAATGTCCACAGTGTACTTGGTTGTATTAAGTGTTATTTGCAAGTCAAGGGAAATATTTTTTCCCCTTCTATGCTGTACTGGTGATGCCTCACCTGGAGTACTGCGTCACTTTTTGTCCACTCTACTTCAAGAAGGACAGGCAAAATGGAAGGCATCCAATGGGAAGCAGCAAAAATAATTAGAAATCCAGAAAACCTAACATACAAGAAGTGGTTTGAAGAACTGGAATTACTTACTCTAAAGAAAAAGACATACAAGACAAAGGGGGGATTTGATAATAGTCTTCAAGTATACAAAGGGTGATTATAAAGAAGAGGGTGACAGTACATTCTTCACGACCTACCATTGTTGTAATTTAAGACAGCTATTTCTTATCCTGTCCCCTGTGTCCACAAAGAATATTCTAACTATGAGGGTAAGTAAATATTGGAACAGATTACTAAGAGAGGCGGTAGAATGCCGACGTAAATAGTGACTTGTTATCTAAACTGTCCTCCCTTCCAGACACTAGAACTTTTTTTTGGTAAAAAAAAGTCTTCTTTACTGTACTTTTTTTAGCCAAATATCAGACCATTTGTCACATTCTGGCTAGGAACAAATGTTACATTTGTCCCCAGACAAGTTATGCCTATGTTCGTCATGGAACAAAAATATCCCTGAATTGGTATGTACACACATTACCCTTCTAATCAGGGTTTAGTGAGCAGCTGAATGTCGTGTTGCTTTTCTGCTATTGATTCAATGATGCAATCCTAAAATAACCTTTTAGACACACTTTGCAATATTCTGGGACAAACTGTTAGCACTTCTTAACCTGTGATGATGACATGTGGGCATCTAAATTATTGCACTTTGTCCTGGGGTAAAATCATTATTTGTTTGTAGCCACTATGACCATCCAAAACCATAAACCCCATAAACATGAAAACACCTATTATACTGGCAAGTGCAGTAAACTGCTATATTTAATCAATATGCTGTTGTTTACATAATATAGAAGTCCTCTCCAAAGTTTAAATAATTATTCATCATGGAAAACTCCCTGATGAAAGATTCCTTGACCCTTCCTTAACAAAGATCAGGTATCAAATTGGAGCTTATCACTTCTGCTAAGTTGCCTTTTTTAGTGGGCAGGTGGAATTCAAGAGTTTCAGAAGCTGCACTATGGATATGAAGCCTTTGGGCCAAATCTTTAGGCAATGTAAAAATGACTGCTGTGCCCAGTTACACTCAGTAGGTGCATCTACTTGACATGCTATTTCACCAGAGCAACTAGCTATGGCAACACACATCATAGCTAGAGCAAAGTAGCAATGAACTCATTGCTCTGCCACTACTGTGCAGTAGCAATGAACTCTACTGCACAGTAGGGTCAAAAACATGAAAGACACATGCCCCCAGCAGCTGCGGGGGCATGGCAGTGCTGGAGGCAGTGGGAGTGTGGCAGCAGTGGCAGAAGTGCGACGGTGGTAAGTGGGGAGCTCCCACAGACACTGCTAGCACTGTGGGCGGTGGTGAGGCAGACGAGCACCGACCAGGGGTCAGCAACCGCCCACAGACACTGCCAGCAGTGTTGGTGGTGGCCAGCAGCGATTGCTGACCACCCACAGATGCCTCTGGTAGTGTCAACAGCGGGGCGGGGGGAGGGGGGGGCGTTGAGTGGTGACCCCCCACAGGCACCTTTCATAAGGGGTGCACTGCCATGCTCAGGGGGTGCACATGCACCCATGTGCACCCTCTACACACTCCCAATGGTTGAAAATGACCCATATGCCACCAGGACTGTGCAGTACTGGTGGGTACTGTGCAGTTAGGGTCGCATGTAGACACGTCCACTGAGGGCCAGATCCAAACTGCATACAACTAGTTTCAGAAGCTGCTTAGCAGGTCTAGAAAATAAAAAGATGCAAAAGCACTAGGACATACATGGATAAGCTACTAAATCTACATTATTTGAGGAAAGATGGACCAAGTTTTATGAAATGGTTAAAAATAACATTTAGGAGCTGAGCCAGTGTTAGCTAGCAGGTGCACCTCATAAGAAATTGATTTAATCTTACAATTTCATAATAAAACATATTGAGGTAAAATTAAAAATACCATATTTACCTGAATCCAAAATGACCCTGAATTTAAGACAACCCCCACAATAATTAGGTTTTCTACATGGGAAATTTACAAATTTGTATAATTTTCCATTTATGCATTCTAATTATTGGTAGGGTTGTCTTAAAATTGTCTCCAGCACTGCAGTAGAGAAAGCAGTGGTAGGGGGTCAGGTGGTAGAGGTCAGGCCATTGCAGGGGGGCCAGTGGTGTGGGAGTCAGTGGGGGCAAACAGTAGAGAGAAGACAGTGGGGGAGGCAGGAGAGGTAGAAGGTGGGAGGGACAAGTAGTTTGCCCTCCCACCTCTCTTGTACCTGTCCCCCTCTGCAGCTGCACAGTAGCACAACATGGAACAGTCCAATTCACTTGCAGCAGCTCATGCAATGAACTACAATTTCGAACATTCAAATAATAGGAGCCCCAAGTCCTATAATAATAGGTAACAAATATATTATATATAATTATATTATGTAAGTGCCAAAGTCAGTGATAGGCTTGAGCTTTCATGGGTTAATGGACTAAAAGGAAAACTGCACCCGTTTTGCTTTTTTTAAAAGCCACTCTGCACTCAGGTAGCAATCTGATTTTTTTTCCACAACTGAACTATGTACCATATCAACAAGGACAGTTAGACAATATGATCCGATTTTTTTTTAATCAGCATATTTGAATTCTCTGCTGGGTTTTTTTCCCCCACTCACACATGCTATTTAAACAAAAGGCTGAGGCCATGCTTCATCCTCATGTTGGTGGTTTTATCCTAAATCCTGGCAGGTTGGTTTGATATATTTATGCAGAATGCATAGAGAGAGCATTTGGGATTAAAGTTACCAGTAGTAACTGTGTCATTAGCATACCATCAGCATGCAGGAACTGATTATGTTCTCCTTGCCCAGCTTCCACACCTCTAATCTCAGAGCTGACCTGATTTATACAACTAGCTTTATATGGGCCAATGTATATTGAAAAGAGAAAGGGGGAGTCTGAGATCCCCAGAATGATTAGCCCATTTATAAAAATGCATTTTGCTTGTTGCTGACTACGTAGAATTTTATGCGTTTATTGAACACGGATGTGACATGAGATATTCACATTGCTGAAAATAAATAAGAGGTGACATTCCAAAATGCAGTAGTCATGAGCATACCAATTTCAATGAGATTTTGGGGAAAATATTCTTGCAATTACTTAAACTGAAAAAATCCCAAAGAATGTATTTTTCCTTAAGGTATCTCACACTGTACAGAAGTTTGAAAAACCTTGTACATTCCTCCCAACCACCCCAAGAGACACAATCAAATCCAAAATGTTTTTTGGCTTTCAGTGACAGATGTTTCTGTAATTTTTCCATTTATACAGAGGAAACATCTTATGGAAGAACATAAATACCAGACATGTTGGCCTAAAAGCTGTTTGTCAAATGATTCCCAGAAAACAACTTAGCTGACCGAGAGATTAACCCATTTATAAATGTACTTGCTTCTTGCTGACTGTGAAGTTTTATCCATTTAATTGAACATGGGCCGAAATTCAGATTCTTACAAGGTTGAAAATAAAGAACACCATTTAATCCTATCAAAAGCATTTTCTCCATCTCAGGAAAGGGTTTCTGCTGAAACATCAAAATCCTTTACACGTGGGACTGCATTGAGAAGTAGTGAATAGGAAGTTGCAAACAGATTTCACATAGGGGATTTGTACCCTGAACTCCTATGTAGCACTTGTAAAATACAGAAAGATACATATGAGATCTGTTTACATATGAATATCCAACCATGTACTAGGCAGTGACAGTGTAGCAGTGATGATCCAGCAATTGAGAGAGGCAAAGATTTTGGCGGGGTAATATTTTATTTAACTACCTGTATGGTTGGCTTAGACAAGCTTTTGAATGCATGGCTGTGACAGGAGTATGAATATTGGAGCCTTTCTGGGAGTGGCTCTGCCCTCCTGTAATGGGCCAACTGCCTGCTTACTCGCCTGCCATGCCTTGATCTTATTTGATTAGAAGATGGTTGTAATCAGCGGGAGGCTGCCCATTTTTCTGCACCCCGGTGACAGGGGGCGTTACCTGCGGCTCCTTTTCCTCCCCTACACCGCAGCCCAAGCCTCACAGATGGAGTTGACGTGGTTTGACCTGGGCCTTGTTGTTTTCTGGCCCTCCTCTTTACTCCCGGGGCTCCTTGCTGCCCCCTTCTCTCACTCGATCTGGTCAGCTGGTTTTACCAGTTGCCCTGGCAACCAGCACTTGTGCAGCCCTGGTGACTGGCAGCTGAGCCTCCCCCTTTCTGCCACTAGGGGTCTCCCCAGAGCAGTCTCCACTCTCAGGCGCAGGGCACCCGAGTGCACTGCGACAATGGCATTTGTCACAGATCTGAGGAGGGAAGTAAGCACAGCAATTGCAAAGAGTGCATAAATCTGTGAAATAGGAGAGGGGAAGAATTGCCAGGGGTAGCATAAAAATCAAGCTTGCCTTCCCAAAGTTTGATACATTTGGCTTTCCCAAAATGGGATACATCTGATTCAATGCCCTCCTGGTAACTACATGAAACTAAACAGCAGCTATGCACCAGAATGAACTCTCACAGAAAACAACATAGAGGACAGGGACACGCATACATCAATAGGAGCACATTTTTCACAGAACAACCACTGCCTTTCTGACCTCAGCATCCTTGTGGCACAGGAAATCTACCAAAGATCTTTTAAAAGGGGAGTTTGGGAACAAAAATTCATAAGCTGGCTGGACACTAGGAACTAAAGACTGAACACCAATTTTCATTTTATGATACATTATAATCTACCCTATTTCTGAATTTCTTCATACACCCCACAAATGATGACAACCCCCTGGGAAGAGGGTCTTGCCCTACTCAGGGTCTGACTGATTGACATATTTGGGGTCAGCAAAGAATTTTACCCCATGGTCAGATTGGTATGAACTGTAGGAGTTTTTGCCTATATCTGTAGCAAGGGGCACGGTCCCTCTACCCAGGACCTCTTGAGCATATATTGACAATATTTTATAGAAGCAGGACACTGGCTGCCATGGTTCCCTTGCTTTGCCTGCGGCAGGTTAGGGTGTTAGATCTGCATTGTGGCAAGGTTGGTAGCAGTCTTATGTAGAGTCTAGATTATGGTTTGTATGGGATGGTTTGAATAGAGATGATCCTGCCTCAAGCAGGTGGTTGGACTAGATGAACTTTGGATGTCCCTTCCAGCCCTATTTCTCTATGACTCCTCCCTTCTGACAAGTCTTGATCATCCAGTATCCAAGTTTCTTGTGGTTGCTAATTGTTTGTCTGCTACCCTGGTTTGCTGTTGCCACTAATCGTTTGTATTCCTCCCCCTTCCAGTTTTACAGCTCTATCCACTGCTCTTAACACTGTGCTTGCTTCCCTACTCGGACCTGATTAAGAATGCCTTAAATTCAAATACTTACCTAACTTTATCCCAACCATGTAGCTGGTCCAATAAAATATATCACCCAAAAATCCTTGCTTCAAGTAATACGAATACAGAACAGGCAGATGTAACATCCTTATAGAGCTGAGCAAGTCATTTAGAGCTTGCGTTTGGTTCAAGCTCAGCTCACATTCCCAGAATCAAGAAAAACCAAGAACTAAATTATGTTTTGGGCATCTTGACTACAACCACAGCACAAGCACCCAGTAGTTATTTGGTGACTTTAAGGTAGCAGGACACATTAGAGAAAACTGAGAGGGGGATTTTATAACAGTCTTCAAATACCTGAAGGGCTATTATAGAGGATGGAGGTGGTCTTTATTCTGTGGTTGTAAGGGACAGGACTAGGAGCAATGGTCTCAACCTGCAGCAGAGGAAATATAGGTTACAGATGAGGAAGAACTTTCTGACTATGAGGGTAGTCATTCCCTGGAACAGGCTAGCTAGATAAATTGTGGAATTTCTATCCTTGGAAATTTAAAGAGTAGGTTGGACAGCACTTGGCAGGAATGGTTTAGTCAGGAATGATTCTGCTTTGAGCAGGGAGCTGGTCCTGTCCAACCCTACTTCCTTTGGTCCTATTACAGTCTTGTTTCTTAAAAGTATCACAAAGTAGTAAGGGTTAGCACAGCAAATCATGATTAATCTTCATTTCTTGAGGTCACTGCAATAGTGTTCATGCGCTGACAGAAGCAATAAATACCTTTCCATTCACCAACAGTAAAAAGGCACTAAAAGCTCTAACCACAGATTTCAAGACCCAGGGATTCACCTTCACACCTGAACAAGCCACTGTAGAAAGTGCTATTTGGGGAACAAAGTGTTCATATCAGAAATGCTCTGAGGTAATATTAATACATATTTTTGCCTGACATAATATTTTTAAAGAATGAAGATACAATTTCTTGACTCAGATATGGATGTTTCCAGGAATTAAAGTCAACGTTGTATCAGTAAGTCTATGAAGCAGATCCTTATTACAGCATTGTGAGCAAACTGAGTGTTGGCTTGTAGGGTGTTTTTTATTTTGCCAGAATGACTTCTTACTTGGAAAGAGGAAAAAGTCTTTAGCCTACTAGGCTCTATCCCCAACATAGCAGCTGCCTGGACTCTCTTTAGTGTTTCAAGTAAGCGGGCCTGCCGAGATGCTCCCCAGTATGTTAGTGGCATAAAAGCTGCTGGCCCTTCCACACAAGCAGACTATATCATGTGGAGAAAGTCAGGAGGCAATGGAGCAAAAGGCCTGTAGGAGGCAGTGCTTTTGCAGATGTGGTAGGGTTTTTTTGAGGCTTCCTCCTGAATAATCTGGTTGAGCTTCAGGTAATATTTTGGATGTAAATCCAAACATGCCCCAGTTACAAATGACTAAGCTTTGCTTGTCACAGCTTGTTTTCATGAAGTGAAGTTTGACTCAAAGTCTCATCTGGAGGCACCAGAGCACAGGCGATGTGTAGGGAGTGCACAGGGTATATACGCACCCCCTGAGAGCTCTGGTGCACCCCTGACAGCCAGCACTCCCCACTGAGGCAGGGGGGGCAGGCAGGAGTGCCAGTGCCCCCTCCCCAAGAATGCCAGCCGGGGAGTGAGGGTACAAAAGAAAAACGCTGTTGGCATTTCCAGGTGCACGCCTGGCACTCCCAGGTAGGTACAATCGGTCATGCGGGGACCACCCCCTCGGTTGGCACAATCAGCCGTGGGGGGATCCCCCTTCAGTCGCTCATTGGCTGCTGGGGAGACAAGTGCTGCCCCCCGACTCAGGAGGCACCAGTCGCCCATGCACCGGAGCAGAAAGTTGAGGATGAATTCAAAGCACTGTTTTAAGAAGTCTAAGAAATCCTATTATCCCTTAAACTTTGGCACATTTTTCTAGTTCCACCTATGCAAAGCACAAAGATCTTTTAGTAAGGTGATCTATCTTGCTACATTCTGACCTCTGAAATAATTCTGGCTCATCTCTGGGCTATTTTTTTTTTTTAATTGTAGGAGCATAAATGAAGTTATTTTGTCCTCAGGGGAAAGATAATACACACTTCAGTGCATAAAAACAAATTGCATAAAAAGACAATCCTGTTCCCTGATACAGCTGTGCCTCTATTTCAGCAAAAAGCTCAGAGCACTGCGTGTAATGCACTGGAAACAAAACTACAAGAAACTGATCCTTTGCATAGTTCTTCCTAATATTTTGCCATGCCCAAAATATATGTGATGTCTTATCATCAGGTCTTTACAAAGCAAATAGCAATTTCAAAGAGAGTTCCCTGGGAAAATTGTTGAAAATTATGGACAATAATATAATACAATACATCCATGCTGTAAGCATTAGAAATAGTAATCAGTTGCATAAGTGCCCATTATGGCACATAAGTGTTTAAGATGACAGATATGCCTCGGGCAATTTTGTTACAAGAACAATTAAAACTCCCCTTCTGACTCAGTTTCTTAGGGTGCCAATGATGGCTGAAATTAATACAACAGTCTCCATACTCTCACACATATCTAAACAGTTACAGATATTTGAGAAATAAAATTAGAACTTCACACTCACTGAAATATGGACTATTTCATTCTTATCATTAGAACCTGTCTTCTGTATAATCTACAATGCAATGCAGGGGAAAAACTGAATCCTAAAATACAGCATTATTCAGAACAGCCGTGTTCTCTATGCGAAGTACACAACTAATGGCAACATAGAAACAGTGACCAAAGTAGGCAGAGATAAAAAGGAAAAAAGGAAAAACTTCCATTCTTTCTGCCCAAATTCTCTGTACAGTTTCAAGACAGAAAAACCATCTCATTATACTCAACTCATTCCTGACTCCCCAAAAGAGGGAGCTTCTGTTGTTTGGGATGATAGAGCAATATGGCTTAAAAGCTGCGTTTCCTGAAAAATGTATTGCATAAATGCGAACATGGATGATCTGAGACACATAGATGCATTATGTGCAATTGTTACATTCAAAGGGAGTAACAGTCTATGTTTCTTAGTCTAGAAAATATACTGTATGGGTGAAATCTTAGCTCTTGTGAAGTAAAAAAGTGATGTACATGCACGCACACAAGATTATATGCTGCCATGGTGACTACACCTATACTTCCCCTAATACTTTCCACTATAAAGACCTGATTTTCAATGGCCTATAAAATTATAAGTATGAGAAGGTTTTGTTTTCATTCATTCACTTTAGTTTTTGTTTCAGAAGCCTACAATTTCAGTATCATTAACTGATACATATTCTGGGGCAATTCATTACAGAATGAGTTTGAACTGTTGTACTCAAGTCTGGCTCATTTGGCTAGGGACAGAAATTACATATAAACTGGTTTAAGTAATTGGAAACCGGTTCAAATATGTAACACAACAGGGCAAGGGACAGACATTGAAAAAGCCTGAGCCTGAATTGATTCAATCTTTGCAGGTTGGTCTTACCTGGCTAGGCTGAACTGGTTTGTAACTGCACAAACATCCCCTCTGGACTGAAGAAATGCAGGCATCTGCTTACAGTGGCTTAGGCTAGAAGCCAGGGGGCACAAGAGCAGCCCTCCCTTCCTTTCCACAATGCTGAGCTGAGCGGGGGAGGGGAGAGGAAGGGGGGGGGCATGGCCAGGCTCTAGGAGGATGCGCCGATTAGGAAGTAGTTCCTTTCCCTCCCCCCATGCCTCACTGCTCCTAACTAGCGATGGAGCCAGCAGTGAGTTACACAGCATTTAGTTATACAGGGAACAACGCAGTGTTTAATCAGCCCATCAAGAAAACAAAAGCCTCTGTCATTAGTGTAAGCTCTTCTTTCTTTTAGCTCCAAAAGCTCTAGGAAGACACTGTCATGTCTGCCTTTGTTCAGTCTGCCTATCACAGACACCTCTCAGCATTAGCTACCATATCACATGCTGACTACATCCACACTGTGGGAGAGGGGCAGAGGAAATAATCAGTGCTGGATTTAGGCTTAAGCTACTTCAGCTACAGTTTAGGGCCTCACAATGAGGGGCCTCTAAATAAGAAAAACACTGGACATTTTTGTTCTAATATGACAAATATATATATTTTTTTTTGTCCAGTGTTTTTCAGTGTTATTCATATTGAGTTCATAAATTTGTGCCGAAATAACAATAATTCATCTTAACATTTCACAAAAATCATTTTTGTAGTTTTTGTGGATTATTTTTATTGTATGGGGCCCTCTTAAGATGGACAGTTTAGGGCCTCAGCATGTCATAATCTGGCAGTGCCTGGGAATCGCTGCTTGATCAGGGAGGGTGGGGAAGGGGAGGGCAGGAGGAAGCCAGACAGACACCACTGTGCCTGTAGTCTCCACTGGAGATCCAGCTAGGAAGCAGAAGGGCAGGTCCGGCCCTGCTGTGGAGCAGAGAACCCTTCCCAGGGCTACAAAGCATCTGGGATGATGTGGAACTGTGGTTTAAGTTAAAACAGGCACATAAACCACTTTCAAAATACACAAAACTGGTTTAAAGATAAACTTGGATGGGTGTGGTATCAAATTTAACTGATTCAGGTTTGATCAATTCATTAAGCTTCTGTCCCACATTCAAGTTAACTCAGGCCCCAGCATCCCAGGATGCTTTGCACCTCCCCACAAATCGGACTCAAAAGGCAGGGAAGTGGGCTAGCTTTGGCCTAAAGCTACCTACTCCAACCCAGCAGGAAGGCATGCTTTAGCGCCCTCTAGCTTCTAGCCTGAGCCACTGCAGGCATGTGGCTGCATTTCCAGAATCAAAAGTGAATGTCTGTTCACTTGCTTATTGGTTCAATCTACACAATTTAGCCTAACCTGTGAAGACTGAATCAATTCAGCCTCAGGATTTTTGACTGTCTGTACTTAGGCTTTGAGTTAGAGAATTACATCAGTGTTTTGGAAAAGATCCAGAGGAGGATGCCTATCAGCAGTTTATTCTCCCAGAGCAGAAAATCCAAGTCAATATGAAGGGCAGACCCTACATGCTTGGTTAGGAAGACATGAGGCTGTTCCTAACCTTAACTGCGCATTCAGCTTGTCTAAGGTCACCTCACAGGAAGAGAGCAGCCTCCCAGAGCTCATTCTTCAGCATTCTATGCAAAGGGCCAGAGGAGCAGGCAGGAATGGACAAAGTCTGGCTCTGCCAGGCACTAGACAAAATGGATGACCCAGCAGGAAAAGGCAGAGGGGTTATGACTCAGGTGTTAAAGCAGAGCATCACTCTTTGCTGTCAGCAAGTACCAAGTCTCCCTAAGTTTGGTGATCAGAAGCAAGATCTGTTTCAACTGAAAGAAATAAGGATACCTTTTAATATAATAGTCTTAAAGACAAGATATTCAGCTGATATAAAATGATGCCACTTCATTGAATTAATTAGAGAGTTATTCCAATTCACACTAGCAGGAGATCCTGCCCTTGGGTTCTTGGGTCCTGGCCCTTATGATTATAAACCACATATTAAACTAGATACACAAAAATGTTAATATATAATGGTAAAGTTTCAGCATACATATCAAGGGCCTTAGTAAATCAGACACTGTTGTTATTGCAACCTTTATCCCATCTTTCCCAGTTTCATCTGGATCCTTTTCCGTGTCCTGTGTTCCTATTTTGCTAAAACAGTATGCAAACACTCTGAAATTTAGCATCAAAGTCTTGGCAGCTGCTACATTTAATTCTGACCACCAGGCAGCAGTGAAAAATAGTTACCAAGATGCCAATTCCAATTTAGCCATTAAGAATATTAGTCATCGGCAATATATATTGTCAATTCCATAGAGCTGTTGCTAGCAAAAACAATATATCTGATGCTATGAACCTCATATCCAAGAACAGCAAGTCAGATTAAGGGTCGTAGATTAATAGATGTTAGGGTCAGAAGGGACTTCAGTAGGTCATCGAGTCTGACCCCCTGCCCTGGGTACGAAAGAGGTCTGGGGTCAGACAACTTCAGGTAGGTCCTTTTCCAGTCTCCTCTTGAAGACCCCCAAGGTAGGGGAGAGCACCACCTCCCTTGGAAGCCCATTCCAGATTCTGGCAACCCTTACTTTGAAGAAGTCATTTCTAGTGTCCAACCTAAATCTGCTCTCTGCCAATTTGTGGCTATTGTTCCTAGTTACTCCAGGGGGTACCCTAGTAAATAGAGCATCTCCTATTCCCTGCTGCCCTCCCCGATGAATTTATAGGTAGCCACAAGATCATCTCTCAGCCTTCACTTGCTAAGGCTTTGTCCACATGAGACCAGATATTGTTTCCCTTGGGGACAAGTAGAAGCCTGTGCTGCTGCTACTTGTCCCCCGGGCAATGCCCATGTGGGGTAGGGGAAGCTGAGGCCAGCAACTGGCCCCAGCAACCTTACCTGAGGTCCTGGGGATCTCGGGGAGCTGTAGCCACAGCACTCCTACAGCTCCTCCCACCCACATTCCCCCCCATGGTGCAGCAGCAGGAGGCAGGAATGCTCAGGACACTCATTCCCAGTGCAGGCAATAGCTCCCAGTGGCATGTGGTTCCAGCCAGCACTGCATATCACAGCAAGGAGCACAGCCCTGCCAGGTTCCCTCTATCACTGGCACTTCCACCAAGCACATACAGCCCCCATATTTGTGTACCACTGGAGGGAAGATCCACGTGCTGCAGCTGGCTGCCTTTGCCGCCCCCTATTTTGCAGGTCCCAGGACTCCACAGGGAAGCAGGGGCCAGGGCTCCTTCCAGCAGAGTCCCGGGGGCAGTGAAGGCAGCTGGCTCTAGAACATGGAGTTTCCCTCCAGTGGTGCACGAGTGCAAGGGGTTCCATGACATTCCTCCATGGCGGGGAGTGTCAGTGATAGAGGCAGCCTGGTGGGGGGCTGCACTCCTCACTGCAATGTGCAGTGTTGACTGGAGTCATGTGCTTTCAGGTGCTGGGCACGAGCACCCCAAGTGCCCCCTGCTTGCTGATGCCACCTCCTGCAGGGCTGCATGCCATGGGGGGAGTACAAGAGAGGTCCTCACACTACCCCACCCTCCCTCACACCCCACAAATGCCACACACCCACACCCCACCCCCACAACCCCCACATATACACAACCCCCAACATACTCTATTGCCCACAAACACAGCCACACCCCCTCACAAATCCTGCATACATCCCCAACACCCCGCCATACACACATACCCCCATGCCCAACCCCAGCATACACATACATATACCCCCCACACACACCCAACCCCACACCTAACACCTAGCTCCACTCCTCACCCTACACATACCTCCACACCCCACCTGACACACAAACACCCCCCCCCACACACACACACAGCCACACAGTCCACACAATATACAAGACTAAGACTTTTTTTTGAGGTATTATGCAATCACCTCTATATACACTATGCAAACACAAATCACAACAGAAGTCCTTTTTGTAATAAAATTAAAATGTGTTATAGTAGGTGTTTGACTTTTAGTGTATGATTTATTGTTTCTTCTGGTTCTAAGATGGCAATCCCCTCCCAAAAGGAATATTTCTGGGGGGCAAGGGGAGGGACTTCCAGTCCCAAGATGGTGACCGGGGGGTGGGACAACTGTCAAGGGGTAGGGCTACCCATGTGGCCCTTGAAAGCTCAGCAAATCATGTTAAGTAGCCTTCCATCTAAAATAATTGCCTGTGGCGAAGGGAGGAGAGTGTCAGGCTTTAAGTTGTAGGTTCACTATCACCTCAAGGACAGGGGACTCCAACTGGTTTTGAGGGTAACATATGCTCTCAGGCCTAGGTCCTCCAAGTTAGCTGCAAATTTGGGCTTTAGGGCCTAACCACTGAAGTTAAAGGAAAGGTTCCTACAAACTTAAATTTGGTCCTCAGATGCTGTAAAAATTATGCTACAAAATGACTAATTGGTAGGGATGGGCATTATGGTCAGATAGATTTGTTTAAATATTTTATTATTCAATTATAACAAAAGGTATTCAGGAGATAGCTATTGATTGTAGCAGCTGCAATCCCAGTTGCTGTTAGGGAACTAGGGAAGGATAGGAAGGTAATTAAACATTGTCAATTGAAAAATAAGGCAAAGGATTATTTTATACCTTCCTAAAAGTAAATTTGGATTATGCCCAGTATCAGATGCCTCATTCTCTACTGCAGAAAATCTAACATACAATTCTTTAGTAACAGAATTGTTACTGATAGCTGTGGATGAATACCTTATTTTAAAATTAGCATTAAGAATAACACACTATTATTGAATTTCCACACAACAACAGGTAAACAAGACAAATCAGTGTTTTTGATTCTTTATCCATCACTATCATTTGTTATGATAATAAAATGTAGGTATTCACAGAAAATGAGCTTTTTAAGTGATAGTTTCTCTTGTTCTACATGGTATTAGCAGTACCTACTTTATTAATTCTAGTTTTAATCTAATTATTAATGGCAAGGAAGATTTAGGAACCAATTTCTGCATTTATCAAAAAAGCCCTGACATTTTCACCATTTTTTTCAGTGTCTCTTTACAAAACTATTTCTAGAACAGCAAAAGGGTTTACATGCAGATACAGGGAGCCAAGATCCCCTAGGTTTTATCTGTATGAGTGCAGGAGGGTGTGCATATATATTACTTCTTTGGTCATTTTTGCAGGCCAGCAGATTGAAAATAGAAACCGTCTACTCCTTGTTAACTATAGTAAGTATGACTGCGAATCCAAGGAGTTCAAGTCTGATACAGTAGCTGGATTATCTACACATGCCAAAGTTAATTTATGCACAATAATGTACCAGTCTCAAGTGCTGGCTCAACAAAGAGTAGCATGGAGTGGTTTTGTTCTAAGACTACATATTATGCAGTAACCTTTATCTCATCTTCCATCTCCAGCTTTACTTGGGGAATAGTACACCAAGCTCTGCTTTTGAAGCATTTATGGGAAGAATGAATATAGCTACCTGGACAAAACAAATAAAAGAAAATAATTCATTTTCTCTGAGCAGCACTATAAAGGAAGAAATCCATTATGGTCTTTTTAACTCTGTAGAAAACGAAATCACGTAGTACCATATATTTACTCTTTTAAAACTTTAGCATCAAACTGTCATCATCACCATCACCATTTTGTCCTAACCATGAACTAGAAAAAGATCAATAAAAATGATGGCAAGGAAAAGAAATAGAGACAGTTTATATAACAGCATCCAATTTTGGCCCATTATCTTCATCAAAATGCAGTCCTGTGAGGTGCTGAGATGTACTGACTTCCTGAATTATGAAGCTAGTTTCTCAGTACCTCATCTAAGTCATTACTGAGTTTGATAACGAAGAGCACATATAAAATGATTTTTTTTCCACTGCTGAATGGCATTTCTTGGATAACATTATCATGTGAATTAAAGAAATCCTGTCCTACTACATGTTCTATCACAAAATAAATTTATATGATATACTATATGTAAATCGGCAAATACTTGACTGGTTATAAATCACTGAGATTGGTGTGGGGCTTCTTCCAGACATGAACATACTCAGGACATTTGCCCGTAAGCTCAATTCTAAGTCAAGTTCTCTCCCTAATTTTAAAAAGATTCTGCTTTCATTTCAACAGCCTGACAAATCCTGGATCAAGCTTCTGCGTTCCCCCTCAGTGAATTCTGGGATCACAAATGCTCTAAGAAGAACTGTTTAGCTGGGTGTGGAGTCTGACCTATACAAAGTGGGCTCATTTGACAATCAGAGAATTGCCCAATGGCTGTCTGATCCTTCCAGCCCATCCAAACAGCTGTCCATGGCAGGCTATTGGTAGTCCTGAAACCAGTTAGGACCTGTCAATTTCAAGGCTGTTAATACAGGAAAAATGCTTTGAATAAGAATGTAATCCGTCTTTATGAAATGCAAACTGCAGAGCAGGACATATAGGCAGGCTCTGATTGATGATGTATTGAGCCTTAATGAGGTATGAACAACTGAACACACCCTGGCCATGAACAGAGATTCACTTCTACTGATGGAAATTTCTCAGGAATTTGTACCAGTAGAAATTTTTATGGAAGCTGGAGCAGTACAGATTAGCCTGCAGCTATTGCTTCTCCCCTGCTCTCCATGCCTACCTGAGACCAGGGTAATCCCAGTTTAGGGGAGGAAATGGGGAGCAGTGCCTGCTCCACTCCTCCCAGTCTCCAGGGAGAGTGGAGCGAGGGAAGAGATTCCCTGTACCTTCCCCAGGCTGGGGTCTGGGACTCGGTGAGGAGCATCCGCCTCCACTGCTTCCAGTTCCTGGGGGTGGAGCAGAGTGAGTACAGAGGAGAAGCCTCCAGCCCCTTCCCCAATCCAAGCAATTCCAGGAGAGGAGGAGAGTAGAGGGGAGCAGTAGAGCAATCTGCCCATTCCCCAGATTGACGCACCTGCTCCTTACTCAGTTTCAGAGAGTGGAGTGGAGGGAGCTGAATGGACCGAGCCCATGGCAAAGATCCTGCCTCCTCCAGATACCTTGGAGGGTGAGTGTTTCTTCCCAGGGTAACAGGGCAAGTTTCCCCAAGCCCAGTTCTTGGATCACCAGCTTCCTATCAGCCCACCAACAAAGCTCAGCTGCCCCTGTCATGTGTATCAATGACCTCACCAGCCAGCTAAACAGTGGGTGCAGTGGGGGACAAAGTCCCCTGTCTCTTCCCCAAACCAGGGGCTGCCTGGTTTGGGGAAGTCAGGGAGAGGTGATTGCTGCCTGCCTCCTCTCCTGGAGCTGCCCTTGGAGCAAGGTTCCCTGCCCATTTCTCACTCCAGGGACAAGAATAATTATGCCAGTCTGTATATTTGGAAACCCCAGGGAGCATGATCACATATACAAAGTGTAGGGGGCTGGGACATACCATGTGTCACCTATTCCACAGCAAATGCCTGCATGTAGGATCTTACCCCAGCGTATATGAAAGGGGACTAAGTTACTGCTGTGTAAGAGCGCACACATGGGCTACTTCTACAAATAGCCAATGTGTAGTAAAGCCGCCTTTCATATGTAGATGACAAAAGAAACTGGACTCCCCAACAGAATTCAATCCAGCTTCTGTACATGGATGCATAAAAACCTGCTCCATCAGCGGCAGCTCATTTCCTACATTGTGCTGGCTCAGCTTGACAGGCTGGCATATAGAGAGGGGTGGAACAAAGGCAATGCGCATTCTCTGCCCACACATTAGCTATCCACCCTACTCACAAAGAAACCAGTGGTCCTGTGGTGAAAGCTGTCAACCCCATGTTGGATCCCCTGATTCTGATACCTCCACAAGGAGCTAAAGGGTTAACATAAAACCCTGGCTTGAATCTTAAATCAATGCTGTCTCCAACATAGCTAGTTACACTGAGTTACACAGTTGAGGATCTGACCCCTTGTGATAAAATTGAAAAAACCTTTTGTATTATACATGCTATGGAAGAGAGCACATTTCTGTTTGATCATGGGCTTGCATATGACAACAACTTTGCATCAGGTCCTAATCTATCTTGCAACAGATAAACAGAAAAAAAAGACAGACTCATCATTAGTCAGATCTCTGCAAAAGCAGTACTGAGCCTGCTCTTGTTGTCTCTAAGGAGAACAGGATTGAGTCCATGATGAGCTCATAGCTCTTAATTACAGCTTCCAGACTGTACCATACTTAAGGAGAAGAGGGAAGAGAAAAAAAAACCCAAAACCCTAAATAAATACCCCAACACATGCATATATATTAAATAATACTCTTATGAAGAATGTGTATATGATTTTGATATAAGAATAAACTAGAAAACATTTATGCTATATACTTTACTTTTTACATGTTAACTGTTGGCCTTTTTAATAAATAATTTTCAGAAACATACAGAAAAGATTTTCCAATAAAATTCCTCTTTACTATTCATTCCATCCAGGAAGAGCACACGCCAACTCTAGAGACTTCCTCTGCCTGACAAAGGATTTTTAAACCTGAAAGCTTGCTAAAAAAATTCCAACTATTTAAGTTGGTCTAATAAAAGATATCAGATTCACCCAAAGAACCTTGTTGTCTGCCTCTTCTCAAAGTGTATTTGACATATCATTGCTTGCTATGATGCATCATGTAAAGATACATCTCTCATGCTGAGAAATTGATGGAGCTGGGTGTTGTACACATTAGCTCTAAATCAGTCACCTGAAGTTTTAAAATTAACCTAATTTGGAAAAAATAAGCCAAACCCCCAAATAAATGCAGTTTAAAAGTCTGTGGCTTGTAACCCTATTTAAATGAAGAAATAGTAGTAATTTGAAAGCATGTTTTCATTAAAAAAAAAAAATCTTTAAAAAATACTTTTGTAATAATTAAACAGCTTTTATCATGTCAGTCAATAGTTATGATATCACAACAGGTAAATCTGTAAATATTATAAATCATTTAAATGTGTATTAAATACGAGTAGAACAGCAGCAACATATAACCTATGTCTGGAAACTTTCATGAGAAAGGGATTGAAGTGCTGTTTAGCTGTCTGATGGATTATAATTAAGAGTCCAGTTCTTGTATTCATGTCAATGAAAGTTTGGGCAATGAATTCAAATTTTAGTCTATACTCAAGATTGAGACATCATAACTACCCCCTTCATTGGCAAGACATAGATATTAGGGCTGGAAGAGACCTTGAAGATTGTCACGGCGTGGGGCCCTAGGAGCGGCTGTGATCTCTCCGGGTACCCGCTACCGTGCCAAGTTAGCATCCAAGCATCCTCGTTCTCACCCGCCACATCTTTGCTGGTAATATTGTTAAACGGAGGCTGCCTTTTTGGTCCCCTTGGACATGGTGTTCTTATTTATCCTGGCACCTAATGAACTGTATAGCTTGATCTTTGTTATATCCAGCCTTATGGACTATGCGTAGCTCCTACCACCCCTTATACCACGCCCCACGCCTCTCAGGTGTACCGGACGTTGTTAGGTCTAACTATCATTGTTACGCTCGCCCTTCCTAGCACTCGTCCTCTCGGGGGCTTCTCTCAATGCGCTCGCGTTCACACCCACGCCCACACTGGGGTCTCGCTTGCGCTCATGCAATCGGGGCTCAGGCGGCCTCAGCCTTACCTGGCCCCAGACCCCCTTCTCTGGGTCTTGCGCCCCACTGGGGCCTTTTGCCTGCGCCCACACTGGGCTCCTCCCGATATTGCCCACACTGAGGCCGGGGTCGGGACACCCCAAAAAACGCAGCGCCACTCTCCAGCACCAGACTGCTGTGCCCTCTCTGGCACCAGGAACCCCCACGCTACTGAGGCCTCCTCCAACCCCTACAGCCTCACCTGGTCCTCCAGTTTAATATTAAAGCAAAACCATACGCCAATCGGCTGTAACACAAAAACCAAGCCTCCTGGCTGAAACACGAGGTCTAGCCCTCTGGCTAAAACTCCCTCATACCCCTCCCAGGGGTTTCGCCTCACCCGGGAGCTGTTTCAGGCCCTTGGGCTTCTATAGACTGCAATGCTTCCGCAGAGCTCCCACTCCATCAGCTGCCAGAGGAGAACTGCCTGCTTGGCAGCCTAGGCTGTTTATATAGGCCAGGCCCTGCCCCCTTCTGGTCAGCTGACCGACTGCAGTTACCCCAGCAACCAACACCTGTATTTCTTCCTAGGAGCAGGACACCAAAGTGCCCCTGTGACAAAGATCATCAAGTCCAGCCCCTTGCCCCAGGGGCAGGAAGTCAGCTAGGGTCAAAGGATCCCAGCAAGATAAACATCCAAACATTTCTTGAATAAGTCCAGAGTAGGTGCCTGCACCACTTCTGGAAGGAGTCTATTCCAGACCTTGGGGGCTCAGACAGTAAAGAAGTTTTTCCTTATGTCCAGCCTAAAACGGTCACGGAAGAGTTTATGACCATTGGCCCTTGTTATCCCTTGGGGCACTCTGGTGAACAGGTGTTCCCCCGGATCCTGATGCATACTCCTCACATACTTATAGGCTACCACCAGGTGCCCCCGAGCATGCGCTTTTCCAAGCTGAAGAGTCCCATGGCTCTCAGCCTCTCTTCATAAGGCCTGTTTTCTTGCCGTCTGATCATGTGCGTGGCTCTCCTCCGGCATCCTTCTTGAATTGTGGAGCCCAGAAATGGATGCAGTACTTCAGCTGCGGCCTCACCAAGGCTGAGTACAGCAGGAGGATGACATCCTGGGATTTACTTGAGAAGCATCTATGGATGCAAGCCAGAGTTTTGTTTGCTTTACCAGCTGCAACATCACATTGGCGGCTCATATTAATCTTGTGGTCAGTCATGACCCCCAAATCTCTTTCAGCTAAAGTGCTGGTGAGTGTAGCACTGCCAAGCCTATAAGCATGCTGTGGGGTCCCCCCCCCGAGGTGGATTACCATTCATTTCTTGGTTGAACAAAATTTCAGGTGATGGTGGGAAGGGATCTGATTTTCTACTCCATTTCAAAAAGTCCTAGTTTAGCTTTTTCTGTTTCTGCTGCCTGGTAAGAAGTAAAGATAACTCTCTTTAACTGGATCTGTAAAGTTATATATGCATTAAACAAGCTGTTTTTTCCATAGCCACTGAAGTTTACCTTACCTGAACCATCTGTCTGAGCAAGTGAAAAATGAAGAGGTTAAGAAATATATTTACAACTTACCTGATATAACTTCACTCCTCTGCTATTTGTGAGAACATATTAATTTGTTATTTGTTGTTTGGACAACCATTGGATATTCACAACGGCATTCACAAATCTCAGAAGTTTACTAACTGAAATACCAATAATTAGCCATCTTAAACTTGATGCCTTAGCTGCATTGTTTGCTAGTCTTCACTGTTTTTAAGTTTTAGTGAATCAGTCAGAGGACAGAAACAAAACCATGCAATTATGCTGGCCAATCTGACACTACAAATAGAAAGCTGCTCAAGGGAACAGTTACTATCTATTATTATTGCTGTTATTTTTATTACCATAGGACTTAAAAGTCCAACAGAGATTGTGGCCATCTTAGACTTTATAGCAAGTTTTATAGCAAGAGACAGTTCCTGCCCCAAACTTCTACCCCCCGAGTCACTTTCATGCTTTTGAAAATCCAACTCCAAATAAGTAAGAAAAAGGGTAGGAGGAAGAAAATAGTAGCATCCCCCTTTTAACACTACCATTGAAGAATAAATATTTTTACAAACTCAAGATCAGAAACAGTTTGTAAGAGTCACCATGGTCCCTTGGACAAGGAAGAAGAAATGGGCTCTGCCACTAACCTGTTGTATAACCCAGTAGCATAACTGAGGGAAGGGGCAAAAGGGGTACCAGCCTTGGGCGTTGACTTTGAGGGGATACCCAAGTGCTTGCCCTCCCCTCACCACAGTCTTTGCCACATTTGGAGAAGCCTCGTACACTCTGCCACTGCCTTGCTGTGAGAGCTGTGTGTCTGGACACAGCAGGAGCAGCCTTGCACCTCCCAGCCCTTGCAACTGAGTTTGAGAAGCCCCACACTGCCCTTTGTCAATGAGCAATTCTTTGTCACATCTGGAGCAGTCCTGTGCCCTTCTCGGCTGCTGTAGGAACCGAGCTGAAAAAGCCCTGTGCCACTGGCTGTAGCAGTTGTGTGCTGGGACTCAGCAGAAGCAGCCCTGTGCCACTTAGTCCTATAAACTGAGCTGGAGGAGCATCCCTGCCACCTTGGCATAGGAGTGTCTTACTTGCCCCAGGGAGCTCAAAAGATGCCCCCCCACACCACCCCCCGCTACTCCTGCCTTGTTCCTGCACCTGGTGATTTCAATTTGGCTCAGCACAGCATCTTTCCATAACAAGTCCCTTCCATAATCAGGGTTTGGAAGGTGGATTCTACAAGGCCTCCACATGAAGAAAACTATCAGCATTTCCAAATACCAAAAAGTTGTAGAATCAGGCTTATTAATTTATATAGCTACCTGTTCATAAATACTTTGCTAGCAGCCACAAAATAGCCTAGCTATGGAAAGTTACATAAGTGGATGAGCAAAATCTAGTCCATGCTGATGAAACATTTATTTTCTGATTGGTAAATAAAATCAAACTAAATTTAACAATCAAATGGATGTAGACTAGAGCCACAAAGCAGTTCTTAATTCTCATGGCTGACGTACATTCAGAACAGCAACTATAGGCTGGCTGACCTGCTCCACCGGGCTTTAAACTAAGCCCACTGGGGGATGGGGGGACTACTGCCACTGCTGGCCCACTGAGCGACCCTTGCAAAGCCAGCGGACCAAGGCACTTAAGGGAGCCCACCCCTGCCTCAGCCCTGGCACAATCTGTGGGCAAGGCAAGAGCCCCCAAGGGCACACTTGCCTGCCTGTACACTAATGCCAGGAGCCTGGGCAACAAGCAGGACGAGCTCGTCCTCCTGCTCAGTGCAAAGAATTATGACGTCATTGGGATAATGGAGACCTGGTGGGACTCCACCCATGACTGCACCATGGGTATAGAGGGCTATACCCTGTACAGGAGGGATCGTGTTGACAAAAGGGGCGGGGGTGTAGCTCTCTATGTGAAGAAAAGCTACATGTCCCTGCAAGCTGATGTTGGCGACCAGCATGGACCGCTAGAGACCCTCTGGGTAAAAATTCGTGGGGAATATGGCACAGGGGACACAATGGTGGGAGTCTACTACAGACCTCCCACTCAAAGTCCTGAGCTTGACCAGGAGTTCGCCCGGGAACTGACTGAGGCCGCTTGCTCCAGGACCTTGGTTGTCATGGGTGACTTGAATTACCCGGACATCTCCTGGGAAGATCACTCAGCAAAATCCGAGCAGTTGCAAAGCTTTCTCTCGTGTGTGGATGACCTCTACCTGACTCAAGAAGTCTATGGGCCAATGAGAGGCAAAGCGCTGCTCGACCTGGTACTGGCTACGGGGGACGACCTAATCGGTGGCCTAGTGATCGATGGGAAGCTGGGTGACAGCGACCACGAGCTGATCACCTTCACCATCTGCCATAAAGCTGGCAAGTCAGTCAGCAACACAGAAGTCCTTGACTTGAGAAAAGCCAACTTTGACAAGCTCAAGAGGCTAGTCGGTCAGGCCCTCAGGGACCATGACCCCAGGGTGATGGGAGTTCAAGAAGAGTGGTTGCTCCTCAAGGAAGCGATCCCCAATGCACAAGCTAAATCTATTCCAACACGGAGGAAAGGCAGCAAGAAGGCACAGCAGCCCCCCTGGCTCTCCAGGGACCTAGCAGACCTCCTGTGGCTAAAAAGGAAAGCCTACAAAGGATGGAGGATGGGATTCACCTCCAAGGAGGATTACTCCGCGCTGGTCCGGTCCTGCAGGGAGCAAACCAGGAAAGCCAAGGCTGCAACTGAACTCCAACTAGCTTCAGGCATCAAGGACAACAAAAGTCCTTTTTCAGATATGTGGGGAGCCAAAGGAAAAGGAAGGGCAACGTTGGACCCCTGCTAAACCAGATGGGGCAACTGACAACTGACGCCCAGGAAAAAGCCAACCTATTAAATAGGTACTTTGCGTCAGTCTTTCATCAGTCACATGGGATGCCCATGCCTGCTATGGGACAGGGAAATCTGGGTGAGAGGGATCCCCTACCCTCCATCAATACTGACCTCGTGAAGGAACACCTTGAGAAGCTGGATACCTTCAAGTCAGCTGGCCCTGACAACCTGCACCCCAGGGTACTCAAGGAGCTGGCGAGCATCATAGCCCAGCCCCTGACACTGATCTTTGAAAACTCCTGGCACTCTGGTGTAGTGCCCGAAGACTGGAAGAAGGCCAATGTGGTGCCGATCTTCAAGAAAGGGAGGAGAGTGGATCCGGCTAACTACAGGCCCATTAGCCTGACTTCTATCCTGGGGAAGATCTTAGAAAAGTTTATTAAGGAGGCCATCCTTGATGGACTGGCCCAGGCTAACATTCTAAGGGATAGCCAGCACGGGTTTGTTGCAGGTAGGTCTTGTTTGACCAATCTCATTTCCTTCTATGACCAGGTGACCTATCACCTGGACAAGGGAGAAGAGATTGATGTCATATATCTTGACTTCAAAAAAGCTTTTGATCTGGTATCCCATGATCACCTCTTGGCCAAACTGCCCAGTTGTGGCCTTGGCTCCACCACGATCCGCTGGCTGGGAAATTGGCTCTGTGGTCGGACCCAGAGGGTTGTGATTGATGGCAGTCACTCATCGTGGTGCCCTGTGACCAGTGGGGTCCCTCAAGGCTCTGTCCTGGGACCCATACTGTTCAACATCTTCATTAACGATGTGGACATTGAAGTCAGGAGTGGACTGGCCAAATTCGCCCATGACACCAAACTTTGGGGCAAAGCATCCACGCCAGAAGATAGGCGGGGGATCCAGGCTGACCTGGACAAGCTCAGCAAATGGGCAGACGAGAACCTCATGGTGTTTAACACCAAAAAATGCAAGGTTCTCCACCTTGGGAGGAAAAACCTGCAGCACCCTTATAGGCTCGGCAGTGCTACGTTGGTTAGCACTACAGAAGAAAGAGACTTGGGGGTCATCATTGACCACAAGATGAACATGAGCCTGCAATGCGATGCTGCGGCTAGTAAAGCGACCAAAATGCTGGCTTGCATCCATAGATGCTTCTCGAGCAAATCCCGGGACGTCATTCTCCCCTTGTACTCGGCCTTGGTGAGGCCGCAGCTGGAGTACTGCGTCCAGTTTTGGGCTCCACAATTCAAAAAGGATGCGGAGGACCTTGAGAGAGTCCAGAGGAGAGCCACGCGCATGATCAGAGGTCAGGAAAACAGATCTTACGATGACAGGCTGAGAGCCACGGGACTCTTTAGCCTGGAAAAGCGTAGGCTCAGGGGTGATCTGATGGCCACCTATAAGTTTATCAGGGGTGACCACCAGGATCTGGGGGAACATCTGTTCACCAGAGCGCCCCAAGGGATGACGAGGTCGAACGGTCACAAACTCCTGCAAGACCGTTTCAGCCTGGACATAAGGAAGAATTTCTTTACTGTCCGAGCCCCCAAGGTCTGGAACAGCCTGCCATCAGAGGTGGTTCAAGCACCTACATTGAACACCTTCAAGAGTAAATTGGATGCTTATCTTGCTGGGATCCTATGACCCCAGCTGACTTCCTGCCCTTTGGTCAGGGGGCTGGACTTGATGATCTCCCGAGGTCCCTTCCAGCCCTAATGTCTATGAAATCTATGAAATCTATAATTATACGTTTATGTGGTTCAGGTAGACAATTGCATCAGAAGTAAACAAAGGAGTTGAAAGATTATTAGAAATGTCCTGCATTATGGAAACCAGGGGTGCAGCCAGATGAGCTCACATGTGCCGCTTGCTGCATCTCAAAGCAGTTTGAGACATGGCAAGAGGCACACTGGGAACAAAAAAAACATTCCCCGCACTGCATATTTACAATGCAGGATCAAAAAAAATAACCCAGAAAAAAGTGGGGCAGCCTGCTGAGGCAACTGGAGCTTCATGTACTCCAAACAGACACTCTGGTAGCTGGCCAAAATATCTCTATGCTTGCACCAGTGCTGCAGCACGCTGCCTGCCCATGCGGGGCAAACAGCGATGCAGGCTGCAGCGACCTGGACCCTGGCTCTGTTCCAGGTAAGTAGGGACTGGAGGAGGAGTGGGCTGTGAGGGGGTGGGGGACTGTGGGAGGTGCAGCTCAGGAGGGGAAAGGCCCAGCTTGGCCTGATGGTGCTTGGGACCTGTGCATGCAGGACACAGCACGACACACAGTCCCCACAAGCGGCCCAGAGCTGCCTGAAGGTGCACAGTCCTGTGCTGGTCTGGGCCCATGCAATATGCCACAGGCAGTAAGTACCAAGTGCCAGGTAGCCAGCGCCATGCTGTGCTTCACAGCACTGGAAGAGGGCTGTGCCCGGAGGGCCCCAAGCACCCCGATAGCCAATGCTGCTGCAGATGAGCTATGGGCCCTGTGGGGGGGCATGTGGGCTGTGTGGAGGGTGCATGAGGGCCATGAGGGGGGAAGTCCACATGCTGTGGGGGGAGAGGTTGTGCCCAGTAGAGGGGCAGGGGACCCACCCCTCCTGAGCAGCCCCCCCAACAGTCCCCCCACAAACTGCACACTCCCTCATATCCCCCCACACCCATTCCCACCCCCTTCCTGCAAACTTCACATCCCCCTATCACATACCCATTGTGCCCAGCTGCCAGACTGGATGAGACCTGCTAGAAGGAGCTGTGGCTGCAGGAGCAGCTGTCCCCACATCCTAGTTAGTGAAGGGGTCAGGGGAGCTCTAATTGTTCTATGATAAAAAAACCAAAAGCAAACAGCAAAACATATAGATATTTAGAATTTACTTTATTATGATGATAGAGACACACTGGTAAGCTTCCAAACTGCTTTAAAATTGTAAATATAGCAATAGAACATGGCCCAACTAATCAATCTCTCTCTTTTTCCCTCTCTCTCTCTATACAGTGGTCTTTTGTTTTAATTGTGGAAGAACATGGATTTGGGGTATTTTTAAGAGTGAATCTGGGCTTTTTTTAAATCAGAGATGTTGCAGTTTTTCCATAGGGAACACCAGAATTCCTTCTAGTGTGGTAAGTGGCAGGACCCAGGCAGAAGAGCCAGCTCAGGGCTGGCACCAGGGACCCAGCTGGAGGTGGCTGACTTCTTGGCTACTTCAGGCCAGGAGGGCATGCTTTGACAGTTCAAAGCAGGCAACCACAGTGAGACCATCTTCTGGGTGATACCTGCCCAGGTGGCAGGGTGGCAGCACACATGACAGTAGTGCCACACAAAGGTGAACCCTGAAGCCACAGCCCACTGGCAGCTGCCCAGATGTACAGATGCTTCTGCTGCGACTGTGCAGTCCCCATCTGGATCTGGCAGTTGCGCAGTCTTGGGGCCACATGCTGTTGCAGGTGGCAGTGAGTCACACCCAGGCAGCAGCCCCCACTGCCAGACTGCTGCAGTGGGTAGGGGGTGCAGGGAACTGTCAGTTAGGGCTTAGCAATCCAGTTGGCACAAGGTGTAGTGCTGGACCCTGGAAGCTCCCGAGAGCAAGTAGCCCTAACTTGCTTGCCAGGGCAGCATTTTATACTGCTGGGGTCAGCACAGGTGCTGGTACCGGGCTCTAGCTCCCCCTGGCTGCAGATTCAGGAGCAGCCAGGCAGGGTTATTTTGCCCCAGGTGGCACAATTTGCCCCACACTAAAGTGCATGCCTGGGCACATGCACTGAGGCAAAAATCCCCAGCTCAAATGTGTGCCACTCCTATTTGAGCTGCTGCAAATGTGTGTGCCAGCATGTGTGGATGTGTCCCAGAAGTCCTGAAAACCTGTGGTAGTATAGTGATACAGTGCCTGCCAGCAGGTGGGCTGAAACTTGAGGTGATTAAAATGTTTTTAGTTGCTTAACAATGCATCAGAATAAGGTAGAACTGTCTGGTCAGACCATGGACCAGTTCAGTTATTATTAGAGATTGGGAGAATACACTGAAATTGAAAATTTGATGATTGATACTTCTATATGACCAAGAAAGAGTCTGAAATATTAGATAGGAAATCAAGATGTATTTCACTGAGAATAATATAAATCAAATTAAAAACAATATTTTACAGGATGCTTTCAAAGCAGTCAGAGGTAACAAAATAAGTGAAGAATCTCACCTAAAAAAACTGGAAGAGAGGAACTGCAAAATTTGACAAATACAGTAGAAATACTTTAAGAAAATTGCATCAGATTAACTGATCACAGAAAGTGTACAAGAATAATATAAACTAAAGCAAGTAAGATTTATTACAAACTGTAAGGGCAGAAAAGGCACTTAGATGCACAAAATGACTACATTATGAAAAGGGAAACAAAAAGGTTTTCAGGTCTACCCACTGCCTATACGTTAAAAATCTGAGAAGCTATTAGAGTTCATTGTAAAGTTTTGGTGAAGATGGAATTTTATCAAAAAATAGAAATTAAACTTATCTTTCAAACCTCATTTCCTTATTATTATTATTGTTATTGTTATTGTTAAAGTTTTGTTTAAGCTTTGTTCTACCTGAAACTCACCTCCAAACCAGGATACTGATCGGGTAGCTCATGAAATCATGGTCAGAATGACACACTGTGTAAAGAAATTGTTCCAAATTAGTCCTCAGCTGCTGCTGCTGCTGCTGAAACACTATGCTGAGTCTCAAAATCCTGGTCTCCTGCTCATCCAGGATTCAGAGAAAGAATGATGCAGGAGTGGGCCCTTTGGGACTAGGGAGGAGGTTGGAAGAGTGTTTTCATGAGGATGGAAATATAATTCAGCTTTTAAATTTGCAAAACTCAGTGTTTTTCTAGTAATAGGGTTTGTTTGTTTTTTAAATCCCACCTGAGTTGCAACTGAGTACTATCCACTTGCAGCACAATTATTAATGATATGCAATCAGCATTACAATACTAGGTTGTGGGATCTTAGATGCAGCACAACATAGAGGTCCCCTCTGACAGTGCTGCTGACCCTGCTGGTAGTGGTGATAGTACAGATCTCCCTCACCTTCCAGTGAAAGAACCAGCTCTGAAGAGCATCAAAACCCTTCTGGTAATTAGTAGAAGAGTAACAAGCAGAGATGCCCTTGTCCTTCTTGGAAGAGTCCTGGATGGCAGTGGGGTCCCCTCTTCTCAAGAGAAGGAGGAATGACAACATGCCCAAAGCCTTGCTAAACTTCTAGTGTGTATCTACTGGGTGAGTGAGAAAGCATCTGCACTTTGTTCCTTCTCTCATTTGAAGAAGCCTCTGCAAATTAATGGCAGCAGAGTTTCCAAGATAAATAAATCTTAGAGCTAATATGCTGTTAAGATTCAGGGAACATCTCCCCTTTATTTAATTATTGTTTTGAGATGTCTTCAGACTCTGGCAGATGTCTCTGCCTCACTCAAGTAAGGTTCTCAGTGACCATATCAGACCTAGACAGGTTACAAGGGTGGGCGGACGAGAATAGGATGGGTTTCAACACAGACAAGTGCAAGGTGATGCACCTGGGGAGGAACAACCGGCACCGTACCTACAGGTTGGGGAACTCCCCTCTTGTCAGCACGGAGGTGGAAAAGGATCTTGGGGTCATCAAAACTGTAGCTACTCAGATCAATAAATCCAGATTCAGACTTTGCTTTGACCTGCTAGAATACCGACCCCAGGACAAGGACACCCAAATCCCTTCAGTTGCCACCTACAGACCCCAGCTTGAATAACTTGGGCACATTATTAATGACCACCTGGAAAAGGATGATTGCTTCAAAGTAGTCTTTGGGGACAAACCTGTCTTGGCTTACAAACAGGCTTTGAACCTCAAATGGTATCTTTCAAACAACAGACTAATGAACTCCCACCCTCACTGAGGCACCAGGACTTGCCATGGACCTGCTGTGTCTCCACATCAATATAGACCACATCATTACTGGAGCTAGTACCAGGAGCAGTGGCAATGCATAGGGCATGCACGGGGGCATGGGTGACTGGCGCCTCCTGAATCGGGGCGGGGGGCACTTGCCTCCTCCCGCACAGGGTGATGGGTCCTCCAGTGGCTGATCCTGCTGACCTGCAAGTGGCAGCAGTGCACCGTTAGCACTTCCGGGCACACCACTGGCATTTCCAGGTGAGCAAGATTGGCCGTGGGGGTGGTGGTGCTTCTCCTGGTGCCCCCACTCCCCAGCCAGTGCTCTCAGGGGGGGGCACCCATGCTCTTGCCTGCCCCTCCTGCCCAGGAACACTGGCTATGATGGGTTGCACCAGCACTCTCAGGGGGTGCACGTGCACCCCCATGTACCCCCTACGCATCGCCACTGCATGAGGGAGTACATGCACCCCCTGAGAAGGCTGGTGCACCCCCTCACAACAGCATTCCCTGCTTAGGTTGTGGGCAGGGGGGGCAGGCAGGAGTTCCTGTGCCTCCCCTGAGCATGCTGGTCAGGGAGTGGGGGTGCCAGGAGAAGTGCCAATAGCATTTTCAAGCACACCGCTGGCACTTCCAGGTGGTGTTCCCTCTTAGAGCCAGCTTAGGAGAAACACTGCTTCCGGGTCAGCACACACAACCAACCATGGGGAGACTCCCCCAGGTCGCTCACTGCCCACTGGTGGGTGTAAGTGCCCTCTCAACTCAGGAGACACCAGTTGCCCATGACCAGGAGTACAACATCCAGGGTTCATTCATCTGCAACTCTACCAATGTCATATATGCCATCATCTGCTTACAATGCCCTTCTGCTGTCTACCTCAGATAGGCAGGACAATTTCTATATGTAGGAATTAATGAACGTTGATCTGACAACAGCTGCAGAAAGACACAAAAGCCTATGGCAGAACACTTCAGCCTCCCTGGACACTCCATTGCTGACCTCAGAATTTCTGTTTTCAGGCAAAAAAAAAAAATGTTTAACCAGTTTGTACAGGAAACAGGAACAAGAAATAATTCACACACTGGACGGTGTTAAGTATGGTTCAAATGGGGACTATGGATTCTTATTATCTCTGACCCCTTTATTCCTATGGGCTTAGATTGTTTGCTTTTCTCTCCTTTGCTTCCCCTTTCTCCCTTGAGAGAGTAAGAGTGACAGCAAGCATGCACACACAAGCTTTCAAGATATATCTCATTTAGTTAGTCTTTAAAGGTGCATACTTACCTTGCCTTCTGACCAGCTTCAAACTAACACAGCTAACTACCTCTCTCTCTGCCTCACTCAGTAATAAATGGGTCAATAGGATGTATTTCCAATCTTACCTTTTCCTTTAACTGACAGCTTAAATGTATTTTTTAAATTCATTCCAGAAGTTGGATACAGACCTAAAATCACTCTTCATTAATCCAAACCTGCATGCAACATTACATACTATGTCACCTCTCCTCTGTAGAATGTTTTCCTACACCAACCTTCTATTGCATTTGAAAAATAACTTTGGAAATAACAGAACTTTGGTAAACTATGCTTTTCAGAACAGGTCTCTATTGGCAATGTTCATATCCTTACCTACTTAAGGAGAATGACAAGGTTCTGTAATAATTCATACTGGGCATGTCTACACGTGCATTAATGCTCCATTGCTACAGAGCATTAAGTTTAGTAATTCTAATATGAGGTACTACATAAATGTGCTGTAGCCGACACTAATGCTCATTAGCAATGGTGCATGGCCTTTCTGACACACTTAATTTGCAGTAGACTACTTCTACTGTGCATTAGCACAGTTTGTTGTGATGCACTAATGCGCAGTACAAGCAGTCTACTACATATTAAGTGTCTCATATAGACCCGCCCACAGTGTTGTCAGCTCTTGTGTTTTTATGGTAAGTCTTCCTGAATACAATAAAGCCTCGTCTCATGGAATCGAGAAATTATATGACAAACTCACCTTTTATTTTAAATAAAATATGGTTCTCCCCTTAGCATTGCAAAGAAACTTCAGGAATGTGATCCAAAAAGGTGGCAACCCCCCCTCCCCCCCAATCTTTTACATCTCCTTTTTTAAACCAATGTTATGATCTTGATAATCTTGTGTGGGGAGTATGATTTTTCAATACTTGAAAGTAAGACAGCACAGGCATGTAGTCAATGGCAATGTGTATGTGTGTAGGAGGGGTAGGGGTAGGAAAATGAAATTGCCATTTCAATATTTAACCAGAAGAGGGCATTACCATACAACCTAAAAACACACTCCATTCACATAATGTGAATGGAAAAGTTGATCTATAGAAAAAAAAAAGTATTTATTTTAAATCTATGTCTTATGCAATATTTTCCTCTTTAAATAACTTTTTTATTTAGTAATTCACTCCCCTATACACTTCATTGTGTATCCCATCTGGGTCTCCTTGGTGCACTGAGGGTCCAAGTAGATGCATCGACCCCATAAAGTACTTATGTGACCTTTCCCCATGCACAAATAAACTAGAGAAAAGACAAGTAATTTTATTTCAGGCTAAATGCTGAAAGAGGAGGAAGAGGTAACTCCAGAAGCAAGCACAGTTTCCTTCTTTCCACTTGTATGCATGTGTGTGTGTATGTTGGCAAGCAGGGGGGGATGTATGTACATATGCATATAACACTCCTTCTGCAAGTGTGTATATATATAGGTTGCTACATGCTGTTTCTCTGTACCATTCACTAAGGGTCTCTGACCCCATGCCTGTGCCCTGCAGATAGCTTGCCCCCTCTTTAGAAGTACAGAAGTTTTCTTCAAATCCTGCAGGTGGCAGCCATGCGCTATTTCTATTAGAAGAATTGTTGGGAGAGTGCAACCTCTCCTTATGATGATGATGATGGAGTATTACTTTACTCCGAGAGGCTATTCAGCTTCAGGTAGAGTGACCACCTGTTCCTAATTGGGCAGGAAAGTCCCAGAATGGGAACATCAAGTCCCAGTCCTGGGCTGCATGACTCTGGAACAGCATTTATCTCAGCTTCAAAGTATTGTGCAGGGATCCAGGTTTCCCCTCGTGGGCCGGCAGTGTTCCAGCCTGCAAGGGGCTAACTGGGGCTGCCAGAAGCAAGACACAGGGGGCACCACATGCTTGGGTATGCCTGCACACATGCTTGCGGCTGGGGATACAGCCAGGTAGTGTGAAGAACAGCTCCCTTCAGGTAAGTCTATGGAAGAGGGGGCATGGGGGGAGATTGAGGACACCATGGCGAGGGAGGGAGTGAGGCAGGGGCTGGGGATACTACCCAGCCAGGACGGTGCATAGCATCTGGAGTGGGGAGTGGAATGGAGCCATGGACAGCTTGTTGGGGGGGGCAGCTTCCTGCCACTGCGCACACTCCCAGGGTGGGGTATGGGGGGCACATGCCCCCTGGATTTGTGCACAAGATTGGGACAGATGCAGGATGCCTGTAGTGGGCTCAGGGCTCCCCATCCTGCTGTCCTGACCCGGGAGTCCTGTGCTGGCCATGCTGCCATAGCAAGCTGCCCCAAGCCCACCTGTGGGCAGCGGGGGGGGGGGGGGGGGTTTGCAGTTGTGTCTCCTAATGCTGCCAGATGTGCAGTAGGAGTGCAGCTGTCATGGGGCTCCTGGGGAGAAAGGCAGCAGGACAGGGATTGCTAGACCAGCAGCCGGCAGGTCATATCCACCCCAGGTCTTTCTGACACTGCTCCAGCTGGGGAGGGGGGCATGGAAAAGAGGTGTTCTACCTTTCCATTTTGAAAGGGCAGTCACCCTACTTTCAGGCAGGAAGGATAAAGTTACCCAAGGGGGTACTTGGAATAAGAACAAGATCTGAAATTTTTGTGGCACAAAGTTTATTGGAAAATGCTGATTTGTTGAGCCCAAAATATATTATTCAAAACATCTTAGGTGCATTGATCTTTTACTGGATTCCAGGCAGGCTTCTCAATGTGTCCAAGATCTGCTGCTCTAAAGCGGACCTGCCAGGTGGAGTGGCCAAAGGCCAGGGTCTCTGGAAACTCTGGGATGTTGCCTGAGAATTAGGGACCCTGGAAGCATGAGGCTGCTGGCCTTCTCCATTTCACCTCTGACTGGCACTTGGCTCCCAACTTTGCAACTAAGCTTCTAGGTTCCCTGCTCTAGATACCTAAGTCTCAAAGCCTGGGACAGCCTGTAGGGTGGGACTGTCCAGGAAACACAAATCCTGGGACTCCTGCAGCTGCTCAATGAAAATTACATTGTTTCATCACTGCTGTTAGCCATGGTTTAAGCAGCATATTTCTCAAACATCCTATTTCAAGATTTCCTGGAAAATAAAACCCTCATAATGTCTTGTTAATGGACAATTTAAGATTTCTTGGTTTCAGTCTAGTTTGGAACAAAACAAAAATTTTAAATAAATGAAACAGTGCATGAACCAGGAACCCTGATTTGGGCATCAGTGGTAAATTTCAACTCTTGCAAAAAGTTTCAGAATATATTTAATCACTATAATTGATCAGAGTTTCAGTGCTATGCTTCATTAAAAAAACCAGCATTGACAGAAGCCCAAAGTCCTATAACATGAATTGATTGAGGAATCATCATCATCACTACCACCACCACTACAGCTTGCATCATTCAAGGCTCTGAAAGAACTTCACAAACATTAATATATATTAACCAAAAGGTTTGATCCATTTGATAAGTACAGGGTAAAGAAGGATCACTACATAGACCCCAATATTCATCTCTCAGTGCAATATACACAATAGTCGAAGGCAGGAAATAAGAAAGTATAACATATACAATTAATACTGAAAAAAGACTTAAGGTAGTCAGTGTGTGTAATTACCTGAACTGGAATTTGGCCAGGACAGTCTTATGAAAAAGCACCTTGGGATTTTCAATTACCATAACTGATTATGTCCTTGGTTTTACATCTCATCAAACTGATCAATGCAATGTTGCAAGTTACTGGCTTACTGGGAAGAGTGCCACCCATTAAATCACCAGCTACACTCTCTATATCATCTCTACAAATATTGAAAAATTAAATATATCCAACCCTCTTAACTTGTGAGATCTAATAAGATTATAACATATGACTACAGAGCCATAGTCCAAGGTGTATAGGAACAATAAACAGGGTCCCATATATTTCACATTATTGTGGCTGTAGAACTTGCTACACATTTATGCTGCATAATTTTAGACTTTTTGTAGCAAACTTAGACCTGGTCCAGGCTGTCTTTTCCCACACTGGCAAACTTCAGAGCTGTATCTGCATTCATAAAAAACTTCTAGGATAAATTATTCACCAATGTAAACCATAACTTGCTCCAGCATGTGTTACCTGTAAACTACACTGACAAAAATTGTAGTTTACATAAGTGAAACATGTCTAGAATTGGGATTTGCACTGCCTACTGATAGCCTTACTGTTAGTCATAGAATCATAGAGAAGCAGGGCTGGAAGTGACCTCCAGGGGTTAGCTTGTTCAACCCCCTGCCTCAGGCAAACCATCCCATACAAATCCATAATCTAAACTTTTTGTAAAACTACTATCAACCGTGAAACAACACAAGGTATAACACCCTAACCTGACACAGGTAAAGCAGGGGAACCACGTTACCCAACGCCCTGCTTTGTTAATACATGCTCAAGAGATCTCAGGTAGGAGCACCATGTTTCCTGCTACAGGGGAAGGCAAACCCCACTTCCCTCACAATCCTTGTAAATCTTACACCAAAAATGGTGATTGGTCTGACACTGAGTAGAGGAGCAAGAGCCTCTAGCCAGCAACCTTTGGCTTTAAGTCCCAGCAAAAGCACTGGCACACCCCCGTCAAACTCCCCAGCCTTAAGTGCAGCCAACACCCAATGCCTCTGGGGAAGGCTTAAAAATACCCTAACACATGTAGCAGAAAGGGGCAGAGGGGCAAACAACAAAACCCAGAAACATGGGAAATACACCTAGTAGAATTTAGGCATAGCTATGGCCAGATCATCCCCAGCCAGTGGCTGTCCAACCTTTTCTTGAACACTTTCAATGATGGAGAGTCCACAACTTCCCCAGGCAGTTTATGCCACTGCCTCACTATTCTAACATTGAAGACAATTTCCCTGACATCCAATCTAAACCTACTTTGCCGCAACTCAAGCCATGGATCTGCATCCTCTTTTCTGCAGCCAGAGAGAAAAAGTGTTTTCCCTTTTCTTTATGCCAGCACTTCAGGTATTTGAAGACTAATATCATACCCCCTCTTATGCATGTTTCCTGCAAGCTGAACATGCCTGGCTCCTTCAGCCTCTCCTCATCTGACTTGCTTTCCAAGCCCTTTATCATCTTTGCCACCCACCTCTGACTTCTCCACATCCTTTTAAACTGAGAAGCCCAGGACTTTATGCAGGCAAGGTTCTTTGGGTAGATGTGATATCTTTTATTAGACCAAATAAACAGTTGGAAAAAAAAGTTCTTTGCAAGCTTTCAGGTACAAACACCTTTCTTCAGGCATTTGGAGACTCTGCTGTTGTTCTGAGTTCTCCAAGGTAGAAAAGACTATGCAATATTCTATAATATGAGGCCTAAGCCATGCCAAGTAGAGAGTCACTATTACCTCCTGCATCTTGCACTGAATATTTCTATTGATGCATCCCAAAACTACATTGGCCTTTTGTGCAACTGCATCATGCTGCAGACTCATATTAAGTCTGTGACCCACCAGGACTCCTAGATCCTTCTCCATAGAGCTGCCATCCTGCCAGGTATTACCCATTTTTATTTGCATTTTTGATTATTCTTCCCAAGGTGTAGCACCTTGCATTTGTCCGCTCCAACCCAGCTTTCTAATCTGTTGAGATCCTTCTGAATTGTGTTCCCAACCTCGAATGTGTTCACAATCCTTCCCAGGTCAAAAAGGTTTCTATGCCAGCATCCAAATCATTAACAAACATGTTGAACGGCAACAGGCCCAGGACAGTTATAATGAACGCTTTTATGACAAAACTGCCATGTGTAAACTGGGGATATTCTAATGCTGTGGCGTCTTTCATGTAGGCAGTTTCCCTGTGGCAAGCAGTGGCAACATTAATTGCTACAGCTCCTGGAGCCATAATAATTAACATTGCTGCCACTCTAGATCCATGGGGAGCCCCATAGACCATATTCAGGGAGCTGGCCTGTTATCTGACCAACAGGGCTGCCTGTGGGGCTGAAAATTTGGTTGGACAAAAAGTGGCAGCTGCCACAACTCCAGGAGCCACAACAATTAACAGTGCTACCACCAAATTCTAGCCCTTGGGGCCAGATAACATGGCTCCGCATTCTGGATCTGGCCTACAGACTGGCCCCACACCTGCAAGGCAGATGTGTTGAACACCACTGGTATAAACTGTTCAGTTCATCTCAATGACGTGTAGACTCTAGAACCAAAAGCCCAATATATTTGCATGTTATTTGGCTGCTGGTACTTATAACAGAAACATCCAGCTATTACACTGGTCCCAAAACATCTCTCATAGTAACCTAGGTGACAAATGAGCTATAGTTATCTTTTTTATAATACCGTTGTAAACTCAATATAAAATCGGCAGGCAACTGGAAATTGAATAGATATAACAATAAGTAACACTTTGATGATCATAATTTATGTCCATGTGTAATTTAAAAACTTCCAGGTAAGTTCCAGTTTGCCATACAAAATGCCATGAACACCTGTAGGATAACTGAAAAGTAAATAAGTTACTGAGAAATATGGATTATTTCCATATTTTAAACAACACAGAACAAAAATCCTCTGAAACGAAAGACCTGTATCTTATGAGAATACACTACTGTGGTGGTGAACGGATGCACTGATACTTTGTACAATGTAACTGTTGTTTTGGGAATACTGAGATGACGCTACAATCCTTACTTGAGCGGATTTCCCACTGAAGTCAGCAGGAGTCAAGTCCTTATAGTTCTCTCTTCAAATCAAAGCCATGTCTATGAAGTCCAATAAACTATTCCACTGAATGAAAAAAAAATGGATGCCTAGGCTAGCGCTTTGTGGGAGACAAGAAAATGCTAGTTACCATCTTCCACAACCATTGACCAATGACTGTGGGTAAAACACTTGACCTTATTATCCTTCTGTCATTCCTTCTCTTTTCGTTTCTGGTTTCCTAAAGTGTAATCCAGAATCCTGTAAGTGATGTTTTATATTTTCTAAGCCTTTTATATCCTTGAAGCTGACATATTAGACAGTATTAGCTATCTCTTCTTAGATTTCTGAAGGCTTTATAGACTTGACTTTTATCTAAATCATTTTATGGTCCATTAATTGAATAGATAATGTTTCTCAGCAAAGGTTGAAGGGTCATTTAACATTTTCACTGTGACTACTACATGAACACAAGTGTCTCTTCTGCCAGAAATGTTGACAGAGACTACCAACCAACAAGTGAACCAGATTTTGAAATCTTTTATTCTTATTAAATTCAAACATTTGAGCTGGAATTCAAGAAGAAACATGTAGGAGGTAAAATTTCCAGAGTTTTCTCCATAATTTACTATGAACTCTGAGATTACTGGCATAAACTAAAATCATAGTTAAAAGGAAAAAGAATCCACAACACATAGTTTTATGACCCCTAGGATTGGTGTCTATGAATAAATTGATGACAAACAAGTGATGTAGGTTAATTTTCTTCAATGTCACAATTTTGTCACCAGTGTATTTTAATTAAACTAAATTTTAACAATATTAAAAAGTTACACACTCAGAAGGGCTTCTGTGCAAGGTTTTGTTTAAGTTAAGGTCTGCTAAAGGTCCTAGAATTAGTGACCAATGCCTTTTTATCCACATAAGCTTGGTAAAATGTAGCAGCATGCTCCCTTCCACACACCTATGTCACTAATATACTCCAACTCAACCCTAGAAGAATTACTTCTGTAAGCAAGTTTAAACAAGCAATCTCCAAACCTGCTCATTACTGTTATGTCATTACAATGTTCTTTGAACATTGAGTTGAAACTGCCAATAAGGTTATTATTCCTGCTTGTGGTTTTGATGGAATAGATAACCATCTACCAGAAATTGGACAGATAGCACCAGCTCATTTCACATAGAGCTATTAAATAACAGGTAGTTGACACTACCTTTAATCATTGTTGATACAGGAAAGAAACAAATCAATCAACTCAGAAAGTAATAAATTTAATTTCATAGTCATTACCAAGATTTCCCATGCCTCCTGAATAATCCTGAAACATGTTTTTGTTCCTGACATTTCACTTTTGACAGTATCATAAACTGTGGGAATGCTTACATTGCTCATATTTCAGGGCTCTGATGCCATTACGAACTATGGCCCTGATCATGCAAAGACATAAGCACATGCTTATTGTAACACAGTATGGTTTGTCCTTTTGAACCTTGTGAGACAATGCACAGTGCTTACATGGCTTACATACTAAACCCATGTGCAAGATCTACATTTCATCTTTGTATTATTTGTTATATGTACTAAACCTTTTATTTTACAGTTCAGTATTGTATGTAGTCATTTTTAGGGACACTGTATTAGAAATCTGGATCTTCCAAAAGTAATTACTGTTAAGTATAAGACTTGGTATGCCGCCTAAAAATATGAAAGTAACATAATTGACTATATTAGATAAACAATGCATGTTTCACTATATAGATTATTATGCTTTTGTGCTCTTAATTTGTGCTATATGCAATTTCTGTAATAATTCATTACAGATTTAATACAAGTAGAACACATGAGCATGCTTTGGCCATACATTATCAATGTTTGTGCTTCTACATGCCATTATGCCCAAAACTAGCTCTGAATCACATCATACACTATTAATTATAATATTAAGATTACTAAACATCTGTCTCAGTTCCTGAATTATGTTAAAGAGATACCAGCTATATCAGGGACCTGTAATATTTCCACAGTTACGAGTTGCAAGCACCAATTTCTCTATGAAATTAGAGCAGTAACCAGGGAATTATCCTCAGCCACACATCTGAGCAGCTGAAAGAACATTTAACAAACTTTTAATGATCTTTTAGGGAAGAGGGGAGTTCAGAAAAGCCTAATGAGTTTCTTAAGCCACCTGAGAAACATCCCCAAACAACTGTAGAAACCTGAAGTGAAGAAAGGAAGGGAAAGAGTGGTTAAAGCAATGGATTAGAAGAACTCAACAAAGGTAGAAGTGGTTCCTGGTTTTGGTACAAACTTCCAGTGTGATCTTGGACCAAATCATTCTCATATGTTATTTAGATAGAAATTGAGCACCTAAGTCACAAAAAGCAATTCAGATCAACTTCTTCCCTGAAGCTGAAAATCCCTTAGGGGCTCCTATACATGTGCAGAGCCTGCTCTGATGTGCTGGAAATCCAGTGTGTTGAAGCATAGAAATTGATATGCTCCAGCAGCCTTCCACGTCACATGCATCAGCATTGCTGTGCATCTCTGCGCTGAAAAAATGAAGCAGTGTGCTGTGAAATAAAGCACAGTTGATAAGTTTTAATTCAAAGCACCCCATTGCCATTTTGTCAGTGCAGGGATGTTCAATGACATTGATACATGTGACATGCAGGTGTTTTTCATTACCATGGCTCACTAATTAAAGCACCCGGTGCCACATCCCACATTAAGATGCCCTAGGTATCTAAATTCATTGGACACTTCCATTCTGGTTTGTAGAAACCCATTAGCACTAGACATTAGCTTTTGCTTTTGACTAGCATGTTCAGAGGCAACCCAGTTAGAGCATGTAGGCACCGAACTTCCACCTCCACTGTTGCCATCCAATTCAGAGCTAGGAGATGCCTAAAGTCCTCCCATGCAAAGCTGGCCTTACGGAAAATGGTGCCGTAAGCAAATTTGTATGGCATCCCCCCACACACCGGTGTCCACCCCTGGTACCACCACCCCACCACCCCCCACTCCAAACTCAGCAACACTACTACAGGGAGAAGCAGGTGGGCAGGGATACAGGGTGCAGTCCGGTGGGAAGGCAGAGTAGCATGGTGTGCTGCTGTCACCCACACTACCCATCCCTGCTCCTCCTGAGCAGTGGCTGGAGATGGGCTGCGGGTGGAAGTGCACTTTTGGTTTCATCACTGGCTCAGCAATCGGCCACTGGGAGACCGCACCCCCCCCCGGTTGGTGATTGGGGGGCCCCTCCCTGTTCAGTCCTGATAGTCCTTTGGAGATGCCTCATTGTGCCCATTAACTCTGTAGGGATGCTAAGCATCTAACTCCACCTATTTCGATCACCCTACTGGAGCAAGGCACCACTTCTAACACATTGTAACCCATAAATAAAAGCGTCAAGGTCAATACAAGGCCTTATTTATTTGGTTTATATGCTGCCCTCCCCAAAAAGGCAAGGGTCAATTTATCATAAAAACAAGATAAATCACAATATTGATCTCACCCTTCACTTCTGTGTCTCTAGTCCTCTTCTGTAAAAAAATTCTAATCATGCTTCTTTTGTCTTTCTTATCCAGTATCCTTTTAGGTCAGGAGCAGGCTATTATTTTAGGCAGTGGGCTGCTTACTGAGTTTTGGCAAACCAAGGGCTGCATGACAGGCAGTCAGGGGCAGATAAATATCAATTTCCTAAAATTTTTAGGGGCCCCATGGGCCAGATAGAATGGCCTGCTGGGCCGCATCTGACCCGCAGGCTGCATTTTGCCCACCCCTGTTTTAGATTATTAATAATTTGAGTCACTTCACCACACTTGTACAGCACCTAGCACTGTGGAGCCCTAACCTTGGTTAGGCCATCAAGGTGATGCTGCAACACAGATAGTAAGGATGTAGAAAGGCAAGTAACACCAGACACTCTCTTCTTTGTCCTGCCTTTCTCTGTGGAAAGATGCACAGATAAACCTAGACTTTCTTTATTAGGTATTTACATATTATCTTCTCAGAGGACACAAAAAAGTGATTTTTGTGCCTCTCCATTAAAAGAATAAGTAGTTTTCAAATGAGTTAGGACACCAAGCTAGGAATGTTGTTCCCTAAAAAAATTATATATCCATGTCCTGGGCAGATGACATGTTAAATCAGTACAACTGTCTTTTTCATGAGTGTGAAAAAATAAGCAGACATAAAACTCCCTACATCAGGATAACTTCCTCCAATCCTGTGTGGAATTAGCTCTGAAAGTAACAAAGGGAAAACTTCACTGCTGCAAGTTACACTTTTAGCTGCATATGCATCTGCGCAGATTGTGGAGAAATTTACATCAGCAGACAAAAATCAATGTAAGTTACAGGAGTGTAAGTGTCCAATCTGTCCTGGTCTGGGATAATACCAGTAAATGAACAAGTAAGATTTGGATGTGGCTTGGATGGAAATAAATCAACAAAGGATACTTTCCCCAATCAAAATCAGTTGCATGTTGATAAGTAAAGCAGAACTTAATTAATACATTAACCTGCCATCCATCTGATATTACAGAAAAGGTCTCTGTTAGAAACAATTTTGCTACTAACTACATGTTCTGCCAACAATCCCTGTTGCTGTTTTGCATGCTAGCAAAAAGATCAGCCATGCATTCCTTGGACGCGCCAGCCATGAAGCCGGAAGTGCTGAAGTACACTTCTGGTTTCACCTCTGGCTCAGCGATCGGCCACTGGGGGACCCCAGCCCCAGCTGGTTATTGGGGAGCACCAGTCGCCCATGGATGGGAGTTAACTTGCATCACGTGAATACATATACACAGCCAATAGTACCTAGAGGCTCCTGATCCAACCCAGCTGTATGCAAAGCAACATTATGGTCCAAAGGTACCTTGGAAACTTACAAACTACGGAAGACGCTTTGGAATTATTACAAGGGGGACAGAGAGAATGAAAAAGACTGACTCAAGGAAAATAAAGAGCAAAAACGGCTAATGAAAAACAGAAAAATGACACATACATCTGAAGAATAAAAATGCAACATGAAGAAAACATCCATAAGAAATGACAGCTAAATGGTAAGACCAGGATCTGCCTTCACCCATCAGAATAATAATATTTAAAGAATAGAAAATTGTTTTCCAAAGTAGATAACAGTATACTGTTTCATTAAAATTTCCTACTGTTGTTGCCACTGAAGATCCCTTGGCAGTAGTTATTGTATCAGATTTTCAACTACTGTGTCATCATGGCTGGTCTGGATGCCAGAGAACAGCAACATACTTTGTACCTTTTCTACACAAGCACTTGAATCAACTATGGAAACTTTTTTTTTGAATAAATTCTTTTGTGGGGAAGGGGGGGGGGTTCAAAGGGTTATATGAGCCCTGTGGGTTTTTAGTCTCTTCCTTAATGATGGGCACAGAATTAACCATGGCTCGACCACATTTTGGTCTTCTAGACAAGGTCCTTTGGATTTTACTACTTAATTTGGCTGCTTATTTTAGATGTTCTTGGATGGCTGAAGGTTTTTTGTTTTTTTAAAGCTCCTGGCTGCAACATCAGTTGCTTATTTGTGGGGCCAATAAATTACATTGCAGGTACTTTTAACAGTATTTACCTGAATGTGACTCTGACAAAAGATGATGATGTCCTGAAATAACATTTATGTAGAATAAGCTGGTGCCTATGTTAAAACTGGAATAATACCAAGCAGGCAGCTTATATTAAAACAAAATTCATTCAGCGGGAACAACAAAAGCAGGACCTCCTATACAAGGGGTGTGGTGAAAAAAGGGAAGAAGTAAAATCAGTCCCAGTCAAAGCTACAACTTCTTGCAGCCCTTTCTGAACCCAGAACTGTGTAGGGAATACTCCCTATCACTGTGGAGCTCTAGGAACAAGGTGCTGTCTTGTCTACTACATTTGGTTATGGAGAAAAACTGGAAGCAGGAAGTAAAGCAGGAACTGAGCAGCCAGAGAACTCTCCATGGTGCTGACTGGCTTCCTCTGTCCAGTGCTGAATGGCTGTTTGTTTGAACCCTCTCCAGCACCCTCCTTCAGTCTTTTTATCTTAGCCTCACACTGACCCTCCTACATTCTTCTTTTCAACCCATTCCCCTTTCCCACCTTTCCTTTCCCTTTAGTTTATCTAAATAACCTAAGTAAACACACCCCCAAACCAAACCAAACAGAAAAATTATTGCAGAACTAATGTGTTATGTGTTGCCAACCCATTGTTTGTTGTGTTTGTATGTTATGCATCCTCCTCCCCTCCCTACCCCATATCATTCATTTCAACTGTAAAATGCAAAGGGGAGGACCCATCTGTTGCTCTTCTTGGACAATACCTGGCACAATGGGACTTTATTTCTGGTTGCCAATTGGCACTATGGCAATATATACTAATTATTGTCATTATTATTATGTCCCTATTCAGTCACTGTATGCAATCCATTGAAGTATCTAAGCAAATAGCCCTCTTACAGTAGAATGACCATCTTTGCCAACTATATGCTTTGATCTCCCTGTACTCATTGCTCAACTTTAGGATACAGTATACCATACAACCATCTACCTATATAGATACATAAAAAGTTGTATTTAAATATTATGCAAAAAAGTCTTCCTTTGCCTTACTAATGAACATCCTAGCATCCAGACAATATGCAATGTATCATGAAAAAAAAGGTTGGAAACCATTCCAACAAATTTCTCATTTCAGCAGCCCAAACTGAAATTCCTCTCAGTGTTCCTCATCAGGAAAACTTCTCAAAAAAAAAAAAAAAAATCACAGAGCTCCAATTTTTGGACAGTGAGACAAAGCCTTGCAAATGAGGCTGCTAACAGGTGTGAAACAAAAAGAAAAGTATGCTTTACTGGAAGAGGAAGTGTGTCAGTTTAACCTGACTCACCCAATGTTGCCTGGGTGCTTCAGTGGGGCTTTTGGGCACTTTTATCTAAAAACTGATTCAATCCTTCTGAAATCCTTTTGATTCAATGAGCTATTAGATAAAAATGCCAAAAAGCCCTAATGAAGTACATAACCTATACAGATGCTGCGTGAGCCAGATCAAATTGGCGTGATGCTTCTTCTGGGCACACTGTGTTCAGTGCAGGGGTGCTCTGAGCTGAAAGTAAAGCAGTGTTTTTGTGGGAGGTTTTTTCATGTCTGTAAAAAGCCTGAGTGATAGAGGGTTCAGCATAAGAGACAGTGGTGTGGATCAGCAGAGGAATGTGATGAGTTGACTTAATGAGAATTTATTGAGCAATGAGTAGTTGTTACCTTGGGACAAATACCTAACCTGAACCAGGGTGTATCTAGGGCTGCACTGAAATGCAGGAACAAAACAGGGGGTAAACAGGGTGAGTTAGAAGAGGAAGAATAGGGTGAGTAGAAGAGGCAATGGGTGAGGAGCAGTCTCTGGGAGCAGAGGGGGTATGAAAGGAGTGAACAGAACCATTAAACACCATGGAAGAAGCTAGATATAGATTCTACTCTAAACGTATACATATATAGCAACTGGAGGCATGATAAGAGCTCATATTAAAACTGATAGCTTTGGTAGTATAGCAGTGCAGCTAGTCTAGCCTGCACAACCAGCTCCAGACCCCAAGTAAATAAAACCTGAGCAGCTATCTAGAGAAGAGGTTCCTAAACTTTTTCCTATTGCATACCCCCTTCCAGATTTAGCAGTTGCCTGCATACCATTACCAGAAGACATTTTATTTTTTAACCCGGAGAGGTCTTGTACAGTTTGGGAACCCCTGATCTAGATTAAATCTAGCTCAGGTATATCAATGCAAGTTGTAAGCACACTTTGGATTGCAGTAGGGAGGTGAAGCATTTAAAATGTTATTGAAAAGCTTGTCTAACTCTGTCCCAGCTACATGGTTGGTCCAATAAAATACATCACCCTAAGAAATCCTTCCCTCTTCCACAATAGTCTGAAACTTAAGGGAGAATAGGAGACGCTGAATGGATGTATACAGCATCTAGAGAATTTGTACAAAACCAGATTCATGTAGTGAATTAATTCTGGCCCCTCTAACAATGTGTGTGCAAGATATTTGAAACAGAGCTCTTTTAATCTCACACAGGGAATCAAGCCCCTGAAATTCAGCCCCAAGGGAGATGGAAGAGGAGCATAATTCAATTTCTGCTTTCTAGTTTCGGGTTTATTTCAGAATAGCTAAACCAATCCAGAAAATGATCTACCTTATGTTCCCTCACCATCCTAATGGAAATGTTGGGAGGATGCAGGCCTAAATTTCAGTAAATATTTGAAGAAGTAAAGTCTATAATCTATGTGTGCACATATCACTAATTTGCATTTACTGGGATTTGCTTCTTCAATAAAAGGTGAGATGCTGGAGAATGAATAAGAAGTTTCTCTATTTCTACATAAATGGGGCCTGAATTAAAATCATTTCTTGCAAGAAATATTAGACATATTAGATTCATGTAAAAATATAAAGCACCAGACACTTAGGTCCTTTTCAGTTCATTCTCATTCCAATGAGACAGAAAATAAAACTCAACGAGGTCTTATGGAATCTGCTACAAAATAGTAAAGTTTCAAATTTTCGCCTAATTGAGTTAACAGCTCATATTTCCCATGTCACCCCTAATTGGGGTAAATTGTTTTCAGTCTTTAAAGCTGTACATTCATGTACCAACATGTGTAAACTTTCATATATAAAATATACGGCCCTTACAAACCAAAAAATTTAGAAGCATGTAATTTTCTGTGGCACTAAAGGATACATAGGTTTTAAAAGAAGCAAGGAACTCACTTGTAGTGTGTCCCTGTATAGATCTCTATATTTACTTAACAAAAGGTTGGGTCTAAGCCATTCAGTCCCTATTTACATATATCCATCAAAGAGGCATAGGTAGATACAGGATGTACTTGAAATCAGACAAAAGCTCAGCAGGGTTAAGGTATTGGGTTGTAGCTTCAGTGTTTTGTTAGAAAGATCTGATAAGTGCTTAGACTCTTTGCCCAAATAAAGACCCTAACAACAGTGGGAACTAAACAGGGGAATGACAGTTAATGCAGACTGTTTAGAGCAATTAGAGTTGATTGGTGATTTCTTAAAGCCCTTAAACAGAAACAACATATAAAAAGAACTAACTGCAGTTGGATTTCACACTCATTGCCAATCTAACTTATTATTGATTGATCTTTGTAATGTTCATAAAGGTTAAAGTATTTCTACTGCTTGAGCAGGGCTTCTGCTTTTATGAAAGCAAATAGTCTGATCTCTAAACATATTAGCAGTGTGTGTGTGTGTGTGTGTGTGTGTGTGTGTGTGTGTGTGTGTGTGTGTGTGTGTGTGTGTAATAAATGTTTATACTTGCCAGGGAATAAATGTCTTCTCTGCGAAGTCCTGAATCTATTTATCAATGAAATCACTAAAGAGAAAGGGAAGATGATGAGCAGCAAGTTATCCATTAGCAGAATGACTGCCCAGACTGATGTGTTTTTAATGCAAGACCAAAGTTTGCAGTGAAATATCTTTTTAAGTTTCTTGGCCTTTTGGCTCAGATCAAATGTCTCACTGGGTGCATCCGAATCCCAAGTCCTTCGGGCTTGGGCCTGCATGTGGGATGCCTGCCAAAGAATTTAAGAGTATCTGAAGTCCTGGGGTGAGGGTCTGGGATGGAGGATGCTTGCCAGTTGTAGCACCTTACATTGGTGTTTCGAATGATGGAGTTCTGTCTGATCAATCAATATGGGTTTTGGAATGATTGAGTTCTCCTCAATCAATATGATTTGGAACCAACATGACTGATTTGACCTGGAACACAACATTTATTTATATATTTATATATAATATCTATTAATTCTACACCTGTATATTATTGCATTATAAAAAAACGTGTTTTTAAATGATTTGTAATGGGCACATCCTTATCTGGTACAAGTGGACTTGCAGTGATGCAAGTCTAAGGTCAATGACCTATACCAGTTTCTAAAGCTATCATAGGATTTAATCAATCATTAAATGCCACTATTGAACTTTAAGGTTAATTTAATCATTGCTATGTAGTCCTTATGTACACCTCCAGACCTCTTAAACACTTGTAAGGGATGTAATAGCACCTTGGGCTCAAACTCTACAAAGCAAAACTCCCACTGAAGTTAGATCTCAGGCTTGACTCATCTATCACTATATTTATGTCAGCTCAAGGACCGATTTTATTTTTGCTGAAATAGTTATGCTGGTACAACACAGTTACATAGGTACAAAGGTATCTTATACTTGTATAACTTATTTGTCTTCCCACATAGGCAAATAAGCACCTATCTATTGGAATTATTGCATCCACATCGAGTGGGGGAAGTGCACTGACATAGTTACAGCAATACATTAGTGTTTATTCAAGCCTGAAGAGAAGACTGAAGGTCTACCCCCTTGCTTGGACTAATGTAGTGGTCTGGTTGTAGGGCACATAGAGAGATTTATAAGCAGGTCTGGTAAACTTTATCCAGTATTTGTAAAATATTTTGCTTTTTAGATGATACTTCATGTCACAGAAGCCAATGTCTATTAAAGATAATAGACCTCTTCATTAGGAAATTAGTGCTACCACAGATTCAGCTTCATCATTGGGAGCCACAGTGTAAACAGGGCTACATGGGTCCTGAGATTTTCCCTGTCATAACAAAGAAGAAAATTCACACACAAATTAAATGCCAACAGGGGTCAGGTCAGCAATGGCAGCTGCATTAGATGGATCAAAGAGTGATGCATGCTTCTGTTTCCATGTCAGCTAACTGCCTGGCACCAGCCATGAACCTGCTAGATGCTTTAATGCAGCATTCTGACCCTGTGGGTTGCAACCCAAAAGTGGGTCACTAAGGGTCATGATCTAACTAAAAAAGGATCAACAAACTATAAAAATGGATTCTCCTTTAAAGGAGAAAAATGTGGGAAACTGGTTTTTCCCTTGCAGGCCGGCAGAATTCCAAACTGCAAAGGGCTGCTTGGGACCCCCCATGCTCTGCACATCCACCCTGCCCCATATACTAGGGGGGCTGGAGCCTGGGGGTGGGATGCAGCGGTTTGGGGGTGAGGGGCACTGGGTTGGGACTGGCCAATGTTTACAAATGGGTCCTGGTACAAAAAAGGTTGGGAACCACTGCTTAAATGCACACCTTGACTGCTACCATATGCCCCCAGCTTCTCTCTGGAGGGTACATGGATTCATGAATATTGAAGCCACAGCCATGGAAAGATCTCATACTGCTTTACTACAATACAAATTTGCTGAACTTGGTGGCAGCAGCAATGCTATGGCCTACAACAATTACTTCCAGGCCCAGGGCAAATGAGAAGAGACAAGTAGGTTACAAATCAATTCCTGGAAAAGCCCCATTTTGCATAGTGTAGGGATACCTAGAACATACCTTGAAGTCAAGCCCAGCAAGTATGGAGCACCATGTGGATGGTTTTAATATGGACTACAAGAGAGAGAAAAGGGAAGGACAGAATATGGGTTTGGGCATGCTTATATGTGAACCCTAGCCCAAGTTCTTTCAGTGCCCTGGAAGAGCTGAGGGCATGTTGGGGGTCTATGGTAAATACTATGTTTTGTTTGTTATTTCTGCAATTAGCAAAGGCTGGTGTCTAGGCTGAAACTTTCTTAATTTGCAAAACTGCGCTGGCAACTTAAAACGCTCTCCCAGTCCAGGAGGTGGCTGAAAAGTCAGGAGCTAATGAGTTTTATTAACTCTCATAATGTCAGCAAAGTATTGGATCTTCTATTTAGTCATTCCCAAAAGAGCCACCTAAAGAAGCAAGTGGGTCAATGACTAATTGATCAGTGCAGGGTTCTCTCTTTCCAGTCACTAGCTAAGCTATCGAACTATTCATGCAAACAGAAAAAGCATTATCAGCATTAAGGTGTTTGGGGCAGGGACTATGTTTGTGCGGCCTCTAGAACAGTCAGACTCCAGTCTTACATTATCACCTGAGCTATTTAACTATCTGCATACTAGCTGCACCTCTACCACTACAGCAAACACAGAACAAAAATAGAGCTGGTTGGCAGCATTTCACCTTTTTTGTGTCAGAAAATGATGATTTTTCAAAACTGGAACTGATATATTCCTGCAAAGTTCCAACAAAAAGTTTGTTAGGAAATAGAATCATAGAGAAGTAGGGCTGGAAGGGACCTCCAGAGGTCATCTAGTCCTAGCCAAACCATCCTATACAATTCAATCTAAATTCTACATAACACTGCTGTCAACCCTGACACAACACAAGACATAACACTCTAATTGGCACAGAGGTAAAGCAGGGGAACCAACACAGCTGATGTCCTTCTCCCATAAAAGGCTGTCAATATAGGCTCAAGAGGTCCCAAGTAGGCCATGCCCCCTGCTACAGATGAAGGCAAAAACACCCATAGTCTGTACAGATCTAACCATAGGATAAAAGTCCTTTCTGACCCCAAATTTGGTGGTCAGTCTAACTCTAAACAGAAGGGAAAGATTCTCTAGCCAGGAAAGTCTCAGCAAAAGCACTGGCACACCTTGTCAAAATCCCCAGCCTTGACTGCAGCAAAACACCAAATGCCTCTGAGGAAGGCTCAAAAACACCCAAACACATGTAGTAAAAAGGGGCAGAGAGGGCAACCAACAAAGCCCAGAAACATGGAAAATACCCCTAGTAGAATTTAGGCATAGCTATGGCCAGATCATCCCCAGCCAGTGGCTGTCCAACCTTTTCCTGAACACTTCAGGTGATAGAGAGTGCACAGTCCCCGAGCAGTCTATGCCACTGCCTCACCGTTCTAACATTGAAGAAGATTTCCCCGACATACACGTACTTTGCTGCAACTTCAAGTCATGGGTCTACAGCCTCTTTTCTGCAGCCAGAGGGAAAATGTTCTTTTCCCCTTCTTTATGGCAGCCCTTCAGGTATTCAAAGACAGCTACCATGTCCCTCCCCATCTGTGGCTCCTCAACTGACTTGCTTTCCAAGCCCTGTAATCATCTTTGTTGCCCACCTCTGACTTTTTCACATCCTTTTTAAAATGTGGAGCCCAGAACCACATACAACACTCCAGACAGGCACTATCATCTCCTGCATCTTGCACCTAATGCTTCTATTGATGCATCCCAAAACCACATTTGCCTTTTATGCAGCTGCATGACACTGCAGACCTATATTAATTCTGTGATCTACCAAGATCCCCAGGTCCTTCTCCATAGTACTGCCAGCCAGGAGTCACCTATGCTGTACCTGTGGTTTTGACTATTTTTCTGCGGTGTGGCACCTTGCACTTGTCAACACTGAACTTCATCCAGTTAGTTCCAGCCCAGCTTTCCAATCTGTTGAGCCCCTTCTAAACTGTGCTCCCATTCGCCAACCCATTCACAGTCCTTCCCAGTTTTGTGTCATCTGAAAACTTGCTCCAGAAACTTTCTATGCCAGCATCCAAATCATTAATAAATGCATTAAACATTGTTGGGCCCAGGACAGATCCTTGTGGGACTCCATTTGAAACCTCCTGCCATTCTGACATGGACCCATTAATAATTACCACTTGCCTGTGTCTATTGAGCCAGTGATGTATCCACCTTATAGGAATTTTTTCCAGCCCACATTTCTCCAATATGTTTATGAGAAGGTCATGTAGGACCCTCTCAAAAGTCTTGCTGAACTCCCGATACACTATTTCCATGGCATTCCCTTCATCCACCCAAGTAGTTACTTTGTCAAAGGAGGAAATGTTCCTCAAGTCTACAAATATGGGGGGAGAGAGAGAGACCCCACCCCAAAAAACCCAACGGCTCAGAAACTAGGGTATTCACCTGGAGTCTGAGACCAAGCAGGGATACAGACTTCCATCTCCTATATCTCCTAACCACCAGTGCACTGGCCATTCTGGTGCTGCACTTTCTCAATCTCTGCTACTGGAGCTATTCAACTTTGTGTAACTGGAACATCATTTAGGGCTGAACAGACTGATTCTCTTGTCCTATCATCCTCTCTTGCTTCTTCACCTCTTTTTTGTTTATTTGTTTGTTTTTTGTTTGCAGAGAGAAAAGCTTTTAAATGCAAAACATTTTTCCTCAGCTCTCTGATCCTCTCCTGCATGGTTGTGTATATAAAGTAATGTATGTTAGCGAGAAGGTTGCATATGGTGAGTCCCCTTGGGATGATGTTATATTTCTTGTACTCTGAGGAAGATTGTCTTGCATTCAAAACCTTGTCTAACTTTATTCAACCTACATAACTGGTCCCATAAAAAACATAACTTTTAGAAATTCTTGCTTCTCGCATAATTTCTGGACCATTCTGGCTACAACATCATTTTGCACTACATTGGAATAGTTCAAAAGTCTATCCCAAAGCACACACTAAACCTGCCGGCTTTCCCCTTTCCTGCAGCCAAACAACTAGAAATGGGAAAGCATTAATCCCCTAACAGAAACTTATTCAGTAGAAGTACTCTGTTTTATACCCTTTAGAAGAGAAAACATGTATGAGGTACCATTGGCCTACGAACTGGCTTTAGCCTTTGATTTAGCTCCTGTTTTGTGGAGAACTGGTTAAAATTTCTGAAACAGAACATGTCTCTGTCAAAAGAAACTATTTTCATCACAATCAAAACTGCATAGGAATATAACTATATAGGTAAAATTGTATTTTTTTAAAGAATATGTCAACACTTTTAGGATGGAACACTTTGATTTTTCATTTCCAAATAGCTCTTAATTATTTTTTTATGTTATGTCATACATATTTTAAAAATAAAAATATCACAATCAAAATTAAATGTTTTCATGACCACAAAGTAATATTGTTTTTCAGAACTTTTCCTTCATGGAAAATTTTGAAATCTGATGTTGTTCCATTTAAACACAGAATGAAAATAAATTCTGAACAGCTGTAAAGTGTAAATCCCAGTTCCTGCTGAGTTCTTGGACAGACATGGGTTTTCAAGTAAATATCTACAACAAATTGCATTCCACAAATGACTGAGAGCTACAGTTAAAAACTGAATTCTTGAAACACCGGCATTCTTAACCTTGGGTGGATAACTAGATATTTAGATTATCTGGATATTAGCTTTCCTAGAAATCACTTTGATAATATCCTGGGGCAGCCTTACCAAATTTTGGCAATGCAGACAGAAAACCATTTGTGACAGCTTTGAAACTAAACTCGTCAGGTTCAAGTGAGGTCTCCAAATGACTAACATCAGTCCCCAGCAGTACTGGCAAGACAGGGTTCCCTGTCATCTAATTCCCTTTACAGCACATGTAAATTGGGAGAGCTCACACAACTCAACCAATATGTAGGATTTTTTCTTTGTTTTATTTTTAAAATAAGAAATCATATAAGCAAATAAATCTCTCACATTTGTGCACACAAGCTGTACCAGGACTTAACCAGAACTGATAGGAAGAAGACAGGCAAGTCCAAGACACAGTGGTCTGACACAGTTAAAGGTTGCCATAATGAGGTTGTTATATCTCAGGTGACTCGTCACTTCCCCTGCGTTACAGAGCAGGCTGATTTTTCCCTGAAACAGCCTAAGACTCTGTACACTAGCATCCACAGAGAACATATTTGAGGCTAGGTGGAGCCCCGGGAGTGGCCTTGTTCTGTTAGAAAGGATAGAGAACCAGGTTAAAGGGTAGGAAGATAAATAATAAATGAGTGACAGATATACCACAATTAGGCCAAGGTTAATAAGCATCAATTCCAGAGGGTAAAAGATCTTTCTTTAAAAGTAATGACCATATAATAAATATGTCTTACTACCAACTTAACAGATATACCCACTTGGTATTACAGTCAATTATAAAAAATATATATATTACATCCGGGAAAAAACATAAATAAAAAATGAGATCAATAAATTAGCCTTTGATAGTAAACAAAACTTACTGCATGATTATATCACTTTCAGTTTCTTCACTGTGTACTATATATGCAAAAAGAAGCCATATCTGTAAACATTTTTCTCCTGCTTTTCCTCAACTTTGTAGTTAGATCTTTTGCAAAACACTGAATGATTTTTCTATCAGCTCCTATGAATGGACTTAACCCAGCATCTTTTTTGTTATATATGCCAGGTTCACAACTTTTGCACTGAAAACAAAACCAAGATCATTGCAGAGTACAAAGACTATGAATCTGTTTGATAAGCTAATGGAAGATCTGTCACTAGCCACTAGAAATAAACTAAGTTCTCAGCTAAATCTCTTAGGTTCATTATATCACATTAACAAGAAACTAAATATGTTATCACAAGGTAGTTGATGCATTCTTACAAATAACACCTTCACAGTGAAATCTGTTAATTGCTCCCTGCTCTCTGAATTCTTTTGTCTTTACCAGCAAAAAATAAATAATGTTGAGTCATTGCTACTTCTCACATTTTATTACAAACAAGTACGCAAGGAGTCCAGAGATTGTAAGAAAGGCATCCCATCTTACTTCCTCATGACAATCGTATGAAAAAAGAATGGGACATAAACTGAAACTCATCCTAAAAAATTAACGCATGGAATGACCTACCAATGGCAGCAACAGGAATTATATCCAACAGAGTTACATCATACCCAATACTAAGAGACACTGCTTTGTGTTCAGTTCATTTTGTTTAACTATATCACTGTGAAAAAAGCTTTAAATGACAAATTGTCCATATATAGTTATGTGTTAGCAGGACTGCTGCCTTTTGCCCATGATAGCTATAATGTCTATCGATCTTTTCTCTAATGACAAATCATTTTACACTCAACAGCCCTATAATTTCTTAAGATTTTTAGTCTTTTTCAAAAAGGGAACATAACCATTGTTTATGGCTATGATATTTTGCATGTTTACAATGCAATATGAACAAAGATCAATCCTGTAAATAAAGATCAGGGAGAAATAGATTTTAAATGAACATAGGGTAATGCAAACACAGTTTCCAAGAGATGAAAAGGGCCTTTTTTCTTTTTCTTTCTTTTTTTGTTAATTAAATCAAAGCTTGATCCTGCCATGTTTTCTCAAATAAGTAGACATTGATTTACTCCCTGGGTTGAGATACTGGGTATGTAGCTCATTAAAATCTAAGGGGGAAATATCTCAGTTTTGATGTACAAGCTAAAAAACAGAGTTTGATTCCAGATTTCTGCCACAAAACAAACAATGGGATCCACAGCTGTGTCATAGTCCTGGCTTCACTTAACCAACAGAGTTTATACGTGTATGTTCCCAACCCCCATTTGGTATCCACAAGGAAAGAACTCAAATTTAGCCATTGATGGATAAAGACATGTTCTCTATGTTGCAAGCCTGTTAAGTGAAAGAGACAGCAAGAACAATACATATATAAATGTGACCAGTAGCTTTAGCAAGAAGTTAAAAGGACATGAACATTGTTCTTATTTAAAAAAATCACCTTGAGGAAACTGCAGGCCTTAATTAACTCCAAAAAGATAATAATTACCTTTAGGAAGCCCTCTCAGGAAACAATCAACCTCCCCTTCCTTACACTTATCTCTTCAGATGTTGAAACAATAAACAAGACTAGACCAGCTAATAAGCCTCCTTACCTGTGCAAGCATCCCAGTCAGAAATTCAGGTACAGGGCCCAGAGAGTCATTACATAGTGTTAAATCATGTAACCCATGTGTCAGCATATAAGTAAGTGAATTACTGAATCTTACTAAGAACAACAACATTTGGGCAACACTGAATGAACTCAACTGGCACATCTACACTTGCATTTAAGTGTGACTAATTTATTGCAAATTAAGTTAATAAGCATTAAGTGGCAGGGACTTGGCACTAAAGTTATTGCCAAGTCCCTGCAGCCCTGCCTTATGCCCCTAGTGGCCGGGCAGGCCGGGTATTAAAGTTGCCAGGTCGCATCTACATGTACGTTAATGCACTTTAACTAACCACTCCTAAATTTGATGTCTGCATTTTCAGACATCAAATTTAGGCGTGATTAGTATAATTTAACCATTTTTAAGGACACGTATGTATAGATGCTTACCCATAATACATATTAAATTAGGCTAATGCACATTAATTTGTCTCATGTAGACACACTCAATATTTTACAAACAGTTTTAAAATATAAACCATATAATGTTATGCTGAAGTGAATGTATTTCCTTGCATAATGAATTTTAAAATTATTTACAGGGAGTAAGTCATTGTAGTATTTACAACAGACCTTTGGTAAACTCTACATGTGACAATTTCACATCATGCTCAGGTGACAGTAAGCTGCTCTCAGCATACTGAAAATTAGCATGAGCAAACAGGGCCACAATATTAAACACTACCATGCATGGACACACTTGCATGGCACAGGCAAGTAAGCAGCATAAAACGTAAGAATATACTTATAATCCAGCAAGTAAGTATAAGAACCATCAATTGCAGCCCCAGTGACAAAGCCCTTTCTCTTACCATCCTGCTGACTTCATTTTCACACTTGATTTAGCTTATTCAATGTAAAAGCAAAACTGTTTAACAAATAAGACATTGCCTCTCTTTGTTAGAAAACATTACTGCCCTTTGCTGCTACTCCTCACTTTTGTTCCTTCTGGGCATCTTGTTCTCCCAAATTTAAAGCAGATAACCTGGCTGAGTGAGAAAGACTGCAGCAATTAATTATTGGTGATCTCTCTGAGATAAACTCATTAATGATGAGAGGTGTCAGTTTTTACCTAATTCTCGTGCATCACCTAGCTAAAGACATTGCATGCTTCAAAAATGTTGATTACATTCATAATTTATGTGTTCACCGTTACATCTCTTTTGATTAATCTGAGACAACTATTCATGATTTACCTTTCCCATAAAATGACTTTTACATATCTGGTTACTAGAAACACTTGGAAAAAATGGCAATGATATTTACAATGTACAATACTTAATGCTTCATTAATTATTTTTATAATTTGCAATTTAACAATGTATTTTTATTCTACACATAGGCAATCATGAACAGGCACTTCTGTTTCTACACATATTTAGAATTAATACCAGGGACAATGTTCAAAATCCTTAACTCAGTTTTAATCAGTTCTTACTTCAGGAAGATATGAGTTTTGTCCTGCCTGGAACAAGGACTGTGTAGAATCAATGTGTGATTTGCTTGTGTAAAGTGCCCATGATATGGCCTCCCATGTGGCCAATTTATTTAAAAATCTGTAGGCTAGTGCTGGCCAACAGTGAATTAGATCACTAAGAGGAAAATGGGTGTTCCTAGGACTAACAATGGAATACAAAGCTTTTCTCCTCTTGATTGTTAATTGTTTGGCCTAACCCAAACTAATACCAGCAACCAGCTGTCCATAGGAAATAAACTGAGAACATCTACTGAAGAGATACTCACATCAGAAAGACAGCAGCACTTTTGGTAGCAGTGTCATCAAAATTCAAAGACTGAATTCATAGGGAGAATGAACTACAATAGAAGTGATCTTTTTAGTGCTGAGAAGTTAAGGTAGACAAAGTGCTTGAGCATGAAGACGAAGTTCTTATTTTTACTACCCTAACTGTAGATAAAACTTTTTTTTTATTTTCTTCTACCTTTAATCTGGCATGTTTCTTTCTTGATGCCATTTGTTTCACTGGAAAACAGTTTACAGCAGCTCCACCCTCGTTGTATAGATTGGAGTGAAGGTTGTGTCCTTCCTACTGTGGTTTACCACTCATTTTAAACACCCTTCTGGAGAAAGTGCATGTGAAGGCCTAAAGAGAAAGTAGTAATGTGTACTACTGAGTAGAAATACTATTTGCTTCAAATCTGTAAAGGATTTAAAATGTTGGGCTTGTGTCCCCGCAGCCAGTCTCACATATGGGGAGGGAGGGGTCCCCCAGTGAAGCTCCCACTCCCTGGCCAGAACTCACAGAGGGGTACCAGTGCTCCCACCTGCCCCCTACCCCCCACCAGCCACCTAAGCAGCGAATACGGCCAGTCAGGGGGTGCACCAGTCAGGGGGCACTTTCAGTGGGTGTATGTGCACCCCCATGCACCCCCTATGCATTGCCACTGGTTGCAGCAAAGTAAGTTTAGACTGGATATCCATAAAATGTTCTTCACTGTTACAATAGTGAGGCAGTGGAATAGATTGCCTGGGGAAGCTGTGGACTCTCCATCACTGGACATGGTCAAGAGGCTGGACAGTCACTGATCAGAGAAGATCTAGTCATAGCTATGTCTATATCCTACTAGGGGTATTTTCCATGCTTCTGGGTGGTGCTGGTTACCACAGAGGCCTGGGAGGGAATTGCTACCCCTACTCCCCTCTCTGCTACATGTGTCAGGTTTTATTTAAGCCTTCTTTAGAGGCATTCAGTGTTGGCTGCAGCCAAGGCTGGGGATTTTGACTGGGATATCCTAGTGCTTCTGCTGGTACTTAAACCTGGAGGTACCTGACTAGGGGATCAGACCAATCACCATATTTGGGGTCAGGAAATAATTTTATCCCCTGGTCAGAATGGTGTGGGCTCTGGGGGGTGTTGCCTTCCATCTTTAACAGCTATATCCTATTGCAGCTAAATGGATGTTAGAAAGAAAACTAACCATCCAATTAAAAATCTTTTTACTTTTCTGGGTCAGCTCGTGTCTCTTTCATCCAGCATATTTTGCAGTCAGTATAGTCTTTCAACACTGATAGGACTGGAAAAAAGTAAGCAGAGGAGGGAAAAAGCCTTTTTAAGAAAATAATCTTTTCAGGTCTCTTGTATATATCACGGAGATACAAGAAAGGGCACAAGTCCATTTCTTCCCTTCTCTGGTAAGGGTGTCCAGAGATGATACTACTCAATTCCATCAAAAGCCTTTTCTGCATCTATATAGCTGATTTTTTTCATCGTAGCATATAGGAGAAGTAACATTTCAGTGTTACCTTGCAGTAGCTTCCCCTTAACCCCAGTGGGTCTAGGCATGAAATACTGTGCCCTATTATCTAAGATTTTTGCTATCATCTTATACCGTTATGATTTATGGGTGATTGATCTATAGTAGAATGAAAACAATGTAAAGCAGTGTTGCTCTGTCTTTTTTCCCTGACAGGCTGAATGGGTAGTTTCCAGTCCCTCCGCATGCTGGATCCAGCCAATGGACACAATCTGGCTGCCGGGGCAGGCATGATGGGGCCTCATCCAGCCTCATAGAAAGAAGCAGGGCACAGCCCAGCCCAATCCAGCCCTGTGGGGAGGGGAAATGACACGGACACCACTGGAGGAAGAGGATGTGGCCCCCACAACCTCAAAGGGGGAAGGGAATGTGAGCCAGCCCCAAACCAGCCACATGGTGGGAAGGGGATGTGGCCTGGCCCACAGCCTGTCAGGGTGGAAGAAGGTGCATGGACCAGACCATGGCAGGTGGGGGTAAAGGAGGGGGTCTAAGCCAAACCTCACAGGGGGTGGGGGCATGGCCTTGGCCCAACCCAGCTGCATTGCTCCCCCACTGCCAAGTTTCCCAACCCTTGGGGTTCCCCACAGGCTGCCTTCCAAGGCTTTGCAGGCTGCATTTGGCTGGGAGGGGGGAGCAGAGGTTGAGCACCCCTGACATAAAAGATTTTTGCCAGTATGAGTAACAGAAATAAGTGGATCTTGTTCATTAAGGCACCTGTTATCAAACTAATACACAAGCTGTTCTTCAGTGCACATGTCAAACTCAGACCTAACGTCATATAAACCATGCACATCCATTATGTTTCCCTTCCAATTTCTTTTAAAAATATTTACTGGTACTTTTCCATAGCATTTAGAAAATTCACCAAGGCTTATTACACAGTGTAATTCCACATGTACAAAATGGACTGATCTTTTCATATCAGATTAAGTCCAATATGGTTTCTTGTCTCTCAAAAAGTTATAAGATATACTGAACTAATTAGTATCCTGAATCTTGAAGCGTCCTACATATATTTGCACGTTGTGTGCAAAACCTTTGTAATTCATACTACATTTCCCCAAAATAAATTTAAAACGTTACCAAATATTTATAAATCACAATACGTGGTTTGATCAAAAAGTTCTAAGACCTGATGTTCGGGGTATTGTTCATCAGGAATTTGTACTGAGTGGTCAAATAATCAATCAGGCCTTTTATAAAGAGATTTTGATTCGATTGAGGGATAAAATTAGAAGAAACTGCTGTGAGGTGTGTGAAAATGGTCAATGGCTTCTGTACCATGACAATGCTCCTTCACACACTGCTGTCTCCATTCAAGAATTTTTGACTGAAAAAAACATTCCTGTGATACCACACCCTCCATATTCACCTGACTTTGCCCCATGTGATTTTTTTCTGTTCCCAAAAATCAAAAGAAGTCCTTTTTAAAATACATAGGGGGCAAAAAGAAGGTTCTAGGTAACGTGGGGCCCCTGCAAGACACGGTAGGAAATTTGGTCGTCACACCAGACAACAAAGCTAACCTATTTAATGATTTCTTTGCCTCCATTTTCCTGAGCAGGGATCAGAACAGCCACCCACCCTTTGGGCCCCCCTTAGATCCCAGGGGAGGCGCACCTAGGCCAAGGGTCAGTGAGGAACTAGTTAGGGAACTTCTGGAGGGACTGGATGTATTCAAATGAGCTGGTCCGGATGATCTCCACCCTCAAGTACTGAGGGAATTGGCTGAGGTCATTGCAGGACCCCTGGCACGGCTTTATGAGCACTCATGGTGCTCTGGTGTGCTGCCAGAGGACTGGAAGAGGGCCAATGTGGTTCCCATCTTCAAAAAGGGGAGGAAGGAGGACCCGGGAAACTATAGGCCAGTTAGTCTTACCTCAATCCTGGGTAAGCTTTTTGAGAGAATTATTCTGGCACATGTCCACGAGGGGCCAGCAGGAGAGATTATGATTAGGGGCAACCAACATGGGTTCATTAGCAGCAGGTCCTGTCAGACCAACCTGGTGGCCTTCTACGACCAGATCACCAAATCCTTAGATGCAGGGGTAGCACTGGACATAGTCTTCCTGGACTTTCGGAAGGCCTTTGACACTGTCTCTCACACTGTTCTCATTAAGAAACTGGGGGACTGTGGTGTTGACACCCACACAGTCAAATGGGTCGCCAACTGGCTGGAGGGCCTCACCCAGAGGGTGGTAGTGGATGGGTCCTTCTCAGCCTGGAAGGATGTGGGCAGTGGGGTTCTGCAGGGCTCAGTCCGCGGGCCCGCACTGTTCAACATCTTCATCAGTGACTTGGCCAAGGGGGTAAATAGCACCCTGTTCAAATTCACAGACAACACTAAGATGTGTAGGGGATGTGGGGAAGCTAGAAGGGAGGAATAGGCTACAATCAGACCTAGACAGGTTACAGGGGTGGGCAGATGAGAATAGGATGGGATTCAGCACTGACAAGTGCAAGGTGATGCACCTGGGGAGGAAGAACCAGCAGCAGACCCACACGCTGGGGAACTCTCTTCTTGTCAGTGCAGAAGCAGAAAAGGATCTTGGAGTCATCATTGACTCCAAGATGAACATGGGCCGGCAGTGTGGGAATGCAGTCAGGAAGGCCAACTGCACCTTGTCATGCATCCACAGATGCATCTCGCGCAGGTCCAAAGAGGTGATCCTCCCCCTCTGTGCGACACTGGTCAGGCCGCAGTTGGAGTACTGCGTCCAGTTCTGGGCACTGCACTTCAAGGGGGATGTGGACAACATGGAGAGGGTCCAGAGGAGGGCCACTCACATGATCAGGGGGCAGCAGGACAGGTCCTATGAGAGGCTATGAGACCTGGACCTGTTCAGCCTCCACAAGAGAAGGCTGAGGGAGGATCTAGTGGCCTGTTATAAACTAGTCAGGGGGGATCAGCAGGCATTGGGGGAGTCACTGTTCCCCCGAGCACCGCCAGGAATGACTAGGAATAATGGTCACAAGCTGGCAGAGGGTAGGTTTAGGCTAGATATCAGGAGGCGCTACTTCACAGTCAGGGCGGCTAGGGTCTGGAACCAACTTCCAAGTGAAGTGGTGCAGGCTCCTACCCTGGGGGTGTTTAAGAGGAGGTTAGATGTACATCTTGCTGGGGTCGTTTGACCCCAGTACTCTTTCCTGCCATGGCAGGGGGTCGGACTCGATGATCTGCTCAGGGCCCTACTAACTATGAAAGTATGAAAATGAAGCTGAAAGGAAGGAGATTTGATGACATTACAACCATCCATAAGAATGTGAAAGTGGAACTCAAAAAACTCACAGTTGAAGACTTCCAGCATTGCTTCCGAACATTGGGACAAGTGCATAACATCTGGAAGAGATTACTTTGAAGGGGGCAGCTCATAAAAATCTTGTTTGTACACTATTCTTTAAAATAAAGGCTAAGTCTTAGAACTTTTTGATCACACCTCCTATATCCAAACTGATATAAGCTTCCTTTTTAGTTTTCATAGTTAATACTTACTATTTAGACTTTGGGATCTTGAACATGGATCTGTAAAATGTAAAATCATTTCTGTCAGAACATAGAAGAGAGAGGAGCAAAAACTTCAACAATTCACAAAAATTCAAATCCCTTGCCCACATATAAAGAAGTCTTCTACTTTAAAAGGATGGTGCTTTTAAGTACCATTTTGTTTGCTTTATGACAACAAAGGTTCAAGTCAAGATTCGTATTGGCCTTGGCAACAGGATGAGACAAAAAAATAATATAATGTGCAGTAGGAAATCCTCTCTTACTCAATGTTTTGCATATACCTAAAATATCCTATGAACTGACATCAGCTCTGCAAAAGCCACTATTGGATATATGAAAGCCACATGTCAATAAAATGTAGCTAACTTTCTTCACCTTGCTGTGGTTAAAGTTTGCATAATTCCTCTTTAAGCATTTAATCCATCAGTGATTATACATTTGAAAGAAACAGATAAAACTCGACTTTACACCATTAGCATTTGTTTTTCGCAAGCCTCTGCTAAAAACCATCTGCTTTTGTTATTAATATCAGAACAATGAGTTGCAAAATACAATTGGAGTGATATTAAACTTGTCTCTAATGAAAACACCAAGGTTTTTGTGGCAGTTAAATTTCTTCCAGCCAAGGAATGGGGTAGAGAATGTTTTATGTGTACTCTTCTGCAATAAGTGCACAGCAAACCATAACATTATGCCAGTGCGTCAGTTTATTTCTTATGTTATTAAATAGTTTTCTTGATTAGGTTTATGAGCCATATTAGTCTGCTCTAAATTAAGCTGCTCTCTAGTCCCAGTCACAAGCAGGAAAAGTTTGTGTTGAAGGCCCTGATAATACAAACTTTTGCTCTACAAACAAACATGGATAATTGGACGAGTTAGACTAAATTCCTTCTATGTGGTGATTTATAAATTCATCCAGCTTAATTTGCTGATAGGAAACTGAGCACTGTACCTGAGTCATTTGGTCTGATTTATATCAGAAAAGTGTACAAAAGAAAATGGAGGTTCTCTATCTTGCTCTTCTCTTGTCCTAGACTCCTGTTACTATATAGCAGGCATTCTTTTCCTTTAATTATCTTCTTCATGCCTTGAGAGTTTTGATGACTTGATTAAGCCTTGCAGTGCAGTTCCAGTCCCTACCCATCTGATTAATTAGCCCAAACCTTATTAACTTCCTAATTTCAATCAATAAGGTGCTGATGCTGAACAGTGCAAGGGCAAACTAAGGATAGCAATTTTATTTCAAGACACAGAGACTCTAATACTATTTGCTATCTCATTTTCACTCATTTTTCTATAGCAGCAAAGTTCAAAACAAAACCGAAGCATTTAATGATATAATAACCAATCTGGGCTAAGCCCTGTCATTCCTTAATCACCTCCATTACAAAACCTCTGGAGACTTCAACAGGTCTTCTGTGCTGCTGCTGATTCTAGTGAATCAGCTGGCTGACTCAGAGATCCCAGTGTTTCCTACATTGCTGGCGAAGGCTGGTATTAAGAGGGTAATAGGTATCAGTATGCACTGTACTGAGACAACAGTGAGGATGACTGAAAGGCAAGAATACTTTCCCCTTTTATCTACCGTTAAGTGCCAACATTATGTGTAGGTAATCTTGAGCCACCTACAATCTTCCTGTTCATCTAAATGAGTTTGTAACCAGTTCCAAGTACCGGCATTATCGCCGTCAGCATTGGTATAACTCCACGACCATTAAAGTAAAAATGAGCTTTACCATTGATGTCTATGGGCAAGAGTCTGGACAATGCAGAGTACCTTTGCCTAGTCTGTCCAGGATCCCATCCCTATACTTAGCTGGTGGCCCTAGATTATGCCAAAGTCTTTCTGTGATGCAGTCAGCATTGTTTCTCTGTTTTCCCTTTACCGATGGATTTGAATGTCCCCAAAATAATTCCACAAACCCAGCTGTGAAAAGATTGTTTCCCCTTTGCTCTTCTCTGACACCTGGTTCTGTGAGGGGTGAAGAGTGTGCATCATGCTTACATATGTAAAATCCCTAACAAGATGAAGTAGATATTATTGTAGTATATACTACAAATATATTATTATAAGCACCATGCAGGATTCTGGGGTTGGAAGGAAAAAAGAGAATTTGAAATTTGCTACTGAAACGTCACCAAGTTTTATTTTCCACTTTTGAAGAAGGACATAACTTCTCGAACAAGAAAATCTGATTAATATATTAATTCAAGTATTTTTCTGCACTAAGAATGCCTGCAACAGCCATACAATTAAAACTGCCAGTAGGGAATTCAAGACTATTACTAGACTGCATTATTATTATTTTCATTGTTGACCAAGTCTTCTGTTATTAAGGCTCTGGGTGTTTTCTAGAAAAGATATTTTCATTAATGTCTGCCTTCCCAGAGAATCAGAACGACCAAAATTACTTCCTCTTTTATGCTTTCTCAGGCCTTTGACAACAAACCACAATTCTCTGTCTAATACATTGTCTTGAAGGTTGTGAACAACAGAGGCTCTTAATGGTATTGTGGCAGGAATCAATTGTTCATCTCTTTAGTGCAATCCTATCTCCTGGTCTACTCTCTTTGCTGGCTTCCCTGTACAGTATCACTGATGGGTAGTGACATTTCTGTTTTAGAGAACATTCCATTACAGATGCTACTTCTAGTAAAACAATTCATGCTGAGATGTGTTTGGACACTATAGTGACTGCTACTTGGTTTAACTTTGCCCAAGTTTTATCACAGCCATTCAGTTTGAGGGCTGGTAAAGAATCGTTTTTTTTTCCAACACTGACCAAGGAACTTGTATTAGTTCTGAAACTACTCTATTCTGTCACTGTGTAAAAATATTGGAGTTTTTGAAAAGCACTCCTTTTCTAGGTTTTTACCCCAGGTGCTATCCTACACTGCAAACAGTCAGAACTGATGATCTTACCATGTATTGCTATACACTTGCTTGCCCAACCGTCACATAACCTGTAAAGAAAATACTTGTACAAGTGCTTATATGTACCTTGAACCTGTCCTCCAGTGCTCAGCTGGAGGTTTGAGGGTGTGATTTGTTTTGAGATGTGCCCACATTGCAATCAGGAGCATCGTTCTGCAAGTCACCAACTCAACCAATTCCCAGCCCACTTCTGAGAGGGAACACAGTGCTCCTGGACATTAGACAAAATTATCCATTTGTTAACTGCAAGAGGCAAAGATATTTTGGGGTGATAATATCTTTTCCTGATCCCCCTCCCCAAAATATCCTTACTTTTCACATATTTCCTTGGCCATCTACAACATCATGCCAACAGTACTGACTGGTACTTTAATGACAGAATAAGCAAGGTAACTTCAGTGTCCTAGCCAAAGCCCAGACTAAATCATTATAATCTATCTGAATAAGATTCTCTGAATTCCCACTGCCATTCAGCTGCTCTTCTTACTTGCTAAATGACTCTGCTGACACTTACAGAACAACATATAGCAGCAGCATAATAGCAGAGGGACAAGTGCAGCAGTTTTGGGTGTTGTCTTATGAAGGCAGGAAGGGGGTGGGGGGTGGTCAGTGTGAGATGCAAGTTGCATAAAGTACCTGCCACTCCAAACCTGTGCACTGGTTCTGGGCTGTGCTAGAACCATTGCTTTTCCATCAGGATGCTGCGTGCTGCACATGCCCTGTGCTGGCCCCGCTGTACCACATGCAGCATAAAGGACCCGTTCAGCAGCAAGTAATATGTGCAGCATGCATTGGCATTGGGGCTCACTGTGTGCATGGTATGGAGGGCTGTCATGGACTATACACTGCCCAAGGTGGGTCAGAGGTGTCGGCTGCATGTAGTGCTTTGCTGGACTGGCCCCCTGTGCCACCTGCAATGCTGGGTCAGCCCACAGGCTATTCACACAGTGAGCCCCAGGGTGGGAATGGGCTGTGTGCAGCACACAGGCTGAACACAGCACTGCCGGGACTTCAAAGAGGGGTAGGTGCCAGTCTGGCCTGCAGACTGACCCAGCAGCCCTTATCTGGATGAGTTTAACACGCTTCAGTTAAAGCTTTTGAACTCCTGGATGAAAAGATTAGCATAACTATAGACTATTCTTGAACACAGGCCTCTTTGGTGGAAGGCAGGATATAAATCTAATAAATAAATAAACAAATAACCTAGTATTAAATGCCAAGAAGGGATTTCAATTTTCTTGTGTTTCATGATAGCAGGAATAAGTAGTGAGTAGTTAAAGTGGAGTCAGCAGATAGAGCACTAGCTTGGGTTCTGCTCCTGGCTTTGTTATATATAACAGCTCAGTGCCTCAGTTTCCCCATTTTCTAGCTGGAGGTACAGGATAATACTGAACCTCTTGTCAAATGCTTTGAGTACATGGACTGAATGAACTGTCCGAGCGCTAAGTGTTCCATTAATGTTCCAGCAGTTTTGATTAGTTAGTTTCTCACCATGCTTATTTTCTTATATGTTGTACCCTGACCTTCTTCCTGTCATCTGTGTGTATGTCTTTAGATTGTAGTTCCCTTTGGACAGGAATTATCTCTCTCTTATTTTTCTGTACCTACCACAAGAAGTCTGTAGGCCTCTGCACTCTGTCATCATTTTCATTATTAACAAATCAGTCACAAGTAGAGCTGTGCCTCTACGTACATGGCAAATTTTGCTAACAGGTATGTAAAAGGACTTTCTTTCTGTATTTTTATCACTTTTCAACAGCTTTCATTCAATGTTATCCTATTTACATCATTTTCACTGAAATTATTTCCTTATGTTTCATGAGTATGCAACACTGCACCATTAGCAATCCACATTAAATAAGGCAGTTTGATATCACTGATGAGTAGGCTACTTAGCACTTACAGCTTGAGGGAGGAAATACTTAGAAATCTGCATGGGAACTTGTGAATGCTAAAATCTGTGTCTTTTCAGATGCACTTAGAGAAAAAAAAACGGAAGATTGAAGATATTTGCTTATATTTGAAAGTAAAAACCAAGATGCACTAGTCTGCATCACAAACTGGTACTTTCTTCCTTGCTTTCTGAAGAGCAATTTTGATATATCATCTAGACTTTTTCACTTCTTTTCTTAATTTTCTCTAATACAATCATTTCTTTGTGTAAATGAAAATGGCATTCTAAAAATATATTCAATTGGAAAAGAAAGTTAAATAAATACAGCAAGATAGATAGATCTGCTCGACATGTTATTTCCCTAAAGAAGGAATGAAAATGTTCTTGTTATGATCTAGCACACTTAACATATGTTTTAACAAATGGATTTCACCGTCTAGAGGATAGTAAAATTCCCTTATCCCTGCTCTCTCAAGGGGAATTGGCGGTAGCATTCATTCTAGGACATTAATGGAGGCTTCCTAACCAGACTGAGTTTACTAAAACAATGACAACTCAAGGTCACACTTCTCAAAATGAGGCATGTTCAATATAATCTCTGAAAAAGGCATATGTGCAGCACACAGACATACTTATAGATGTCAATCATATATGTTGTTATTTTTTGAAATATGAACTGTAATGGGGGCATTTATGCTAAAAGGCATTAAAAAAATCAAGAAATCAATTTCTAGTAAGAAGCCTTCAGTATGAAGAAGAGCAAATGTTCTTTCCATCTCTTTGGATTTTTTTTTTTTTGGCTCACAGACACTGCAAGAAAGTGCTGCAAGAGACTTGTACCAGTTTATTGATAAAAAGTAGCCAAGGACATCTATATTCTTGAAACCTAGCAACTGAGACAAAAACTGAAGTGAATAAGGCCCACAGAAGGCTCCAGTCAGATTAGCCAGCCCTCCCCTGGGAATACTACGAAAGATGGTCTCTGCATTTTACTGGGGTCCCTGAAGCAATGAATCAAATCATTTTTTTGAAGCCCAAAAGAGTTGGGCACATTAATGCAGAAAAATGTGTCATAGCAGGAGAAAGAAAAGGAGTTATTCCTGTGGTTCTCAGCCTTTTTACACTCTGGGCACCGTCTAAAACTTATCTGAATTTAGCAGCATACCATTTCACAACCTAATTTGTTGCAATGCTTACCTCCTTGTACAGAGGCCAGGCAGTGGGAGGACAACCAAAGACTTATCTCCTCACACACTACAGCACCCATAAATTAAATTCATGGGCCCCACGGGGTGCTTTGGGACCCCATTGAAAATCATTGAGTTAGTCACTTCTGTACTTGGATGTGCTGCAGCCAATAAAATTTATTATGAAATACAAATTAAATTATTTTTGAAAATCCTGGTGAGCCCATGTAAAGTCCCACTGAAATCAAGAACCGTTCAGATGATGTAGCCCCCCCCCACAGTCCCCCCCCAAATTCTTGTAGACAAGAATTGTAAATACTGAGAAATACTCTGGGAAGTAAATAATCTGATATTTGTAAATTTGGTATAATAACAGCACTCAACAGGAATAAGTTCTTATAACAGACAAGGAGTTCATAGCACAAAATGCACCCAGATTTGTAGACAAAAGAAAAACTAGATGACTGTGAACACTGAATGCCCCTTACAAAACTGAGCATATGGACACACCAAAATTGTGCTTTTGTGTGTACACAAATGTATCAAAATATGGGAAAAAACATCAAAATGCATAACTAATCAAGAACATAATACAACTTACTAAATTTCTATTAAAAGCTTAATATATCTATTTTATGAATCTACAAATATCTCTACATCAGCTATGTGAATGTATAAAAATAATAGAATCATATATATATGACAAAAGAAGTATCATTTAAATTAGGGATTATAAAGCGAAAAGAAGTTAAAAAACAATCATTTTTCAAATCTTGAAAAGGGTTTACATGACGTGAACAAAAACCAGGACACTGAAAATGCATAATGATACTCCGTTTTTATCTTGAGTGCTTTTTCTATCACTTTACATCATAGACAATGGGGGGGGGGGCACAGAGGGGCACGTGAGATTGGCCGCTACCAACACAGGCGCTGGCTTCTGCAGGCGAAGGCCGCTTGCCCCCCCTCCACCCGGCTTCTGTGGGTGGTCACCACTTGCCAACGCCAGTGCTGCCACCCACAAACTGTGCCCCCCCAGTCCCAGGCAGTACCAGTCACCCATGCTTTACATTTATCCCTAAACACAAACATACAAATTACAAGCCTACAAATTAAGGTTAGAACAGTGTCTACAGTACAAGTTTAGAAGAAATTGTCTTTTTAGAAGCATTTAGATCCCATTGTGATGAGCATGTTATAGTAACTAGAAGAGTACTATATCATATTATACACCAGATTATTCTACCAATCCCCCGTTCATTTTCAGAGCAGCTGTCCTTAGGGGTAGGTTAGAAGGAAATACTTGCAGCATGGTTTTCCATGCATCACCTTCCCCAGTCACCATTTTAAACCATCCTTGAGATTTAGAGCAAAACTAAAAATTTATTGAGGAAAAAACAAAGATTTACTGGCTTTATCATGATCTTTTATTTAGTCTCTTGAGGTTCTGGTAACAGGTACATGACCATGGAATTTGAGCATCTCTAAAATGAGCATTTCTTCTCCATAAAAATCTTCTCTACAAAAGCATTATGCACAATGTTCTACCCTTAATTTGTGTGGGATGGTGCAGGGAGGATGTTAATATAAATGCTGAGATAAGGAGAATGAAAAACTAGCTAATTTGCAAATCTAATATTGTTAGTTGTTTTCAGTTTTACTGGCCTGTGTTGAATTAATTGAACAACAGTCTGTGCCAAGGGATCCCTTCCCTTCTCAAAGCACCTTTATTCCTTCCTTATGACTGCTCTTGTACATCTGAAATGCACAAGGTAGCAGAATCTGGATGTTTGCATTGTATGCAGGGACCAGAGCTGTATTGCATTCTCTATGCCAGAACCGGAGCTGCTGGTGTCACTACATACTTCATCCTGAGTGGCAATGGACTGGGTATACAGTGGTGACCAGGTCCAGTTTTAGCATGGGGAGTGCAGCACATGGCAGGGAAGGTATGTGACAAGGAGGTATGGACAATGAGATACCCAAACTGTATCAGCCCTCACTTGCCTTCCTGCCACCAATCACCATGTCCACCAAGGCCCAGAACACCAGATTTTTCAGTAGGCCATTCTATCCTGGCCTTGCCCCACAACTTTCAGCGGCCCACCAGTAGCCCAATGGGCTGGACAGAGCAATTCCGCAGGCCATATGTTTGACACCTGTAATCTAGTGTACGGAAGGACAGTAAGCCATTTGCTGCCAGAAATACTTTGCCAGGGTATTAGTAGGTTAACTTTTGTTCTACCTAGTACATTAGTACTAGCAATACAGCAGTTAGTGCCCATTGTCAGGTCAAGAGCTATAACAGGTCATGAATGTTTAAACATAAATGTTACTCTTTTTCTTTAAGAATCAATTTATTAAAAAAGAGAAAATACTGACACAACAGACAATCTGAACCCTGATACAACAGGCAGTCGATTTATGGTCACAATTTGATCATGTTTTTTGTGCCTTCCTACATCTTACTTTTAAGAAATATACACTTGTTTTATATCTTGATTTACCAGTATTAATTATAATCTGATTGGGTGGGTGTAAGTATAAATAAGGTTTAAGTTCTGCCATTATTTTCACTGTTTAAGGCACTCTGATTCACTTCCAGTTTTCTTTCTCATAAAACAGGGTAATGCTTGAGGCTCTGGGAGGCAGAAACTCTGAACAAAGGACATTTCAGTTGGACAGGATGACCATAACACCATATACACCAAAAAGCCTGCAGATAGCCAATATATCTAGTAAAGAGTTGGAGTGGGGAGGAGGACCTGTACAGGGTGCCAAGAATATATGCAAGACTCCCAGCTACCTCACTTGGCAAATCCCAGGAAGATGGAAAAATGAGTGACTACACATGTATGTGTTGTTTCCATGCACACACCCACACCGAGCCAGCAAGAGTGATATAGTCAATCAATCAGTTGGACTGTATGTTAAAGTGCCCTATGGTCATTTTTTAATGCACAGGGCTTAATACACATGATACTGAAGAGTTTTAATTAGAACAACTCTCTGGGAATCACTCTAATTCAAACACCCTCCTTCCTCCCTAACCCGAGCACATGTATAGGCACCCGTAGTTAGAGGAACACAAGATTCTCACTGTCTGTCTGAGGAAAGCCCTTTGTTCACAGGCCTGAAAGGAACTATCTTTGATGAAAATGAATCAGAACCACTACTATGGCATAGAGACAGTACAGCTAGAGTATCTTCTAAATGCATCATGCTCCACTTATCTCCTATAATTACAGCAAAAACAGGGGATTCTAAATCATAGCTTCTGATGAGAGACCTCTAGGACCACAACAACAGAGACCCTGTGTGAGACACCCTGCTTGGAGGGATGCTATGCAGTCATGCTAACCACACTTCTACAGCCACTTGGCAGAGGGAAATTCCAGAGAGCCAGAGAAAAGAATAAGGGAACTGAGGAAGTAAAGAGCAGGGGGTCAACACAGAGGAAGAGGCAGAAATTGTGGGCACAGGGGAAAGGAAAAGCGGACTTATAGAAGGGAAAAGAAAGTTCTGCAAAGAAGGTAGTGCATATTCAGATATACAGATTATGCTATTTTATTTGCATGACTTACCTTGTTTTCTAGATTTATAGCTTTCATGTTTGCATAATAACAGCAAGTATTTACAAACTAGCCACAGGATGACAACAGTCACTTCAACTGTGGACCTAAATCAATCTATACCAGGATGTCTGGTTTAGTGGTTATTTCTACACATTTGCTTCGCATTCCTTTTGTGAAAATTAAACAATTAAATGCTTCAGAACATGAATTATGGAAAATGTATATCACTAGCCAAGCATGGTGCAAAGATTTTGATATAAATATTACTGATTTGCACTGGCAGCAAGTCCCAAGTTTCCTTCATCAAATAGCAGTATAAAACAGGTTACATGCATTGGCAATACTATGTAATAGAGGCAAAGATTTTTTATGATACCTTTATTGGACCAACTATATAATTGGGAGAGTTGTAAAGCAAAGTTCTGGGCACCAAAAGACCCTTCTTCAGGTCAATACTATGTAACATTTATTATGTCCCTGCTTTTACCCTCATTGAAATAATGCAGCAGGGAAACCAGCATGGATTTGTAGCAGATGGATCATGCCTGACCAATCTGTTTTCATTTTATGACAGGGTCACAAACGCTTAGATGTAGGAGTAGAGGTGGATGTCATTTTCTTGGATTTTAGCAAAGCCTGCAATATGGTATCTCATCCCCTTCTCATAAATAGATTAAGAGGCCGTGACATAGATGTTTACATGGTCCATTGGGTGGCAAATTGGCTTAGTTGTCATGCCCAGAGAGTGGTAGTTGATGGGTTGGTATTGACGTGGAAGGACTTGGGCAGTGGGTTCGGCCCTTGGACCGCAGGGTTCTGTCCTTGGACCTGTACTCTTCAATATCTCCATCAGTGACTTGGATGTGGGTGTGAAGTGTACTCTGTCCAAGTTTGCAGATGATACTAAATTGTGGGGTGAAATGCACACTCCGGAAGGTAAGGAACGATTGCAGTCAGACCTGGATAGGTTAGAAAAGTGGGCGGTACACAATAGGAAGCAGTACAACAAGGACTAGTGCAGAGTGCTGCATCTAGGGCACAACAATATCCAACACACCTACTGGCTGGGAAGCAACCATTTCAGCAGCACAGAAATCGAAAGGCATCTCAGAGTCATAGTCAACTCCAAGATGAACATCAGTCCTCAGTGTGATGAAATCATTAGCAAAACTAACCACACTTTATCATCCATCAGCAAATGCATGACAAACAGAACCAAGGATGTGATACTTCCCCTCTATGCAGCATTGGTCAGACCGCAGTTTGTGTACTGTGTCCAATTTTGGGCACTGTACTTCAAGAAGGATGTTGATAGACTCAAAAGGGTCCAGAGAAGGGACACTCATATGGTCAGGGGCTTACAGGACAAGCCCTATGAGGAGAGACTGAGGGACTGGGACCTCTTCAGCCTCCGCAAGAGAAGCTGAAACATGATCTTGTGGTTGCCTACAGATTCATTAGGGGGACACAGTGAGGGATCAGAGTTGCTTTGTTCACCAGGACACCTCTTGGAGTAACAAGGAACAATGGTCACAAACTGACAGAGAGAAGATTTAGGCTCAATATCAGGAAAAACTTCTTCACGTTAAGGGTGGCTAAAATTTGAAGTGGGCTTCCAAGGGAGGTAGTGCTCTCTCCTACTTTGGGGGTCTTTAAAAGAAGGCTGGATAGGCATCTGGCTGGGGTCACCTGACCCCAGCACTCTTTCCTGCCTAGGCAGGGGGTCAGACTCGATGATTTGTTGAGGTCCCTTCTGACCCTAGCATCTATGAATCTATAAAGTCAAAATGATCGCTATAAGGTCCAATAATACAATTCAAACTCTGGTACAAGCTCAGATTCCTAAACCATACAAAGTTTAGTTGGAGGTATTTTTTCCTGGTTTGGGTTTGGGTTTATCCCTAATGAAGGGATAATGAAATGCAGAATTTACAATTTTGTCAATTGTTTATGCAAGAGAGAGGATGTTAGAGAGTGATATCTTTTACTGGATCAATTGTGTAGTTGGGATAAAGTTAGACAAGATTTCAAATGCAAGACACTCCTCTTCAGGTCAAATCCTTGCCTCTTGCATAATTCCTGAACTGTTAGAGCTACAACATCACTCTAATACTCAGGGCCAGATTAACACATAGGCAAACAAGGCACATGCCTAGGGTCCTGAGTTGTGGGGGTCTCCGGTCCTTCCCTGCATGGCAGTGGCACAAATGGCCCTGTCTACCTCCCTTCCTTTCCCTTTCCCTCCCCTCTGCTGGCCTCACTGCCATGGCAGCTGCTTCCTAGCAGCGGCTCCGAGCCCACTCTCTGCAGGCAGCAGTGCCAGGGTGCAGAGGGAGGGGGTTTCAACTGGCTCAGGGCCCATGAGTTTCTTTGCCTAGAGCCCACTAAAGACAACAGTGTTCCACCGCTAACTACTGTACATTGTTTACTTATTCCATCTGGATTGAGCTCAGACTGCTCTAATTCAATGTCTAGTCTCCTAGTTATCTCCTTTTATCAAGGAGCAGCATTGCCTAGCACAAGACAGGAATTCAGATGACCCAGGTTCTCTTGCTAGCTTTATCACCAGTCCATTGTGACTGGTGTCAAAACATTTAATTAAATAGACCATCCAGAAATTATGTGTCATGTCACTTACCCATCTCTGCAAACCAGGTCAAGCAAGATCTATGGATGAAAAGATCATACCAGTGCATACCAGTATACCTGTTTATATTGACCTGATTCTCCGGTACTCTCCAACTGTCTGGTGGTTCAGAGTAACAATAGTCCCATTTTGGGAGGACTGGAAGGAGCATTCCTCAGCAAAAGAATTCTTCAATGGCAGAAAGTCACTGGGATGACCCCTATACCATCCCTACCCCAGCCACTGGCATGGGGGCATGGCCAGGGTACCCCTCGTTTCCAGCTGATTCTAGCCTTTAGATAGGTGGCAGGAAACAGAGCAGGTTTAAATTTAATGTATCCTGCACCAGAGACTAGACCTGCACCTGCCATTGCATGATTGGAAGCTATGAGGCCCACGAAGCAGAAGCACAGTCCCACCAGAAAATCTGGGCCATTGTGCTTTAAGAGATCTATTGTGCCAGGATCAATAGGGATGCTTTAAAATACCTTTACATGTCAATTATTCTACCAGAATGGATCAGGTCAAAGAGGCTTGACCCTCCAACAAGTTAAACTCCTGAGGGTGGAGATAATCTCACAGCAGGAGGGGAGGAAAGTGCTGATTCTGGGCCAACCTGCTTTCAAGCACCCCAAGACTAAGGAGCTGGCCATTATCACAGTCATTGTCATGATTATTTTTTAAATCTACTGCCTCTCATTCCAGGCATCTATCAGGAAAAGACCTGAGACCTTATTAGTGCAGGCAATAAGACCAGAGAAGGAGGGGAGGAAACCTCGCTCATAGATAAATTAACTTTCCTTCTGGCTACATTCCTCTCAGCTTTGTTAATTCTGAGTGACATTTATTGATAAACCAGATTTTACCACCCTTTCCCATCAATCAGCTGGATGAGTCTTCTACCAGAGTTTTGCTATCACTTCTCTGGCAATACTTTGCCATACACAAGCACTTATCACCCTATAGGACCCACGGGAGTTTGATTATTAGCCTTCTGCTCCTATATGAAGATTAACCCTGCAAATAGGGATGCATTCTGGTTACTCCTGCCACAGTCGTTGGTTTGCCTGCTCTAAAATGCCTTTGCTTTCCTTATTTTAACTCATTTTACTGATGTTTGGGTTTGTTCCTTTTGGTGCAGTCACAATTACATCCCTTGCTGAATATAGACAGTAAAACAATACTCAGGTGCCAGAAAGTCTAGGCATTAGAAAAATAAGGACATCCAAGTCTTTTCAGTTGCAAAAGACATACTACAGATCAGAATTTGCATACATCTTATTTATATGGCAAACACATTAGCAAAGGAAATGTTAATTTGTTTCTCATCGTATCGTTCATGATCTATAGAAAACTGCATGCCTGAAGAATGTTTTTCAAAACTGCATTATGCTGGTTGAGATTTTTTTTAAAAGAATAGGCAGTAATTCCTCTAACAAAGTTTTAATTTATTCACTCAGGGCTTGTGTGAAATACAAGAAAAGAAATATTTTTTAAACTATCAGATTGGTAAATTTCACAGCCATGCTAATTCTTGATGGAAAAATGCTTAGTGACCTACATGGTATGGAATCAGATTGAAATTTAGAAAAATAAGATTAGTTCTTTGGAAAATATACAGGCTTATCAAGTTCATATAAAATGAAACAAATTGTTAATCTGCTTGATTGTGTAAGAACATTCATTCAGGAGAAGAATATTACAAAAATGCAAAATTAACTCATTATAGAGAGTCACTGAGCTGGCTGATTATTTTCAAATTTCAAAATTTTGTTAAAATATTTTATCTATATTTTTAAAAGGAAAGAAAATTGAAATCATTTGACATTTTTCCTATTTTCTCTATCCAGATTTAAACATGTATTTTAAGCACTTAAAGTAATGACAACTCCCCTACATATATCCCCCCACAAAACCTGGAAGATGTGATAGAAATGAAAGATTTGGCTTTGCAGGTAAAGTTGACGTTTACAATAAGATTGGCTCCTTTCATAGCCCTAGGTTGTAAAGTGGGAAGGGGTCAGATTACAGGCTGGCAGTCTCACATTAAAATAGTTACATAGTAGGTTAAGCATTTTTATTTTAAAGGCCTCTGGGAATTGATATGTATATAGGCAACATATAGTACTTATGGATCTCCTGAATTGCTAGCTGGGAAGAGACCCAGCTGAATGGGAGGAGAGTAGAACTATCCCACCAGATCTCTTCAGACTTTACATATATAAGGATTAAAGAGAGGCAAGGGATGTTTGTCTGTTCTTGTTAATGGTTGTGTTGAGCTGTCAATTGTGCCTTAACTCTTTCAGAGAAACCAAACAGTGGTAAAGCTGAATTGTTTGGACATTACAGCCCCAATTAAATACCTGCAGATTGAAATTCTGATTAGTTTTTAATGACTGTAAACACTCACCTTTGACCTTCAGTTTTATAACCATTTACCAGGTGACCTTTGACTCCTCCCTTTGCAGATATCTCTGAAAACATGTCTTTGGAAGACTGTAGACGATCAATACTAATCTGGTAAAATTATGTAACTAATGAAGCTTCCTCATAAACTGGTAGACCTGTTTGTCCATTGTGAAAGGAAGGAAGTCATCTGAAACTTGCACTTTCAGCTAGATATTAACCCACAGTAGGAAATATAACAAAGACTGAGAATGCTAAACCTGCAAACCACCCCAGATATCAATTTAAAACAAAGGTTGGGAAGAATGAATTAGTGACTACTGAACCACTATTCCTATGGGACTGAGAAGAAACACAATCATAATCAGCAGTCTTGCATTCAGAGTGCCAACCATCTGCCATTGTTGTAAAGTCATCTGCTCAATCTCCTTTCAAGTTGTGCGTGGAAATAAACCCGAGGATGCTGAGTCTTAAAGCTAAAGAGAAAGGAAGCAACAATAGTAGCAAACTCTATTGCACTCATTAAGTTTTACAACTAAAAGCCATCAAGAGCAGAAATAACACCAAGTATGAGAATAATTATATTTTCTGTAATATTCAGCCAGTAATCATTGGTTTTCAAAAGGAAAATCTGTCAGAACTTCAAGATTTAAAATATATCAGAAGTGGTAAATTATACAGCTGTAACTAGTAGGAGCCACAAGTAGTAAGTATGTGGAACAAGCTGACTAATGCAACACAGAGCATAAGATTATTAATGAAATATACCGTACACTGAGAAATGAGATTGAAACAAATTGGAAGATATTGATTTAAATTATTTCACCTTGTTTTAACAATCTGGCTATAATGCTATGGTTGCCTACATTTTAATACCTAATGTAAGCAAAACAGAGGTGCATTTGATTTTTTTCTAGAAAAAATATTTCAGAAAAATTACTTACATAACATATTCTACCTTGAATCCAACACTTTTTGCTACTTTTATGAAAATGGAGGCTTGAAACTTAGCCTAAGCTAATAACATTCTCTGGTTTTCAAAGGACCAAACCCAACATCATTTCAAGAGAGAGAAAATGGTGAAGTTAAGAAAATCAAGCTTTATAAAGATTTTTTAATTGGTGCTTCTAATGGGAAAACAAAGGAGTAACCCATCCACACAACAGAGCTAATTAAACAAGCTGCTGCTGAACAAAAGCACAGATGGGTTAAAACATTTGATTTTTACTCTCTCCTGATATTCTAAACCTGCTTTAAAACCGTAACAATTCTTCCCCATTCACGAGAAAAACTTCTTTCCTTAACCCTCCCATAGAACCTTTTTATCATAATTACATTCCATCCAAAACAGCTCCCGCTAGACTGAATCAATCAAAGCTATAAAAGCAGAACTGTTTTGTCACTCGAGGCCTACTGCTTCTTTCTTAAAGTTATAAAAACAAAAAAATAAAAGGAACAGCTAGACCTCATGCAAAGCACTAAGAATTCCCCATTCTAATCTGAACTAGTATTCTTCTGAATATGAACTTTACCCAATATGTAAACAAAAACAAATTCATTGAAACATCCTGCATTAAATGTTAGTGCTTGTGTACAGAAATAAGACGATAAATGTGATAGGCAAATGGCAATACAAACAGGACTTGAAAATGCTTGTTTCAGGCAGAATCTTTGTACATGGAGCATAATTACAGACTCCAGTTCTCTGAGGATGTCAACGTTGTCATTGTTTTGACTGCATATTGCTTAGTCTCCCTCAAAAAAAAAAAATCTTTGTTCCCTCACTAACTCCTTTTCCCTCAATCTCTGATATTCCCCAGGCTCCTGCTATAAGGGATCCTACAGATCTCTCCTTGGTATCTGCACCTTCCTTCTCCCAGTATTAAGGTAATCAGAGAAGAAGCATCATTTCCATTTCCTTGGATGAGACGCCCCTTTTTTGTAGTGAGTAAGGCTGACTGTATTGCTTACAAGGGCACAGCTGATAAGCAAGTCACTAGAAAGTCAGAAGTCACCTTTCCAGGAAATTTCCCCTTTAACTGACTCTAGTGTTCAGTTCTCACTGACAACATCTACTCCTTTGTGCAGCCGGTAACTGAGATCCATTTTTATGCTGAAAATCCTTATATAATTTTGAAGCAGACATGGAAAAAAGCAGAGGGCTCATGCTTAAAGGCAAAGGAAGAGATTAATCTACTATGCTGGCCCAGGCTAACAAACATAGTCACCATTACACATTGTCATACTGGACCTGAATCAAAGTCTTGTAGAGTTCATGGAAAAGCTCCCTTTGATTGTGTGGGGTTGAATCAGTCTTACCAGGCACTGAAAGTCAAGGCACTGAACACTGGCTTCACTTTGCTCCACTGACTTCAGAAGAAGTAGATTTACCAACACTAACCACTTGTCTGTCAATGAGAATAAGCATTCAAAGTGGCCTTAGCTTGTAACCCTCCTGGACAAAGATCAGATTTTTGTACAATGCCCAGCACACAATCCCAACTGGTGTCCATGGGCACCACCACTATAAAAATGTTTACTGCTATTATTATTATTACAACGGCTACTGCTACTATTGCCATTATCCTGCTTTCTGACTCAATGCTACATTTTTAACCTGTAATTATATTTTGACAGATGTGGCTGCTGAAATCAGCTGTAAGTACAACTGAAGACCTTCACAAGATGAATGAACTGGTGCTTTGCTTAGTGGTTCATGGTCATAGGGAAAAAAATGAGCATTTCATTAAAAGACTCGTTTGAAAACATTGTTGAAACTGATACTGCAGAACTAAGTGTGCCTCGGGTGCTGGCTTCCTGTTTCGTAATGGCCCTTGCATTAGAGGGTCTGAGGGGGAGGACACCAATGTCCATTTACTTTAGTAAAGATTGTTATTGAATGAAACCTTTAATGGGCCGTTTATGATCCCATTCAGCTAAGAGCTCAGAGCTTGTCTTAGAATAGTCTTTCTCTCCACCTTGACAGCTATTAGAGAATCAATACAGGTAATATGTCAGCTAGTGGTCAGCACTCCTATAAACAGTAAGGTAGGGCTGAAATGAAAACTGACAGGTAGCCACTTAGAGAGAGTCTGTGGGTCAAGCAAGTTGAAAAGTGAAGCTTCTCCTGGGAGCATCATCATACCCCAGTCAGCTCTGGGATTAGATGGGAAGAGATAAGGTGCAAAGGCCAGACGCCCTTAAAACCACACAGAACCCAGTGTTAACCCTTGTGCCAGTGGAACTGGTGTCTTATATCCAAACAAGGACAATGTATGCTGCAAATGACTGAAACACACTGGGTCAAATCACCCCAGTGAAACGCCATTATACCAACTTGCTCTCTCATCACAGAGGGAGATGTCAGGGGCCTTGAAATCACCCAAACTTAGATTGAATTTTAGCCTTCATGTCACCGTACCCCGAGGTCTCTTCCTGTTTGCTTAATATTGATTGCAGATTTTATGCTGCCCCCTCATTCCAGAAAGAGGCTACAAAGTATTTCAGTTAAATACAGTATTGACAATAAACCAAAAAACCAAGGGTAGAGAAATTATTTTGCTACTAAAAAGCAAATTAATATTTAATTTCCTGATCATAGAATCATAGGTTAGGGTTGGAAGGGACCTCAGGCAGTCATTTAGTCCAGCCCCCTGCTCAAAATAGGACCATCCCCAACTAGATCACCCCAGCCAAAGTTTATCTAGCTGAGTCTTGAAAAACCCCAAGGATGGAGAGTAACCTGGGTCTAGTGTTTTACTACCCTCTCTGGGTAACCTGTTGCAGTGTTTTACTACCCTCCTGGTGAGAAAAAATGTCCTCATATCTAATCTAAACTTCCCTTGCTGCAATTTGAGATTATTGCTCCTTGTTCTGTCATCTGCCACCACTGAGAGCAGTCTAGCTCCATCCTCTTTTGAATTCCCCTTTAGGTAGCTGAAGGCTGCTATGAAATACCCTCTCAGTCTCTTCTTCTATAGACTAAATTAAGCTCAGCTCCCTCAGTCTTTCCTCAGAAGTCATGTGCCCCAGCCCCCTCACCATTTTTGTTGCCCTCTGGTGGACTCCTTCCAATTTGTTTACATCCTTTTTGTAGTGGGGGGCCCAAAACTGAACACTGTACTCCAGATGTGGCCTCACCAGTGCTGAAGGGAATAAACATTTCCCTTGACCTACTGGCAACACACCTATCAATGCAGCCCAGGATGCTGTTAGCTTTCTTGGCAACAAGGGCATACTGCTGGCTCATATTCAACTTATTGTCCACTGTAACCCACAGGGCCTTTTCTTCAGAGCTGCTGCCCAGCCAGTCAGCCCCCAGCCTGTACCAGTGCATGGGAGCAGTCATTGTTTTAACAATTAAACAACTAAATAAATTAAACAAACTACTGCTAAACAAAAGTACAGATGGTTTAAAACATTTTCTATACCCTTGTTGCAAGAAAACTGAGGAAATATGGGTTTGATGAATGGGCAATAAAGTGGATAGAAAGCTGGCTGGACTGTCCGGCTCAACAGGCTCACTGTCTAGCTGGCAGTCAGTATCAGGTGGAGTGCCCCAGGAGTCAGTCACAGGGCCAGTTTTGTTCAATGTCTTCATCAGAGACCTGGAAGATGGGGTAGATTGCACCTTCAGCAAGTTTGCAGATAACAGCAAGCTGGGGGGAGTAGTCAGTACACTGGAGGGTAGGGCTAGGATTCAGAGTGACCTAGACAACTTGGAGGATTGGGCCAAAATAAATCTGCCTGAGGCTCAACAAAGACAAGTGCAAAGTCCTGCAGTTAGGATCAAACACTCCCATGCACACGACATTTTTCTGTCTCCTGAGTATTTTTCAACTATCTGAAGTCTGCTCAACGTTAGAGAGCTGATTGTTCTTCATATATATGGTAGTCTTGTATCTGGCACCTCTTACCTCCTGTTTCAGGGAATCTCAAAAGCTTCAAGTGTATTAAAGAATGATATTCTGCTGTACCCTGTGAGTTAAGTAGTACCACCATGATTACTGAAAATGACAGTAACACCCAATCAGCAGCAGTCACTCAGGATAGTACCTCATGGTATTAACCTCTTTACAAACACATTGTAAAACACAGTTCCAGCCCCAAGAACTGAGAGTTTTTTCATCAGTGAGCTACACTGATACAATACTCCATGTGGAGGCAATGTGCTCTGGTAAGACTTAACTAACAGCAATGTGATTTACTCTGGTAAATTCCTGGCACAAACTGAGGGAACCCTCCCATTTTTTGTACATTAGTGGCTCTCACCGGGTGACTGAATCGATGTAGCTACACCAGTGCAAAGAAACTTGGTACAGATAGATTGTAAATACTACTGCTCTGTATCACTGCAGAACAGACAGGCTAAGACAAAGCTTTTCTAAATTGATTTTGGATGTCTCAGGTTTTCTCTACCCAACTTGTGATAACTGAAAAGGAACTGCTTTTCTGAAAGAGCACTTCTCCTTGGCAATCCTGAACCATTTTAAGCTGGACACCCAAAATCAGAAGCATCCAGGATGAGCAGTCATTGTTGAAAATCCTGACACTGCAACCCGGAGTGAGAGAGCTCAGATCTCCTGACTCCAGACTTATACCATCCCCTTTACCCATAGCAGCATTTCCAGAACTGACTCTTCCAGGATCAAAAAGGAGGACGAGGAGAATCATTTCTTTCTCCATTCATCTGGTTGGCAGCAGTTGGCCAACTAAGCCAACACAAAACGGAAAGATGGATGTTGCATCCCTACCTCCTTCCATCTTATCTAATTCATGTTTTCATCTTATACCGATTGCTGTATCTAGGCAGGACAGTATCAGGTGCAGACAGGACCCAGTGGGTGCCTATTTAATGAGATGGGATTTAGTTGCCTTAAAATCAACAATTGGGTTTTGAACCAGACATCATAATATAATTTGGACATTTCCTGATGAACTTCCCATATATCCCAATTTCTTTATAGAGCCTCCACCTCAATATATGATAAATCTGTCATGGGCACTTATGAGATAATCTGGGAGAATTCTTCAGACTGTTTTGGCTTGGTACATGGGTGGCAACAGAACAGAGGATTTGGATGGCATCTTCAACCTCTATGGAAATGCAGATTTTGACTTTCAGCCCCCAGGCTGATTTACCAGAAGAGCAACAGGAAACCAATTGTTTCCTACATTTTCTGTCTTTCACTCCCCAAGCCCCAGGGCTTTCATGACTTTTGTGAAAGGACTATGTGAAATACATGTATTTTCTGCCTGGCAGGGTGGGTGAGATTGTGTGCATATCTATCCGTATCCTTGTCTGTGTAGAAAAAGTAGAACTACAATACGTGTGTGTGCGTGTCTGTGTGTGTGCCTGTGTTCATCTGTGTGAGACACAGAAAGCGGGGGGGGGGGGGGGGGGGGGGGGGGGGGGGGGGGGGGGGGGGGGGGGGGGCGCAGTAAAGCTTGCCTCTAAGTGAAAAAACCTTATTGTGTTTTCAGGAATAGATAGGAGATGAAGGATCCCAGAGAAATTCCTATTCAGAAGATGGACCCATCCCACACTAGCAGCCCTTAGGCAAGATGATTCCTCTAGTTTAACGAACAGTTTGGCTTAATCAATATTTGTTTGCTGCATTATCTGTAACTCACTAAGCTCCTTGCTGCTTTTTTTCCTTTCTATGCTAGTTAACTGCCTACTTCTTTCACTCACTTCCCTACTAAATACAGCAGAACAAGAGGTTTGAAGAAGTGTGTGGGGGGCAGTATTTGAACATTTGGAAACATGCTGGACACAGCCAAAGGGCAGCAGATGTCACTAGGGTGGCTTTTGTTTTGCTGCTTTACCAGGCTGAGCTTTAAGGCCATTTTATTCTTTTTGTCTCTCTATTGTCATTCATGTTGAGCCTTTTCAGGAGTTTTCTACCCCCCTTTCCCAGCAGCTGAGATGGCCATCACCCTCTGGTTTCTATTTAGATCACTTCCCATTTAACATTTAAAATACTTTTATGCAGATAATGCAAAGCACTGAAATCAATTAGTTTCCCAAGCGTTAGATTCATGACAGCGACTTTGCTTGGTGCTTCAATTGTCAGGCACTGCCTTTTTGCAGATATAGAAAAATGCAGAACAATGCAAGCTGAATGTGGCTAGGTAAAAGAATGCTACAGCATATGGGCCATATCCTGCTCCCATGGAAGTGCGTGGCCCTTGGAGCAGTGTCTGTATGGAATGTGAATTTGTGAGGAGGTAGCTAACCAAAAATTCACCTTATTCACTTAGGTTCAAATCCTATTTCACCTGTTAGAAACCGGTGTGGATTTAGATGCCTAGGTATGAATCTATTCCACCCCATTCAAATCCCTGAAGATCCACTACTGCATCTACCTTTACAACACATCATCAGAAGCAGAGCAGCACCTTTTATATTAACAGTAACAGCTTTTGTCAGGGTGGAATAGGATCACACGCAGCTAAATCCACGTGGGTACCTGGTGGGTGGGGTAGGATCTGACTCTTGGTTTCTATAAATATAGGTGGTTTATAGCTCTGTTCTCCATATATTATCTCAGGGCTAGAAGGAAAATTTAATTTAATACTATTTGCAAATGCTGTGCTCTTTAGTGCAAGATGACCTAACAGCTGAGATAATCTCAGTAAAAAGGAAACAGAGGCTTTACAGTTAGCTTGGTCATAAATACTCTCACTTAAACAAACAGCAATGTTTCTTTTGTGTTAGTGGCCTCCAAATTTATAGTAAACCTCCTGGAAGCATGGTAGATGAAAACTGCAGGGCACTCACAGCCCACTGCACACACCCATGAAATCCCATTCCCAGGTGAGCTGACCAGGGATTATTCTTTTGCCAAGCCCCTTTGAACAGAAGATGAAAACATTCAACAACTGAAATCCTACTGATGGAAAACATTAGCACACTGGCTGCAGACGGGACACATGTATGGCACAGGAAGTAAAAAATGCATTATCCTCAACCTAAATCTAATCTCTCCCCAGCTTTATGCTGCAGGAACATCGGTGCACATGCATGTTGCTTTGATGATGGTACTTCTCTGACGAGATACAAACATACCCATTTCTGCCCACACATGGACTCATGGAAAGCTCAGGATGGCTCATTCTTACTTCCTGCTACATATCCACATTACTTTATTTTCTTTCTCTCTATACACTAGTGCAATACGTTGGTTGCCTGCTAGCTTTCATCCCAGAGACAGGTGCTATGTGACAGGAGTTGTATGCAGGACTCTTACCTTTTCTTTGTGTATCATGTAGTCATATACAAAACTATATTTAAAAAGCTTTTACTTGCATGAGTCTTCAGTGCATGCATACTAGAACTATGGCTATACAGGTTCAGTGTCACAGAACACTCATGTATCTATTAATGACCTGATCCTGCAAGATACTAAATATCCTTTATTCCAGTTGAAGTCAAGTGGCAGTTTGCAGGATCAGGCTATTTCCCAGAAAAGACACCATTATGTGTTTGTAAAAAAAATAAAAATAAAAAATCCAAAAACCCTGAATCCCTTTCCTGAATGTCAGAACCTCATATAATTTATTAGTGTCTTCTGCATAAATCTCATTCTTAGTAGGAGCATAAAAAACACTGATTGAGAGATACAAGCTTCAAATGTGAGGTAACAACTAGAATACGCACAGCCAGAACCTCATGCAAGACCCTTACACTTGCTCATAGGCAATTTGGTAAAACTACACTAAAGAGATATTTGGAAATCAATGTTTATGGTTTTATATGAAACCTTTTCAGCAGAGGAAAGCATATACATCTTGAGGACTTCAAATAGAGCAACCACAGTTTAATAAATATATCTCACTTATGAGCACTGAATATTACTTACATATGAAACCATTCACATGCATTTCATAGCACTTTCAGCAAATTATGAGTACATCAGAAACATTCGATTCATTACTGAGGTAGCTGATGTTTTCATATAATCCTGAGTTAATTAAGAGTCTAAACCAACAAGTTCTTTGCACTCAGAATGACCATTTCAGTCATCTAGAATTCTGGACAAGGGGTGACATTGACCTCCAAGCCAACAGCCAGAACAAGTCCCAGACAATAATTAATTCCCACTTAAGCCCTCCAACCATACATCAGCATGACTTGAACAATATACAGGTCTTGGAAAAGCTCTTTGTCCAGAAGTGAATTTTGTTTAGTCAACATTTAAAGGCTCAGGTCCTTAACATACATGAAACTTTGAAAATCTTTGGTACCAAAATATGTGCAAAAACGATGTACACCCATCATCCTACCCTCACATATGTACAATATTTATTTACTGGAAATCCTGCATGTTACCTGGCGCTGACTCTTAATATCACATGTGCAATTAAATGACTTCATAAATATTCCTTCCAGTTTTAACCATTAAAAACTAGGAAGAAATTACTTGTGTGCAAGAATAAATAGAAAAAATAGTGCAAATTAATACAGAGTATTTGTATAACATGGTGAAACTTGCAAGTAACATCTTAGGGCTGTGCCATATTTTAAAGGAACACTGTCAAGGTTGGTAGGCCCAGAACATGGTTCTCTTTTTCTCCTCAGTTAAGAGTGCAAAGTCCATGCAAATCATAACAGCTCTGCTACGTTTTAGTAGGACTATATTAGTGCACAGCCTTTTTGCTGACCCTCCATGCCAGATTGATTATCTACAAGGGAGGAAAAACCATTCCATTAAAAGTTCTGATTAGACTTTTATCTGACTGCAAAATCTGAATTTCAACCACCCCAATTTTTTTTTTAAATTTAATTGGTCCAGTCTGTTGTAAAAGACTGGGACCATTTTTCGAATTCAGCGCATATACACACACAGGGACAAGATTTTTCAGGAACACAAAGTAAATATCTTAAATTCATATTTAGTCACCTACCTGGGTAGTCTTTCTAACAGGAGTCTGGCTCCCAAAGAACAATATATAAACAAAGGGTTTCAATATTGTTTAAGAAATCAACACTGGACCCGAAGAAGCCTCAATTTGCAACATCATTGGGAAATGGAGGCAGGTCTTGGAACTCCTCACAATGAATAACAGCTGGCATGCAACAAGTCTTTAGGCTTTAATCCTTGACACATACCACAAGATATATCAAAACTGGCAAAATCAAGGACTCCTGGGTCCTTCTCAAGCTTCCAGTCTTACACTGAGACTGTGTTCACCCTTTCACTACAGAGATACTGATGCTGCTAATGCAGAACTGAACCAATTTCTTAATCTTGTTTCAAAACTAATTAAAAAAAAATACAGGGCTTCAGACTTGTCAGGATTCCCTGTAGTTCCCATGTATAATAGCAGGAGAGGTAAAAGATGTTATAGCAGGGGTGGGCAAAATGCAGCCCGGGGGGTGGATGCAGCCTGCCAGGCCATTCTATCTGGCCCACGCGGCCCCTAAAAAATTTAGAAAATTAATATTAATCACTGATATGGCTGGTGGTTCTTGCAGGTGTTCTACCACGCTGGGGCAGATTATTTTATAGTTTGCCCCAAGGTATGGAGTCACCACTGTGCCCCACCCTCTGAGCTTGCATATCTGATTTGAGTCAAGTGTCAAGCAAACAGGAAATGACCTATACTTCCCTATGTTGTAGAAAGGTTATTTATTATTAGGGAAGGACCATACATTAGGGCTATTTAGTCTGGAGAAGAGAATACTGAGGGGGAATTTAGTATCAGGCTACTAAAGGGTGATTATAGAAAGGATGGAGATGAGCTTTACCTTGTGGCCACAGGGGACAGGAGTAGGACCAATGGCCACAAGCTGCAGAGGATATTTAGGTTGCAAATTAGGAGGAACTTCTGGACAATGAGGGTGGTTAAACATTGGAACAGGCTATTCTGAGCAGTTGTGGAGTCTCCATCCATGGAAATTTTCAAGAGCTGGTTGAACAGACATTTGACTGGGATGGTTTAGTCAGGGATGATCTTGCCTTGAGCAGGGGGCTGGATCAGATGACCTTGTGAGCTCCCATTTAGTTCTACTTTCCTATGATCCTATATTTTTCCTAGGCAATATGAAGCTGAACAAAGGAACTGTATATTCAACAATGGAAGAGACCTTGCTTTAACAAGCAATATGGCAGGGACAGTTCACGTTCACATTTCAATAGTTAGATTTATGCAATGGTCTGAAATACACATTTCATAAAGTAACAGCTGGCTGATCCTGAGATCAGATAAAATAAATATGGATTAAATTGTTTTTAAGAAATGCACTTGGTAAAAACACACCAGAAGGAGTTTCCACACATAATATTGGACAGTCCACGGAAAGATCAGATCAGAACCACAAAAATGGTCATGCAATACTCACATAAGAGATATTCGTCTTGGGTGAAATTTGTCCCTAGCACAAAGCCTAGGTACCATCCAATCCCTTAATTAGGGGGTTCCTGAGTGGGAAGTGAGTGGCAGCTGGGTCCTGTGCTAGCCTCTGTCCAAAAGCAGATTTCATCTTCTGAGATGTATATATACAGACACACACATACATAGTCATATACTTATACATATATATATATATATACACACACACACATACACACACACATATACACACACACAAAAGCACATACACAGCCGGTTGCCTAAAGAGTTGTGTGGAACTTCATATGGAATCTGAATTCCTCCTGCTCTAGGAAGTGTTTGCCACACACTAAGCAAGTGCCACCTTTGTGTGTGCGTCGCACATGACTGTCATGGGCTGCATGTGAGGCAAAGGCTTTGCCACAGTATTTACACTTGAAGGGCTTCTCTCCCGAGTGCTGGCGGATGTGAGTGCGCAGGATACTGGATGCTGTAAATGCCTAAGGATGTGATGGTTGATGAAAGAGAAAAAAGAAGAGTATTTAAAGTTATACAATTAACTACAAAACTATGATATAAAGGTCCCACTCCACCCAGCATGGCCAGGTCAGTCTGCTAATTAAGATCCGGTCAGTTTATTCCTCCTCTAAAAATCTTCAGAATTTCCACAGCACTGACCAAATATTTTCTTCACTCAGAAAAGAAGCCATAGAAACAGGACTGAAAGGGTTAGACTGTTCTGTCATCCAAAGCAGTAGGTGTAGTCAGGTCTAACTCCAGCAAAGTCAGTGGAATTACACTGATAGAAGAGGACAGTCAGGTTGGTTTATTATACTGAAAATATTTCTGACCAGAAGATACAAACATATATATTTCTTCATGTCAGAGAAGGTTGGATAAAGTCAAGTGTCTTTAACTACCTGCAGTAGTGTTGTGGTGCATTTGTAGCTGTGATGGTCCAGAAAATATATAATAAACAAGGTTTTTTCTTGATATATCTTTTGTTGAACAACTGTATATTTAGAAGAGATCACAGCAAGATTTCAGGCATGAAGCATCCTTCCTCAAGTCACTTCAGGACCCGAAGAAGGGCACCTTGGGCCCAAAAACCTGCTTAACATTTCACCCAACTAGAGAGTTGTCCAATAAAAGAGATCACTAGAAAAAAATCCTTGCTTCTTATTTAATTAACTGTCTATTATTGTATATTTCCCTCTTTGTTACAATCTTTACTGTAAATATTTTAACTAAAAAATATATTTTTCCTATGTAGGGCTTTGCTTATATTCACACAAGCAAGGCAACACAGTATAGAGAATTAGGATTCAGCTGTCAGAAATCCAGCATTTCTTCATGTTTCTGTGTACTCTCACCCATCATACCTGATCCCTTCTTTTCTGGGAAGAGATACCTCCCAGTCTGTTTTCTTCTTCCTTATTCAATAAATACTTCAGCATAATCAACACATTTTCCCACCCAACTGCTATTCCTTATGAACTTCCGTACTGCAGTGAAGCCTTAGCTGCTGTTGTCATACAGGAAGCAGTGGCTTAAATACTCAAATAAGATAGGCAAGAGTAACAACAGACAGCAAGAATGTATTTTGAGCAGATTGGTAAGACCAACACTGGGCTACATCCCCATCTGCTGTGAATCATCATAGTTTTTAGCAACAAATCTTTTCAAGCCACCCTTCAAACCACCTGATCTTTGATCTCAATTCTGTTCACACAGGGGATTACAGGCAAATGTTGCCAGGCCTCTGTGGAAGAGAGGATCACTGCCCTTCATGGTATCCTCTCTTTTTCATTTCAAGGACCTTGGGAAGGAGGATAACGTGGGAATCAGGCAAGTCCAGGATGCCAGATGTGGGAGACAAGGAGTCAGGACAAATGTATAAAGGCCCATTTCTCCAGAGTCATTTAATTTAAGTAGAAAAGGTAATGAAGGTAGGCTGTATTCTATTTTCAAGATAGCTTTCCCTGGTGGGGGAGTCACTGGAGTTGCCACTGCTGAGGGTAGGACAAAGAAAAAGAAACAGCAGTAGACAGAGAAGCAGGAGATGAATGGTTCTAGCCACATGCAGCTTCCCAAAAGTCAAGCGTAGCTTGGATTATCTATTCCATGGGGACTCGGATCCTTCACCTTGATAGAACAATGGGAGGGGAACAGAAGTCCCTTCCTCAAAGTTTTCTCCAATGGGTTTCTCCACAGAAGCATATAAGCCAAGTTATGATTTCCAACCCTTACTTACAACTGCAGTTTAAAGCAACAGAAGGTAGTATTGATGTGGATTATTAGTGGTAGTTGTACCACAAGCTGAGGTTTCTGAATAAAGCTATACAGTCTGAATAAAGCTATACAGTCTGTGGTTTTAACTTGTATTTTAGAGCTAAGCCTGCATACAAATACCTAATTTCTCACCTAACCATATGAGTAAGACTTACTCAGAAAGAGTTTCATTACTTCAAAGTCAATAGACAGATAATTAGAACAGGTGTGTGGAACAAGTCCTATTCACTTTACCCACTAAGTAGTGCAAATGAATTCAAAGACTCTTTGCTAGGGAAGGGAGCAGAAATAAACTCATATATTTCAACCCATTCATTCTTATCTATCTAAATAACCAAAACACTTCTGGAGCACGACATATTCATTTGTAGATTTCATCCTCACAACACCCTCATCCGAGAAGGAAAATGTTATTGATTTTATTTACAGATCAAAAATTTAAACATAGTGTAGATGCTTAAAGTCATCCAGGAAATCTGAGTCCATCTGTTCCATATCTCAGTCCAATTTAATGCCCAACATTTCACCTTCCCTGCCACTTCCACATTCTTTTTGTTATAGAAGTGTCCCAAATGTAAGTAAATTATAGATGAATTTATTTGGGTCTTTGAATAATCTTGAAAAATCCACTGTATCCCCATCCCTTCAGTTTTGAACTAGGACAATTTAAGATAAATATAAATAAAAGAATCTACACCCATGCTATACATTGAATCTAGCACAGAAATCTACATGAGATGAGCAATCAGACAAACACAAAGCAAGCTTCTGAGTGGATTGTGTTTTCTTTTACCTTGTTACAATACACACATTTGTAGGGTCTTTCTCCAGAGTGTACCCTCATGTGTTTGTTCAGGCTTGAAGACTGGGAAAAACTCTTCCCACATACTGAGCACTAGAGGGACAAATAAAGTTAACATCAACATTAACCAGCTAAAGCTTTTCTATCAAAAGGGCAGTGAAAAGACTGGAGGAGACAATGACAAACATATTGGGATGTGCATGTTTGTGTTTTCACATACACACATGCAAACTCCGTAATCCTAACTAATAAAAATCAAGTTAAAAGCCATCAGAGTCTTTGTAATATCCCAAAAACCATAACAAACATGCACAATTTTGAAGTTGTTTCCAGTGGGGAGGTTTAAAATGGATTCATCTATCAAAAAATCCATTAGTTCATTTTTCATCAAAATATTAATTAAACATATTGATTTCCTTGTTTACCAAAATGTGGTTTGGAGTTAATGAACAGTTTTGTATCCAGTGTCAATGATATGATAGCCTGGATAAACATTTCACAATAAAAAGTAAACACTTTTTAAATAATTGTCATTTCTGAAAAATACATATTTTTTATAAAAAAATATATATACAGAATGTCTCAGATAGCTTTAATACCTGTAAAATGCTGTACCTATATGCACTTTACACTCAGATCTACTACACATGCAACTCAGCTGAGTGAGTGAATCACTTCTAATAGAATCAGTAGTTACCTGTACAATGTGCTTCTAGGGCTGCCAGTGATGGGACAGATGCTGATTTAAAGTCCATAACAATTACATGAAAGATTTACATTGGCATCCGTTAAATTTGGATCAGGTCACAAGTGGTTATTCTTCAGCTATGATTTGCCTGAAATAAATTCTCTCTCACCCATAATATTCAAAGAAATTAAGTGGAAGAGAATGTTTTTAAGAAAGAGAAATTATATGCAATGTGGGTAGCCCCATAAATGCAGTATCCTCTGACCCATTTCATTTTTTATGGCTATGTACAATGGATCTTTTCCCTGTCATGTTTTGGATGACAATAACCTTTCTTCTGCGTGCATTTCAAAATAAAATGCCTAAATTCCAAGAAGAGATAGCCAGAAAGAGAAAAAAGAAATATCTAAACATAATATATGGTGTTCCAAAATTTGTTGAATTTGTTAAACCCACTTCTTAAATCTCTAATCCTTATTCCTGAATAAATATGATGTTATTATTAAATTGTAACATTGTCACTAAGGCATTTCACCTTAGTTCTGGGAGGATCCATAAAATAGGGAGACATATGAAGGATGATTTTTCAAACACACAGGAATGAGGGCATACGTATAAATACATACAGTTGTTATGTATGATTCACCTGTGTCACCTTCAACATCCTAACTGTATCCTGATATAGAATTTATGAGCATGTCTTATTCTCACTTTTTCCATGTTTCTGACAAGCTAATGGCAAAGATTAGTCAAATAACATGGAATATCCTAGCACCCTATTTTTAAAACTCTGACCCCTTAAAGTATCTAGAGAAGCAAGGCAAGTGCAGGTCCCCAAGCCATAGCAAGTGTCTCAGTGGATGCAAATATGCAGAATTTATGACAACTCCTAAACCAGGGAGCTAACTCTCTAACTGAATTCCTGATTCATACAGACTCTTCAAGGATGATAGGTAAGGTATTTCCTGGTCTGATCATCTCTTCAAGTCTGCATGCTTCCTACTTTCTGCTACCTGATGCCCCAAACCAGACAAGTTAAAAAAAAAACCTCCCAGGGCAACTGTTAAAACAGGCGCCATAAAGTTTTAGAATAAGGTAGGCAACGAGTTCAGAGGCACCCTGGCTTTCCGCCCTGCGCTCCCTGGGCTCTCCCCACGGGACAAATATTAGCAATAGGAAGGCAGCTTTAAAGAGACAGAGAAGTGCCTGTAAAACCTCCGTTCCTGGTGCCTTAAAGTGTTCGTGATTTTAGGAACAATAAGAGCTTGCGCCCGGGGCTCATTGTCTGGCTAAGGCTCTTAATTGTTTTAGCTCAGAGCTGATGGTCCCAATTTAAATTTCAACGCTGCTTTATTCAAGAGGGACCGGGTTTGAGAACACAGGTCGAAATTGTGAGAGAAAGCAGGAAAAGCAGCTTAACAAGCCAGGAGCAACCTCAAAAAACAGAAGCAAACAGGACTGAGGTATTGCAGGAGCCCCAGCCTCATTCTCCCTTTCTGCATACTTTAAGCATGGTTGACGCTGCAAGTTAGGTAAGGGAAATGTTTTATACACATTCATCCAAAGATGGGGTCGTGACTGGGGATCCAAAACCATCGTGTGTAAATCCCTGACCCTCTTGTACTGAGATCTGTTTCACACCGCCAGGATTCACTGCAAACCTCATGGGGAGTCACAAGGGGGACTAAGAAATGTGATATTTTGAGGGTTAATGTTTAGGGGGGAAGGTCTTACATGAGGAAGAGCTGATCATTTACAGGATAACTATCGTTTGAGGATGTCGGGGGTGGGGGTGGGATACTAATTCCAGGGGTTTGCTACCATCCGGAAACCAGGCTCACCTTGTGAGGTCTGTGCTTCTCGTGCACGTGCAGGATGTGGATCCTCAGCCTGTCTCTCTTCTCAAAAGACCGGTCGCACAGGTGACAAGGGAACTTCCTGTCTCCTTGATCCACGCAGCGAGTGTATTTCAAGTGCTTGTCTCTGTAGTATTTGTAGGCAAACACTTTGCCGCACCTCTCGCATTTATAACTCTCCCCGGATTCTGTACAACACAAGGGAGAGCGCCGTCATTCAACCACGCGGAGGCTTCACGCCCTCCTGCCGGCGCTGCCACTCGGTCGAGGCCAGTTGTAGCTTTTAGAAATGGTAACAGGATTACAGTAAATATTCAGGGCGCGATAATTAGCAAAAATGCAACTGGCAACGGTTAACTCTGGGGTTCCCGCCTGCGCTCTCCCATGCTACAGCGGTTGCGGTCACAGCAGTGAGAAGCGCACATCCTCGCTGGGCGAAATCTGAGGAAATGACAAGTTGTGCCACTGACTTCCGTGGGGTCAGGATTGCACTCCTTGTGCCTACTGCACTTAAAGGAGATCGCCTTTTGCCTGAAGGCAGGCACAGCAAAGAGAATAACTCCGCAGGAACTACAGGCAGAGAGAGAAGTCAGTCCCTCGATTTCCACCTTGGCTTTAATATGTGCAAAAGTGCATTTCTTGCAACATAAAAGAACCTCCTGGCCCAGGCAAAACCTGCTGGTCCGCCTAGAATATGAGTATCGCCTCTGCACATGTCCCGAAATCCAAAAATCAGGCAGCTGAAAGTTTTCAAGGCAAGATCAAATACGAGGGATTCTGCTTCAGATCGTTGGATCTGAACCATCTCATCAGTTTTCTCTAAGTTTGGATATTAAATTTCTGATGCCAGAAATATTTAAATGCCTGCTCTCGTAGGCTGCATGCCCCGACTAAGTGGTTTGAAATCAGACCTCAGCATCGAATCAGGAGTCGGCCCAATGTATCAGAGTTAAACAACTGCAAAATGTCATTTCCAAAATGTGCATTAAAACAAATCCACAACGCATGTTTTACTATTACTACTACTAGTATTATTTCCTGCAGTTTCCTCGGGATCTATCTTCCTTCGGGTATGTAACATACATCCCCACAAAGAACCAACCCAGTGGTCCCGGGGATTGCTGTCTTTCTAACGAGACAGACACCTCTGAAATCAGCCTTTCCAGAAACCAGATCTGCTGTGAATTAACCGGAGTACGTCTATTAATTAGACCATTAATTGCATTTCCAGTCGACGAACATAAGAGCGGTAGACCAAGACTACCTAAAACAAATGTTGTGTGACACTGAGTGTTTAATCCCGGGCAAAGAAAATACAAATATAAGGTGCTTCGTTGTGGGGATTGTGCCCTTGCCCTTAGGGAGCAGGATCGGGCCCGTGCTGCTGTTTGCCATGCCTGACTTCCTGGCACTACACGCGGGCGCTTGAGCCCCCTCATTTTTCGTGAGCTTAAATAAACCTCTGATCGCGAAACACAATCCAAAAGCAAATTCAGCTCATCGCATGGCTTGGGCTTCCCCGCGTGGGTAGCTCGGGTCTCAATCCGTTTCAAGTGTCTGCACGCAGCAGGTTGTTTTTTGTTGTTGTTTTTACTCGGAGCCTGGACACAAATCTCCAACCTCCCCAACCCCTCTCCTCCCCCCTCCCCCGGGGACCCTTCTGCCTTCGGCTGGAAAGAGGGATCGGGCCCTAGGTTTGGGGGGGTTGTCTTGAATGCTGCGGTTTAAATTCTAGACGGAAAGGACAAGCGGCACCTGTCCTCCCCTGGAGGGCTGCTGCGGGCGGCCCGCACCTGCTGGAGGGTCAAGCGAGATGCTAGGGAGGAGAGGGTCTCCGCCGGCTGCAAGCAGAGCCACAGAGAAACGAAAAATGGGACGACGATGCCTTGCGGGGGGGAGCGGGGGTCCAGGGCACCGACCTTCGGCGTGGAGCTGGGGTCTCTTCCCTTGGCTCGTGCCTTTCAGGCTGAGGGGGATGCCCAGGAACTGGAGGTAGCAGTCCCCGTACCACACGAGCAGCTCCTGCTCGGGCAAGATCTCCTTGCAGGTCTCGTAGAAGATCTGGCCCTGGCACTGGACGGCCGTGAGGTTCTGCTCCTCCGGGAACCGCGCGCAGTTGACGAGGGACATCCAGTTGCCCGCGGCGCCCCTGCCGTCGATGAAGTGGCTCAGGCGGCCGTCCTCGAAAATCTGCGGGGAGACCGAGGTGCGTGAGGGGGGCGCGGGGACCCCCCTCCCGCCAGCCCGGCCGCTGCCCCGGGGGGAGCCGGAGCCGCATCTACCTCCCACATTAAGGAGTTGTCATCGTACGTCTTGATCTCGCTGGTGTTGACCACTCTGCCCTGGAAGGGGCCGAAGCGGACCCCTTTGGGGATGGGCTCGGTGCAGAAGACCCCCAGCTGAGGCACGTCGCCGCACAGCGCCTGCAGCACGGCCAGGCCTGCGGGGAGAGCAGAGCGGAGCGGAGCGGAGCGGAGCGGCCCCGGGGGCTCCGGGCGCGGCGCGCACGCCCCAGCCCCAGCCCCAGCCCCGCGGCCTCCACTTACCTGCGGGCACCTGCAGCGCGTCGGGGTCCGGGAGCGCAGCCGGGGAGTCCGCGGCGCCTGCGGGGCAGAGCGGGGAGGCGTGAGCGGGGCCGGGACCGGGGCCGGGGCCGGGGCGCGAAGGCGGGCGGCGGCGGCCCCTTACCCGCGCGGGCCGGGGGCAGGCGCAGCCCCGAGATGGCGTGCAGGCTGCCGGCCCGCGGCTCGGCTCGCAGGGCGCCGTACAGCACGGTGCGCAGGTCCGCCTCGCTGAAGCGATAGATGGGGGGCGGCGGCGCCCCGGCCCCGGCCCCGGCCCCGGCCCCGCTCCCGGCCGCGCCGCGCCGCCTCCTGGTGCCCGGCTCGGCGGGCGGCGGCGCGGCCGGGAAGGGCAGCGGCGGGGAGGCGGCGCGCGGGCACTGGAGCGGCGGCAGCAGGCGCAGGGGGCCGCCCAGCGCCTCCGGGGGCAGCAGCGGCGGGTAGAAGGCGGCGATGCCCGGGCCGAGGCCGCCGTAGGGCTGGTCCCGGGGGGCCAGGGGCAGCGCCATGGCGGGGCCGCGCGGGCAGGGGCGGCTGTCCCGCGCCTTGTGGCCGCGGCCGGGCCAGGCGGGCGCTGTTAAAGAAGGCGGCGGCGGGGCCCGGGGGGGGGGTCCCGAGCCCCACCTCCGCCCCCCGCGGCCCCGGCACCAGCCATTGGCCCAAGAGCGGCTCGTCCCCGGGGGCCGCTAGCTCCGCGCCCGGCACCTGCTTGCGGCGGGGCGGACCAGAGGGCCCGCGCCGGGATCACAGCACAGTAATATAATATAATATAATAATATAATATAATATAATACTTGGTCAGACTTGTATCACATGTCAGATTTTGTCATATGGGATTTCAGTAGCATAGTATAGTGTAATGGGTTAGGCAGACTGGTATGACATATGATTATATGAGAGAAGATGAGGGACTGCTCAGACATATATGACTGCTCAGACTCATGGCACATATGGTACGGGAGCAGGTTGTAGCCGTGTTGGTCGAAGGACACAGGCAGACAAGATTCTTTGGGTGAATCTGATCTCTTTTATTAGACCAGCTTAAATCGTTGGGAAAACATTTTCTTAGCAAGCTTTCGGGTTTTAAAACCCTCGGTCAGGCCGAGGACGCCCCTGCAGCTGGCGTGTGCTCGTCCTGGGTGGAGTGACCTTAGGAAGAGCACACGCCAACTGTTTGCTAAGAATTTTTTCCGCCGACGATTTAAATTGGTCTAATACAGGGGACGCGGAAGGGAAGGGATGCTGGACCGATGACTCTGGGGGTCCCGTCCAGCCCTGCCTCCCCGGCGCAGCCGTGCCGGCGGTTTCCAACACCCGCGCACCCCCGAGCCGGCTGTGCGGCTCCCCCTGCTCTCCCCCACAGCCCCTCCACTGGCTCCGGCCAGGTCTCGGGCGTGCCCGCGCTCAGCTTTTCCGCCCTGCGGAGCTATAAGAGAGCCGCTTTCCCGAGGCGGGCCGGGCCGGGGGCTCTCAGCACCACGCTGCGCGCCTCGGGCCCCCTCGAGGGCTCTCCCGGCGGCCGTGCAGCGACACGGGCGGCACCCGCGGGGCTGTCTGGCTCCGAGGCCTCCCCGCCCGCGAGCAGGCTCCCCTCACCCCGTCCAGCGCCAGCAGCCGCATGGGCTGCGGGAAGGGAAAGGCTCGCCCCCCCTCCCGAGGCAGCTGCTCTCGGCCCTCCCCCAGCCCGAGTTAAAAGGGGGGCCGGGGCTGCCTGAAGTACCCCGATGGTCTCTCCGGGGCAGGAGGAGGAACCAGCCCCCGGGGCTGTTGCCACCTGGAAGCGAGGTTTCGTTGTGTCGCCTCCGCCGGGCACGGGAGAGCAGGGGCAGAGGACCGGCTCCCCCAGCTCCCAGCCCTCCGTGTCCGAGTGACACGCGCTTAAGATTAAAGCCCGTCTCCCTAGTGCGGCAGAGGCATCCCCGAAACACGAGCCACGTCTTTGTTTGGAAAGACAGATCCCGGGGAAGATTTTTACTCTGCTAATGGCCTCAGGCAAGACAACGATAAACTCCCGCCTCCCAACAGAAAGGTGCAACATTTCCTATGTAACAACCTAGCAAACAAAAACAACAAAACCCAAAGGAACCAACCCTGGAACTGTAGAAATGAAAGGAACAAGAGCTTCTGTTGCCCTGTGGGATGAAATCCATTCCTTAAAGAAATCCAGAGTAAAAGAAATTGCAGGTTTTAGAAATTACCAACCTTTTCAGAAATGATATTTCATTCAACACAGAGGCATGAATATGGAGAGGAAAACAAGGTTCACAGACATTCACCAAAGGTGAATTCAGTCTCATCTCCTTGCCCTGAAACACACTCTGATGCTGACAGGTCACATTCAGACCATTTTTGAAAAGTCCAGCTTGACAGTTACATTCATATGAAATTGCACATTTGTATATGACACATAAGATTCAATTTACCAAAACGATAAAGAATTTATTAGAAAAAAAACCATTACGTGCATGATTACACAAGCATACCAAAATGACAGGGAACATAAGAGTTTTAATAAAGATATACATATATAAACTAAGTATTGATGGCTAATTTTCATTTATTTCATGAAATTTAAAAATGAAATTTAGATAGTTTCAGAGTTAGTAGGGTAGGAAGGGACCTGAGCAGATCATCGAGTCCAACCCCCTGCCATGGCAGGAAAGAGTAGGAGGGTCAAACGACCCCAGCAAGGTGGCTGTCAGCCTTGTCTTAAAGACCCCCAGGGTAGGAGCAAGCACTACTTGGCTTGGAAGTTGGTTCCAGATCCTAGCCTCCCCGACAGATATTAAAATGTAAAAATAAAAAACGAAAACAAAATTACATATCTACCTACATAACTAGTTATACAAATATACATGCACATATGTACACACCCATACCTACACATTGCAAAATACTGCCTGCATTCATCTGAACAAAGCAGGATAACATGGGGAAATGTATACATCAGAGAAACCTGCAAATCACATCATAAACTACAACACACCAGAAAACAGCAATGTGTACTGGGTCAGAGCAAGGGTTGGCCTCTGAATCTTGATTATTTTTTATTCTGTTACTTGAATGAATTGTTCTGAATAAAAGATGGTGTTTCTGAAGGTTAAAGCTGTTTACCTCAAGATTGACTGTGCTTTAGCATAATTTAGAAATGGGCACTGGCAACTTGAAAATCCAATTCACACATATTTTTGTCTTGTATTTCCCATGTGTGCATGTAGAGGAAACTACACATTATTAACTCAATGAGCACATGAATACAACACGCATGATATTGTTTCAGAGTAGATTGAAAGTCTCTTGTCTTCCACTAATTCTTTTGGCTATAGCAGTTTCTTCTTTAGCATCAGGACTTGGGTCCAGAAACCGGAATATTTTTAGGAACCCAGAGCAGATCCCTCCCATTGCCACCTGTGGCTCCAGCTGTGGCCCTGGCCCCAAGCAGGGGTGGGATGGGAGCAGGTTCTACCGTGTGTTTTGTGCCCAAGTTGGAGCTGAAACCAGAGCAGTTGCATAGCATAAGTGGTGGCAGTGAGGGCATGTGGCATGGAGGCATGTTGCCTGCCCCTCTCCCCCACTGGTGCTTTCCCTGCTCACCTTCCAGCCCAGCACTGCTTTTCCAGCAGCAGCAGAGAGGGGACAAATTTAAAATGAGCCTCTGGTAATAAAAATGTATAACTTTCCATGTATGGAATCTAATTATTGGAAATTTGTCTTAAATTCAAAGTTTGATTGGAGGTAAATATGGTAATAATGTATGCTTGCTTTAAAGCCCAGGTAGACATGCCCAAGATGAAGTAAACACACTTTTAATTCAGAAAACCCAGCAATATCTAGGTAGAAACTGGCCTTTTTACCGTCAGTCTCAGAAGTTGTTTTATTCACCTGAGATTGCCAACAAATCACAATCTCTTTATAGAAACCAGGAGAGCAGAACTGACTAACGATTTCCTTGGAGTGTTGGGGCAAGATTTACAGCAGGCAAGTACTAATTATTGTGAGGACCTTTACAAAAGACAGAGATTAATATCTAGTGTGAATATACTCAAGACAGTTTTTAAAAACCCTCATCTCTGAAGAGAATAATTAGCTTATTATGCACGTATGTATTTAGACCATTGTTTTAAAACATGACTTATGCACGTTACCAGCTGCTATTGGCTTTCTGAATGATATTGACTTTAACTTCCATTGTTATAAATAGGATTTCAGGCTAATCAGCACCTTCCAAGAAGATGCTCAGTTCTTTCTCATTAAAGTCACTGGAAATTTTGCCACTGACTTGCATGGAAACACAAGAGCTCTTAAGCCCTGCTCCTGCAAATACTTAGTCATGTGTGTAATTTTATTTCTATGCATCTCCATGGAGTTCAATTAGGTTAAAACACCAGAGTAAAGACCGCACATACTTTAAAGGGGTTGCAAGACTAGCTTCTGGGGGCAGGAATGTGTCTTATCCAAGGGCCCATCATTGTAGCCTTAGCTCATCACCACACAGGTAAAAGATCTGGTTGTTTTTTAAAGCACAGTATAGATTGATGACGCTCTATGCATTATTGCATGGGAAACCCATCCTAATAATAATATTTAAAAACATTGATTTTTGTTGCTTAATTAGTTTTTTTTTAATTAAGCCTGTTTTTTTAAGGTGCATCACAGACTAATATTTTTACAACAGCATAAATGATTCTGCATAGGCAAAAAGAAAATGTTCTGATATTTCATTTAAGAATTTGGCTCATGAGACCCAATCATACAGAACCAGATGTGCTGTCCCTTTTTTGTGTGGGAGTCTCATTGACACCAGGAGGACTGGAATGATAGGCTTGTTTTAAACAAACAAAAACAACTAAATAAATGACACTTAAAAAAAAGAAATCGTTGCAAAAATTGAATGCTAGACTCTGTGAAACTTTTCATTGCAATTTTACAAAAACATTGCAGCACCTTTATTATTGCCAACCTACTTCTTTTAGTAAAATCCTATTCTTGTTTCCAGCAAATAGGTGAAGAACAACAGTCCAGATGCAGGTTCTAGCTCATGTAGTTTATTTTATTCAGAATATTGTTCTAAAAACAACACAATTCAGCATAATGAACAAAATCAAATAACTTTGACTTCTCTTTTTGGGCAAGTAGATTTTACAAAATGACCATCTCCCACCCACAGCTCTCCACTTCTTCCTTCCGAGAAACTTTGGGTTTATTGCTGCTACCCCCTCTGGACAGCAAAGGGCACATCAGAAATAGTTCATAGTACACGTGTAGCACTTTCCATGCAGGGTTCTCAGAACATTCTATAAATTAAGAAAATATAGGATCTTAGTTCCACTTTGTAGTGGAGAAATTAATGCACTGAGGGTTCCCAAGTACTCGGGATCATTGTGACAGAGTTAGGGAAAGAATCCAGATCTCTTGGTTTTGTTACATTTTGGCAGAAAGAACACACTATTCTATGAGCAAAGGGTTTTATCTTAGAGGACAGGCAGCTACCATTAGTCAATATAGGACAATAGCCAGAGGTAGCACAGATTATGATCTGATCAATGTAGAAATCCAAAAGTCATGGTAACCTTTAGGGACTTTGGTTTTGCACCATAATTAGGATCTGTGATGAGCAACCTGCTACAGTTTTAATTAATTTGTTAGGACAGATTAACATAATCAGATTGACTTGTTTTGTTGTCCTGCAGGTGTTTCTTTGTATTTTTTTTTTTTATTTATAATTTTGCCCGAAAGTAATATCATCAACCATTCCTAGGGTGTGAACAGACAATAACACTTAGAATGTTCATATTCACTTTAAACCCCACGGGCACGTCTACATGAGTGCGTGCATGCACTTTGTGGGGCCTCAAAGCCTTTTGAGACACCACAAAATGCACCTTGCACATGTGATTTGGCTGTCTGCACTGCAAATATGAGCCAAATTTAGATAGTAGGAAATCCCATCATCAAAATAAAGTGCACCCAAAAAAAGCAGCATTGGCAGCAGCATGTGTCACCTGAAACCATGGCTCTGGCTAGCCAGAGCCATGCTCCAGCTGTTGACCAGGCTCCATGCACCTGGATCACTGCCAGTGCAGCACTGGGAGGCCCCCAGAACCTCAAGTAAGGCTGCTGGGGTGAGCCCAGTGCTGGTCTCAGCCTCCCCTACCCCACCTGGGGCAACCTGCCCTACACCAGAGTGTGTTTACAGGGGCTTTCCCCAGGGACAACAGGCAGTGGCACAAATATGTGCTGCTGTTATTTGTCCCAAGGGAAATGCACAAGCGCTCATCTGGATGTGCCTGAAGAGTCTAGACATACAGGCCACTTAAAACCAGCCTAAACTTCCTCTCAACCCTTTCAAAAGCATACTGGGAATAATCAGGCATGATTTTGAGCTGGTCCTCCATGAACCAACTCGATGTTATGCGGAGACACAAAACATTCTCTGCCTAATGTCTGGTCAGTTTTTCAGGCAACCCAGACTGCACCAGACTTCACCACCCCAGAAACATGTGCAGGGCAAGGGACTGCTCTGGAATGTAGCCAGGACACTATTGTTCAAACTCTTGCTCCCATCTTCCTCTGGCACTAGGGTGGGCAGGCTCTGGGCACAGAAGTAGGACTATTTAAAGTTCCTGAATCATGACAACCCTATTTTCCTTGTTGACCCACTGCTTTCTCCCCCTCCTCTCCCCTCATGCTCAGCAGCAGGGATCCAGGTTTTCCGTTTCCCAAGGGAAAATGGAACCTGCCCCCCCACAGATTTTGCCCTTTAACTGAGAATTAACTGGATTTTCCAGTTTTGCAAAGAGCACTCAGGGTGGGCCTGAGATGTGTGAGTCAGCCAGAGGTTGGCTCAGGCTCACTTTTCCCTCCTGAAGCCCTTTGGGGTAAGTAAAGCTGGAGGCTAGCTGGGGGACCCCCTCTGACAGGGCTGGGGGTGGGACAGGAGGCTGTGGGGCAGGAATGAGGGGCACCAGCAGGACTGGGGTGGGGTGGGGAGCTGTGGGTTGGGTGCAGATGACTGCCAGGGCTGGAGGGCATTGGGGGCTGTGGGAAGAACCAGCTGGGCAGGTGGGAGGCAGGGCAAGGGTATGTGGGTGAGAGCTGAAGGAGCGAGGAGGTGTCCACAGGCACTCTCAGGCCTGCACAGGAGAACCCCGCCAGCATCTCTGCACCCTGCTGTGGACAGGGTCTTTTACATGCGTGCCTAGCAGTGTTGAAGAGCTGGGGCACCTACCCTGCCACCTGCTCCTGCAAGGTGGTGGTAGTGGCCAAGGTGCAGTGCTGCAGCTCAAGGGACACTGTGGCATCCAGGGCACTCCTGCTATATCACTGGGTGAACACCCTGTCTTGTGCTGGGGGCTGGGGTGGATGCTAGGCTGCTGCTGCCATCCTGAATCACCTGCAAGAAGTTGAAGAGTGTTCCCAGCTCTTCAAGCTGCTTCAGTTGAAGCAGCTCCCAGCTGCTGCCACTGATCCTGCCCTGCAGTGGTGGCAGCAGAGCTGAAGAAGTAACAGGGAAGGAGGAAGCATAGCACTGTGCCCCAACCCAACAGTCCGAGTACCCTCAGGGCAGGTTTGGTGGCTGGGACTGCGGGTGCCACACACTTCCACCTTGGAGCATGGTAGGCGGTACCTCCACTTGGCCTTGCTGCCTCCTCCCTGTGCAAGCTGAAGCAGGGCCCTACCCCAGGGTGCCATGATCCCTCCACTTTGATGCCCTGGTTGATTGCCCTTGCTGCCCACTCCTAAGGCTGGCTCTGCTTGCAGGTCATGCTGGCAGGGCTGCCAGTAGCATGGCAGGGGGGTATTGATCATGCTGGCAGGGCTGGGAGGAGGGGCGGGGGGGCTGTGGCTTGGGAGTGAGGGGCACTGGCAGGCATCCAAATTGCATTATTGATAATTGTAAAAATATAAATAAAACATTGTGTTCACACACACATTATATTATATATATATATAAAATGGTCTTTCATTTTAATTGCAGATTATAGTTAGACTTTTGTCATTTTTAAACAGAAAACCAGGATCCCTCTTCAGGATTCCTTCCTCTTCCATTTCACTCCTTCCCCAAATGCAGCTGCCAATGTCCCTGCTGTCTCCAAGTGATTGAGTGGAGGGCACCAGAGCTGCTCCTGCCTTTCTCCAGCCAGTGACAGTGACAGCAGCAGGCAGGTTCCTTCTTTCTGCCTGTTCTCCCATGCGTTCTCTGCCAGCCTGGAAGCAAACATGGGAACGGGGACCCACACACTGTTATTGTTGCTGTCCCTGACTGAAGAATACCCAGGCAGGTATTCTTCATCTTTCCCTGCCGCATTCCCCCCATTCTCTCCCCTCCCCACACACACACACATTGGTTGGGGACAGCGGCAGTGGGGAGTTGGAAAGGGGGAATGGGAGAGGAGGGGACATGCTGCTGAGCAGTGGGGAAGGGAGGGAAAAGATTCTTACCTGCTTTGGAGACTGCTACTCCTACAGTGTGATCCAAAGGGAGGTGGGGGGAAGGAAGGGATGTGACTGTACTGCTTCAACCCCTATGGATCTGCCCCAACAGGGTTCATGTGGCTCCTCCTTCCCCAAGATCTTGGTGGCTTTACAAAACCTGTCTTGTAGGTGAAATGAATGTCAATCTCACCTGCTAAAGACTCCACTCTCCAGGTTGCAAGGGTCATTTGGGGTGATGGGGATGGGACGAGTTGAGGGGCTGGCAGGTGCTGGAGTGTTGCTTCCTCCTTGCTCCAAATAAGAGTGGCACCCCAAAGTGCGGTGTCTCCAGCAAGGAAGTCAGATCAACAGCGCAGCTTTCAAAACACAGGCTGTAAAGCTGTGGAGATCTTGTGGACCTCCTGGAGCCCACAGCCATCCTGGGAACTATAAATAGCCCTCACCACTCCCAGGAACTATAAGCAGAGGGCCAAGCCCCCTGCTCCTGGCAGCCACTCCACTTCTCCCCAGAAAGTCTCGGTACTCCATCACCCCAGTGGCATTTCAGCAGTAGTGAAATTCCTGGAACCCGTAGCAGTGTCTGTGTGGCCACCTCTACCCAGGGACAATTGTAAACTGGTTCTCAATCAATAACTCGCTTGGAACTGTTCAAGTGTCAAGTCTGTTTGCAGCTGTTTCAGTCAGGCACAAGAGAGCCTGTTGTATCCTTTTCAATGCTACTATGTAAATACTACTTAAAAAGTGATTAGAGAATAGCTGTAAGGACCATTTACCAAACTGATGCTATTCAACATGAGAGTGAAAAGAATCTGGTCCTAGTATAATGGAAAGTCTGATGGGGGATGTGACTTAAAGCTTTAACTGATAAGACTCTCTTTAAGATAGTATCCTGTCTTTTCTTTTTGCTGGATTTGTACCACTCTCATGTGTTGTTCCCATAAGAAGATATCTACTGGTCTCATGAATTCTTTCCTAAAGCTTTGTTTGCAAGTTAAAAAAAAAATCTTCTATAGATAAGCATTTATTAGCAGCTACTCCTTATTTCAGACAGGTGGGCAGGCAGATGCTGAGAGTAATTCTTGTCAAGAAAATGCAACTCCTCAAAGGATGAATGAAGTGGACAATGCTGATCTCTAAAGTCATGTTCATACTGGAGTCACTTCTACTGTACACACGAAACTGACAAGTGTAGGTACTTGTTCTAACTTCATGCTGAGAAATAACACTCCTCATCCTGCAATTCGTCCTTCCAGACTGCTATAAAATGACAATTATAAGCAACATAATTTTGTTTTTTTAGAGGATTAGAGTAAAAAGGAGTTCAGGCAAGATCAAGGGGACTACAAAAACCCCTCTTGTCCAAAACGAATACTTCAACATGAATAGTAATATCATGCCACTGTTTGCAAGTATTTGTACAGAAACAACCCCATTGGATGTTATAAGCATATTTTAGTTTAATAAAAATAATTGTTTCTTTTTTTCATGTATTTTCTATAGATAGTAGAAAGTTCTGACAATCCAAAAATCTTACTGGTTTAATATTCTTTCCACAATGCAGTAGCCACCTCCAATAATTTATTTTCTGAATGACTTGACTTCAAGGGGAAAATGACAGTGCAGTGTTCTGCCAACATGCCATTTCCTTGTCCCTCAAGGCCCTTCTGTAAGTCTAAATTCCATGCCATTCAGCCTTAATGCCTGCTGAGAATGTCTAAAAGGGTGGCCTGTTAAGAGCCAACTGTGATGTAAAGAACGGTTATTAAGGGGCTTGTTTCAAATAGGCCACTTAACTGTGTCAGATGGCAGTACTTTTAGTCAAACCAACTTTAGGCAGGATTCAACATCCTACAGGTGAAAGGATTTGCAATGTGACCTCTGGTTTGAAAAATTTAAAAGTAACATTATTTAGCTAAAAAAAAAAAGTAGCCTTTAAAAATGTAGACATGAATCTCCCTTCTCTGCATAGTTTCTATTTCATTACATTTATCTGAGAAAATGAAGGCACAACAGAAACACACTGAGATCTCTAAAGCCATGTAAAACCCGAAGGCATTAAAATTTATTAAATGATGCAATAACAACAGAATTCTTTATTTACAATAGCATTATTTAACATCAAATAAGCAAATAGCATCAGCAAAGCAATATTAACTTGCATAAATGTATTTAAAATTTCTCTGAATATATCTACCTTTGCATAAACTGCTCACACTAGAAATACAAACATCAATGCAGGTGAACAAGGTGATGTTCAGAGTCAACTCCGTTTTGAAAATAAATCACAACCTGAAACACTGTAAGCTTTCTCCTGAAGAACCATAGTTAATATATTGCTTAAATTTTACCCTTGTATAATCTTTTCATATACACACATCTCAGATGCAACTTCATGAGGAACTGTACAAATAAAACCCACAAATGACAAAAGGGAAAAATTAAATGACAGTAAATGTTTGAAGAAATGTGTCCATCATCTCTACCGAGCAACATAAAGATAAGTGATGATGCACTTATTCCAAAATTGTACACAATTCACTATACAAATATAATACATCAGACAGCTATGTAGGAATATACAAGACTTAAAAACAGATCTAAGGCATTATGCTAGATTTTAGCATTTTGAGGTTCTTGCACATAGCTTTACCTGTAGTAAGAAACTGAAAAGATTTTGTTTTAGTCTACAAAGAAACACCAGGGAGAAAATTCTAATTAAAATCAAAGCCACTACAGTAATTTTTTGTGCAGAGAATGCTTTTGCTCTTAGGCAGCATACTACCATACAAATACTAGAAAACTTTAAATTCACACCAACAATTAATGGCTTAAGTTGCATTTCAAAACTGATTGTGTATCTTTGGGTTCTGCAAGTGGAGCTGTGCCACCCATTTCATCTGTTAAGCCCATATGAACTCCATTTTAAACAAAGATTAAAAAATGCATTATATAAACTGCAAAAACATTGCTTTCTATTAATACAGATCAAGAGAGATATTGTGTGGGACAATATTTTCAACTTTAAGTACAAATTAATTTGTTATAGCAAAACAGCTCAGTCCACTTTTCAAACTTACTACATTACGTGAACACTTAAATGGGTCGTATTACCAAGTTCATGTATGTTCATTTTTCACATTATGTGTCTTTCACATTTAGCAATGTAACTTGAACACTGTTTTTTGTCTAATAAGCAAAATTCAAATACTTTCTCCAACAAATCTGCTGTATAGAGGATGAAAAATACTGAAGATGAAGGGACTTGGTTTGGTTTTTTATTTTTGTTTCTACAGTGATCAATATGATCAGAAAAATTCCTTCACTCACTTGTTTTTAATTAGTTAGACAATAACTAAAACAGCAGGAACGCAATCTGAGCCAAAGTGATATGTAAAATCTCTTTTCTTTTAAAATGAAAATCGGCGATGAGCTAACAATCGCAAATATATTAGAAAGATGTGCAGATCTGTCATGAATTGGGAGAAATATAAACTGCTAATTTTGTCCATGGTGCCAAAGGTTATGAAAAGAGGTTAGAAACAAAATATAATACAAACAGAATTAGTTTAAAACCCATTTACACTTTGTGTTGCATGACATTAAAGTCCTTCTAATTTATACAATTCTTATATAAATAATTTAAAATCAGGTATATAATGTATATTTAATACAAATGTCATCGTGTCAATGAGGCTATGGAGCTCAGGGCTGACAGTTACTTTAGTTTTTCACCAGAGCAAAACACAATGGCTCAATTGATTAAGTATTTCCTTTTTTTAGTTTGATCAACAAAATGGTAACTGCTGAAAAATACTTTTTTCCCCATGGGTTTTGAATCCCCCTCACAGGGGACAAACAGATTCTGATTTTCCTTGGTTTTCAGCAAAACTGCTCCACGGAAAACAACTCTTTCCCATCATCTTTAACATACTTTCTTCAGCTTTATATAGAGCAAGAAGAAGGTTTGTACATTTTAATCCCCACCTCAAAAAAACCCCAAAAAACAAATTACAAGAAAATAAACCTTTCACTCCCAAAAGACATGGCTGATGAGATATTATCAAATGCATTGCATTTTAAATGACTTCAAACATTGGAGATCAGGTAAGAAAGTGTGTGGATTGGGAGTTAGAGGAAAGAAACAGGAAGTCAAAGAACTTCATCAACTCCTTGGTATTTCAAGTCCTCATAAACTGATGCCAGTTTAGTAAAGATTACTCCAACCCCAATGGGCAAGAAAAAAGCCACCCCCACAGTGGCCTGCTTAGTAACAGTTAGTTTCTCTAAGAGTCATTAAGAAAGAATATAAACATACAAAAATCAAGAATTGGTTCCTACAGTGGCTGCATATAATATAGTTTAGATAAATGACTTCATGAGCAGAATCACAAGGTTTAAAAAATGAAAACTCTCAAGCCTACAAATTAGGTCTAATCAAGGCATTGTGATTCTTTACAAAACACTTTTTCAGGAGACACACACAGCTATGAAGATATCTAATTTAATACTGAAGTACCTCATTTGGAATCAACTCCACAACATGTATATCTCACAAAAATTATACAGTTAAAACACTTAAGTTTTGAACTTAAATTATTGCTTGTTTATATATAAACTGGATTTTATGTACCTTACAAAACTTCCTCAGAGTCCACACTGCTTTAAAATAATTAAAAATGCACGATGGTGGTTCTGCCTGTAGTGATATCTGCCATAGGTTTTTAAAAAATCATTATTTCCCCAACAAAGGGGACAGGGAATGGAAATTAACATGTTTTAAAGCAGGTGTCTTTAGCTCTTTTTGATATTATGCACCAATTCTGCCACTACCATCACCAGTAAATGCATTCTCATTGAACCCCATTATTCAGCAACTGGTTACTTGCAGCCTAAACCGCTGGTAACACACTTAGGGAAATGAACGGCTTACCTGTTCTTTTATTGTAGAGGAGGTGAATGAGAAAAATGTCAAGAGTCAGGTAAAATCATGGTTGCTGATTTTTAGGAATTTAACAAAAAAGTAACTTACATTGATCTTTTTGATTCATGATTGGTATTACAAGCATTAAAAAATGTGCCTTGTAAACAGCCCTCTCACAGAGTACTCTTAGCCCGTTTCACAACTTTGAACCCATTCAAAATTGATTCGTACAGTATTCTACACGTTCATCTTCCCCAACTTGTCCTTGAAATCAAACCCACTTATTATATTTGTATATGCACCAGACATTGCCTCCCACCCTTACCAGGTTTTAATCCACTCCCCACCCCCAAAATGCAGGCCTTAGTTTAAAACACAAATTTTCAGATGGAACTGAATCCTTTGCACCAGACTGAGTAGCCAGGGAAAACAAAGCAAAAAAAATAAGGTCTAGAACTAAACAGAAACAGAACAAGAGCATGGTTGTTATTCCTTAATTACATACATTTAAATACATTCAATCTGACATGGTTTATGAAAATTGCCTGTCAACATTTACTTTGCAGGAGAGATCTAAGTTGCACTAAGGTGAATGCAGTGAACAGACTGAGCAACTGTCTGTACGCTAGCTTCAGACTGTCAAAGAAGAGGCTGCTCTTCCAGCAACAACCATTTTGACCCCACTCTGGAAGGCAGAGCTGAGTCCTGTCTGCAGCGCTTAGCTGAACTTGCTCCAGTGGAACTGGCTGGCAGGTCAGATGGGTCATAACAAACAGATGCAGCTCTTCGAACTGGTTAGGGTTTTGGGCTGGGGAGCCCAGTCAGCTGGAGAAGGGAGCAACCAACAACCTTCAGGGTCAGCAATATTTCTGCAGAAATAGGAATAGGAAAAAAATCAATTACTTCATTGACAGACGCAGAGAATAGGGGAACAAGGCTATGTTGCCCACATGCAGATGTTAAAATAAGGGAGTCACTGAGATGTGAGGAATTTTATGCTCCACCTCAAACACTGTATGGCAGAATGCACAGTATTTGGGATGGGCATTAAATGCCTTAAATCCAAATTGTGCCACTGCAAGACTGCCCCGAGTCCAGTCCTGAGATTCAGACATGCAGCTATGTCTTGGATCCTAGGGCTCTCCTTTGCTCTATCCCGATGCTCAGCTGAGTGTCAGGAATGGGCACGGGCAGCCCCAAGACTGAGAGCTATTTGGGGCCAGATCCAACAATCAGCTAGTTTGAGATTGGCTCGAGGTGCAATCACCTGATTGTTGGCACCAGCTCTAGACAGCCCTGAGTCTGGTTGGAGATATGGGAGTATACAGGGTCAGTGCTGTTTTAGATCTGGGGCTGTTCCCTGGAGATGCCAACACTTAGCTAACTGGCAGAGTTTGGGGCAGCCCCAGTGTGGAACAACATGTGCAAATGTTAAATTTAAGATACCACAAAAACCAGCCACACAGATGTTCTACATTACGTGGAATACCTTTGTTTCTGGTTTTCTATTTTATGGTACCACAAGTTGACTGAATATGTGGCATGTTGTAATTTATGGCACAAAAACACGTTAAATGTATTATAAAGGTAACATTTACCAGAGGCCATAGAAACATGCATCTATCTTGCACAATACAGATCTAAACAGAACTCAGTCAACCTACATGTCATGATTAAACAAGACCAAAGGGACCAAACTTCCAAAACTGGCCGTAAAACAGGCAGCTTCACAGTTCTCTGTGCTGATGCCATTAAGGCTTTACCTTCAACACCAAAGACCACATGTTACTTTAAATATGATTAGAACTGCTGAAGTGAGTGGGACTATTCAGAAGTGTAAAGTTGTGCTTTGTTGCTCTGCTACTGAATCTTTGTATGTGCCCATATTTGGAAGCTGAGAGAAATTCAGACAGCAACCAGTAACATTGCTAAAGGTAGAAACTGGGGCACTAACCGTAGGTGTTGATTTTGAAGAGGCACATGGTATGCCAGCCATTGTTTTTGCCCTTAGTGCAAAAACTGCTTATAACACCTCTGATGATAAACTCTGAAATTGAGAACCCTCAACAAGTGCTCAGTCCACCAGCTCTTCTTGGGTACCTGTCTTCTCATGTTTGGGTTGGAAACATTATTCTGAACATCATTCTGAACTTGAAAAATCCAAAACTGGATTCTTCCCAAAGAAAGTTTTCATTTAAGTAAATCAGCTTTTTCCATCAAAAATACCCAACTGGCTCTACCTGAAACAACAGCTCAGAGATGTGAGCCACTCCATTTATCTCAATTAGATGTTGCTGCAGATACATAGGAATATTGATATTTAAATAGTTGTGGTTAACTATTCCACATTCCTGATCACAGAAAAGTGGGGTGCTGATCATATCAACAAGCTACCGAGAGTGTAATTCATTGTGATCAGTGACACTTGCCAGAAAAACACCTCTTTGATTGCCCCTTACAGTTTGACTCCAAGAAATGACAGGCGAGAAGCGAAGAGGAGACTCCTGTGGGGGGTATATGAACACCCCCAAGTGCCCTGATAATCCTACTGCAAAAACATTGCTTTCTAATTCAGTGCGAGAGCTCAAACAGTCAAATCCTTGTTGACAAACTTTGCATTTTGGCCCTCCCAAACAAAGGTGTGGTTTTCTTTGTGGTGATTTTGGAGCACAGTAGCTTTCTTCTTGACTGGTATGGTTACTGTATTTCTAGCTCCTAAAGGCTGCCTGTAGATTCAGGCAGATCTCATCATATTGCATTTGATTCCCATTTCAAGCTTTTCTTTTTGGCCATGAAGACTAGGAAGGTACCTGTTTTTCTTGAATGACAACTCATTCCAAAACTTAATCGTACTCAGGAATCCAGGGCCCTAAATTCATGTCTACTCATTACTCCAGGCCTGCCTGAATCTCAGGAACTCCATGCATCTAACACAATACCCCTGTGATGTTAATCTGAATATGTTCATAATTTAAATGACCTCTAATTTTGCCATCTTAAGTAGGCAAAAATAGCTATATACTTTCTCTAGTTGAGCTAGGCCTAACAAAAATTTACTATGCATTAGCTTCTATATGTTTAATGCACTGACAACATGTGCTGCAACAATATTAGCATATGGATTCAAAACCTGTAGAAAAATAAACATTCATAAAGAAATGTGTCCTTATGCGTTTGGTGTATCCATTAAATCAGCCAGGCAACAATGAGCCACATTCATTCCAATGACTATAAGGGCTTTCAGGGGGAATAAACTTAGGTCATTATATCATAACGAAGTTACATGATAAGAGAAGGAGAATATATAAAAATACAATCTTGGTGAGGAAAAAACCCCCCATCTTTTTCGGAGGGATTGAAAACACACATTAAGCTACCATCAGCTAAAGTTACATTTCTACATACAGAACTCTGAAAATTTTTAGTATTTGTGTTGTAATACAACATAACTAATTCCTGATTTGAATTTTCTTCATATAGCTACATCTATTGTATATTTTCTTTTTTCAAAGAAAGCCTATTCTTAGATTACACAAAATACAACAAACTGCTTACTGCTGTAATATAATACAAATTTTCCAGACAATGCTACCAGCTCTGAATGATTAAAATACAGTAGAGAAGCAAACCTGCTTTAACCCCATCTTCAGGATTAAGGAAGTTTGCAAAACTTGTATTTTTAAAAATGTGTTACATATTTTACAGGTACTTATGCAAAATTCTGACTGGGAAGACAAGTGGACTCCCAAAGACTTCTGTAGAATTCAGTAGTTTTTAACCAGGACAAGTTAAATTGTTTACTTACTATTACTAATACATCTATAATCATTACTACATACTTAGATTATCCATATTTTAGCTAATTAAACATTGCCATTTGAAATGAGTTTAATTTTGATTTGCAATCCCACGTTGGAACTCTTACCATAGCAAATCCTCACATAAGACTCCAGCATCTTCCTGCCCACCTACATTTAAAGCTTGCTTGCTTTCTATCCTATTAACATTTTCCTTGATCTTTTTCCCAGCCTCAGCTTCTGTACCTACTGCCCTCTTCTGTCACTTACTTCTTCCTCTTCCATTGAATCTGCCCTTAAAATCCACCACATCTAAAAACTTCCCCCCCTTATACTCATGATCAACAACATTGTTTCTATAATGTTAAACTCTACAGGGTAAGGACCATACTTGTGTGTCTAAATGGCAAGAAGATACTTCAAAGATACTGTCCAGAAAAAGGAGCTATATTGGCCTCAGTGGCCATCTTTTCTATTAATTCTATTTACATGATCCACTCCACAAAAAAAATTACCTGCAGGTAAATCCTCCAGTCTTGGAGACATACACAATGTCACATGAATCCCAGTGGTATTGAAAACAGCCTTTCAGGCAGTTGTGTTATATGCATGTGAAAATACAGAGTGGTTCTGAAGAGATGGATAACCCTTCAGGTTTCTCTCCTCAACTTCTCAACTGATCTCAGGATATTTAATCTCTGAACAGACTTTTTCCTCCTCTTTTTAAATTTTTTACCCTGAAAGTGGAAAATTTTACTTCTAAATGTTATTATTGGCCTCAGCCTTTAATGCTTGCATTTTAATTCCATTTCTTTTTCCTTGGCTTTTATCATTGAGAAATGGAAAGAAGTGACAAGAAATCTAAGTTTTTTGCCCTTTATTTTGCTTACACTCTTTTCCATATTTTTCCTGTTTTAATGGTTCAGAAAAAAACTTTGAAGGGAAGAAAAAAAATACAATGAAAAAGCAGGAAAAATCAAATGTGGTCAGAAATAAGCAAGTAAGGAACCAATTACAAAAAACCCCCCAACCACTCAAAAGGGGCTGGGCAACTCATTTGCAACCCTGCCTCTACTTCAGCACAGAGGGATGACCAAGTCTAAACTATTTCAAGAGCTTTAAAGTTTGTATGACATGCTGGCTGGCTCCATAATTAGGCAGTCTGTGTTGGCGCTCTATGGCAGGAGAAAACGACTAAACGAGAGCAATGCTGCATGCACTTTATTTTAGAGTGGAAACCTACATAAAATCTTTCTGTTTCCTTTGAAAAGTAAAAATGAACACTGATGCAAAAATTAGATAATAAAAATATCAACCACTAGATGGTGCTTTGAAACCGTATTATGGAGTAACAAACCCTGTTTAATCCTTACAATGCTAGATGTGCAATGAAAATGTGAAGGCATCAATTTAGTTTTCATATGGTTTTAAAAGCAAGAATATTTAATTATTTTCAGCTCATAAACTTTCATGCAAAAATACTTCAATTGCAGTGGCCTTCCTTTTATATTTGTGTGGGTTTAGACAGTTGTAATGATGCTTGGATCACACCCCTTTGTTTAAAATTAACTCTGGTCCACAAGAACCAACTTTGTTATTGCAAGCTTCTTCTAAAAGCTGAGAAGGCTATTTTCCATGAAGAACACTCCAGTGAGGGGGCACCTAAAAACTTCCTTGTTCATCTGCCAATGTGTCAAAAGCCTATGGTGGCTTTCCTTTAATACTGCTACTGGAATACAAATCAGTGTAGCTGCAAGTGTTAATTACTATATCAGTGGGAGATCGGTCTGCAAGTTAGCTCAGTGCTGCTACTCTCCTTGGAACAAGTATTGTGCAGAAGGTAATTTAAATAATTCATAAAATCGTTGCCTTAAGTACAATGCAACAGACAGCAGAACATTTAGATAGCATTAAACATAAAACGGATTAAGCAAACAACAGCGGACATATACATCAGCAGTGAAACCGCACTCCTCTTTACCAAATACTTGTGTAATTGCACTGTAAAAAGGAAATAAACTCCAAATGAAACTTTGCTGAATTTAATTGTTTGTTACCTTCATAAATGTTAAAGTAGAACGGGTAATACATGAGATAGATTTAACACCACCACTTGGAGTCTAAATGAGGATCTGTAACATAGATGTCACTGCCAGTTGAATTAACAATGAATTCACTGGAAAAACCTTTTAAAAACACTAATACAAAAGAAAAATGGATTAAAATCATGGGTTATCAAGAAGGAAAAATCACTCGCACAATAGCTGTTTCTAGCTCTGCTACGAACAAGGGCATCAACACACCTTCAAGTCCTCAAACTACTCAGTTTCTAGTCGACTCTGTGTGCGTGTATTATTTCTTACCCGTGTTGCATCCCCCTCCTGCTTTATCATATCCATTCCAGGCAGCTGGTTTGGAAAAAGATTGCCTCCCCTCATAGCAGGATCATTAACCTAACAGTAACAAGATATTAAAGCAACATGTCAGAAAACATGAGGAGACAGTAAAAAGAAACATTACAGAATAATATGTCACGTTGTAAATGCACACAATAACTCGCCTCTAAGATTAAATTATGGTCAGACAAACAACTAGGTAAACAGGCACCATTCTTATTCAGCATGTAGGCCTGTCCCATACTATCCTTACTGACAACAGCAGACTTCACTCTTGATACTGTTTTTGCATAAACGCTCTACTTAGGTGGGATCTAAAAGTAGCTACCTGCCGGAAGCTACAGACCACCAGGTATCTTCCTATTCTCAGGGACAAAGATAGCATTGGTTCTCCTTGATGCAAAACCACAGCACAGCTTTATGAGTATGATAAGGAAACAGGGCTGAACTGCATTAAATACAGATTAGGTGCAAATAGCTCATTTTCCCTGCTCAGGAGGAATAACAGGAAGAAGGTGATTTTAAGTGGGAAACTGTGTCTGTACTTGTTCTCATATGGATGGTCTTCAGTGGGAGAGGTGGTGGGGGAAAGGTTGTTGCTATGTGTGTGAGTTCCTCATTTCTCCATGCTACACAGGAAGGTTCAAGTTTGCAGATGTAGTTAGTGCCTGACAAGTTTCAAGTGTGCTTAGCCAGAGAACATACTGTGCTTACTCAAATCTAAGATGATAGATTTACCAACCCTCACCCCCATTAAAAAACCCTCGTCTTAGATTTGGGTATGGGGCAGACAAGCAGCTGCTGCAGCTCTGGACAAGGCCAGGGTGGCTCATGTGACAGCTAGACCATGCATGCAGCAGAGGGTGCACAGGGGTAAGAGGCGTGCAGTGTGACGGGGAGCGGGGAGGGAAGGGGCCACGCAGTGCTAAGGGGAGTGTGGGGGAAAGGGCAGTGGGCGGGAAGGGACAACTGGAATGAGGGGAGCACAGAGAAGGAGTCATGTAGTGTTGGAGGGAGCACAGGGGAAAAGTGCGGCATGGGAAGGAATATGTGAAGCAAGGAGGGGGCAGGGAGCGCAGAGTGAAGGGAGTGCAGGGAAGGAATAGATGGAAGAGGGGGAGCACGGTGACAGTGATGCATGAAGCAGGAGGGAGCACCGAACAACAGGGGGAGCTGCTGCTGCTCTGGCCCTAACCCTGACCTGGGGTGGAGGCTGGAGCTGGTCAGGGTTACTACTACTGCCTGGCTCAGCCAGGTGCTCTGTGCCCTTGGTGGAGACAGAGCCAATCAGCTTCAAAGTAAGTAGGAGGAATGGTAAAGGGGGTACAATGGGCCTGGGGAAGGCGGTCTGCCTCTCAGCTGCTGCTTTCCCTGCCACTACTTTCTCTGTGACAGTAAGGGGGATGGGTGAATTTAAGATGACCCTCCAGTAATTAGATTCATAGAAAATTAAAAAAAAAATATAATTTTCAATGTCTAGAATCTAATAAGCAGGGGAGAGGGGCAGGGGAGGGGTGTAAAAGAGTGACTGAATAGCAAGCTCTAGGGGCACTGTACAATACAACTTTCCTCAATAGCCTTAGCCTCCTGTTCCTGGGTTCCTGTTGGGACCATTACCTATTATACGAAACTTTGGATAGAAGGTGTCTAGTACATTTGAAAATTCCTGCACCATTCCTTTGCTGGAAGGGAAGTAAATTTTCTGTCTTGCCTCCCTCCAGTACCTCCTGGCTGCTGGGATGTCTTTTTACTACACTACCCACTACTGCCCATCATCTTGGCTGTGGCAAAAGGAGAAGACAACCTGCCACCAATCATTATGCCCTTCCAGTTTAAGGTCCTTTTGCCCTACCCTGCTGCTTGTGCCATGATTCACCGAGTTGCCAAATAATGGCAAATAAGGAGGAGCTACAGTAAGGATATTGGAGTGATCTGTTTAAAGATCTAGGAGGACAACCATGCACTAGTTTTCAAGTAGTTCACATTAGGAAAGTTATTTTTTCAACCAGATGGGTAGAGGCCTCGCTTTTAATATGACAGTTTAAAGTCTGTTTAAGGGCCCCTGTTTTCCCTTTCTCAATGATAAGCAGGTGAATGGATTTTTGTAAACCCAATCAGCAGATAATATAACTATGGTATTCTTTCCTGGACAGAAAGGGATTAGAAAGCCTTGCAACTGTGTGTTTGGTTAAATAACAACAACATGAATTTAGGAAGACTATTTTCTTTTATTGACAACTGGGCAGTAGATTTGCTACTATATGCAAGACTCTCAAAATATGCAATATTTTCCATTTCATTCAGTCAACTGGGAGGAAGCAATTGAAAAAAAGCAGAAGATAAAATTAATATTTAAATAAAAATATATATTAAAGAAAATAACTTCTCAAAAACTGCAGCATGTATATGATAGATATTGTGACAGTAGATCCAGCAGAGATACAGAACAGCAACCTGGCCTTAGTCTGCCTTGCACAAGGTTAACAAAACCATCAGGTGACATCCAATTGCAGATAATTTTTTATCGTCAGTAAAAATACAAGAGTTCAAAAATCATCTTGTTGTTTTGTAAATGGAGCAAATATAATTTGGAAGTCACTGAAAGACAAAACAACCCCAAAGTATTTTTTTCATAGTCATGTTTCTGACTACAATTGAAATCGAAGTTGTGTTACTGTTTCCATCAGAAAAGCAAAAACATGTGACCTAACATTATTATTATTTTATATTTGTTACAAAGTGCTTCTGCTGCACTAGAGAATGCTTACAGTTTATACCAATGGGATGGCTGGTCTGGTTATGATTTAGATATTAAACCAGAGTAAAACAAAATCAGACTTGTTTTCCAATAACATTTCTAAAGAGCAAATTACCACAGCCTGCCTGTCAATTGAGCTGAACTGTTTGGAAAACTCCCAATAGAATGTTGCAAATTCCTTCTTAACTCTTTTGATCCTGTATACAAGATAGTCAAGACAGTTTTCAGAGTAACTTTTCAAAGTAATTCATGCCAACTTGACCTTGACAGTAATGCATCTGTGGGGATGAATAGAATGAATCCTCAGTGGTCACCTTGTAATAGTTTATTTACATATTGCAAAACCTCTCCTCCGGTACTGCTATGGAGATTTTAACATCCCTTTTCTACATGATTCAAAATACAATACAAGTAACAATACCGCATGCCTAAACCAATAAACAGGAAGATATTAGAGATGAATTGTTAGTAAATGGGTACAATTTTGGTTTTGCTGAACACTGGAGAATCCACTACACAGAGGGGCCCTGTTTGGTTTTGATGGTTTCCATCTCAGTAGGATCAAAGAAAAATAAGGCTCAAAAGGACATCAGGTGGTTGTCTAGTCTAGCCCTTGACTCAAGGCAGAATCACCCCTGCCTAAACCATCTCAGTCAAGTGTTTTAGACAAAACACTCTTATCTCTTATCTGCTCTCATCTTCCAAGAATGGAGATTCCATAACTTGCTCAGTAGCCTTTTCCAATTCTCAACAATGCTGATAATGACCAAGTTCTTTCTAATACCCAACCTAAAGGAAGAACATTCTTTAATTAGTAGTAGTATGGTAGCAATCTACTGAAAGAATAACTAAGCTGGCCTAAAGGGCTTCACTTAATCCTGAAGTGGAAAGTGATAATAAGACAATTAGTGTATTAACATTCAAATATTGGTGGATCTAGGATTTTGAAAAGCGGAGTGCACAGGGTGTGGTGCAACATCATATTACATAACGCATTTTTCTACACCTAAAACCCCCCCAGATTTCCTAATATGCTAGGGGCCCAGTGCTCTATTATTCAGTTTAAGATCAAAGCAAAAACAAATATAACTTTATTGGAATGTGCACTAGTTTGCTAGGTTATATATTAATTTTACATGTATAACAGACTAGGCCAAAATAGTCAAAATATAGTGTTCTATTAGTCCTGTAGTCTGAATAAAAAAATGTACATTTATCTATAAAGATTTGTAAAATGAAACATAGCCTTCTTGAGCATCTTGAGATGGCATCCAATGCTTGACTGTCAATCATGCCCATATCTGAGTTAATGTTCACTTGAGTTTAATATTACCACACCTGGGTTAAGATTTTTACTTCGAACTATAAACAATCTGTGAAACAGATGAGAGATATTACCAAGGAATGGCTAACAGACAGCAAAATTGCAGAAGAAAGGGTAACTAGATTAACAGAACATCAAGATCATTGAAAAGGAGAGAGGGTTGTTAACATCGCTGAAGTGAAGAGATTAGTAGTAATCAGGTACAGTATAATAAACCATGAAATCAATCGATTGTCAGCACTGTCTGAACAGAAATGCTGCTTCCCCTCTTTATTTTAAAGGTTGGGTGGAGCAGGAATCAAACAGGAACTGCAACACTGTCCCCTCATCCCCTCCCCAGAACTGCCCCTGCACCCAAATGTGACATTTTTCAAACTCTCAATATATAGTGCTCTGGAAAGCCTAGGTAATAACAAAAGGAGCTGGAAAAATTAATGTATAAGAAATAACATGATATAGTTGGTATTACTGAAATTTGGAGACAGGAATTATGGAGTTGAAACGTTAAAATAAAAGTTACAGTTTGTTCTCTAAAGATAAAACTAAAATAAAGGGTAGCACTTTACATCAAAAGAAACCATTACCTGTTACAGTGTCAGTGTCACAGGTGATCCAGCACTAAGGGATATTTTGCTATATGCAACCAAATCTCTCAAGTAACATGACAAACCCATCTGTAAGTACCATCTGTAATGTGCGCCAAAAAAAAGTTATGCTAAGCAAGAAGCCATCTGTTAAAAGGATATGTGGAAGTGGAGATAAAATAAATAAATAAAAAAGGGTCATCAAGTCAGGCTCTGCCTCAAGAAAAGCTCTCAAGGCAATTTTGGAAAAATATGGGTAATCCTTACATGTGTATTCTCATCTTCCATTGCTTACTTAGTATTACTACATTAAACCTTACCTGGGGAAAATATTCTCAATTTCCCAAATATTGTACAAATACTATTAATAATTGCAGCATCCATTTGTTCTTTCACAGTGACAGAACCAAGAGTTGGTGCTATTCTAGATGTGGTTCCAGTGGGTGCGTCTACACGTGCCACTTTTAAGCAGACTTAGCCTAAAATTGTCATTTCTAAGGCACATTAATGGTGCATGTCTACACACGCATGCCCTTAAATACACCTTAAAATGGCAATTTAAGGCTATGCGAGCCTAAATTTGATACCTGCATAAAGCATGCATCAAATTTAGGCGCAACTAGCTAAGTTGCATTACCACACATATAGATGCGCTAATGCACATTAACGTGGTATATATCAATGGACAGACATCATGTTAATGCGCATTAGTGTGTCTGCATGTGCACTAATGCGACTTAGCTACTTGTGCCTAAATTTACTGCACCTTAATGCGCTTGTGTGTATCCATGTGTAGACACATGCCTAAATAGATTTAATGCACCTTAAGCAAAGGCATATTAAATTTAACTGCGCGTATACACATGCCCAGTACATAACAAAGACATTATAAATTAACTGGTTGTGAAAAATTGAGTGATCAAATTTTAGACTGAGTGATCAAAAATTTATTTATTTGTAGATAAACAAAAGACAGTTCAATGACTAAAGTTTTTATTTCAAAAGGACAAAGTTTGAGAAATTAAGGAAAAGAACTTAAGAAAGTAAATTGGATGGAAGAACTCATGGAGTTAAACATGTTTTGTGGAGGAACCTGGGAACTTCTTTAAGTAAAAAATGTAGATATTATCCAGAATTTGCAAGCAAGAGAAAGAAAACATGTAGGGAATCATTCCTGACCTAACTGGATGAATAATGACTTCTAAAAGGATATTAGACAAAAGTAGGGAGCCTAAAAGAAATGGAGAAGAGGGAGTGATTAGCAGAGACTGTTCTGTCCCAGAGATATTAAGTGGGAAAAGTTCAGATAAGTTAGAACTCACAAAGAATGTTAAAAAAAACAGAATCTTTAGACACAAGTAAAAAAAGGAATAAATGAAAAAATAGGGCCAATATCCAGGGAGGACGGGACTAAATATAAAGATAATCTAGGCGTGGCTCCCAAAATATTCCATTTTCCAGAAACAGGATGACAGTGTTCTGCACGGGAGCAAAGACAGCAGGATGACTAGTGAAAATGATGTCTAGTAAAGTAGCTTTCACTGCAGTGGATGCAAAACTGAGACAGCTGGGTATGCTGAAAGAACTGGCAAACGGAATTGTATGTCTGACTGTAAGAATAAATAACTCAAAGGTGGTATTAAATAACTGGAAAACAGCAAAAATAGCACCTGTACTTAATAAAAGGAAACACAAATTGATTGGGCAACTACAGAACCACTAGTTTGACCTCAATAGTATGTAAACCTTTAGAATAATGCGATATGTCTGTGAAAACATGGAAGTGATCCTAGGATGCATCAAGTGAGAAAACTTTAGTATAAACAGAGCAATATTAATTCCATTATGCACATGTGAGCCCTGCTGTCAACTACTGTATGTTTTGGTCACCCATGTTCAGGAAAAGATGAACTGGAACAGGTGCAAACCCCTAACAACTATGAAAGGTTACTATGGTCATCAGGGGAATGAAAGCCTAGAACTGGATGTGACCTGGAAATTTAGATGTTACAGGTATTCTACTCTATTAGTTGTCTAAGTCTTTTTAAAATAAAACTAAAACAAAAGACTTCCTTTTTGTAGTATAACCATTTTCAAAATAGACCAGTAAATTCAATACAATGGCTTGCAGCACTTATAGCTAATCTTACCTACCCAAAAATATACATGTCAAAATAAATCCTTTAGCTGTGGTTCCATGTCCTTAAATTCTCACCTGCTCAGGACCCATGGAGGACAACCCTGATGTAGGCACAGAGGTCGCTGAGGTCATGCTGATCTGCCCTGTCATCTGGTTCATGTTGTTCATACCACTTGTGTTGGTTGCCATGGATACACTGATGTTCATGTTGTTATTATACATGCTGGTGCTTGCTTGCTGCCCAAAATGTGGTGGGGACTGTTGTGAAAACATGCTACAGCAAGGAATGGAAAAGTAATGTGTCAGACATAGCATACTGAAGCCACCAAGAAACAACTCTGTTTTGCAATTCTTCAAACTGATCCACATTGTAATATACACTAATTTTAAAAGAAAGCCTGCTTTGCCACCATTGATTTCTGTGAGCTGCTTTTTAAAAATCAAAGGGTTAACAGCTATACAAAAAATGTGCATCTTTGTTTGCATGGGCAATTATTATGTCCAGCAAAGTCCTACCTTGGGGGTCTTTAAGACAAGGCTAGACAAATAACCTTGCTGGGGTTGTTTGACCCCAGTACTCTTTCCTGCCATGACAGGGGGTCGGACTTGATGATCTGCTCAGGTCCCTGCTGACCCGACTAACTATGAAACTATGTCTGAGGCCACAAATCTGTTGTGTGTGTGCATAACAGACATTTACATGTATTAAGGGCTACTCACTGCATATGTTTAATAGCCTTGGGAGAGCAATTTTTGGAGGGAAAGTAAAATGCCCTTTCCTCCCCGCAGTGCTCATCACAGTACAGTGTGGTTGAGTAGATCTGGGCTAATTAGTATTCACATGAAAGGCAAGGATTAACAGTGATATCTCTAATTGGACCTACAGCATAGCTGGGATAGAGGTGACAAGCTTTTGAATGCAAGGAATTCTTCATCAGGTCCTTAGTTTTCATGCTTATTTTGCAGGACTATTTTAGAAGGCCATTTGCACACTTAAATACCAGACTGGCATGTACACTTATAGCAAGTGGTCTCACAAATACAGGCATGCTAATGTGCAGAGATTTTTGCTGACTGACTTCAAACATCACATTTTGAAAACAGAGTCCTGTAAGACATAGGAAGGCAAATGTCCGTTATATTCAAGATGGAAGACAACTAAAGAAGAACCAGCTGCAAAAGTTTTCATCCAAGTTTTACATAATATTTAGTGCAGGCTGGAATAGAAATTCCCATTCTGGGTGAATCATACTAGAACTACATCTCAGGAAGTCCTACATGAGTTCCAATATTTACTCATCAGCCCTTTCTCTTTTCAATGAATAAACAAGTTACTACTTGTATGTCATCAACGTAAGTACAACTGAATGCATCTACACAAAATGCTTACTGTGGAGTTGTCCAATTAGAGCCGCAGTAAAGCATCACCATCTATATAAGTGATGCTATTAGGCTAGACAGTAAATGAATTAACTCAGCTGCAGCACATTTATAGACAGTAACTGGGGCTGGCTAGGGCACGAGGGTGCTACAGTGTGGGGCTGCCTGCTGGCTAGCCCCACACTGTAGGCACCCTCATGCCCTAGCCCCCTCTGCAGCATGTTGAGCTGGACAGAAGCAGGCCTGGGCTAGCAGGCTGACCCTTTGGGCCTCCTGCCAGCTGGGACTGCATCGCTCCAGCTCAACATGCTGTGGCCCCAGGTATGTGTGTAAATGCTGCACTCGAGAGCAATGAACTCCAGGCAAACTGTGCTGGAGTTTATTGTATAACATGAATATTCATGTGTAAATGTACCCACTAAGAGCTTGTCTACATGGGAGGATTACGTCACAGTCAGATGCTGCATAGTGGTTGACCTGCAGTAGTCATGGCCACACAGGCTTTTACTTGCATACAAACCATCTCTTCCATTTGCTGGGGAACTTCCCCTGCAATAAGCTCAGTGTCACCACTGTGGCAAGGCACCAGAGGCATATACTATAATATGAAGTGCAAATGCACTCATTTAAATTTTATCACAGAGTAGTTATTGTGTGATGAACTTACTAAAAATTTCAAACAGGAGTACAAAGTACATGCTATATTTTGGTAATGTTGATGAAACCTATGTGCTATAGAATTTTAACCACAGCCTATTGTGGGATAGATACCAAAGGCCAATTAGAAGAAACTACAGTTCTGGAACTGGGGGCAATCAAAAAAAAAATCCCATGATTTTCTCCTGCCCTCCTATGAATCACATCTTTTTTGGGCTAGTTGGCACTGTTTTCAAACAGTTATCTAGCCATGAGGGTAGAAACACCATTCTGCATTGCAATTCTTGTCACTGCAAATAAACAGCTGATATACTTATGCAAATATACTTGACATATTGATGCTGGACAGCTGCAAATTTGCAAGCCAATTGCTGTGCTTCTAAGAAACATTAGCTGCAGTTTAACACTACAATGACAATGAGGCAGCATAGGTGCTTATGCAGCACCACTTCTAAGCATGAGAAGCCAGTGTAAGCTGGCAGGAGGAAACAATCCTGTAGACCTAGGATGCCCAAAGTAGCTTCAGCACTTCAGAATGATAAAGTGCATTTTCTTGGAGATCTGCAATGAGATTAGCCCAGAACTGCAGCTGTTGTACACCAGCCCTCCATTTAGAAACATGTGGCCATAACCAAGCTTACCCTCTTATAGTTGCTACTCAGTCACAAGCCAATCTGGAAAGATTGACTGCTAAAGAAGTTCTGATGAAGCCACGTGCTGCTATTAAAACAAAATACTTCCACTGCATGCATAAGGCATGGCTCAGTATTAACATAAAATGAAAGTTATATGCTGATCCCAGGTACTTGAAAGCATTAAGGGACCAAAACAGACTGCACTGCAGCATCAGAATAGGGAAGTAATGTCTAGTCACTAAGATCCCAGAGGAGAAGGCAAACACATCGATAAGCCAGGGTAAGCAGGGTGCAAAACACTTGGGCAAGGCTGTGAGGTAAATAATACTATAATATGAAGTGTAGATGCACCCAAAAGAATGTTAGTGTACAGTGGGTACTGTGTGGTGAATACTGGTAAGCCTTCAGGCATCTCTTGTGGAAGTACATAGCTAACGTACAGAATAAAGAATTACTATTTTGTTAAATTACAAATCCAGCTCATTTACAGCTGGATGCATCAGTAAGACCTCTAGTAAGCAAGGTAAAGATAAGAAATAAATATTTTTCATGTGAAGTCTAGTTTACATGAAAAAGGCATGATTTTCTCATATGAAATGATACATTTTTATTTATGTAGATTTACCTGTTCCCACCCATGTTCCCTTGTGCCCATCCATTCATCTCTGTAGAGGACTGATAGGCAGGGTTAGCCTGAGACTGCTGTATCATAGGACTCTGAGTATGAGCCATCCTTGGGGACATCAGTGGACTCTGGGGAGTGGTAGCCCCTGTGAAGCCTGGATCAGGTTGCTGACTTATTCCTAAAGAATAAAAGGTCATTTTTACTTAGTGTACATTGTAAACAAGTACAAACTGATAGCCTGATCCTTAGGCTACAACACTGATGTGCATGTGCCTAAGGGACCAATATGAATCTTGGCCTTAATTACCAGGATATATTATTAAACATTTCTAAGCCACCTGTGCATCTTTCATTGATATTAACAAGACTAACTTAACAGAACATAACTGCCTGCTTGGCTTCATAGTGTAAAGTTGCATAAAATTTTTTAACCTATTTACAATGACTTATAATGCAAGCAATTTTACTGGACATGTCTATTTTAGGGGAAAAACCTTAAAACATATAGTGAAAAAACCCTACTTCCACCACATATAAAGCCACCCACTACAACAGTGCACTCCAAATTCTCTCCCTCATACCAAATATTTTTAAACTTCTATCCATTTTTAATTGATAGAGATACAGAGTTATTACTACCCAGAGTTTTATACAAAATGAAGCAAAATTATCCTCTCATAAGTGTGGAAATCTGATTCTTAAAAGGCATATTCTCAAAAGCAGCAGAAAATATTTTGCCAGCTTATTTTATATGCATATCTGTTCAAGCAATTAAAGACACCAATGTCCGGTGAAGAAGAAATGGGATACAGGCAGTAGGAAATCTGTTCCCAGATTTGGGTCTGTGCCCCCCTTTGGGCAAGTCATAACCTCTTTGTACCTCAGTTTCCCCCCATCATAAAAATTGAATATTAAGGCTCAATTACCCCAATAAACAAACTGAATTCTGGGAATGGAAAGCACTACAATCGTTTAAAAACTTGTGTTATTAATATTATATCAGAAGGAGAGACAGAAAATTAAAAAAAAAAAACAAAACAGTATTAGGTAGAATTATTTTTTGTTAATTATTGTAGCAGAGCATACAAAGGACATAACCTATAACAGCTGCACAGTAAGAGGAAAGGTCAAAGCTGGGTAGCAAATCAGTGGTAGGCAACCTTTTCTAGTTGCAGGCCAGAATGACAACTCAGGTTAGAGGCAGGTGTGTGCCAAGATCTGGCTGCTGCTGCCACCACTTCTCACTGCTGTGACCCAAGAAAAGCCCCCACTCCCATAGCCCCATGACCTGCTGGCTGGTTCTGGCCTGTGGGCCACAGGTTGCCGACCCTGCAATAAATGATAAGTCATAACTGTTCCCCACAATCCCCTCCAAACAAAGCAGAAGACAGCTTAGTTAAAAACACGGATGGAATGACATCAACCATTAGATACATATAGGCTTGGGGACACGGAGATGGAAGCCTTTTTATGTATTAAATTTTATTATCTAAAAGTCAATGGTTAGGTTGTTAATTTGACATTTAAACATGCAGACAAACTATTACAATTTAAAGGTGATACCTGATATTAATTAATCTCTCATGACCACTATGTAAAAACAAACCAATATAAAGATGATTTAAAAGAATTCTGTATAGCTTTACTTCTGAATGGTTTTTTACAGCACTCATTTATTTTATCCACCAACACTGATAACAATTAGCATATTTTTATTCATCTACCTTTTAAGGATATATATTGATTTGTTTCTTTTGGTCACAATTCAGAGCCTTTCAAGCCTACACACACACACACACACTTCTGCCATTCTTCAGTAAGACCTGCACTCAGAGAAAAGGTGGTACCTGAGCTAGGAAACTGGAAGGTACTGGGCTGCATTTGGGGATTCATGACAGGCCCAAACTGTCCTCCCATGTTTCCCATCATTCCCTGGTTAGTCAGCTTCATCTGGGAGCCATGCAAGGAGCTGTGAGAGAGGAGCTGTGACCCAGGACTGGGGGATACTGGGGAGAAAGGATTGGTGAAAGATGTTGGGGATCTAAGTCCAGTACCGTAATTTGGAGGAAATGGAAACTGCTGTGCATTTGCTTGTGGAATCCGTGGGTTGCTCATGGTTGCTGGTATACCACCAGAGGCCACCATGCTTGGTGTCATATTCAAACCCTGTCCTCTCATCATTAGAGTTCGCTGTTGCACCTGCTGTTGCTGGTGCATCTGTCTTTGCCTTAGGTGCTGACTCAGTATCTCCCTCTGCCTCTGGGCCAGCATCTGTGCATTGAGAGGTCCCTGTGGCAGAAATGACGAAAGGTATATCAATAAACAGTACTGAGTAAGTGAAACAAAAGCAGCATATATATGGGAACGACCAGTAACACTGAAGCTCCTTTCTTTACCAGACACCTAATTGGAAGGTACAAGTTCATAGCACCAGTTCTGACAGAATTCCAAAGAAAAATTCCATAACTATTAATGTTATAAATGACGTTAATACTCAAACCTTACGATTTCAAATCTTCATACATTAAGCCATTCAAACCACATCATACTTCATAGGAAAAGAACTCAGGTTAAAATGGAATTACACAAGTATTCCTCCCACACCCCTCAATAACCAAACTTCCACATAGTTTATATACATTTTTGTTTATGCACTTTGTGATTTTGAGATTTATTGTTTGCAATAAATGCTGTGATTTACTGTTTGGATTTATTATGCATTATTAGTATTGTAATTAGAGTGAAGAGCCTAACTTTTGGGAAAAATTAAGCTTGAAACAAATTGGAAAATATAAGGAATAAATACAGAAGTACTGAGAGTACCTGGTCCCTCACCTGTGTTGGTACTCCAGGCCTCAGAGACAGGTTCATGTTGGAGACACTGCTGATCTGATTTATCAGTGGCTGGCGATTCTGAAGAAACAGAACAAAATCAGAAGAAAACCAAATGGGAAATTACATTCTACACGTGTTGCAGGTTCTGGCAGAGTCATAGTTAGGTGTTATTTTTTTTGTTGTAAAAATCACATTAATGAGATATTATGCTATAGCAATTATACACCCCCCCCCATTATAAATATTATTACATTATACATATGAGTTTTCCAAATGTAACTCCTTCATAACTTCGATCTTTTAAGACCGAAACAATATTTTTCCCAAAAATAATATATTTTACCATGTTTTATTTGTATCAGTACTCAAAATATGGTGGTAAAAAAATAACAAAGGGAACAATAACTTAAAATGGTCACAAGGTGGAGATAGTGACAAGAGAAATTTTTAAGGTAGCTGACTGTCTCAATAAGCAAGCAGGTGACTATGCATCAGAAGACACCATTATAACCTTGCACAAAGGTCTAGTGAGACTAGGACTAAAAAACTATGCACATTTTTTACACCATGTAATTATAGAAAAGATAATGACAGGCTAGAAAAGTTGCAGAAGCAGTAAACAAGGAGAATATGTACCATTCTCTTGTATGAGTTAAAATATGTACTCTCCTATGGGAATTCATTCTGGCCAATACTTCTATTTCAGATTTGGAATTGAAGGTAATATATAAGACAGAGAACACATTCAGGAATAAGAATATCCAGAGCTAGTTGAAGTAAATCTATTTATGCTATGCTACACAACTGTGCTCTGACTGAACTTGTCATAGTTAACACGTAAACACGGAATACCTGCTGTGCTTGGAGTCTATGTTGAAGTTGAAGTCTCAGCTGATTTGGCTGGTTCTGCACTATACCAGTAGGCCTGAGACCAGGCCTAGTTTGCATACGCAGCGCTGGATAACCAGGTCGCTGTCCTATCGGGTGAAAGTTTGGATCCTGCATGGGTGTATAGCTACCCTGGGCCATTTGAGCCTGAGATGCATACTGTTGAGTGAAAACTGGTGCCTTTTGTTCTATTATGATGTTTGAATCCTGACTTGAGAATGTCTCTGGATCTACAGCCTGGCTCTGCAGAAACAAAAATAAGAACAGGTAGTAAAAAAAATGTAACCTTTACTATAGTATACCTACTTTAACTATGCAGCAAAAAATATATCACTGGGATTGTTTCAGTCTAAAAGCCCAACCTTCCTGCCAAAAAAATCCTTTACCCAATACATACCACTGGATCAAATTTACCCCTAAAGATAGGTACATTTTTTTATGATTGTTTAAATGAAACTTAAGATGAATTAAATTGTTTCCATAATATGTTAAGAAAGGCATGCATCTGTATTTCTTCCTTGAAGCTACATACTTCCTGCAGTCTTCTCAGTATGAACATTGCTGCACTGTGCTAGTGCTTGAGAATCTGAAAGTAAAATGACTAGAATCTATAAATAAATGGCAAGGACTTCCCCCATCATCAACTGGACTGAACTGGAGTGTAGTTGTCATCAATTAAGTTAACCTGCTGCCCCTGGGCTCCAGAGTGAGCACTGTTCCCCCCACCACTTGAGCAGTTGCTGCTGCTAGCATCTTCCAGCTCCTGCTTCCATTGCCAGCCCCTCTCCTGGGTACACCAAGACTCAGGTCCTCATGGTGCAGCATGCATGGTGTAGGGGCACCAACACAATCTGCTGAGGGAAAGGAGGGAGGAGCATGGTGAGCAAGTTGTACAGCATATGGCCTGGGGACCATGCCCCCAGCTACTCAGAAGTTGCCTCTTAACTTGAGGTAGCTGACACACTTCTATAAAATAGTCTAGACACTCCCTAATGTCTGTTTCCAGGTATAATCATTTGTAATCCACCTTGTGAATCCAATTGGCTGGAGGTTAAATACTCTAGTGAAGACAAGACCTTATACTCCTTTAAAATCTTTGTATTAGTAAGTAATATTTTTAAAATCTGAAATTGGATAGTTTCCTGTACATTTGTAAAATGCTTAAAATCATTTCCATAGAGATACTTCTTAATAAGACATGCATGTACTACTTCAACTAAAGTATTACTTTTTACACTTGTTCTTTAGCAGTACAGTTGTAGCTATTCAGCCCTCTCCTCCTCTTTCTTTGGCAATCCCTCACAATTAAGGATGATTGTCTTCTATGATCTTCTTATCTGTGGGTCTAAAGATGGCTGATGAGGTCTATCTGGGATCGAGAGATTCTACTGCACCTCGGATATGTGTTTCCATGTGGGTTGGATGGTGCTGGATTCTTGGTTTGGTCTGTGACATGCCGTTTATTGTCACAGAAAAGCTCATGCTTTTACATCTCCTTGTTGTTGTTGTTATTGTGAGGTTTCAAAGTACTGAGATCCCTGTAACACTCTCCTTCTATTTAAGGCAGTCCTGGGGGACAGTCTCCCATGAGCTGACATCAATGTTACATTTTTTAAGTTGGCCTTGAGGACGTCCCTGGAGTGTTTTCTCTGCCTCCTCAGAGTGTATGCCTTGGCTAAGCTTGGAGAATAAAACTTGCTTCAGGAGGCTGGAGTCGGACATCCAGATGACATGGCTGGTCCAACAAAGTTGATGTTGGATGATCATCACCTCAATACTTGTGGTGTTTGCTCGCAAGAGGATACTAATGTCAGTGCATCTGTCTTCCCATTGGATTTGGAGAATCTTTTGTGGGCAGTGTTGATGGTACTTCTCCAACATCTTTAGATGTGTCCTGTATGTTGTCCATGTCTCAGCTCCATACAGCAAGGTGGGAGCCATGATTGTTTGTTAAACCATGAGCTTGGTTTCAGATCTGATGTCACTATCTTCCAGCACCCATTTCTTCAAGTGTCCAAGGGCTGCACATGTACACCTGAGGCAACACTGGATTTCTTCACTGATGTCAGTCTTCTGAAAGAGATGGCTTCTGAGGTACAGGAAATACTCAACATTCTCCAGAGTCTCACCATGGATCTGGATTACTGGAGCTGGGGACTGTTCATTAGGAGCTTGCTGGTGGAGATATATGATAGTTTTGACTACTGAAATAAATGTTAATCAAAATCGTCTCTAATGAAGCACTGCAATGTGCTCAGTGTCATACCAGATATCCATAGATGGATTTTTCTTATGTCCAACTCAGGACTTTATGAGCTGTCTTTTATAGCTAGAGTATTTTACAGATAAAGAATCAGATATAGGGAAAGAAAAAAGGTCATACATGACACACTGAGTTATTTCAGTAGGTACTACTCTCACACAAAGTGGGGAGAGAGATGAATGGCTGCATATTACTGAGCCACAAGCACAAATGTGTCCGTCTCAATGTTACAGACAATGTTACAGACTTGGCTATCTTAATGTTACGGTCTGATAATGCACCTTGAATTAGAAATTAGACACAAAACTGATCAAGTATCAGCATATAATTTTTCCTAAGCCTTTTTTATATTTCTATCATGTTAAATCAACATTGTGTGGTATTGTAATTGAGAAGAACCAACTGAAAGTTAACAGGAATTGTAGGAAAGGGGAGAAAGCCAGAAGTTTAAGTACTTTGGGCATATGTAAGGATTTTTCTATCCGTAAACCTACAAGGTTTTAGGTGGTTGTGGTAAGAACACTTTTTGTTTTACAAATTTATAAATTTGTTTTATAATACAAATATGATGTAAATGCAATGTAATTTTTAAGGCCTCACACAATTTTTCCTACTGATCAGAATCTTAAATCATGTTATTTTCCAAACTGCCAAAAGTCTGTGCATGTAACATGAATTTTCATCTCCTTGACCTTCAGGGGATTTCATCCTTTAAATGTATATTTAGAATTCATTAGTATCAATTATACCTGGCTAACCAGTTCTGGTATTCCTAGAGCCCTGTCAATTTCTTCTAGGCCATCAAAATTTCTTAGTGCCATATAAAGCTGATCCAGGAGAGTCCCCTCATCACTTGGTGACTCTGATGAAGGATGATTACACAGCAAGTCATCTGGTGAGCTGCCAAATGGTTGCCTGTGAAAACATGAATATAAGATGAGTAAACAGCTGCTGGAAGAAGAGTACTTAATTTAGATAAAGGATTATTTCTCATAAATTGAGCTAACAAGTCCCATACTACAGGTGGCAACTATTTCCACAGCTGCCAATTCTGCTTGGTAATCTCTGAATGGAAAATTTAGTTCCCAAACACCTGAACAGCTGACAAGTTACCAAGACTAAAAGTAACAAAGGGAGATGCAAATACAAAATAGGATCAAAGAAATCAGGAAGTCGGTGTAAAATATATTTGTCAAAAGGCAGAAACAAGACTAAACAGAGAGAAAATGAATGTTTTTTGTTTTTTTGTTTTTTGTTACTAGTGTTGAAGTAATGTTGCAACTGTAATGGTCCAGGAAATCTGAGAGAGGCAAGTATTTCTAGGATGATTATAAGATACAAAAATTCTTACCTTTTGCATTATTTTACTAGGAACTCCAAATTACACAGGCTGGAGAAAAATACTATTACCAAGAGACAGGAGAAGCTTACTCCAAAAGGAAGCATCCTTAAGAACGGGAGGACACGTAACCACTACTATTGGCCTCACTTATCACACTACTCATGCAAAGACTCACCTTGCCAAGACAAGGAAGCCTTTCTTTTACCCTATTACAGAGAGGGCCAGTGGAGCCTCTGAAGCTGATCACCTTTGCTGGTAGCCAATCCACATTTTTGCACACTCATCTTCTTCCCTTCCCCAGTCTAAAAAGTCTGCAATGCAGGGACTTGCAGACATATCCAGAAAGTCTTATTTCCTTTCAAGTTAGAGTCCACAGCATCTAACTTCTAGGTGCCCAGGCTCCCTCAGGAAGGTACCTGGGCTCCCTGTACAGTGCTAAGTGAAATGGAGGCTCTTCAGAAGGATTATGCAAAAAAACCCCTATACACTAAGCAGTGAGCCACCAGAAGCTTGGGAACACTAAGCACAGAGGTGTGTCTGTACTCTCACTTCTCTTTCTGGGATGTCATTTGTGGTAGTTTTCAGATCCAAATCTGACAAGTTGGAACGAGGTATCCAGCTGATCAGACTAGGGCATTTCTAGCCACGTACAGAAAACAGAACTGGAGACATCCATGGAAACTTCTGGTCAAACAGGGAGGAGACTAGGGAAAGAACTTCCTGGGGCAACAGCTGTGGAACAAGGGTGTCAGGGTTCCTAGAATTCAAACCCCTACTCATGGTGCCCACAGGCAGAGGGGCCAGGCTTTCGGATTACCAGGAGACCAGCTATGCACCTGCTCAAGCTCAGGCTGGGCCCTCCCAGGAGGTCCCTAACAGAGGATCAGATGACACGGAAGAACCAGTAGGGGCCACAAGCTATAAATAAAACCCTCCCACTTCCTACAGAGTCTTGACCCTGAAACAGTATTCTAAGTACCTGTTACAGATCTCCTTCCCCGACTCCTGTATTCCTGCTGCTGTCTGGAACCTGTGAGAACCCCTGCCACACTCCTATTTTGCCTCTGCTTTGGACCCTCTTACCCTGTCTTTAGCTTTGCTCCAGGCTTCTTCTTGCCTTGGACTTTACTTCCTGCTTACCCAATCCTGTGTATGGGATTCCCTAACACCTAACCTTAACCACAGAACCTCTTGACCTGAGGTGTGATGCACTAGACTTAGATCGACACATGCAGTATTGTGACCCCTGGCTTTAGTTTCTGGACATATGATATTTGTTAACCCTTCTGAGCCCTGAACTCCCATGTCCAGGTCATACCTGTGACAAGGGATTGTAATTTTGGTACCCATTTCAGGTGCTTAAATTCTTTTTTAGACTCTCTATAACAGGTATCCCATACACAAAAAAATCTAAAATACAGACAGATTTACAGACTAATGTGAACAGACCACACAGAGTACGAGGTGTGTTGACACTGCAAGATTTATTATTCTACATGTTGTATAGAAATGTCCTACCCCAGATAATTAGACACAATGTCAAGGTTTGTCACTCAGCAGGGAGATAATGCTGAACCTCTTGGGCTGTCTCTGACAATGCATACAGCTTGGAGAAGACATAAAATACTTCCTTGGAACTCTTGACTTTCATAATGTACTAGGTATTATTTGCCAATGAGAAGCTAATCTACTGGCAAAAGGGTGGGGAAAGCTAAAAGATTGTTCGGTATGCGCTGGAAAAGAAAATATGTATTAAGGAAGATGACAAAAGATTATGTCTTGTCATCTTCCACATTCACTGAATAAATTATAAAAATACAAAATAGCACACATACATATAATTTTACATCTTTTAACCACTGTACAAGAAAAAAAACTAATCAATGACATAAAAACAAAATTCCTAACCTTTCCCAGAAATTAACTGATGACAAGAAAATAGGGAAAAATTTCACTTCCTTTGCTAAGCTAATGAACAACTTAAAAAGTGACTTGTAACACAACACTGCCCTACATATATATATAGTCATTAGCTTAGCAAAGGAAATGAAATTTTTCCCTATTTTCTTGTCATAATTAAATTTCAGGGAAAGGTTAGAAATTTTATTTTATGACAACAACAACAAAAAAAAAAAAAAAAAATCAGGAATTGTTACCATTTTGGATGTCAAATACCTAGAAGCCCTCACAGCTTCTGTTTATTCTTCAAAGTCCATAATTTTTGGTAGATATTAATTAATGTTTAACTCTTGTCTAAAACACTATATATTATTTTCTGATGACTTAAGTTTGTAATAAACTGTACGATACATGATTCCTGAAAATAATCAGATTATAAACCATCCCCAACTTAAATCTAGTTTGTCAAACTTGTCAACTTCTTTATTCTGTAGAGATCATTACATATACAATATATACACTTATATACAATACCATAAATATTATGAAACCCAATCCATCATCAAGAGATGATGAAACAAGTTAACCTAATGAAGGAGAATTGGCACATAATGACAAAGCAATAAATCATTGTATAATTGCAATGTGTAAGACAGTTTGACTGCTTTAAGTAACGTAAAGAACAGCAAAAGCTAGGGTTTATACAAAACAAGAAGCTAAATCTAAACTCCAATGCTAAATGTCTCTCATAATACTACAGTTAAAGCTCTCAATATGCATCCGTCTACCACCTAAATTAAATTTAGTAGCAAACTACTGAAACCAAATAACATTATTTGTCACTATTACTGTATTCATTCAAGTATCAGACAGTCCTGAATACAAGATGACTCTCCTCCAGTAATTAGATTCTATATATGGAAGATTTGTGAATTTATAATTGTCCACATATAGAATCTAATTATTTGGAGGTTTGCTTCGAATTTGTTCCCTCCCACCAAATGTTTCGACAGGGAAAATAAATCTGGTGGAGTCAGACTGCCCTCTGCAACATGCCTCCCCCCCACCCCCATTTCTTTCCCTTGCAGTCCTCCTCCTCTCCGCCCCACCCCGTCAGAAGTGAGGGGCAAAATTGAAAAAAATGGCTTTGAAATAAACAGCACAGGTACTCCATAAACACACTTTTGAGCAGCGCTTTTTTATCTATTTAAACATAGTACATGCAATGCATAACATTAGTTCCAAGACAAAAGGCTCATGATTTACCATACAAGTCATTGGGCTGGGCAGACTCAACAGCAGAATCAACATCTTTTCGTGCCACGGTGACCCCCACATAGCTCAGCACTGCTCAGTATGTGGGTGTACTCCAGATACCCCTCACAAAAGATCCAAGTGCTCTCATGACTGGAACCACGTGTTCTTGTCACAAGTTCTGGGATCCTCCAAAAATGTATATGTAGATGAGGCGCAGAGCAACTTGCTCTCACTCCACCTCATAGAGAGTGGGGCCACGCTAATCATATGCGACAGGCTGAGAGGGAGTTTAGGTAAACTGCTTGGGGCCCTGTTTGGTGATGTTTGCCAGACATTAAAGGTTGGTGAAGACACAGGAATCAATGGAAATAGGAGAGAAAGACTCAACTGAGCTCAGCTGTAGGAGTGAGGTAGAAGTTGAAAAATATTGGGTGGAGTGGCTCACCATGACATGAAAAAGAGTTGGCATTGAATGCTACGGGCACTAGCATATATCTTATGCATAAGGGCTGGCCTAGCCTATCCTTATGGTAGAGTCCCATCAGCATCCCAGCATTTTTGGCTAAGGTCACATGTAGCACTGCTACACCTAAAGGATTCCAAGGTCTTTCTAAATCTTGGACTCTTCCCTTCCCCCCACAACCATATCCTGCATCTCTCCTGTAACTGTGCGTCTCCAAACTACCTCCTTACTTGAATACAGTATTGTTGCGTGGGGTCTCTTGTATACTATTTGCTATGAAAGCGTCATGCCCCCTCATCGCTGGGCTTAGTTGGCTGCATGCTTCTTATGCAACTTAGTTGTGTTCACACTCCTAAACCCCACCCTCTATCATGTAACCCCTCACTCAGGTCCTCTGTATTTCCTTATGCCTCAATATTTTATCATTTTTGGCACCACAGCAGAGAGTCAGGGCTTGCTCTAGCCCTCTTGGTGCTGGCCTGGTATTGCAACACATCCAGGCCTAGTGTCAGTTCCCTGTGGGGGGAACACCTGCCTTTTTTTTTTTAAGGGCACCACAGAAAAAGAAAAAAGGTTCTCATCGGCATGTTTGCCCAATATGGCCCACGCATTTTATAGCCGTGCTCAGTGTTCGCTGCGTTTAATCAGCTTCATAAGCTGGTTTCCATTACTGAACACATGTTGCTTTTGACAGCTGTTTAATGACAGACAACGTATTTAATGAAGTTTCCTTGTACGTGGATGTAAGACGAGAAGCTTCCCGCCTCCATTGCTATTTAGGGAAAAAACTACGTTATATTTAAGAAACTTTAGAATCAAGGGCAATCTCTTTTCTGGGCTCAAAACTGCCAGAAGTCTACAATATGCAAAGAGTCGCCTATGTTAACTGAGGTGCTTGATACCTAGCATAACTGTCCCTTTAGTTTGTAAAGTCCTTGGGGTAAGGAGTCTGGGTGAAATCTGAAATTGACTGAAGTCAATGAGAGTTTTCTTACTGACTAGAAAGGTGCCAGGTTTTCTTGTGGTCTCTCTTTTGGGTTCTGGAAAGAACCATGTAGATAATATTACTAGATGATCTTCCTTCTTCCAGATCTCCAGTTTTGACTCCAAAGTAAAAGAGGCTATGGCCAGCAGAGTTTGAAAGTCTGCACTTTCCTGCATAGTCACTTGCTAAATGCATGAACATGTTTCTTGCTTATGGACCCTCTTGCAGTAATCATTGTGGTAATCTATTGTTATTAAATTATTAAGCAAATATGCCCTTTCAATACAATAAAATGTACTAGAAAGGAAACAAACATTATGCATGTTCCCCATTCTGCTTACTGCATAATTAGCCACTATTAGGATAAGCCCCCCACCCCAATATTTACACCCTGATCCCTATTACAAAAGTGCTGGAATAGGCAATAGCATAACTGTAAGTGGGAGATGGGGGGCACAAGCCCCAGTGCTGATTATGATGTGTGCTGAAACAGGTTGGGGTAGGGGTGTGTGGAATTAAAGGGTCTATGCTGTTTGTCTAGCAGCTGTGGGTTCAAGTTGTGTAGAGAGGGACCTGGGAGCCACGAAATCACATCAGGGAAGCTCTCAGGTCCTGCAGGTAAGCGATGTGGCAGAAAGAAGCCCCCCCCCACACTTGGGAGGTTTTTTCTTCATTCAGTATGCCATTCAACGGCACATTCTGGGGGTGTGGGTAGGCAAGCAGGTTAACTCCTTAGCTGGGGGACACCTTTCCCCATAGCTGCCAGGACTCTAGAGCTTCCCTGGCTTCACTCTGGTTTCCTTCCTTTCTCTGTGGAGCTGCAGCCCTGCAGCTGTCAGGACCTTAGAGACACCTGGCCTTCACCCTGGCATCCTGGACACAAGTATGCTCCTGGGTGACCCCATTCCAAATTTTCCCAGAGTGAAAAAAGAGCCCAAAGCACTTCTGGGAACAGGCAATAAGCTCTACACAACAGTACAAATTACTACTGGAAACTGAAGTTGGTACAAAATACAGTGGCCTGCTTAGTCAGCTGAGCCTTTTGCCAAAAGTATATCCAATGTACAGAAAAAGTGTTCTATCAGTTAGAACACTTGACCAGAAAGATGGAGACCTGGGTTGTAGACCCCCTCAGCTGGTCATGATGCCCACTTTGTAACAAGGAGAACTGGGTTAAAGCTCCTTGCTGCTAGGTTTATTTATGGTTTTTAGGGCAGTAACTATACAATGTTACATATATACACTGTTGTATGACAAGACTGGAATCCTCTCTCTCCTTCTGGTATCATGGATCTTCCATTCTTGGGTGCCCAAAGGCCAGTTTCAGTTGAAGGAGGTGGGTGTAGAGTGCCCACACTGGCCGCGACCACATGAGAGTGGACATTTGGTTCCTGGAAGACAACTAATAGCAGGACACCTTGTGCTACTGCTAGATGTCCCTGGGAAATGCTTGTGCCACGTGACTTCTGGCAGGTTACCCTGGGTGGGGTAGGGGAGGCTGGGGCCAGTAGTGGACTGGCCCCAGCAACCTTACCTGGGGTTTTGGGGGCCTCCTGGGGCTGCAGCAGTGGTGATCCTACCACTCAGAGTCTGGCTGACACCTGAAGTGGGGCTCTGGTCAGCCATGTGTGTGCTCTGCCATGTGCGCTACTAGGCTTTTTATTTCTGCTGTTTCTTTTCCCCCAGGATACTCAGGGGGTCAAAGAAACCTCTCACACTACTCTCTTGTAGCGCAGAGAACAGCTGAATGTGTGGCATGTGGCACTGCAGACACGTTTGAGGCACCACATACCATACAGTCACAGTTATCTCGATACAGCTACTTAGTCTATTGTATAGCTTGCTGGTTTGGGGACTCTTCTGTCAGTCTGAGTTAGGTATAGGCTTTGAGCTCCTAATGGGAGGCCCTTCTGGATACCTAGGGTAAGCTGAGGTGCAAGAATATGAATTGAAATGGAGCTTAGGAGTTAGGTCTACTACCTGAATTTGCTTCAGAATAGGTTTAGAAGCTTTAGTATGGCTTTCTAGGTTTTTTTTAACATCCGTAACTAAGGTGCCTAATGTATTTTATCGATATTGGTGCACGGCCTATATGAATCACTCCTTGAAACCCGAGTATTCACACTCTACCAAAGTCTCATTTAGGCATCTAAGGAACCAAACTGAATGCTGGCTGTGGAGATTAGCATTATGTAAACTATTTGAAAAACACATTTAAAAAAAGGGGGAAAGCAACAGAAAAGGCTAGCAATGAGGCTAACTTAATATCTTTTATGGAAACCTTCAGTAAGAAACTGAAGGTTTTTCAGGTGTTCATGTCTCTCTCAAAATCCACTTTTTTAAACTGTTTCTTACTAATTTCTCCTTGTGTACTCCTCCATAGTTTCTACTTAATACACCCAAACATACTTAATTCATTTGCAATATTATTCAAACCAGTTGAATATTTGTCTTTCCCCTCTTCCACCTATTGCCCGTCATTGGGGACCCATGTTTACCCTTAAAGTATAAAGTCTTCGAAGGCACAAAATACTGTAGATATCCAAATCCAAGTTGACTTTGAATTTAAGATAACCCTCCATAATTAGATTCTATGCAAGTAAAATTATATATTGGATTGTCTTAAATTCATCCCAACAAAGTAGGAGTGGGGAGGAGGGAGGGATCACATCCCCACCCCTGCCTGTCCCCACACTGCCTGCATCTGGTTCTTCCCCTGCCACTTGTCCCGCACATCTCATCCCTGCCCCTCCCAGTGCCTGTGCCTGCCCCGTTGTAGCTGTGATAGCCCAATAAATATGCAAGTCAAGGATTTTTGTGGTATCCATCTATATATGGTCCAATGGATTATATTACCCACAAATATTCTTGCCACTCACAAATACCAGTAAAAACATGTTTGGTACTACTTGAAACAGAATGGGAAAGTCTGAGCATTCTAAGAAGGATGCCTCAATTTCACTTTGCTTTTCTTTTTCAGTTCTTTACAGGATTTTATCTTAATTAAAACACATACACACATGTGCACATACACACAGACATCCCTCTACAGAGAGGTGAAATCAGACCTATACTAGAAAAAAAAATACGCGTCTTATAGCAACAGACAACAATGTTGTAGAGTAAGCCATTAGTGCTAAGACAACCCTACCATCTTTTTACACACACCCCTACTATTTTTCATGAGATAATGGTAAAAAGACATTCTGTCCACATCAAATGCTTTCCACTACGTGTTCACCTGCAGCACTGGTGATAGTTGGAGTAATATGGATATATCAATCCTAGTGCATACAAGGCCTGAATCAGCAAAACAGCGACGGGAAGTTGAGTCACTACTGTGTGTTGGTAGGCATGTTCACTTTTCACAAGCTGAAACTGACAATCCTGTTCCTTGGAAATGTGTAATGCACACATCAAATGATTTTGCTTTCCCTTTAAGATCATACTATATGGACCTACAGTTTCCTGTAGAATATGATGTTTAGATTTGCTACTAAAAACTCACCTGTTCTGATTGCTAAAAGTTGCCTGATCTATAGGCAAGATGCTGTCTGGCCACGGTGCAGTCTGATTTGGAGGGGCTGGCTGTTGGCTATATTGAGGTCCCCCTATATTCATCTCCAATTCAGAGGGCCCTAAGCAAGGAAAAACAATCAGAAAACATTTATGACAGTGGAAGGTCACCATTATGCTGTTACTTCTTGCTTTGAAATACAAGTGACCCTAAGCATCCAATATATAAGCTATATTCAAATGTACTTACTTTGGCACTGACCTAGTACAAAATAAGTGCTTAAAATCTCTCTTTTCTTTTAGGACCTTATTTCTTATGAAACTAGAAACTACAGAGCAGCTGGAGAAAATCAAAACCTGGCCACATGGTTAACATTAAAAATGAACAGTTCACCTATGTTTGCCCTTGTTGAATGGATTTTTTTCATTGGGAAGCATCTAACTTGCAGAACACAATTTTAATCAAGTTTGTAACTAATGCTAGCTGTCACCTTCTACTTCATGATCTACAACCCAGTAAATTGAAATGACAACTACAATAGGGCTTACCCATATTCATGACCTGAGATTGTAGCATCTGTCTTGGGGCAGGTTGGCTGCTGGGTCTCAGAGGAATGCTGGCTGTTGGGTTACGTATCATGCCTCCTTGGATTGGCCTATTCATGGCACTGGTTGTAGCAGCACAAGTTACCCTTACAGCAGAACCTGGGGCTCCCCACTCTCCAGATGTCATGGCAGGCCGAGGGGTATTGCCACCAATCATTCCTGTACAAAAGCCAAACAAAGTGAGACACAGATACATGCCTTGAAAACAACTCCAGCTGTTCCCATTGGTTAATAACCTTAATATTCAAAGATAAAAAACACAGGAGTCTGTTGAGTTACTTGGAGCTAGCTATATCACAACTGATTGTCCAGATGTGCGACTCTACAGACTCATGCATTACGCTGTTCAGCCAGGGTAAGCATTAAAGAATTTACATGAAGGTGACCCTTTTATCATTTCTGAAAGCTGTTAAGAGCAAATGTTCCCATATGTACTCCGCAACAGGTGCTGAGGGTGTGTGGATAACTCTGACTTCCTTCCTCAGGAAATGAATCACGTTTGCTGGTATACATGTCAACGCTTTACTTTCCAAGTGCCGGGTAAGAATATGAAGATTTGAGCAACAATAGGTTATTCAGATACATGGTATAAAATAAAGATGTAAACATTAATTCACATTTAACACACACCTTTAAATAAGCCTTGTCATTCACAGTCATTAGCCCCCCTAACTACAAGATTTACTCAGACAAGCTTAAATCAATAAAAAGGTAAAGGGGAATTACTCAGAGGAACTTTCCGATTCTTGTAGAAGCTCATTACGGTTATACTAGGGGAAGTCCTCCTACATCTACTGTAAACAACTGATAAAATTTATTTACACTTGGAATTTACTAGCTTATGGTATAGTACTAGTATGGTACTTAAAATAATACTTGAATAATACAGCACCGAAACAATTTTCAATTTTGTATAAGTATAGGAACATAAGGACGATTTGTTCAGATTCACTAATTTGATACTGTAACATCAGTTTGCAACACTAATTTTACGGGATGCTAAAAATAATTACTCAAACTCAACTGTGCAATAAGAAATACTTAGGGAAAAATCTTTTTTTTCTGACTCTGTAGGCAACCAGGTTTCAACCCGAAATGCAAAATTTGCTTCAATATGCCCTGTTTTCTTTTTACTCTAACTATTCTGTCGGCTACAAGATATTGCAAACTAAGGTAAATGGCAGGGGTACATATATAATACACAATATTGAGGTAAGCAGTTACCCTGAGAGCCTATAAAACAATCTCTATACTGCTCTAAAAGCAGCGTATACTTTAATTGATGGCTCAGTAATACAATACCCATTTTCTGATACTGATGCAAAATAAACACGTAACTGACAGTTGGCATTTTACAAGGTTTACAGCATCTCACTATTCAAAATTCACATTGCAATTTCATACCTTTATATTCTAAAATATGAAGTAACTGACAAGCAATTATGATAAAATACTTCTGATAATTCTGATACAATTCTAAAACATTTCTGATAATTCTTTGTATATTCTTTGGTATCTTTGTAAGTTTTAAATGCAACAAAGAAATCAGTTATTATAGTCATAGCTCATTATTGTCATGGCACAGTCAACAGACAAACTTAAAACAGGTAAATTCCTTTCAAATTTCCAGTGCTTCAAACAAGACTGTGTTACAGACATCAGAAATTAAAATCCACAAACCCCAGGTTTTTTGGTTTTTTTTTTTTGTTTTTTTTTTTATACTTAAAGTGAATTTTAATATTCACGAAAGAAGACTGACTGACAACATTAGAGACTGAAGTTTTCTTTTTAAAACACAGAACATGCATAGTATGGGCAGCAAGATCACTAGTGTGCCTGAAATCTCGTTCTGGAGGCACAACTTCTGTGGTGGAGAAGACAGGTAATTCTCTGTGCTCATTTAATTCGTGGCCCCAAAAAGTGCCATTTTAAGTACATATACATGCCTACAAAAAGAAAGGACTGAGACCACCAACTCATTTCACATAGGACACTGAAGAAAAAAACATTTATTTTTTAAAACCAAATTTATGCCATACTTGAACCTGGAATGCTGATGTGAATAACCCTGTAACCCACTATAAAGCCACTGAATCTTTAAATACTTTTTCATGATGAGCGAAAGATGTACATTTGGGGACTGGTTAGTGAACAAACACTCAGAAGTAGCCTGGGAGCAAAATTAGTGCGCCAACAAGTAACTGCCCATTACACAGAAAAATATGCTGACATTTACTGTGCAAATAATGTTTGATTAGACTTAGATAAACAGTGCACGCATATGCAGTGATCTCACATTGATTATGGCACACACAATGTAGACAAAAAACTAACAAACATGGAAGACACTATTTAACATTTACCTGCGTTATTGTTTCCTAAAGCTCCTTGATTTCCAATCATACTGCCCATCATTCCTGGCTGAGGTATCACTGAATATGGACTACTATTTCTTATAGGAGGGAAATTTCCTGCACCTGTTGGGCTTTGCAGTGTAATGTCAAGTGGTAAATTCTGGTTTGGTAATAACCTGCTCAGCTGCCCTGCCCGTGGGTTATTAAAAGCTAGACAGAGAAAGAAGACAAAAACAAAAGAAGTTGCTGTAAAATTAAAAAAAAAAAATACAGATAGAAGGGTAGAAATACACTGCTTAATACATAAACCACTCTATAGCTATGAGTGATGTCTCACCCCAACATCACTGCAAAAAGCAATACAGTTCTTTAAAATGGTACAAACATAATCCATTACCATAAATAGTAATTAACATTTTAAAACACAAGTGATATGACTTAAAATATTTCACTGAAGTACAACTATAGCATATATGCATCACCAGGTGATAGGTTATCATTGGCAATTAACCTGATTTCTTATCCCATGACTTAGCATGGGAGGTTCAGAATTGTGGAATTATTTAAGTTTCATAATTTTCCCCTCATAAACTGTGTCCCTGAAGAAGATACCAAGATAAAACCGAGGTTGTATTTCGTTCTTCATAATATTTTTACTTTCCTTACTTATCTAAATTCTAAAAATGTTTGCCAAGAACAAACATTGGCACTTGCAGGATTCAGTAACAATCATTTCAGAGTCAACGCTTGGGGCTCTCTTATGGAGGAGGAATCCTGGTTTTCTCTGATTTAAAAAAAAAAAAAAAGCCCAATTTTTGGTTAAAATAACCAAAAAGATTTATATATTAGTGATGTTTCATTTTAATTGTGGATAAATGTGGATTTGGGGTTCCTTTTTTTTTTTTTTCTTCCCCAACTGAAAATTGGAGATTTTTTAAAATCAGAGAAAACCAGGATCCCCGCTTGTGAGTGACAATGTGGTTACTTGGAAAGTAGATTTTTTTAAGTTGACTTCTCCCTACAATTTCTCCTTACTTGATCAATTACATTTGAATTTAAAGAGATTCAAAAACATTTGCCTTCTTTAAGAAATCAGTCTGCTTTTTTCTTTTGAGGCCAATTTTAAGGGCATTTTTGTTTCTAACATCAGCTTCAACAGAAAAAAGTACAAATGGCATTTATTAGAAAGCCTAAAATTTGCCTCTAAAGGAGAAAGCAAGTGTTGGAAAACTAGGAATTTTCTTGAGTGATCGCCAAGTAGATAACAATGGTTTTCTAGCATCTCTCACTTCCCAAACATAACCAGCTTGCTGTTCCTTAGGTACCGATTAGCTACACTAAGCTAGTTTAAAAAAACCAACAAAAAATGTTGGTTTCTTACTTGTCCTTCCACTTTATTTTCATAGAATCATAGAAAAATAAGGTTGGAATGCACTGGAGGAGGTCATCTAGTCCAATACTCTGCTAAAAGCAGGACCATCCCCAACCAAATCATTCCAGTCAAAGCTTTGTTGAGCCAAGCCTTAAAAACCTCAAAGGATGAAGATTCTACCACTTCTCTAGGTAGCTTGTTTCAGTGTTTCATCACCCTCCTCGTGAGATAGTTTTTCCCAAAATCCATCTTAAACCTCTCTTGCTGCTCCTTGTTCTGTCATCTGCTGCCACTAAAAACAGTTTAGCTCCATCCCCTGTGGAACCCCCTTCAGGTAGTTATAAAGGCTGCTATCAAATCCCCTCTGTCTTCTCTTCTCCAAACTAAATAAACCTAGTTCCCTCAGCTTCTCCTTGTAAGTCACATGCCCCAGCCCTCTAACTATTTTTGTTGCTCTCTACAGGATTCTCCAATTTGTTCACATCCTTCTTATAGTGGGGGACCCAAAACTGGACATAGTACTCCAGATGTGGTCTTACCAGTGCAGAATAGAGCAGAATAATTACGTACCTCCATCTGCTGGCAACGCTTATACTAATGCAGCCCAGGATGCTGTTAGCCTTCTTGGCAACAAGGGCACACTACTGACTCAACGCCCAGGTCCTTTTCTGGAGAGCTGCTCCTTAACCAATCAGTACCCAGCCTGTAGCAGTGCATGGGATACTTCCATCCTCAGTGCACGACTTTGCACTTGTCCTTCTTGAACCTTATGAGATTTCTTGTGGCCCAATACTCCAATTTGCCTAGGTCACTCTGAATCCTAGCCCTACCCTCCAGCGTATCTACTACTCCCCCTAGCTTGGTGTCATCCGCAAACTTGCTGAGGGTGCAATCTACCCCATCTTCCAGATCGTTACTGAAGGTATTGAACAAATTTGGCCCCAAGACTGACCACTAGGGCACTCCACTTGATAACAGCTGCCAACTAGACATTGAGCCATTGATTACTACCTATTGAGACCAACAATACAGCCAGCTTCCTATCCACCTTACAGTCCATTCATCCAAACCATACTTCTGCATCTTGCTTGTAAGGCAGCCATGGAAGATGGTATCAAAAACCTTGCTAAAGTGAAGATATATTATGTCCACTGCTTTCCTTGCATCCCAAAATGCCATACAACAAGAACCTCCTGTATTTGTTGTTATTGTTTAAACTGAATGACATATACTCCCAGCCATCATATCCTGAAACTTCATACTTTGTTTGCTTACCAGAGGGACTGATAATCCCCTCTGATTTAAGATGGGGTTAAGCAGGCACCACGAAGTCTAACCCAAAGCTTGACATATCATGTAGGCAGAGAAAGCAATCATGAATGTAGCTTTATAAGTAGCCAGTGATCCTAAAGTGGAAAACCTGGGAGCCAGGAATGACAAGGCAGGTAAGTGATTATTATGCTCAGACTATATGTCTATCATTAACAGCATGACGTTTTGATGGAGTTTTCTTTCTGAGAAAAAATGTAGGAATGCTTCAAATTCTAGCCACCACAGTTTATCTATAAAATGAATTATCAAAATGTTCATTAGTATGATAATGTAAAATCCTCAGCAAAACATTTTATATAATTTGATACAATTTAACACCAATTCTGTTAGCTCTGTTTGTGTATACATGAAGACAAAAAAAGAACAACCCATGGACTATTTTACTGCACGTTTTCCCTACATGCTTTAAATAGCATATTTATGCAAATGACCCCATTGGAATGGGACACTAATGCAAGACCAAACTAAGACAAATCACATTTTGGGTTTATGACCTAATTGAGTAAGGGAAGCAGAGCTTCTGCCTTGTTTCTGAAACTGCTGGTCAATACCCAGCACAACTTTTTGGGGCTCAGAACTGCTTTGCTGTTGTATTAACGGGAGCTGTGGAAACAGATTTTAAAAGTACATATGTGAGTGTGTTTCCAAGATTCCTATCACAATTTAACATAGCCTTAAAAAGAATAATTAATTATTTTATTTATATGACAAAGTAGAAGCAAGTAAGTGCACAATTGTCTAATGTTCCTAATTTTCTAGAACTTTGGTGCTATGTAAAGTTTGAGCAAGTCATTACAAATTCATGATCTGATTAAAAAAGCTGAAGAAAGTGGGAAGTCATAAGCAGCCTTGCTTACAGGACTGCCATTAAAGGAAAAGAACAAAAGATGTGTAGTCTTTTCTTCTGGATGCCCATTTTGAAATACCTTAAAGAACAATTAAGTTAGGGACCCAAGAACTGAAGCAGGAAAATCACTAGCCACTTCTGAAACCTTTCACTTTGGGTGGCAGAAAAATTTTGGAAATGAGTCACCCACCCTCATTAAAAGAAGACAGATAGAAGGAAGCAAGGTGAGCCAAGGCAGACAGTTAATTCAGGAAAAGCAGCTGTCTAGACCACATGGGACAAGATTGTTAGGCCAGGTCTCCCACAGAATTTAGAAAGTTTTTAGTATCAACTCTAGTCTAAGGAGAATATTTAGCAGTTTTCTTCTTAAACTGTTCTACTTCTACCTTTATTTTTACATTTGTGTCTTACTACCACACCATTATTTGGGGGTGGGGAAGAAGGGAGACACCAATATTTTAATCGTAAATTGCTAGTTCGTTAACATGATTACTCTAAAAAACTCTGTCAACTTGAAAGAGAATCAACTAAAAAATGAGTTTGAATTTAATTTAGAAAAAATCCCAATACAGCTTTTTGTTTCCCCTTTACTATAAGAAACAATAAAAACAATGTAGAATATAATGTCAAATGCATAAAAAGTAACAAACTGTGATAACATAATATTATCATTATTTATATTGATATCAAGTGATACTTTGTCAGATGCACTTATTTTGAGAATTTCTTTCTATGTCCTCAAAAGAAGTCTTTCAGCACAGTGCAACACTCTGGTTACAGAGTATCCCACCTACATTTATGACAGGGATGGGCAAAATACAACCTGCCTTGCCAAGGGATTTGGTCCAGCCTACAGTGGGTCCCTTGGTCCTGCCCAGCCCAGGCACAGGGGGCAGCCTGGGTCATGGTGCCAGTGACCAGCCCTGCCACCCCTGGGTGCGCAGCACGGTTCTGGCTGCCACTGCCAGGAGACCCAGCCTCGCTGCCTGGACAGCCATGGGGTCCACCCCATACCCACCACAGTGTGGTGAGCCCAATTGGATGGGGCCACAGATAGGCAGGGAGCAATGTTCAGGAGTCAGACAGGTGGGCAGGGGCAGGGATAGCGCAGGGCCAGGCAGAACCGTGATCTGCTACCTTCATGGCCCTGCAACAGGCACAGTTTCTGCAGGCAAGGGCATGTAGGGAGTGGATCATGGCTTTGCCCTGGGCCCAGGCCCCATCCTGTCACCACACCAAGGTCCTGAACCTGGCCCCAGAAGCAGCTTCGCCTGCATCCCCATTCCATCCATCAGCTGTGCACCCTGCCCACGCAGGTCTGTGGAGACTCTGGGATCACTGCAAAGTGACAATATGGGGCTGGGCCTGGGGCAGAGCCATGATCAGCTCCCTGCATGCCCCTGCCAATCGAAACAGTACCTCTGACAGGGGTATGTAGGCTGCAGACCATGGCTCTGCCCTGGCCCCTGGTTGTCACAGCCCCGTGATCCCAGCGCTGGCCCCACTTAGCTGTCCTGCTCCTGGATGCTGCTCCCTGCCCATTCATGGCCCCATGCCACTTAGGGAGTTTTGGTGAGCTGTTGAGCACAGGGGGAGGGCAAGGGTGGGGTAGGGTTGAACCTGGCCTGTGGCACCTCATCAAAACTCCCTATGCGGCCCGTGAGCCCAAATAATTGCCCGGCCTGATCTATGAGCTTCACATGCTGTTCCTAACACAGACAGCAGAGGGTTCTGCTTGATCGCAGATCACAAATGCTCAACTGTTTACTCCATAACCTGGTAGATCCTAAAGCAGGAAAGCAAATACTACCGTTTGTCTGATGGTTATTTTTTGTACTTGCATGATTAACTATAATCCAAACTCACTGTTCTGCGAAATCCTCATTGCTGGTTTCTGGGCCCCAATGGAAGTGCCAGAGCTGTTTTCACCAGTAAGCTGCATGAGGTCATTGATAATGGCTTGCTTGTCAACTGAACCAGCTGGAGCACCTGGCCGAGTATCTGGGAAAAGCTGTGGTAACTGACTGTTCTGTAGATCATCCAGAATCTCCTCCAGGTTATCCAACTCACTGCCTGGCTGCAAAGAGGAAAAAATACAGTCCATTTTGTTGTCAATATGAAGAGAACAAAAGGTCAAATCATGGCTCTTGAAGTCAGTAGAACAACAGGAAGGGAATGAACACCTGTAGCTCGAGAGGCTTTTGAGCTCCTCTCCAGGAATCCAAAAAGCAGGGAGGGGGATTACTACGACTTGGAAAAGGGGCAGTCAGTCCAACCATCCCTGTATCTGGGGAATTTAGCACTGCCCAGAGCACATGCATTCATCTTAGCGTCAGAGCGTACAACCAGCCCCACTACAGATGCCTCATATACAGGATGCTTTTTCTGTACGCTCCTTCCCCAGTACACAAGCAGCTGTAACCTGGCAGAGAAAGGAATCTTTCAATGATGATGAAGATAGAGATTTATGTAGGTCTGCCAAATATCCCTTTCAGTACAAATCATATTGGTATCTCTTTTATGATATAACTAAAAATTTAGGATGGAGAAGTCTCTCCATGGCTAAAACAAATGAACAAAAAAATCCCTCCACATTCATGCATATTGTTCTTTAGCTGAAAGGCTAAATAAGGTGTACAGGCCACATGTTAAAGATACACAAAATTAACTTGAAAAAAAGTTAAAATTATGTGCTGTGTATTAACAATGGCAAATTAGTAATGAGGTCTAGGAGAATATTTTGCCCTAGTTATGTACACAACTCCCAATAACACCAACAGGGAATTACCCATGTAAAGCAAGAAGAAAACAGATTTTTTTTTTTTAACCATTTAAGGTAGAAATTCAACATGCACAAAACAAGTTAGAAAATTAAAATCCAGCTAACAGACAGGGACACATAAAAATTAATAAGTATTTTCATGGAGGCATCCATTTTTAGATTTTAGCACTGCTCAGGCCTCTCTGTCATCTTTAAACAGGTGTAGTTAACAGTAGTGTAAGTGAGGGGCAGGCAAACAGGGAAATAGCCCTGGCATTGCAGTCCCAGGCCCCACCTTTGGGGGCACTGCTAAAGCAGCTGTAGCTGCAGCTGGTGGCTGGCTGTGCCATTGCTTCTGGAAGTGCAGCAGCCAGAGAATGCAGAACTACCCTATTACATCGTTGGTAGTTAAAATCCTTAATATGCTGGAACTAAAAAAAATGATCAACCTTCTAGTATGGCATTTTTACCACAAGTGTCCTTAAACTGTTTTAGATATTAATAAGTATCTTATTAATTACTACTAAATCTCACATGTAGTATTTTATTAGACAAACTCAGTACGTAAAAGACAAGCTCCAATCAGGATCAGAACCTTCTTTAAGCTTTGTATAAACACAGAACGACCACTTCATGCCTGAATGCTTATCTAACATCTCTCCCACCTATTTAGTTGTTCTAATAAAAGATATTAAAAAAACCCTTGCTCTTTAAGGCCACAGATGAAGTTATAGTTAATAGATTAGTAAGGAGAATAGGGAAAGAGCAATACACACAGTTCTTGATGAACATGTATTTTCCCCTTTACTTCTCCCGCCGACTTACATGTGGCCGGGGGATGTACACCCTGTAAGCTGCACCAGCAAGAACTGCATGCCATGCAGGCTGCACCAGGGTGAGCCTCAGGCCCCTGGGCTACATATACATGGCATGTGCTACACTGCATGCACACCTGGGCACCTCCCTTCTATCCAGGGGCATACGGTGTAGCTGTGTTGGTCTAAGGACATAGGAAGACAAGGTTCTTTGGGTAAATCTGATATCTTTTATTAGACCAACTAAGTAGCTGGAAAAAAAAACTGTTAGCAAGCTTTCAGGTTTTAAAACCCTTCATAAGGGTTTTTAAACCCAAAAGCCTGCTAAGAAATTTTTTTTCCCCAACTTTTGCCTCCCCCATGCAGTATGTAGCTTCCAGCCACCTGCAAGCTGGACAGCCCTGAATTACTGCATGGTTTTTAGACAAATAATAAACTACAACTCTCTTCAATATCCACTAATAGTCTTACAGCTGAAAAGGTAAAAAGAAAAAGAAGGGAGAGATAACTGATAGGACTGGGGTAGGCTTTGTTGGCAGGGCTGAACAGGGGGGAACCACGTGATAAGAGACAGGACAGATTCATGAATGAGAAAAGCTTTGTGGGCATGAACACAGGAAGCTTGAACTTGTTAGAGTAGAAACTGATGGAAGAAATTCAAATATGGGGTATCTTGCTTCAAAAGGTAAGCAAGAAGATGATTTCAGCAGCCGCATTTTACATGGATTAGAGGACCAGGGAGGAGACAAGTTTAAGAGTCATTAGAAGAGACTAACATTGAGTATTATCAATAACATACTGATAATCTCATACTTTTTGGAGAATTAAAACATACAATCTTCAGATAATAAGTGATAAATAAACAAGGAAGGAATGATTTGCCTGTTGAAGCTGTATTTTTGTTGTTGTTGCATTCTGGCTACTATGATTCTGTGTTAAGCAATAGGTTTTTTTAAAAACTTTAATTCCACTGTGTTACAAAACTGCACTTTCTTCCAAGATGCTTACTTCCTTTCAGGAAGTGGCAACTTTATATCTGACAAGCCAAAGCCAAATATAACAGATGTCTTAAAGCAACGCAATAAACTAACTACCCTTTTTGCTGTAGCACAGTGTTACTGCTGAATTCTTACTTTTAAATAAGAGTAGGTTTCTCAATTTCTACAACAGCTTCAGGCCAATTTCATGAGTAACAAGACGTTGTATGTTACGTTAAATTCTTCCCTTGCATATACAGAGAACTTGCCAGACCCACCCTCAAATGGCATCCATGTGCAAAAACTGGCATTCTAATATTTAGCTGGCAAGCTATCAGGGGATTTTATTTATTTAGATTTTGTTCTCAATTTACATTCTCAATGACCTAGGTTGAACTTCAGTAAATATAAGACATCTTAAATCCACTTCAAAAAAATTATTTGTTAAGAGCTCAAAAACATTGCATCTGATAAAGTACCAATCATCACAAACTAGTTTTTGTGTACATATTTCACCATCTTTACAATAATACTATTATAGTAAACCTAAGGCAAGCTGAAAGATAATGCACCAGAAAGCATTAACCAAATCATGCCTTAAAATGACCCCAATATTCTATGAAGCACCCTGTTCAAATTTGCTGATGACACTAAGATGTGGGGGAACGTGGGCACATTGGAGGGATGCAACAGGCTACAATCAGACCTAGACAGGTTACAAGGGTGGGTGGACGAGAATAGGATGGGCTTCAACACAGACAAGTGCAAGGTGATACACCTGGGGAGGAACAACTGGCACCATACCTACAGGTTGGGGAACTCCCCTCTTGTCAGCACAGAGGCGGAAAGGGATCTGGGGGTCATCATTGACTCCAAGATGAACATGGGCAGGCAGTGTGGGGAGGCAGTTAGGAAGGCCAACCGCACCTTGGCATGCATCCACAGATGCATCTCGAGCAGGTCCAAGGAGGTGATCCTCCCCCTCTATGCGGCACTGATCAGGCCGCAGCTGGAGTATTGCGTCCATTTCTGGGCGCCACACTTCAAGAGGGATGTCGACAGCATGGAGAGGGTCCAGAGGAGGGCCACTCGCATGGTCAGGGGACAGCAGGGCAGGAGGCCCTATGAGGACAGGCTGCGGGACCTGAACCTGTTCAGCCTCCAGAAGAGAAGGCTGAGGGGGGATCTTGTGGCCTGTTATAAACTAGTCGGGGGGGATCAGCAGGCATTGGGGAAGTCACTGTTTCCCCGAGCACCGCCAGGAGTGACCAGGAATAACGGTCACAAGCTGGCAGAGGGTAGGTTTAGGTTAGATATCAGGAGGCGCTACTTCACAGTCAGGGCGGCTAGGGTCTGGAACCAACTTCCAAGAGAAGTGGTGCAGGCTCCTACCCTGGGGGTGTTTAAGAGGAGGTTAGACGAACATCTTGCTGGGGTCGTTTGACCCCAGTACTCTTTCCTGCCATGGCAGGGGGTCAGACTAGATGATCTGCTCAGGTCCCTTCCGACCCTAGGAACTATGAAACTATGAAGTACCTTTCCAGACAGCACCATCTGGATAAAAAGTGCCCCACAGCTGAAGAATGAGTTAACTGATTGACTGGTTTAACTGTAATACAGTCTTCTTTTATACAGTAAGTACTGTTTCATCTTAAAGTGCTTTCAGAATTCATTTTTATTTAAGCATTATCAGGCCAAACATCATGTGTACCATAAGACATCTGGATAAGGCCTTCACTATTTTATGACTCCCCTTTTCTGTCAGAAGCAACAAACCGAGGCTACATTTCACCTCTGCATTCCAAAAGGAGACTATCTTTCTATCTTTTGCATATTTTCCTTATCACCATTGGACAGAAATACCTGGGGACCTTATTCAGGTTTGCAGGGAAGAGACAGACTTCAAATTATATTCATTGTTAAAATGCCTCACATTTGAAAGCTTCTCTAACTTTATCCCAACCACACAGTTGGACCAATAAAATAATCACCCACAAAAATCCCTTCCATCCCTGAAGATGATTATTATTATTATTTGCCTAGTACAGAGATTGCTTAGTGCAAGACAATGTATACAATTAAATACCCTGTTCAGAAGTTAAAACTGGGAGGAGACAAATCAACAGAGGGGAAAAAATAAAATCTGGAGTGGGAGAAGCTTGCAGGTTTTTTTTCCCCTTAATAATTCTGAAGATACACGTAACTCTTCCTTAAAATTCTAAAGGGAAGGATATGAGCTAAAAAAGCTATGATTTCATTGCTCTTTCCTCCCCCCCCCCAACTTTTTTCTTCTGCTTGAAGCATAGTTTTTTTTCCTTTCTTCAACACTTTGATGCTGCCTCCTACCTCTTCATGAATCCAAATGATCCTCAGAATTCAAACTTCTTTTGCCAGCTTTAGAACAGTGCAGCTTTAGGGCTCTGCCCAGAAATCCTTACCCTCGAGCTTTCCAATGCTAGGTGCTGGTGAGCAGGGTAGATTGAGAAGGAAAGCTGGGGAGGGGGAGGAATGAACTATGACCTGGTACTGCAACTCAAGTTCATTCCTTATTCTACACACCATCCTCTCCCAAAGCAAGACCCCAAAATGAGATACCGGCTAGCCCTGAAAATGGGCTACTGTTCAGCTTGTCAGCGCTTTAAGGGTAAAACCAAAATCTAAGGATATTTACTTGATTTTCTTTCCTTTTAATTTTTAAAATAATTTACTACTTAGCAACACTACGATTCTTTGCCCCTTGCACCTTACCTCCTCCATCTTTTAGTCCTTGAATGAAGACAATGCAAAATTTGTGATCATATAATCACTTCCATAGAAACAGATTGGGACAACTACAGGTAAAGATATATGGTCTCTTTGAACGCTACCAGTGATGATACTTTTGTTTCACTAAGCATTTTCTCCATGCACAGGAAAACAGGGCGTCATTCTTTCACAGTGAGGCCTGTGTATTATGACAGGATCAAAATAGTCCCACATGGGCACCACTTGTCTTTTAATTCCAAAATTCTGTGTGCAGTATGTTTGCCATCTCCTGTATTGCTAGTGATGGTATGACAATCTTTTTTGATCTAATCACAACTCCTATCCTATTAAAATGATGATCTCAAAGAAAGCTGGTAATAGTGTTCAGAGAAGAGAACACTCCTCTTAAAGAGTCTACCCTAGATCAATAGAGCTTCAAGGTCAAGGCATATGTATGGGTATACATGGAAGGAACATTTGGCTAATGAACTGCACCTGCTCCACTGGAAGCAACAAGCAAGCACAGGACTGCAAAAAAAAGTTGCAAAGAGGAAGAAGCATGGTTTATTGGGACTAAGGGTATCTGGGTTTACTTCCTGCTGTCACCACAGAATATCTTGAGCACCTTATCTTTTTTCACTGTGCCTTACCTGTAAAAGGGGAATAACGCTCACTTATTTCATAAATGTGTGGTAAGAATAAGTTATGCATATGAAGTTTTCTGATACTAGATTGGTGGAGGCCATATACTGATAAGTACAATGTCTACAGAAACAGCGACTCAAGTAATTTTGTTTGATCTGTATATGTACTGAGAGGGTCTGTATCCCTTCTTGCCTAAAATAGGGGACCAAGTTAGGAGATATGACTTCTTTTTCGCTTTATGAAGATTGTGCTGTGTTACTTTGGAAAACCCCTTCATGCTTCAGTGCCTTAGGTTTTTCTGCAGCAATCCTCACCCATCTTTTCAAAGTATTGCATAAAAATGCAAAAGATCATATTATAGTGTTATTGGAGGGCAGTAACAACCTTCACAGTTTTAAAGATCTGTGCATATGTAGATAATAAGTCACCATGGCAATCGAACAGTATATAATCACTATTTTTCATGTGTTACTACAAGGTTTTTAACTAACAGTTTTAGTCATTCACATGTTGTATAGTCCTTAATAGCCATCTTAACACATTGGCTTTCATCTTACACGTTGGATTTAGAATTTTATTTCATATTAGATTATAAAGTTCCTCTCACACCACAGCAAATGTCTGAAAATTGTGAGTATATTGATGAGATAAGCAAAGTACATTATTTCAGGTTAATATCTTAAAATATGTCCGTATAATACAACTAAGCAAACTGTTGTGTGTGACTGATCATGGAAGTGTTACTCATATACTCAAAATATGACATTAACATCCTGTTTTCATTTTTATGATAAATGCTCACATTTTGACATCTGTGAAATTCTGAATCTCAGAGTTAACATGGTTTTACACTACAGCTTCTTGAACTGAAAGAATATTTTCTATGTTGCTCCATATTTGAACTGTTACCTTGGTGTGCATCTGATTTAACACCATAGAACTCCTAAGGCCTTTTCTTTGGTCTTTATAGAAAAATAGGAATCCACTCACTGTTCAGTAATAAGGACGGTAATTTAGGAAAAGATTTTATTAAAAACAAACCAAAAAAAATGGAACAAAAACATTTGTCCTTTCCTACTTACCCCTACAGTTGCTTATATTGGAATTACAATCAGCTCAATAGAGCTTAGGTAAGATAGCAATCATTACATTGAGGGGGCAGTGGAAATACTCTCTATCATTTGAACAAAGTTTCCTGTCAGTTGCTGGGCTCTGCAGAAGTATATACTTAAACACAGTACCTAGAAGAATGCTATTTTTAGTACAGTAGTGTACTTTGAAGAATTTCCTGTTCAGAAAGAGTTATACTGAAAGTAAAAGGAGAGGTTGTAATGGATCTTTTTGCCTCAGAACACCAACATACCCCTTACACAGAATCCACACTACTGCCAGTTTGTTTAATCTTCCAGAGAAACTGCAAGATAAAATGACTAATTATTTAAAAATACAACATCCCCTGGGGAGGACAAGTCTTAAATAAACCTGCAGAGTAGGAAACGCAAGCACACAGCAAGTTTTTATATAAGGGAGGCGGGAAGGGTGGTGGGGGAAGGACACAGGAGGATGGAAGAATTAGAACAAGAATCTGGGTCCTAGTCTTGTATTAAATAGTTCCAGCTTTGATCTAAATTTAGGTAATGAACACTTCCTGTGGGAAACTATTTTCCAAAGCTGAGAACTTTTTGATGGTAAAATATTTTCAGTGATTTTATAATTGGGGCAATGTGGTTATTTGTTCAGGATCCTGGCTTTCAGTTAGATAAATGCCTTCAGTATTCTGTACTTACCATGACTTCCTCTTTTACCTGATGTCGGATTGCTCTTGTTCACAAAGACTCAAGTTTTCACAAAGTTTTAATGAAGTAAGGCTTGAAATTGTATTAAAATGAAGTAAAACAAAACAAGAACCACCAAAAACTACACTTATTTCTGAGTTCCAGTGTTTTTACAAAACTGCTGCCATTTATGATATTTTTGACATTTCCTATCCTGCCTCTGGACTGAATTTCAGTGGATGTATCTACATGAGATGCTTCACTGTGCATTAGACTAAGCTAATGTGCAGTAAAGCATCAGCATCTACACATGAACAGGACTTACTCTGCAGAAATTAGGCTAATGTGCCATTTGCTAGTACCAACAAATACAAATTTCATTGACATTAGGGCTGGAAGGGACCTTGAAAGATCATTGAGTCCAGCCCCCAACCTGAAGGGCAGGAAGCCAGCTGGGGTCATAGGATCCCAACAAGATAAGCATCCAATTTACTCTTGGAGGTGTTCAATGTAGGTACTTGAACCACCTCCTATGGCAGGCTATTCCAGATCTTGGGGGCTCGGACAGTAAAGAAATTTTCTCTTATGTCCAGCCTGAAATGGTCTTGCAGTAGTTTATAACCAGTACTAGATTAATTGCACATTAGCTACTGTGCAGTAGTGCATGTGTACATACTGACTGGGAGCAATTTGCTGAACTGGGAGCTGAGCAGTGCTGGGACGGGAGAGCTCTATTTCTCCAGTCCCAGCATCTCAGCTCTTGGCTCCCCCCATGCACAGGTGAAGAGTGGGAGCCAACTGGAGTGTGCACTGCACAGGGGCTGAAGGGACAGAGAGCTCCCTTGTCCCTTCAGCTCACACAAGAGGGAAGCAGCACCAGTCCCATCTCTCTCCTGGTCCCAGCACTGCTTCCTGGTCTCCCCCGCATCTTCCCCCCAGTCCCAACACTGCTTATTCCCATGCTGGGGCATTGCCTTAAACCAGTACTGCTGAGCCAGGCTGTGATCTGGAGTTCCATGTAGTTCCAGATAGCTCCTCCCAACTCCCTGGGGCCCCAAGCCTGACCTCTGTGCCCTCTGCCAACCTGGAGCTGGCACTTGCGGGGAGCCTGGAGCTTGCCCCAGGCTGCTGCAGGGGGGCAGAGCAGGGGAAGGGAGCAGCCCTGGACTCAACTGTTCCCAATGGGAGCAGCTCCCGACAGGGGCACATGTGTATATGTGCCCCCAGGAATGCTTTAATAAGCCTGAATTTTCTTTGCAGTAAATTCAGGCACATTAATTGCACATGATATGTAGACGCACCCAATATTCCCAGCTCTCATTATTATGTCATGCGTCTTGCAGTGTTTTTTTCTCATAGCTGCAGCTCCTTGAGTGATGTAACCTAGTGAGAATCTCAGGGTTCACATTTTTAAAAAAGGAAGTGTTTAGTAGAGAAGACCATGAAAACAAACTTATCATACTTATCACGGCATATAAAACCAAAGTGATTGGGAAGCATGACAGAAATCTGCCGTCTCTTTTAAGAACACCTGGAATAAATATATACATATTTCACTTGGTGATTGGACAAGGTTGTATAATTTGACAATGTGAAACTCAGAAAATGAAACTGGACTCTTATTTACAACCCAGTTTAACTTGAGGTAACTCTACTGCCTTCAGCCAGGATAAGTAAGAACTTCATGTGGTTGCTATACTGGTACATTATAATGAATCCCAATGGGACTGAGAGAAAAGTTTATTAAAAATGGTGATCACTGTGTGGGGTTAATCAGTTTGCTGTATCAAAATATGTAAAAATTGGTTTCTGCTGTTGGAATTGTTAAAGTGAGGGGTTGTTACTATAATGATTTTTTAATGAGGTTTTACTGTATTTACAGTAGTTTACTGCTGCCAGCATAGTTTTATACTTCTGCACATCTATGTTTTCCAGCCTAATAAAGTATTACAGTTTCATTTAGAATCTGATTGCTTCCACCCTATTATGTTTAATGCCTTGCAGACTATTAACTGTAGAGAACTATATTAACATAAAGGCCTGAAGATTAATCACTTAAGAAATTAGTATAATTTGGCTCAGTTTCCCTTCTGAAGGGTACGAAGGATTGGAAAATTATAGTTATGCCTAAGTAATGGCGGCATCTGTCAATACTTTTCAAAGTAAGGGAAATAAAGGAAGCTTAGAAAACAGTTGGGTGATGCGTACTTCTAACTGTGTCATGGTACATTTCTGTAACCATGTCTGGCTTCTGAATTCCTGACACCTACCTTTGCCCCTACAATCTCTTATTGGTTAGAAACTGATGAAACAGCAGTTAAAAATCCCCAATGTAGCAATATATGACTATGCTGTCTATCTCCTGAGCTGCCTCACAATCTGAAAAAGTAGTATAGACTTCCCCACAAAAGCAAATATGCATAAATAAAGAAGCTCAACCCCAAAGAGCAAATTAGAAGCTGCAATTTAAAGTAGAAGGGCACAGTTCTGAAAAAGCCATGCATGTACTCTCTCAAATGATCATGAATTATGGGTGAGAATGCAGGCACAGGACACTACCTAGGGATTAATAACCAGCTGGGAGAGTTGATGGCATAGGGTAAAACTATGTAACCCCCACTAATCATTCATTCCCCAGGAAATGCCCTTTGTCAGAACTGTTATTGAAATAACCCATTTAAAAATAAATACAAATATTAAAGTTATTTACTTTTTTGTGCAGTTCCATTATTGAGAGAGAACACTGAAAACAGAAGGATGAACAATGGCTGAGGTACCGTGTTCATTCTGGAGTACTGTGTTCAGTTTTGGGCCCCCCACTACAGAAAGGATATGGACAAACTGGAGACAGTTCAGCAGAGAGCAACAAAAATGGTGAGGGCTGAGGGACATGACTTATGAGGAAAGACTGAGGGAATTGGGCTTATTCAGTCCAAAGAAAAGACTGAGGGGGATTTAATAGCAGCCTTCAACTACCTGACCGGGGTGGGGGGTGTTTGAAAGAGGATGGAGCTAGACTGTTCTCAGTGGTGGAAGATGACTGAACAAGGAGCAATGGCCTCAAGTTGCAGCTAGGGAAGTTAGGTTAGATATTAGGAAGAATCTTGTTACTGGGGGGGTACTAAAACACTGGAACAGGTTACCCAGAGAGGTGGTGGAAGCTCCATCCTTGGAGGTTTTCAAAACCTGGCTAGAAAAAGCTTTGGCTGGGATGATCTAGTTGGGGATGGTCCTGCTTTGAGCAGGAGGTGGACTAGATGACCTCCTGAAGTCCCTTCCAAACCTAACTTTCTATGATTCTGTGACACTGCTTCCCCCATAGAGGTCATTTTTAGAAAGCAAATCCTACTCAAAAACCCAAGGTACACTTCCTTTCCATACAAACCCCAATCATTTATCACTTGTTATTTTTACTGAGTAGCATCCAGATACCTGGCCCAGGATTGCCTTGTTATACTAGGCAGGCACTATACATATGTCAATGTCTGGGCTTTTACCCCATTTAGAACAGGGATAATTATGATCAGCTTTGTTTCAACATGTGAACAGTTACTAGAGCAAAGTATAAACCAATGAATGTGTAATCCCTGAAAGAGGAAGAGGTGATGAACAACATGAATGTGTTAAGAATGAATCATACCAAACCAACTTGATTTTCTTTGACTGAGTAACTAGTTTGGTGGCTAAAGGCAAAATGTGATAAGCACAATATACCCAGATGTCAACAAGGCTTCTGACAGTCCAACATGGCATTCTCATATATCAAATTAAGTAATATGGGGTTGATAGAATTCTGTCACATGGATCCACGTCTGGCTGAATAACTACTAGCCAAGAGTAACTATAGTTTATTGATCATACCCCAACTTACTCATCAATAACAAAAATGCACTAAGCAGGGAGCTTACTGTGTGCAAAGGTAACATGTCAGGTCAACAGTTTTGCACTATCTTGTGTACATATTTTGGATGAACAATTGTGCTTCAAAAATCTATTTACAGTCAAGTCCTCATATATCTTGGAGGGTTGTTTGGAGAATCCTGTCTATGGGTTGCTTGTTTTATTGCGAGCTGCTCTGAGCCTTTTGGATATGTTGGGATATAAATCTAATACAAAAATAAAGAACTAAATACACTAAGACATGGACCCACACAATATAAAACAACTAGTATTTGAATTTTACAGTTACTTGAATTTAAAAACTAAAAATAAAGGGAATGCTCTTTTGCTTTGGTGTTAAACTTCAGGTAATATTCAATACAAGCAACTACAATGCAAATTCTTTATCAGCTTTGCAGACAGCACTTGGCCTTGGAAAGAAGCCCATTCAAGATATGAGTGCTATGGCAGTCAACAGGTAAGCATCTACCAACATTTGCAAGATGCCACAGTTTCCCCTATTCTAAGCATACTTAGGTACCAGTGGTTGGCAAACACTGACTTTTTACTGGTGACCTACTGGTGAATTCACTCTGACATCCCATCACTCCTGGGATAAGGTTGTCAATCATGCAATTAATCTGCTCTTCCTAGAAAAGTGACATTCACAACTAACACATTTAGGTAGATTTAGAGCCAAGGCCAGATATTAAAAATAAACAATTACATATTACCCACCCACAGTCAGGAAGCGTTAGAATATCTGGAATTACACAGAATCAGAGGTTTCTTACCTGTTCATTGGGCTCAAAGTTTATCTCCTCCTTTTCTGTCTTCATAGCTATTAATTTTGTGCTACCAGAAGTGTCCGTCTTACTATCCAACCGCTCCAGTTTTGGGGTTATGTCTGATAAGCCAATATCTTTAGTATCATCTTTATCTAGCAAGTAGCGAAGTAGTGCATTCTCTTTCTTCTTAGGACTCACTGGTTCCTGTTTAACAGTCACCTCTGAACCAGGAGCTGTGCTATTGGACTCCTGATTCAGTTCTTTGCCTGTGGCCTCTGCTGTAAGCTTGGCCAAATCTACAGGAGAACTACTATCCTGCAAAAGTCTGTGCAAAATTTTATGCTTCTCCTTGAGCGAGGTTCCATGTGCTGAACCAGAACCAGATAAACCTCCTGTGGAGTCTTTGTTAACCTCTCCAATGGGATTGGACAAGGGTGAAGGCTCCATCTGATCAGATTTGGTGGTCAGCAATTGTAAGAGCTTTGTCTGGCTTTTTCCATCATGCAGTCTGTTCTGTCCATCAGGTCTCTCACTGCTGACAACTTGGGGCATGTTGTTATCATTACTGTCTTTCTGTTCTCCTGAATGGCAGGTACTTTCTGTTTGTCCAGTTGTACCTTCTGATTGCTCCCCATAAAGTCCAAAGCAGTCTTTAGAGTCCAGGCTTCCCATTTTGCTTAGCTGAGGAGGATTCATATTAACCGGGGAATTTTGTAAGTTACCCATTTTTAGGTCAGGTGAAGCCAACGATGACCCTAGAGAAACTCCATGGCCCTCACTGAGGGCTTGAAGTGCATTTAGGGAACTGTTGGTATAACTATGGCTATTTCCTGTGCTGCTGCAAACTCCCACAGGTGAATGCAAGCTTCCTGCAGGGGAAAATTGACTGGGTGGGATTCGAGGACTTCCTGCCACTCCAGGACTCACACGATGCCTTGGGGAAAGCATAGAGTTTGGCTGTCCTGGGTTCATGCCAGGGCTGCTTTGTGAGGGACTATTAATTTTTAGTGCATAGTTACTACCCTGAGGTGTGGATGCTTGTATGCTTGACACATGGTTCATTCCCCCTGAACCACCAAACCTGCCTGCTGGCATGCCCATTTGTTCCTTTGGGCCATTTATGGCAAAATTTATATTGCTACTGATGGTCATATCCTGACCTGGATTCCCACTGCACATAGCCGGATGGGCAGGGCTGCTGGAATTAATTGGGTTCAATGTCTTTCCCACTGCTTGTCCAGGCAAATCCTGATTCATTCCACAGACATTCTGCTCTCTGTATTATGAGAGGGGGAAAACGCATGCATTAGCTAAGAAAGAAACTTTTATACTACAATTACATTAAAAGTAAAACTCCTTTAAAAATAAGAAAACAAATATTTAACTGAAAAAAACAGATAATGGGTTTGACAAAAGCTATCTGCAGCTGCCTGCAAGGCTATACGTGCACAGTTCTGCATCAGTAACAATAGTATATTGTTCAGGAACTCATTAGTATATCTCTGGCTACAAAGAAGAAATGTACTTATCTTAAATGATAGAAGCTAGATAAAGGTAACAAGTACAATTACAGTATCTCTCTTTGTGAATACATTTTTTCTACATTGCAGGATGAATTACCTTGCATGTAAGAGGGAGGTTTCGTCTTCTTAGACAAATGACCCAAATAAATACATATTTTACAGGACAGCTGTAGCCAGATGCTTTGCCAGAGTCTGAAGTTCTGTGAAAAAGACCTTCCACTAACCTGGAGCACCTTTGGTATCTGCCCATTAGGCCCACAATAAAAAGCAATTTTAAGATGTCAGGAAATCATGAGGCAAATTTATGTAGCGTAAGAAGAGCTGCCAAAGATTTTTAAAACTGCTCCAAAAGTATAGAAGCCAAAAAAACCACTGGAAACAAGTTCAGAATGAGACTACTGTGTCACCAATCTGGTTCTGGTCACACTTCTTGAAAATTAATGTGCAAATTGTAGCTCATGTACCAGAGACAAGATTTGGAAAAGGGAGAGAGAGAGAGAGGGAGAAAGCAAGGAGAAAGTTGTTTAAAGAACATCTAAGAACTTTCTGTTTTTTTCTCTTTAGAATTTGGCTAAAATTCTTTGAATATGCAGGGAGGTTATTCTTCTATTGTAAAAGTTACATTTGTTTGTTTGCTTGAATCCAACATTTTCCCAAGCTCTCAGAGGAACACTGAAATACTTAGGACCCAGTCATATTACACAGGCCAAAATTTAGATTTTGAGGAAAAGAGAATATAACCTGGGTTCTCTTTACTGAGAATTTAATTAAAAAAAAATCATTAATTTTGTAAGCACTTATTTGTATTTAAACACTCATTTTCAGTGCTTGCACAGTAAAAAAATTGCTGTCAAATAGTCAAATTTAGCAGTGCCGATGTAAGTAAACCATAAATAAAAATAACAGATCATAAACAAAAGTAAAATTACCTATTCCATTTTTGTTAGCCAAGATGGGCACAATGCAGAAAATGAATGAGTACTAAAGACTCTACTGTTCTCCTAGTACAAGTGTTCTGTAGCAAGAGTCAGGACATCTGCTTTATTAAAATGTGTAATTTTTAACATGACAATACTTTAATTTACAACTCTGGCAGATGCTCATGAAATACCAGATGTATTCACAAATCTAAACAAAACAAGTTTCAAACTGTTAAATAGCAGCTTTCAGTTAGGTGAATACAATATCCAAATCTGTAACTGCCCTAAATTTTTTCAGCTTTAATTAGATTTACAACTGTTTTTTCCCTTCCTCAACAAAGCAGTAATGTAGCTGCAAACTGAAACAATATTATAATTGTAGCACTGTACCAAAAAATAATTATAAATTAAAATTTGGCACAAAGAAGCCATTCATGCATTAAACTAATTCAAATTTTAGTTGTCAAATGCTGGGGTGTGGGATTCTTTACATTTGAATCCAATATTTTGTTACTTTAAAAAAAAAAAAAAAAAAAAGTAGAAAGTGTTAGCCTTTCTTTCTTAGGAAGCACTCTGAAATTATGATGCTACATACTAACATGTTTTGAAACAGTTTGCAGCTGCGAAAACACTAACACCACCAAATATGATCAGGACAGGTAACTGTCCTGCAAAGTAATAGTTTATCTAAAGCATGGCTCTAGCAGCCACGCTATAGTCTTCCACAAAAAAGTTATGTCAAAACTTGTGATCCATTCTGAACTACACGAATTTTCAAGTTTTGAGACATGACAATTATCTTGATTCTTAGTATTTTCTTGTTAAACCAGTTAACTCCAAAACTATATTACTCAAAAGCTTACTTAAAGCTGTTAGCTGTAGGCTAAATAAAAAGCCTATCAGTCAATATAATGTACATGAAACACCAACTATTCTTGCCATGGATCTCCCTACACTCAGGGAAATAGCGGGGGAAAAAAAAAAACTGTAAAACTAACAAAGGTTACCTGTGAAGCATATGCAAGGATATTACAAGCTGAGGTTCATTAGTCTGAGAACGGATGAGCCTGCTCTTTGTTTGGGCAGCAACTATAGTGCCATCAGACAAGGAAAATCGATAGACAGGACTGAATGCTAGTCCCTGCCTCAGCACTGCAAACAAACAACAAAATTAATGAGAAATTAGTGAGGCAGACGTAAAACACCAATATCCTAAAATTCGTTAGATTTGGCTGTTTATCTATCTTCTGGATATCATAGAAGTTGAATGATTTTAATCATCACCACAAAAATATGGCATATTAAAAGACTAGAGATGTTTTGTGGATCTGAATACTGACAATACTCTCAATATGAAACATATAAAAATAAAGGAATTTAATATTATGAATGGAGCTCATGTGCTTATGAATGAACAGGGCTAATAAAATCATTAGTGTGTGATGTATTTTGGAGCAAATCAACCCTGGCAGACTTGGATCAACTTGTGATCTGGGGAACCCAATGGACTTTAGTGAAGGAGAGGCTAGAAAGTCCATGATGGCCTCACTTCTTTTACTCAGTGGTTATGTAATATTTTTCTTCCAATATCTGTCTCATGCCTCTTGCTGGTATTGTAAGTTTTTCTCCATATTTACCACCTACTATGTTTATAGAACCAGGAACAGACATTACAGTTTTACTGGTATAAGTGACTAGAAACCAGTATATACCTGTAACAGAACAAGAACCCTGGTGCACAAAACTGGTCTATACCCATAACAGAACAGAAGTTTGGCACACAGACTGGTTTAAAAATGGCAGAACCCATCTTAGATTTGCCCCGACCAAACAGTGAATGTGTGTTCTGTTTATTACTGATCTAAACATCACTTATAGAAAACCATGGAACTTAGATTGATTCCACCTTGGGCTTTTTGAATGTCTGTAGCTAGCCTAGATGTTCAATGTAAGTGTCTAGCACTTACATGTGTCCTACTCTAAGTTCCTCATGATTTGCTTACATACCTTTTCAAAATCAAAACCCTTAAGCTTTTATGTTGTTTGTCTACTTTTTTGCGTGTTGTGAAACCGGACTCAAATGCTCATCAATAGAGAAAAAAAAAAAAAGAATGAGAGTGTTTCTATATTAGGAACTGTAGAACATTTAAGAAAAACTGCAGCCAGGCTTTGGAACCAAATTCCTGAGTATCCCTTTAATTTCTTAACTACTTTCCATTAACATTATCTAAACAATATCCTCCTATCCCTGGATTTGTTTTCATATCTTCTATACGTTTTTTAAATTTTCCCTGACGTAATGAAATGAATGGCACTGAAACAGTATTCTAAGTGTATCTTTATTAATCCTTTAAACAGTGCTCCAACCACCTCTTCAGACTGATAACACTTATGTGACTCATTTCCTTTCCTACCCTCACACTGTTATATATAACATAGTACAAGGTTTTAAAGCAGGGGTGGGTAAAATACGGCCTGTGGGCCGGATCCGGCCTGCCAGGACATTCTATCCGGCCAGCAGGGCCCCTAAAAAATTTAGGGAATTAAAATTCATTTGCTCCTGGCTGCCAGTGAAAGATAACAGGAGACAAGGGCAGTAGATCCCGGGGGGGCCAGCAGCAAGACGCAGCAGCCCAACCCATGGCTTCTACCTGCATTGCTGGACTGGGAGCATGGGGCTACACTGGTACACTGGGGTGGGTGGGTGTGTGTGTTTGTAGGGCGAGTCCCACATGTACACCCCACCATACACATGCACCCACACCCTCACCTCACACTGCCACACACAGAGACCCCTACACCCCCTCACACACCCCAGCCACCTTCTCCCTACACACAGCTCTCCACAAACCCCATACCCACTCACACCCCACATGCTCCCTCATCTCACACTCCCCACATCTATCCACCCCCTACAGACACACTCACATCCTTCCCCAGACCCCACATACCCACAGCCCCCCACAAACCTATACCCACTCCCCAAAATACAAGTAAGACTTCATTTTAAGCTATTATATACAAATCACCTCTGTGTACCCTACAGAAACATATGTAAACACGGACAAAAATATATTTTGAAATCATATGAATGAATGTTGTAGAGGTTCGATTTTTAGAATACAATTTGGATTTTTTATGGTTCTGAGATGACAAAACCCCTTGCTGAAAGCAGTACTTCTGGGGGGCAAGGGGAGGGGCTTCTGGTAGCAAAGGTCAGGGGTTAGGGGACAGGACTTCCAGTCACAGGATGGTGACCAGAGGGTGGGGCACCTGTGAGGGTGCAGGGCTACCCATGTGGCCCTTGACAGCTTGCCAGAACTCGGTAAGCAGCCCTCCAGCCGAAGTTATTGCCTACCCCTATTTTAAAGCATTTTTTAGGCAATGAGAAAATTGGACACACGAGTTAAACAACCAGAGTCAGTGTAGAGTAAAAATATACAGGCGTAAGAACAACACAATAAAAAACTAGATCTACAAAAACAACACAAAGCAGAATTTGACTTTAACATATGCCCTTGTTTCAAGATACTCTTTGGGCAGCAGAAGGTCCACAGTACTAGCCTTAGCATATATCATTTCAAGAAGTTTGAGCACTCCATGCCAGTAAGATAAAAGTGAAATCTCTACTTAGATTATTTTTTTTTAGTAATTCTTTAAACTAACAAGAAACTTTCTGTATTCTTCTTCAGGAAATGCTTTTTTCCCCATTGCAGCCAATACAAAAGAGGTCCATTTTAACCAAACCTGCCATACTTTGCATTTGGCATCAAGATCAGTTTGCAAGGCTTGCAACTGAGATACTGAACATACAGCTCTTTTTTTGAGCATGGCCAGAAGTTATACCTGGGCAGGATTGACTTTAGATGTCCCTTCTTTTACTTTGGTACGCAAATCACAGCAAAAACCTTAAAGCAGTTGACATGGGGGTTTCCTTTTGTAAAGTGCAAAGGAAGTGGGAGTTGGTACACACTTGGTAGCATCTTTCTCCTGCAAGGAGTATCTCCTTGCAAAAGAGACACTTCAGACATTCATTTTAACCTAAATGTTGGCTATAAATTTTACTGGAAATTGTGTTTCAACAGGAATACTTGTGGAATAAAGAACTACTAACACAAGTAACCTGATTCTGACCTGTGATTAGAATCTGCATAGATGATACACCTAGGAGAAAAAGTACCCCTAGCCTCTGCCATGAATCCCATTAAAAGCCTTTCCACTGCACTACACTATCCTGCATCCTATCTTCCTTATTGTCTACATTCTTGACTTTGTGGCTATTCTAATGTTATTTTCCACTAGATGATGGTCTACCCTCACTGCCACACAGCTTTCACTAGACTTCAGTGCTGAAGCTTCAGTAAATCATAGTGAACCAAGACTGCAAGAGTATTTTTTTTTTTTGTATAGAAGTGAAATAAACATCTTGAATTGTTTCAATGAACTGGACAATGCTGTAGTACAAGCTTTCTGTAAACAAGAAGGTCGTAGCCCAACTTCTCACTAACAACATCACAAAGGTTTGAAGATATAAAAGCAGGTGACTGATGAGCATACCACAAGGCACCCACTTAATTTATCATACAGCAGCAACAAGCATGGTAAGAATGAGAAAAAGGAAAGTGATGCACAATCCAACTACTGAAAAGTATACTGTTCACTGGAGATATTGGCTTTAGATACAGGGGTCTTCAATAGCCCTTGCTTAGCCCATGTGGACATTATGTAAACAGAGCATGATCAATGGATAAAGCAACAAAGAGTTAAAAAATTAAAAAAATATTAAAATTAGAAAATCAAACCTTCTTGGTGATGCCTTTTGGCAAATGATATCTCTCCCTCATGCTGTGCATGGAATCTCTGAATGCACCTTCTCACCAAATCCTCCCAGCCAGGCTTCATGGCTGCTCTCATGGTGCTAGTGTCCAGTGAAGTTATCTTACCTGCGTTAAATAAAAGCAACATTAGTTATTTTCTCTTTTTTAAAAAACCCATGGAAAACAGCAAATTGAGAGAGAGAAGTTTTGTTTTCATGATACCTTGTAGGTCTTGGCGAGTAGTAAAATTCTCTGATGAGGGAAGTGGCCTTTCCTTCACTGGGACTCTTCTTGCCACACAAATCAAGCACGACTGCAAATCTTAAATGAAACAGTAATATGTCAGAAACTTTGGAAGTAGGGAAACATGTTTTTAAAGGAACAAAATAGAATAGTTAAGTTTTGCATGCAGTTGCATGACTGACGGAGGCTGACCAGGGCAGGAACCATGAGCACTACCTTTGTGAGGCAAGCTCAGAAACAGCCATAGCACTGCAGCCAGCACTGCCCCATGATTCACTGCCCCGGGTGCAGAGTTGCCATGCTACACCTCTCACCTCTGCTTGCATTTCATTTTGGATTCAGCTCCATGTGTAAGTACTCATCAACGCAGAGATGGATAGCACTGACAGGGCTTACATTGGTCTTCAATTAAAATTAAAAGTCCAGGGGGAGGGATTTTTTTTTTGGTCAAGAAAAATTGTTGGGAGGATTCTGTTGTATTACTTTATACCAGCCCCATATCAGGGTATTTATGGACATTTTCTTAATTCTTTTATTTAAAAGACAGAAGACCATGGTCCATAACAGGTGGCACATGCAAATAAATTGCTGCATTTATTTGCATATTTTTCCATGTTTATGCATATATCTGCAGCTCAACAGCTTTTCAGATAATTAATAGAAAACAACATATTGCATGTGTAAAGAGCACAATTCTCACATTTTAATTCCTGAACTGCATTCCTTCAAAATGTACTTGTCCTTCTTGAGGAGGAAATTTCATAGTAAATGCTTTTTGAGTGATCTGAAAGCTTAAACTGCATGAGAAAATTTAACTAGTGAAGAAGTAAGTGCCAAAGGAAATGGTAAACCACAAGAGTTTTCATGTTCTGATAACTTGGAAGTTGCCGCATGAAATTCTGTTACCACTGGGCCACATTTTTCTTATAGTTATGCTGGCATAAATCCAGAGTGAGCAGACTGACTTATAAAGTCACTCCTAATTTATACCAATGTACCTGAATAAGTTGTGTGAAGGCTGGTGTGCCACACAAATTAAGAGAAAAAAACCCTTGCCCAGCTTAATGAAAGAAGGAACACTCACAAATGAAAGAGGGAGAAAGTCTCTCCACTGCTCTGAAACTACTGTATCTTGATTTCAATGCAACTCAGCTCACAATTATTTGGATTGGTACTGGAAGAAGAAAATTAGAACACCACAGAAGTGAGCAAGCCTAGTAGGTATTCTCACTTTACCTTCACCGTCCTCCTTGATGGACTTTGGTTGAGAAACAGCAAAGCACTGCATAGTTTCATATTTTTGATGCGCTTCCTGGTTATCATGGCCTTCTTCAGAATCAGTTGAAGGTTTTACCAGCATCCGACAATTAAAGGTATGGCTGTTGCGCCTAGGAGCTTCACCAGACCAAGGTCCCCCATTCACTGAGTAAAGTAAAAAATACAGTGTAAGGTTATTCTCAGAGGTGTTCAATCCAAGCACAATTTAAACCTAAAATTAATTATGGTACTTTATTTATAATGTCATTTAGTATGTAGTACAATTTTGATATAAGAACATGAGCTGGCTTGTGGAAAGTAATTTAGAAAAAATTCTCATAATTTAAACTGAATGACAAATCTCTAGTTCAGCTGCCTTGTCTTTTACTTGATTAGGCATCTTGATTAGAATACCAGTATAGCAGTGCAGTCCTAATTACTAAACAAAGTGATAGAGCATAATAACTGATCCTCTCACTGACACTTCTCCCAATTCCAACTAGAGGAGCTGGAATAAAGGACACATTTACCCTGGTGTAAACCATCTTTATACCAAAGTGGGGGGGGGAAAGGAGTTTACACATAGTGCAGATCCCAATTCTGGCAACTTACTAGAATCTGATGTGGAGTTACCCCAGGACAAAACAGATTTCAAAATATTTCAGATGCGTCATGTGCCCACAGTTATCCTGGAACCACTCAAAGAAAACAGGCTATTCCCATCATTCCTGCCACCTAGTGGTAAGCCACCTACTCTGCAGCAGCTACGCCAAGGTAACTGGTCATCTGTCCTTTTTGCATTGCAGCCATGTACAAAACCAAAGTAAATCAAATTAAGTTAATTTATCGCTGGCTTGCATCCATAGATGCTTCTCGAGCAAATCCCGGGACGTCATTCTCCCCTTGTACTCGGCCTTGGTGAGGCCGCAGCTGGAGTACTGCGTCCAGTTTTGGGCTCCACAATTCAAAAAGGATGTGGAGAAGCTTGAGAGAGTCCAGAGGAGAGCCACGAACATGATCAGAGGTCAGGAAAACAGATCTTATGATGATAGGCTGAGAGACATGGGGCTCTTTAGCCTGGAAAAGCGTAGGTTCAGGGGTGATCTGATGGCCACCTATAAGTTTATCGGGGTGACCACCAGGATCTGGGGGAACGTCTGTTCACCAGAGCGCCCCAAGGGATGACTAGGTTGAACGGTCATAAACTCCTGCAAGACTATTTCAGACTGGACATAAGGAAGAATTGCTTTACTGTCCGAGCCCCCAAGGTCTGGAACAGTCTGCCAGCGGAGGTGGTTCAAGCACCTACACTGAACACCTCCAAGAGTAAATTGGATGCTTATCTTGCTGGGATCCTATAACCCCAGCTGACTTCCTGCCCTTTGGGCAGGGGGCTGGACTCGATCTCCCAAGGTCCCTTCCAGCCCTGATGTCTATGTCTATGAAATCATATTTCCAGGTCTTCTATGCTAAGGCCTGGAAAAAAGAATGTGCAGTATGGCAATGTTAGCCCATTTAAGTCTGGAAACAGTTGGCTATTATAATAGAAAAGAAATAATATTGAAAATATTATTCACTAAGAGCTTGGACAGATTAGGGACAAATGATTAGAGAAAAAATTAACCTGATAAAAACAGAAATGTAGGGCAAGCCAAAATAAAACAAATATCTTAAGCTATAACACAAAAGACTATAGGAAGAAGATAATAAAACTAACCCTGTCCAGAGTACTTAAGACAAGTAAAACCAAAGGAAACAAAAGCCTAGGATGCATATAGATACAGGGTATAAATGAGAGCAAATTATTGAAACACTGCATAAAGAACTAATGAGGACATAATAAAATAGTGTGTATAATCCTGCTCAACCCTTTATAATGGGTAATAAATACACAGAGAAGGCAAAGAAAAGGCAGACATGAACAATGCGGTAACTTGCATTTCTTAGCCATTCGAAAAATGTAACATTTTTTCTTCTTTAACATGTTTGATCAAAAAATTAAAAAGTCAACATTAGAAGAAATAAAGTATGAATATAACAGAGGTGCAACTAATACGATTGCTTTATTTTTGTTTAAAAGAATGGGATAAACACTTGGGGGAAAAAGATAACGAAATGAAATTTCTAACACATGACAGTTTGTCCTATGGAAAAAAAAAGTCCTTTCTCCTTTTATATTATGTATAATTTCTTACAATATCCAGACTAGATGTGGGAGGAAGGAGAACTCACAGGGAATATGAAGATTCACTCTAAAGATCTTGTAATAATGTCAATCACATGTGCCAGTTGCTATGAGCAACTTTGAACAAAAGCTAAACCCAAATGAAGAGACAAAAGGAGGATGTATTTCAGAAACAATTAATTATCACATAGCCATTAGATATACTGACAGTAAATACAGTGCATATGACAAAGATTTAAGTAATGGGGTGATATCTGCTGAAGTAATTAAAACATTAACTTAAGAAACCAAAGTTATATGCAAATAAGCAATGATTTTTTTTTTTTTTTTTTTTTTTTGAGGGAACTGAATGTACCTAAAGATTTTGGTAGCAGATTTCTGACAAATTCATTGTGGTCCCCTACATGCAGGATGCTGTACACACTTGTGTTCATCAGCTCTTCTTGGTTGTACCTTAGGTACTGTGTCACATTCTCAGAAACAAACACAACATTGCCTTCCAGGTTCACTACAAAGAAGAACCCATCTAGGGCCTAGAATAGAGAGAAAAGCCATACTCAGATTAATAAAACACATAGAAAACAATACTCTTATTTGAAGGACAGATGTCTTCACTGTTCCTGTTCTTGCCACCCCCCCAAGCCCTTGTCTTGATAATAAAATGCAAGAAGAGTAAGAAATTTTATATAATCAAATCCTATTCAAAGTATAATACTATTGTTAGAGATGTAGATTTCATGTTAATAGTAGCCTAGTATGAAGTCAGTACTTAAAGTCAGAAGAAGAAAGGATCTTAAAGTCTATAGTGCACTGAATTTCTCTATCTTTATAATTTGTGACAGCTGACTTACAGGACTTTTTAAAAACCGTCTCCTATCCACCTTTTGAAACATGCCAAATATTATGTTTTGTTTCTCCCCATCAGGGAAAAAAATGAAATTTGTCTCCACAAGAGATTCCCATGAAAAAATAAAATCACGGTGTTGTTTCCCAGCAGTATTTGGTCTTAAGATGCAAACATAACACTGCATAAGTGCCTAGGAATAACTCAAAGCCTCTCTGTTTAATTTTTATAATATACAGATAAGGGATACAGATTTAAAATTGAAAGTATCACAGCTACTGGGTCCAAGCATTCTATTATCAGCTAACAGACCTTTTCCCACTTTGCCCGATTTATTAACCTTTTCAGAATAGTATATGAAAATCATCAAAAAACTAGTTAGTTTGCATTTTGATTTGGAAGTGCAAATGGACAATGTTATGCCTATAGTAAAGAAAAAAAGCACACTGTTGATAGAACATAATGGTTACCCATGACTTTTTCAGGAATCCAGACTAATTATCTACCTGTCTAAAGCATGCTACAAACTAGTTCTTAGGGGCGTTGTTATACCAAATAATAGTATATGAAACCCATGGGTGCTTTTTTCACATGGTTCAGCCTATATAATACAGGACCCATGGTCTCCCTAATATGCACATTTAGTCCACTTAGACTTTAGAAACACATTAAAAATAATGCATACCACTGACCTGCTAGCAGATCCATAATACATCTATATAATCCAATATTGAATCTTATAGGACATCAAAGGAAAAATATTTTATTTAGACTATAAAATATTCAAAATATATGTTTGAGATTGCACAGAGACAGCTTAAAATATAAAAAACTGGAAAAACAGAAATGAGGAGGGTAAAAGAAAACACAGCATAACAACTGAGTTCTCAAATTAATCATTGGCAATTTTTAAATTATAAAAATATATGTACCCATTTCTATATATACATAAATCGCCTCTACCTGTTTCAGCATTGAAATACTTCAGATCCACTTTTGTTTTGTCAACTGTCACAATTTAAGCCTCACTTTTTTAAAAAAGAAATATTTCTGTTGCTTTTTTTCCCCTGTTTCTTTATAGTTTTTTGGCTGTTTGTGAACATTTACCTCCATTTTATTTCCTTTTTTAGAAGTTGACCACTTAATTTATAACCTATACCCATTACAAGTTTTAATTTATTCAGACTTGAATCCTAACAGCAAATCATTTGTTGACATCATTGGTGTGGAAGAATGTCTTCATGCACTTATGTTCATGCTACATAAGGGAGATTTCTCAAATGTCAGGTAGGTGTCTCAAGTTGATCAGTGCTTTAATGACTTTCTACAATTTTTTCTGCTATATCTTCCACAACCAAAATCTTCCTATAGTAGTTGCTTTCTTGGCAAAGGACTGCCAGAGGCAACTTCTTCAGAGCTTTTGGAGTTGACCAAGAGAGTTGTTAGAGGCTGGTAGGAATGTAGGAACCAAGCATGTCCTATTTGCAGCACCCCAATCTCCTACTGTTCCGAAGCAAAAGGCACGTTTCAGCTGCCCTTTACAGCAACCAGTAAGCCGTCAAGCCAACTGATGCATCAAGCCATTTAAAATTTACTGAGGCTTCCACTTTGGTACTACTCATTTCTTATCGTTTCCCCAGATGTATTCCAACAGGACAGACGGCTGATACAATAATGAAAACCAACATCCCTTCCTTCAGGGACATAGTTCTGACAATTTCTCCCCCCTGTCATTGCTAGAGACAATGTAATCAGAAGGGAGAAAAAAAAGAACAGAACTTCTTTCAGAGGACACAATGGAACAGAGGAAGTTGGGTTCTGAGTTTCTGTTCATTACTGTCTCACTGTTTTCTTCACATTTAGACAGGAAGGCTAGGTACAGACATTAAAGAAAGCCAAAGGCAGAATCAACCTAAGTTATGCCGTTTTCTCTAAGTGGTGTAGTTTAGACCAGTGGTGAACAGAACACACGTTCACCCCTTGGTGGTGGGGACAAATCTTAGACTGGGTTCCACTATTTTTAAGCTAGTCTACGTGTGCCACACTTCAGTTCTATTATGGGTCTGGACTGGTTTCTGATCACCTACACAGGTAAAAGTGTAACATCTGTATCTGGCTGAAATGTCCCACCAAAACCAGTGATTATTATGAACTCGACTCACTTTCTTCAACAGGAAAACACGAGGACATCTAAATTATATTCTTTACTAGAAACAGACAACAAAGTTCCTAAAACAAATAGAACTAGCACCGAGTCCACCGGTACATCCATTATTTTCCTTACTTGGCAAAAGAAAAAAATGTGGACGTATCAAGACTGAGGTACATAAAGAGATGGAAAAGACCAAATCATATTTCCTTACACAGAAGCACAGACTATATCTGTAGTCTTTACACAGTGAATGCTTAACAACTGTGCAATCTTTTATATATCTGTTGCACAAGGGCTTGAACAAAACATATTTCAAAGTAGAGGAAAAAAGAAACTAAACCTTAATAAATTAATGGTTGGCTAATAAGCAGGCATTTTACCTACTATATTTACTACAATTTACACACAATAGGAGAAGGTAGTTTTTTTAGTCTTAATGTCTTTTTAGCATAATTTTTTTTTAAATCCATGTGATTACGACAGATTCTTATAATCAAATTAACAGATATATGAGATTAGAATTTTATCCAACAACATAAGAGTTATGAGGCTTAACTCCAATAGTTAGCAACCCCCCCCAATATTCAGTTCAGTGAGCATGTTTAATAAATATTAATTATAGTGTTTATTTAATTAAATTAATGAACTAGCTTTCCAAAGGACAACTTTGATGAACAAATAGTTCTAACCTTTTTAGTTCTGGAGTATTTTTAGTGCATTTATCCATGTGCAGTGCAGGGAACAATATCAACTGTTTGTGTTTTTATCTAATGAATCATGGAAAGCAGTTCAAATATATATAATTGGTATAGTTATAACAGTTTATAACCAGGCTCCTGCTATGTTTTGGGAATAATAGCATAATTTAGATTTGTCAAACTTGGCTCCTCCAGCTGGACTCAGAACTCTTTTTTTGTTTTTATCTAAACCAATGTTTATCTATCCTTAGAGAGAAAGTCTACAGTTAGAATGGGTATTAACTGTTTGCAACAGAGCTAACACAGATAAAATATCAGTGCCACAGAGAGTATGCGATAGTAACATAATATATTCGCATCCCAGATGATGCATCTACACAATACATAGCAATGATATCAATGGCTCATTTAAAGAGCTAGAGCTTTTAACCATGCTAAGCTAACCAAAAGTTTTATCCTGAAGAATTCTCACAAGTGATTTGTTTAGCATTCTGCAGGGGAAATAATCATACTCCCTATAATGTAATGGCAAAAGTTATTAAGACTGTGGCAATGATGTACAGTTTAAGAGGATGCACTCCTACACAGTGCACATGCATAAATCAATACTAGTATACATCTGAGCGCTCCAAATCTCTCAGGTTTCACAGTGTATAAACTACGTACATATAAACACACAAAAATAAAGACATTTCCTAAAAAGCTGAAACATAAATACTATGAAAATTCCAGCAATTAAATATATAATCAATGCTATTCTAATCTTACTGCTCTTGGAATAAACAAGAGGTGTTTCTTCCCCTCACCCCCCAGTAACCTATGGGAATAACAAGCAATAACCTATGCGAAACAGCATAATAACGCCATGATGGCATTTATTAAAACCATACTACTTGACCATTCATTTCAGAGCCAGCCCCACTTTGCTTTTTTCATTCCTAGACACTCATTTTGTTATTATAGGTAGCAAAATTAATTCAAATACAGTACAATGAAAACTGTGCCCTTCACCTCAAGCATCATTGGTCCAAGTGCATCCTTGTCAATGACACTCTGACCTGTAGATGACACATCTGCTTTTTGTACTTCGTCTTCATTGGCTGCTGCAGCTTTTTCTACAATAAAGAAGACTATGCATTAAATAACATACTAGAAGTATTATGCATTGTCAAGTCTTAGTACACTGTTACATAGCTACCAAGTAGTCACAGGGCAACAACATTGCCAATGAGATTAAAGAGATTTCCATTCCGATACAACAGAAGTCTGACTAGTGTATTATACCCAATTTGACAAGTTATTTTTTAGAATATAAATAAATCAATATAATGGTTTCATCCTAGTCCCTGGTAGATATTAGACTAAACCATTGGGTATATATACACTATTTAGAATGACACAGGATCTTTATTTACAAAGAAGTGATCAGAAACTACACAAGAGTTTCAGGTTAGGAAAAACATGTATTAGGAGAGCTATCTATAAGAGCTTGGAAAGCTCCTGCCTACACATTTAAAAATAAAAGGGAATAGAACATCGGGCTCCACTCCTGAGTTTAGGCAATGTATAGTAGGCTTGGCACTCCCATTTCCACCCCACCCCAAGTTAAAACAAACATATGAAAAAAGAATGACATTGTAACTTGAAAACTAGTATCATTTACCAATGTGTACATAAAATACATATAACCTTGAGTGCACTGCATGAAAATTATAAACAACAAAAGCAAACAACTTTTGAGGAAGATAATACCACCAATGACTGCTGACAAGATATGATCAGAATATTTGCTTGTATCTATGTATTTCTATATTGATTAAACATCTAAACCAGAATTTGAGTCAAGATATTTAATAAACTAAATAAGTAACCAAAATTGCACTCAGAATTATGACAACCTGTATTAATTATCCTACACTTTTGTTTTTTGAAAAACATCATCTTGGCATTTAAAGATACATTCACCAAAAATTATTGAAAAAACCCCCTATAAAAGAACACATACACACCACTAGGCTTAAAGTTAATGAAACGTGATTAATGGATTGTGTTAATAACCATCATGTTAAAATACTTTTTATACTAGGAGATCAATACAAACTTATGAGCTAAATAGTTACTGAACATTCCAAACTCCTACAATTTTTAGGTATGCTATTGTACTGTAATGTTGTAAATACCTAAAAATATTTAAAAGACGACAAATAGGATAAACTGAGATTGTTGCACTCCCACTCCAAAGTTTATATTTTCTACATCACTGAATCACCAGAAATCCCAGTCTGATAAGAATTATTAAAAATTCCATATGCAGAAGGGCCATTAAGAATTTGCAAAGCGCATCTGTGGGAGAAAATTAAAGTATTGCTCATAGAAATTAAAAGGTACCAAAGAAAGACCCAAACCTACAGTATTTTCCATTGAGTATTTGAAGCCCTCTCAGATCTTCTTCCGAATTGTTTCCTTGGTAGAGGCTAGGAGGATAAAATGAATGTAGTTACCCTACCCCTCCAGACACAAAGCAAGCAGGAAGATGGTACTTAAAATCCATGGACAACCCCCAAAATCCGTGAACATCTGTTAAAGAAATAATTCTCATCTTACCTATCTATACTAGTCTGATGAATTTTAATGCGTTAAAATCTATGCACATACACTAATCATTTTACCCATGACTGAAATGCTGCTAGCCTAGGTACATAGGATAAGAGAGGGATGGATAATGGTCATGTTACAAAACAATGTAAGAGTAGGGGGATCCAGCAAGATCTGGGGATGTAGTGTATATGCATGTCCGTTCTCTCGCTGATAGAAACAATCCTTGTTTTTGCACCACAAAATAACTGCAATGGCATAGTCTATATTTTTTTAAATAGCATCTTAGCACTTTAATACCTTCACTACTGTAGCATTTAATACCTTCTTGAATGTCACAGAATTGGAGCTAAATTGTTTATGCCTTTTCAGAGTTGGGATTTTCAGGTTTCAACTTTTATATAACTGTTTTACAAATTCTCTTGAGATAGGGTCCCTTAAAAATCAAGTCAAAGTCAGGGATTAGCAGGACACAGGCTCTAGGCTAATCAAAATGTTACTGACTTGAGAATTCTCATGGCTAGACGAATGTTTTAGATCAGGGGTTCCGAAACTTTTTGGACTAGGCAGCTTTGGTTTAACAGTCTAGGTATTCTAAAAAGCACTGAGAGTGGGACCCAGGTGCAGGATTTTGGGAACTATAAGGTCTATAATCTAACTGAAAAGTAAAATTGAAAAGTAGGTTGTTGGTTATAGTTATGTTGGTCTAAGGACGTACATAGACAAGGTTCTTTGGGCAGATGTGAGATCTTTTATTATTTAGTTGGTCTAGTAGAAGATATTATATCTACCCAAAAGAACCTTGTCTGCAAACTGAAAAGTAAAAACTCATGCAGACAGCTTCTTGATGGCTACCTATCCAAGTATCCTCAGACATATAAGCTCTCTCAACTAAGGGTCAGCCATGGTTTATGTTCATGAAATTAATGCAAGATCTGGTCTAAGATTGTAGCCAGTGAAGATTTGCATGTTTTACAGTAATTTCTCAATTTTTTTTATTAAACTATTGCCTACATTGGGGAAGCCACAAGCAATGCAGAGAAAGAACATGCATCTGGAGATATGCAATCATGGAAGGATGGCAGCATTCTATGCTTTTTAAATAATGCTTATAAGCTTCTGAAATGCATCACATTTTTCAGAGCTACAGCACATTCACTGAAATACGGTTGGAATTTTGTTTTAGGAAAGGATTAAACCAAAACAGCTATACAAATTAAGTGTTGCCAGCAACCAAGATTTTTATCATGCGATTAATATCTGGTGTTTCTCATAAAGGCTTCAGCTCTCGGGGTCAAGTGTGAATTAAAGCTATCATTTTTTGAGCACGCTTCTTGCATTAGAATAATGGCTAGAAATCTTAAATACATAAACACTACAGCTTCAAAGAACAAAAGATAAAAATAACACATTTCTTATTAAAGTCTCATGAAATTTAAGCCATCAAATCATTTTAATGATTTCTGGAGGCCCTGGCTCATGATCTGTGAATGTTCAGGGTTGACAAAAATGAAATAGACGGTCCAATCCTGCCAAGTCTCTTTCTTGGGAGTTATCTTTACTCACACAAGTAGTCCCACAGAAATCAATGGGCCTATTTATGTGACTGAATATAATGGGCAGATTTTCCACTGCAGCTGCTCAGGAGACAGGACAGGAGATCTCAGAGGAGCCAGTTCGGGTTCTGTGATTCTCCAAGCTGTAGCATTTGTTAGAACATCATGGAAACTGCTCATACTTAAAACACTTAGAAAATGTTAAGATCCTATGGCAATGCAGGATTTGAACAGTGGGACAGGGATGTGGTTCAGTGAGGACCTGTGACCTATGTCAGTAACTAGCTACTGCACAGTCAGCATCACCTAAAAGCCATTTGGTACTTGTCAAGTATACACAGGTATGAAGTGACTAGTCAACATCTCGTGCAGATGTGGCCACTCTGTTCTAAGTAGTGCAAGGATGAGTGCAAACCAGAATCTGATCCTATTCATGTGAGAGTGTTAATTTTGTGCACTTTAAGCAGAATTAATGTAATCTGGAAACAAAACACAAAATAATTATGAACTTTGTTTAGTGAAGAGTTTAGGCTGAGTTAAAAATAAAATAAGACAAGACAACAGGACTCTTTCAAGACAAACTACTGTGTCAAGTAACTATATACATATACACACACACACATATATTATACACACACTCATACACATATACATACATGCATGCAATTATGTAGCATTTTAGTAAAACGTGTAGTTTCTATTTTAAACTGTGGCTTTTTAAAAACTTCTGTAAGTGTTACTAAGCCAAACGAGACTGATTAATATTTTTAAAAGGGAATGTGGTCAGTAGTCAGTCATAAACCACATATATTTAGCGCATATGTACGGGTATATAAATAAAAGTAAAAACTAATTAAAAAAAAACATTTTAGCAAATATTCAGTAAGCTCAGCAATGGGAACATCTCATGGTTTAGTTGAAGCCCATCCTAGATTCATACAAATAAACCAGAAGGTTATCACATTCGCTTAGTTGGAATTCTGAAACTGAAGGAACAGTAGCTGAGGGCAATAATTAAAAATGTCTTGGAACATTTTAACATAGAAAACTTTTTATCATCTTATTTACTGCTTCTAATTCTCCCCCTTCCTGAAATCTTTTGGGTACCTTTATCCCTGACAGATAAATAACCCATAAAAGGATGAGCTCACTCTCTCTCTGCTCTCACCCCCTTTTTTCTAACACCATATCCATGCAGATGCACAATCCAGACTGGATAAACAATGTAATGATTCCTTTTTGTCTTTTTTTTTTTTTTATGTTTTCCCCTTTTCCTCAATGAAACGGCTTTGAGGAACAATCCCTCCTTGACCAATCTCTTCCCTGCAATACAGAAATCCAATCCAAATTAATGAGATTTCCATTTTCAAAGCAAAGGACAAACCCTCAGTCTCTTCAAGGACTATGTTAATATGAGTCACACTACAAAAGAAAAGAAAAAGATCTGCATCAATATTTTCTTTATGTTTATTTTCCCCATAGTAGTAATTATTATGCATGCTTCCTAGTAGAACAAAAGAACAGAAAGGGAGAGGTGAATGAGGAGGCCTTAAACAAACAGCAATACAAGCGTTCTGAAGATAAGCATGGGGCAAACAGACAATAGATTTGAAATACATCTGGTGTACTGCATTCTACACCACAAGCATCATGATGCATATATCTGAAACTGATATTTCAGATTTTTCTTCTCCTGCCAATACAGCAGCACTACAGATGATGTAAAAAAAAAAAAAAAAACCAAAAAAAATCCAGGCAAAAAACTAACTGTAAAAGAATTTCTGAGCAGTTACATACAATTTATTCTTTCCATCTTTTCCCAGAGATGTTATTAAAATGTCACGTCCATCCAACATCACATATCCTTATTTACTGAAATAACAGATTGGAAGTATGAACAGAGACTTTTCTTATAACTAAAACCAGAAGGTTTCTTTCTCCATAGGGAAAACAGCCAGGACTCAGGAGGCTTCCCCATAATTGTACCAACTGAATCAACATCATCAGAAGCACCCATCACTCGAAGGTGACTTAAATATGACATTTCAGAATCTACATTAAATTTTACTATGCAATTGCTTTTAAAGCATTTAATTTTTCTCCATTTTATTGGATTTATGTATTAACTAACCATTTGTGCATAGTGTGTTCATATTTTGTTAACTAATATCTCACACAACAACAAGGGGAAGAAGAAAAAAGTAAAAAAAGAGGAAAACATGATTATGGATGAATAAAAATTGGTAGAGGACAAAGGCAGATGGAGGATCCCAAACTAGTGTGCTCTCATTTAAAAAAAGAAACTAACTGGACTCCTAATTAAGTGTTCTTTTAAATGTCAGATTGCAAAAGATTCATTTATAAACACACTAAAACAAATTATATTGACTGTAGCACAGGCTATACAAAAGACAGTAGGCTCCATATTTGCAAAAGAGAAATTGTTTTTAGATTAGAAGCTGGCAAATATGATACAGAGTGAAGCAAAGCAATGAAGAATTTTCAGGTTATTCAGATATGTGGTTAACCACAGGGACCACAGTTTTTCTTGTAGCTGTATTATTCAAAGCATTAGCATCTTTGACTAAAATGAAACCTACACCCTTAGGAGTATTTGTTAACCCTGGGGTGGGCAACTTATGGCCTGTGGGCTGGATATAGCCCACAAAGCCCATCTGATTCAGCCCATGGACATGGGGCTTTGGTTGTGGGCATTCTCCCTGTGCTGCTGTGGGAAAAGTGGTGGCTGGGTCCTAGCACCTGCTTCCATTGGCCTCTGACCCAAACTGGGTCAATCCAGCCCAAAGTATCTGAACAAAACCAAATTTGTTTTCTTAGAAATCTATCAATTTTTCACCAGATTTATGTCAAAGAAATCATAACTTTGCTTGTAACCAATTTTATAACAACTGAGATGACAATTTCTGCCCTTCCCCCATGCATACAACTACCTATGATTTAGGGAAGTAATTATAAAGTGAGGTTCACGGTATACCTCACAGCACAGAGTAAAGAAACCATTAGATTAATATGCACATTTTCTAATCAGAACTTGAGATCAGGTATTTTAGTTTAAAAAAAACAAAAAAACTATGCAATATCTCAAAAAGGTTTTAAGAGGTAAAACAAGGAAAAATTATGCATCTGCACTGAACTAAAATTAGAAAAGCTGCCATATGGCTCTGTGAAGCCAGCAGCACATTCTTATTCATTAGGAAGCATTCTGCTAACATAAAAACACAAGGCCTTCCTGTGCTCTCCAAATGTGTTTATCTTTTCAACATTAATGTACTATATATCATCAGGCTGCTGAAATCTCCTGCAGTGCATATTAAAAAAGCACAGCTGCACTTTTTCTCAGCACGTTTACTCACTGTGAGGAGTCTAAGAGCAATGCTTTGCCTCTAGTCCCTTCCTGACACACAGCCCTCTTGTTAGCAAATCATCGTTCTCCTTTAGCATGAAGAAACAGGCTGATAGCCCAATCTCAGCACAACCATAATATCAGACTTCTGGTTCCTCCCCAGCCCCCACTTAAATATTGAGAACGCAAAAGATTTTGTTTCACTTTTACCACTGGTGATCTATGATGACTTTAAAACAGCATATGACACAGACTTAGTTAACAGAAGTTTGAAAGCTGTAACTTAATTATTCACCAGAGAGCAGTGACAGCACTTTGCATATAACACTGAATACCATATTCTTTTCAGAATTTCCATCCTACAATTGGCTTGATTAGCATTTTTTCCCCTCATACTGGGCAGAGCATCTCCTATAAGCATTAGCAACATAATACATCTTTCCTTCCCACAAATATACAAAATGTAACTATAATTTCATGCATTCTTTCAAATTTTGGAAAATTTCTCATTTTAGAAAATGAAATGATATAATGTAGGGTTTCAAACTTTCTGACACTCCCTGAAAATGTAATTTTGCATTTGAAAGCTTGCTATATTTTTGGACATCATAATGTAACTGTTAAACATCAATACAGCTTTCCTAGTTGCATTATCCTGAATCCTCACCATGGTGCAGTTTTTTGCTTTGTTTTGATCTACTCAGCATTAGTTTCCTCTCCACATATACAACTGCATGATGATACCATATCCTTGGGTACAATCTGTACCCTCCTGACAAAATGTGGCGCCACCAGTAAGAGCCCCTGGGGCCCATCCTCTGCTCTGGGCCCTCTCTGCTCTGTCTGTGCTGCCCCGGTGCCATTCTGCTGGGATCATTTGACCCCAGCAGACTTCCTGCCCCTTGGGCAAGGGATGGACCCTATGATCTTGCGAGGTCCCTTCCAACCCTAATGTCTGTGAAATCTATGAAAAAGGTTAAAGTGGAAGTGTAGATGGAGACAAAAGTTAAGGAAGATTAAATGAAACTCACCAAGAATGAAATCCAAGCCAAAGCTGGGGTAATGTAATAGACACACTGGGTCTGTCAAAGGTAGCTTGGGCTGTAAACTAGAAATTCAAATCCCAGAATTTCATCTCCTCCTCTGCCTCAGAATGAGGAATGAAGAAGAGATGCATTCTCCAACCCAAACCCAAAAATCTTCAGTGACCAAGTGGGTGGCAAATTGGCTTAAGGGTCACACCCAGAGAGAGTGGTGGTGGATGGGTTGATATTGACTTGGAAAGATGGGGGCAGTGGAGATCCACAAGGCTTGGTCCTTGTATCGGTGCTATTCAATGTCTTCATCAGTGATTTGGATGAGGGCATGGAAAGCACCCTGTCTAAGTTCGCAGATGATACCAAATTATGGGGCAAAGTTAACATGCTAGAGGATATGGAATGGATCCAGGTGGATCTGAACAGGTTGGAAAAATGGGCAGAACAAAATAGGATGGAGTTCAACAAAGACAAGTGCAAAGTACTGCACCTGGACAAAAAGAACCACACACACACTTACAGCTTGGGGTATGACCTTCTCAGCAGCACACTTACAGCTTGGGGCACGACCTTCTCAGCCATAGTTGACTCCAAGATGAACACGAGTCGTCAATGTGACGAAGTGATCAAGAAGACTAACCACACTTTATCATGTATTAACAGATGCATGACAAAAAGGTCCAGGGACGCGATGCTTCCCCTCTATACGGCACTGGTCACACTGCAGTTGGAGTACTGTGTCCAGTTTTGGGTGCCACACTTCAAGAGGGATGCAAACAATCTTGCGAGGGCTCAGAGGAGGGCCACTTGTATGGTCAGAGGCCTGCAGGCAAGGCCCCACGAGGAGAGACTGAGGGACCTAGATCTCTTCAGCCTTCACAAAAGAAGGCTGAGAGGTGATCTTGTGGCTGCCTGTAAATTCATCAGGAGAGGGCAACAGGGAATAGGAGATGCTCTATTTACTAGGGCACTTCTAGAATAACTAGGAACAATGGCCACAAATTGCTGGAGAGCAGATTTAGGTTGGGCATTAGAAAGAACTTCTCTACAGCAAGGGCTGGCAGAATCTGGAATGGGCTTTCAAGGGAGGTGGTGCTCTCCCTTACCTTGGGGGTCTTCAAGAGGAGACTGGAAAAGCACCTGGCTGGGGTCGTCTGACCCCAGAGCTCTTTCCTGCCCAGGGCAGGGGGTCAAACTCAATGACCTACTGAGATCCCTTGCAACCCTAATAGCAATGAATCTATGAAAACCTGAACTATTTCCCATTAAAAAGAAAAGCAACAACAGTAATTTCTTCTCCTGTCAGGTCATCAATAATGTCTTTATCAATAAAGGCACAGAAGGTCTACTGGCCTTATCTGTCAATGAAACCACTGTAGTTGAAAATCAATGGTATGGGACCAAGTTAGTCAGAAAACACTTCTCATCCTATGCTCAGTTGTGAACAGCGGTAATCCTTGAGGCTAGCTTCTATATGGGAGAGCATTCATTATGAAGACCCCTGGAATCTGGAATTAATTTCCTCCCTTGGTCCACAATAGTCTGCATTTTTTACCTCTGGAATATCCTGCAATGCCCATTGTTTTTCCTCAGGGAACTGGGAAGGGAAGATAAGGAGGGATAGCAGGGGATAATTTTATTATTATAGAATTATTATATAGTACTGGATTGTTTATTGAGGTGCCTGAGCAGCTTCAATGCATGCTGAGTAAAACATGCTTTTTATTACACTGTACTCCATTTAACTGCATAGCCTGAAGATCCAAAATAGGCTATGCACTTACACAGAATGTGCATTCATCAGAACTTAACGTAAACTTTATGTATATGCTCATAAGGTATGAAACAATCCATCTGAACCAGTGCTGTGGTATCAGCAGACCTGAAACTGATTAGCTCCCCCCATTTTCAAAGTTCCTAATAGCAGCTCTGAAACTTGCTGTCAAAAGCTTTGAAAAATGGCAAGGGTTAGTCAGTATCAGGGCTGGGAGCTAGTTAGTTTTAGGGCTGTTATTTCCTGTCATTTTCAAGGCTCCTAATAGCTACCCTGAAAGTGACCAGCTTCTATCAATTTCAACATGTGCAACAGCACCCTTTGACAGCTGCTTCCTCTTCACTATTTCTGGCACCAATTATTATGCAGTTAAACAGAGTACAGTCACATGATAACACTTCAGAGCAGCACCAAAATATGCTACGTATCTAAGTGGTTTGTGCACCTATCCTATATGCAGATAACTACTGCCTGTTGTAATGTAAACAATAGGAAAAATATTGGGACTGGCATCCTATTATGCTGGTAAGCATATTCTGTGCTTATCCAATATACGTATTATTACTGGTGTACATCATATTATAAGTTATTATTATATAAGAGCACACAGGTTGCCCCCTGGAGTTTTACAAGTCAAAAGAACACATTAAAAATGCAAATCAACATTTTTGCTTTTACAGGCCCCTAACCTCATTTGGGACACTATGAACTCAAAGATCAGTCCTGCACCTAAGTATGGGGCTGGGTATGTTGAGAAGTAAGAGTAGGAAACAAAAAACAAAAGCCTAAAATCATCACTAAGGATGATAACAGCATGGGGCAATTTCTACCCAAAGATCTGTTTCCAGAAAAATGCAGAGAACTTGGAGTTTTTCATGACCATGTGAAATCACAGAAGCCAAGCATTTTCCTGGTCCAGAATCCAAATTTGCTTTTGCCATTGCATAACAGCATTTAGAATAAAATGTTTCCCTTGTCAAAGGTAACCAGGGGAAATATTTTAAAAAGTTGCTTTTTTTTTTTTAACAAAATAAATGTTGGCACAATACTGTATTTGTAGAAGTTTGTGCCTAGAATTCAGGATATTTGAGATGTTTTAAGTACCTTGCAAGGGTCCTCAAATCAGGGACTTAGATATCTAAAGGGATCAAATGCAGGCACTAGTAACTGAAAGCACAGTTATTTGCACCCGCTGTTCTGAGACTACAAAAAGGAAAGCTGCTGGAGACTGATCAAAATGAAACAAAAAACAGGCATTCATACCTTGCACAGAGTTGCCTTGAATTTACTTTGTCACTGATTAACCCTTCTATAAATAAAATTCAAAGCATCAGAGGCAAGAACTTAGATTTAGAAGACATTTTATTTCTGCTAGTAAGAATCATTGAGACAGAACTTCAAAACCCTCACTATATAAACTGATTACCTTTACGTAGCGTGACCATAGGAAATCCAGGACATAGGGTCACCCTACCTTTACATAACAACAAAATATTATCTATCTATCACTGGTAACTTAAAATCTGTTCTATTTACTTGGCTTTGTTTCAACAAAATTTAAGAAAAGTGCCAAAGTAATTGACCTTTGCTCTGATGCACTAGAAACAAATATTTGGCATCCCTTAGCCTAAAAATGTAATTATTTTCCTTGGTATGCACTGCCTTGAGACAGAAAACTATAGCTGTATTTTTTGGCATTTGTAATTTTCTAAGAGTCAGGTACTTGTATAATGAACAATCTAATCTTGCTTTTATAACACATCTTGAAAAGTAGTACTAAGATGAATGTCCAAATGGGAACAGCCCATAGGTCTATGTGTTTGGCTGAGATGGTATTTTCAATGATATAATACAGCAGGATCTGATAATTTTTTCAAAACTAGGCTCTGACACTATCCCAAGAACAAAGCCTGACCTTCAGGAAGTCAAGAGCTCTCCAATTAGTTCTCTGGAACATAACAACCCAGAAGAGTTTTGAAAATAGAGATGTGAAGGTCTTTAGACTAGAGTTCACAGATCCAACTACCAAGCTATTTAAACATACAGGTTTCTTAAACTTGGGCCATGAAAACATAGTCTGAAGGAACATCAGTGCAACAAGACTCTTCAGGTCTCCACTCCTCCACACAAAAGTGAACATTAGGATAAAACATCATTCCATTTCTTTAAGCATCATTTTAACAGGATTTTAAAAAAATTCAAAAACACTGTAGATAAACATACGACACACTAGGTCAGGGGTCGGCAACCCCCAGCACACCATGTCAGAGCATGGCACACAAGGCCGTTTTGTTTGGCATGCCACAGCTGGCTTGGGCTCTGGGCAGCTGCCACCAGCCACAGAGCCTGGGCTGTTCGTAGTAGGCAGCTAAAAGGCTTCAAGCAACCTGGGTTCTATGGCAGTGGTGACTGCATGTGTACTGGGAGGATGGTGGGCAGGGGCCTGGGGCAGCACAACCCTGTCCCCTCCTCTGCTGTCTGCCTGGAGGCATGCATGCAGTCGCTGCTACCATGGAGGTGCTGCCAGTGCTCCAGATCCTGGTGCAGATGTTTGCACCCTGCCCACCACTTGCTGCAGCTGCCTAGAGTCTGCACTGGCTGTGGCAGGCAGCTGAGGGGCTGCAAACAGACACACTGGGCTTTGAAGCCCTCCTGCTGGTGGCATGGAGCTGGTGCCAGACCCAGAGCAGCTGTTTGCAGCCTCCCAGCTGCCTGTCACATGTAGCCTGGACTCTGAGCAGCTGTAGTAGGCGGTGAGCAGGATGCAAACAGCTGCACCAGGCTCTGGAGCCCTGAAACCAGCTCCATGCCAGCAGCAACTACATGGGCCCCTCCCCTGACATTTGCCTGGAGGTGCACATGTAGCCACCACCAGCAACAAGGATAAGGCCCCTCGTGGCTCCCTTGCAGTCTGCCCCTGGCATGCCAAGTTGAGATGTAGATCAGGGTTGGGGTGTTTTTGGTACTCTGGCCAAAAACATTGCCAAACCCTGCACTACGTCATGAGCAATGATACACAAAAATCCTCTGTGACTGTTACAAGCAGAACACTTTGGCGTGCAAATCGTTCAATAGATCTAACATGGTTAATCAAAAAAAGACATTATGCTGCATGGGCTCCCTAAAATGCACATGAGATGGACAAACAAAGAGAGAGAGAAATTCCAGCAATGATTTACAGCCCAGGCTGGAAAGTAGAGGATTGAAGATGACTGAGGAAGAAGCGAAACAAGGTTAATCAAGGTGTTCCTGCCAAGGAAACATCATTGCTACCACCCCCAAAAAAGTCCTGTTAGACTTTGGCATAATCGCTAAATGATAAATTTTAATGCACAGGCCCCATGATGCTTCAGGTAAGAGCGTTTTTATATTGTAACCACAGTTACTGTGCTCTACATCATCCAGTAATTTTTAAAGAATGAAATGTCTACTGTAGGTTATTAACATAGTATTCTGACATATGACTTGAAATGGAAATACATTTCACAATGTAAAACTTCTGTTTATATCTGGCTGCTAAGAAGCACACCCAGACAAAGATTCTTAAATCTTCACAGATGTCCAAATATATTCATGTGTCCTGTCAGACTTTAAATGACTGCTGCTGAAGCAGATGGGTATAAATGGGTACCTCCTGCAACAGCTATTACCTTGGTTACCACGTAAAATTAGGTGCAATAGTTTCCAGTGTTCTTGTACAAAGTGATGAAGTAGTTTTCTTTGGCTTTAGTCACTACTTGAATGGCAGAATCCTTCAGGCATTGCACAAACAGAAAAACAGTGAAAACCAAAGAGCTCTGCTTTATCTATTTCCTTAGGGTCCTTTATCATCTTTCCTGTGACAGGAAAGCTTGACCTGCCTTGAAAATGAACAGCACACCCACACTTAAAGAACTATGGAAGAGCTCTTTTAATCACTCTTGACCGAGGGCTAGACCTGCAAAAGGTCTCAGACTTTGAGACACTGAACTCACGATGTGTAACTCTCACACTTGACTCACAGAATTGAAGTCACTTGCCCTGAGCTCCTTACAGAGTTCATGGAATGGGATTCACAATAGCCAGCAAGTGGAGACCTGCCAAAGCTAGTCAAGGGGAAGTATGGAATAGAAGGACATGTCTTAAATCCTGCCACTCTCAGGGGTTTAAGCAACTAACTCTGAGCTGCAGAGAGGCACCTGTCAGACTTGGATTCACAACTGGAAACCTTCGCTTTGAGCAAGACCTCAAGTTATTCCCTTTGAAACTGGAGTAGAGATCATTTTTCTTTTAGTCCACTAAGAGGGGTGGTGGTGGTGCACTTTTGTAAAATAATTAGTGGTTACAGCACTTCAGAGAGAACATGGAAGACTGGATACAGTGCCTCCTCTGTCTAAGCGGCGTTCAGCTCTTACTATAAGCAACTAAAGGTAAGCTGTTTAGGGATGAGGATGCTCAACACCCCTTCTTTTGAAATAAAAGATACCTGTTTCAGTAGGATACAGGAGGGAACCCGATTGTAAACTCAGTGACTAGGGCAGTGATTCTCAACTAAGGTAGCTCAGGGATCCTTAAGAGTGATGTGAAGTGCCACACAATATTAGCACTACTGGTGCGCAAATACTTACATGTCATTCACAAGATAAACACAGAGGCTGCATTCCCGCAAGGGAATATGCATTTCCCTGGGGGCTGATGCATACATTTGTGCCAGCACACAAATTTCAGGTGGTGGATGCTGCCACCACATGTGCCACCCAACTTTTCTCTAGCGCAGTTTTTTTTGGACACTGGGAGATCTCAGTGTCAAAACACCCACTATGCTGCAAATTAGCAGGATAGCAAATGTGTGCATGTGTGGCACATGTGGTTTGTGGCAACACAGATGGGTTTGTGGTGCTATAAGCCACGGAAACTTGTCTGGACGCATGAAGAGGTTTCAAATAGGAATTACACTGTGTTAAACATTTTGCCCTGTTGTGGTCCAAGTTTTTTGCAACCAAAAAATGGCTTTATTTTTTCTCATAGTCAAAAAATGAGTGAAATTAGTTTTTCAAATGGGGTGCCACTAAATTTTGAGAAGTTATGGAGCTATGCATTGAGTCTAAAAAGTTCGAGAATCACTAGATTAGGGCCAGTCACCTCAGGGGGAGACCTGGATTCTCATCTTTGCACCGAGGACTCAAAATCCAGGGTTCTTGTCTCAAGCAAGTGTCCTACTTATTGGGTACATCTACACGTGACACTGTGCTGCCCTAGTAATACACTGTAGCAACGTAGTGTCAGGGAGCAGCACAATCCACAATGCTGCAGCAACTTCACCGTAGCAACTTGCTCCTTCCTTATAGTGCATTCCTACAGTGATGTAGGGATAAAAAAGATGATGAGCTGCCAGCACAACACAGTACAAACTGTTACGGTGCCATCATTTGGTACTTCCAAAAGAAAATATTAAATGACAGTGCATTACCAAAGGTGCTGTAGGGACCCATGTAGATGCACCCATTGGGTTGGAGGCTTAATTATTTTTTAATTACTGTTGAACATGAGGGGTGAAGGGCCCCCCTGCCCAGAACAGCTTACAGCCACCTGGTAACTAAGTTATTCGCTTTGGAGATGGGAGACTTGGGTTGAAGCTCCCTGAAAGGACACTTAACTCAGGTCTCCCTCATCCTAGGTGAATGGTGAACCTTTCAGAAGTTCCAACAATCACCACAAGTAACCATAGCTGCTTGCATCTTGTGTGGCATTTACTCCTGTAGGCATTTGTTAGGCGCACTCACGACTTGTCTACCAGAAGAGATACTATGAACAGGTGGCTTAAAAGTTCAAGGATCTCAGTTGTGAGATAAACACCAAGCTGTTCACACTTGCCATGTTGAAGGCAGCTCTGGGCATGCACAGAAGCACAATTTTTCTTCCTTTGACTAACTTTATTAGTAAAAACTTAGGTGCCTGCTGAACTTAGCTGGTTAATGGATTACTGCGAGTTTTGACGATCTCACACTTCAACACTCTTTCAGCCACTTAAACTCTCCTTAAGTACTTCTGTGAATCTGGGTCCATGGAAATAGCTAGTAAAAGCCCAGAGTTGTTGAGATTAAAGGTATATGCTCTTTTGTTTGAGCTTCACAAAGAAATAGTGATTCTCTAACAAACACCCTAGATATTAAAAAAATTAAAGTTAAAAATAAAAACAAAAACGGGAAGCAACAGGACTATGGAAGCACTAACCTGAGGAACAATGACATATTTAACCTCCTTTGTGAGTCAATGAAAAGAAAGTCTGAGGGAAGCAAGGTTTTTGCTGTGGCATTACTGTACGGCAGGCAAGTCGCCCCCTCCCACACTCTCCCCTCCCCCTCAATGTTTATTGATCAACTTTAAGCTTTACACTGTTCAAACACTACCTATTTTGAAAAACAACTACAACAGCCCAGACAAACTGTACTTTAAAGTTTAATTAAGATTCATCATCTCTAGAAGCTAGAAATTGGTGTCTCAAACCATATATTAAAACCTTAATAGCAGCATAATAATTCTTAATATTGATCATGCAATGTTCTAAAAGTTATCTACAGGGAGTGCCACATTCAGCAGAATTGCTTTAGGGCTTCAAGAAAGCATGTTATAATAGAAAACAGACCCAAGTTATATCAAAGTAGCTGCACAGAAAACAATGATAAAAAGGAAAACTGCCATAATTATGATGAGCTAGCCCCTACACCATAGTTAAAGCTGTATTACAGGAAAGGAAGACTGACAACTGAGGAAGGAGTAAAAACAAATATGGGAAGGCAAAGGGACAAAGGTTGGGTTTCAGATTCATAGATTGTTAGGGGCTGGAAAGGACCTTGTAGATCATTGGGTCCAGTCCACCTGTACCAAGCAGGGCTTAAGGGGGGGAAAAAGTAGCTAAAAATCCTTTAAGATGAAAGGAAGAGACAGCAAGAGAGAAACAAAATACAACATAGAACTGTTAATGACATGAAGCACTGCTTCAGAAGTCAGTTAGATACTAGGAAATAACAAAGGATACAAAGCTTGACTCATAGTTTCATAGTTTCTAGGGTCAGGTTTGTAGGGTCAGAAGGGACCTGAGCAGATCATTGAGTCCGACCCCCTGCCATGGCAGGAAAGAGTACAGGGGTCAAATGACCCCAGCAAGGTATACATCTAGCCTCCTCTTAAAGACCCCCAGGGTAGGAGCCAGCACCACTTCGCTGGGAAGTTGGTTCCAGATCCTAGCCGCCCTGACAGTGAAGTAGCGCCTCCTGATATCTAGCCTAAATCTACCCTCTGCCAGCTTGTGACCGTTATTCCTAGTCACTCCTGACAGTGCTCGGGGGAACAGGGACTCTCCCAATGCCTGCTGATCCCCCCTGACTAGTTTATAACAGGCCACTAGATCCCCCCTCAGCCTTCTCTTGTGGAGGCTGAACAGGTTCAGGTCCCGTAGCCTCTCCTCGTAGGGCCTGCCCTGCTGCCCCCGATCATGCGAGTGGCCCTCCTCTGGACCCTCTCCATGTTGTCTACATCCCTCTTGAAGGGCGGCGCCCGGAACTGGACGCAGTACTCCAGCTGCGGCCTGACCAGTGCCACACAGAGGGGGAGTATCACCTCCTTGGACCTGCCTGAGATGCATCTGTGGATGCATGACAAGGTGTGGTTGGCTTTCCTGACTGCATCCCCACACTGCCGGCCCATGTTCATCTTGGAGTCAATGATGACTCCAAGATCCTTTTCTGCCTCTGCACTAACAAGAAGGGAATTCCCCAGCCTGTAGGTATGCTGCTGAATGTTCCTCCCCAGGTGCATCACCTTGCACTTGTCGGTGTTGAATCCCATCCTATTCTCATCCACCCACCACTGTAACCTGTCTAGGTCTGATTGCAGTCTATTCCTCCCTTCTAGCAAGCCCACATCCCCCCACATCTTAGTGTCATCAGCAAATTTGAACAGGGTGCTTTCTACCCCCTCGTCCAAGTCACTGATGAAGATGTTGAACAGTGCAGGCCTGAGGACCGAGCCCTGCGGAACCCCGCTGCCCACATCCCTCCAGGTCGAATACGACCCATCTACTACCACTCTCTGGGTACGGCCCTCCAGCCAGCTGGCAACACATTTGACTGTGTGGGTGTTGACACCACAGTTCCCTAGTTTCTTGATGAGAACGGGGTGAGAGAGAGAGAGAAAGAGAGAGTGTCGAAGGCCTTCCGAAAGTCCAGGAAGACTATGTCCACTGCTATCCTTGCATCTAAGGCTTTGGTGACCTGGTTGTAGAAGGCCACCAGGTTGGTCTGACAGGACCTGCTGCTAATGAACCCGTGTTGGCTGCCCCTAAGCATAATCTCCCCTGCTGGCCCCTCGTGGATATGTGCCAGAATAATTCTCTCAAAAAAGCTTGCCCAGGATTGAGTTAAGACTAACTGGCCTATAGTTTCCCGGGTCCTCCTTCCTCCCCTTTTTGAAAATGGGAACCAAATTGGCCCTCTTCCAGTCCTCTGGCACCACACCAGAGCACCACGAGTGCTCGTAAAGTCGTGCCAGGGGTCCCACAATGACCTCAGCCAATTCCCTCAGATGCATAAAGATAAGAAAACTAATAGGGTAGGTACCAGAAGAGGAAAGAAAGATGCATTTATACCAGCACTGAAATGCTATAATGCTTCTATTTTTCCCCACCTTAAAAAAACCCCAACAAAAACAACAAAACACACCAAGTGTCTTGAGTCCTCCCATCCACGTGTTTCTTTGTCTTTTCCTTTCATTTCCAAGTAATTTCCAAATGATTTTGAAGAATCACTTGTTATGTTGCTATGAACTAACCCTTTCAGGTTGGGCATGAGCTCTCCCAGGTCAGCATAGAACTGGAAGATAGATTTTGCTAAAGGGACTTGGGAATTGTAGCCTGCTGCAAGTCTTGCTGGGTATTAGTGCCATAGAATAAAAGGTTTCCTTCAGAAGAGGAAGAAACCATAGATTAATATATTTTAAGATTAGAAGAGACTATTACCATAATCTGCTCTGACCTCCTGTTTAGTATACACAAATGATTTCTTTGAGCTAAAGCATCTTTTAAAGTATCTTGATTTAAAAGTTTAGGTGGCACAGGAACTATGATCTCCCTGAGCAAGTTTCTTTCACACTTGACCTCCTCTATCTGAGGAATGCTGTTCAAAGTTGGATACTGATTCTGACTGAATAAAAAATATGTATTTGCAGAACATAAAAATAAACATTTAGGAGAGTGGGATGTGAAGATGATTTTCCTAATTTGCATTGAGTGGTTTAATTTGGGGATTAGGATGCTGTGGGTGTCTTGTGAAGTCTAAAAACATGTGCCAAGAAACTGCTTTGTATTCATTTGTCAGTTATGATATTGATAAAAAAAAAACTAGACTAGTCTGGAGATCATAGGATCTGGACACAGCATGTTAGTCTCAGCTGACAAATGACTGCATCTCTGCCTACGAATATTCAATGGTAAACTCACCAGCTGCAGATAATGCAGCAAGGAAATGGTGTTCTTCCATGCTCTTTTTCTCCTGGAACTGTCACTTATGTGATTTTTCACTTTAGGGCCTCTTGAGTTTGTACACACACAAGCTACAACAAACAAATGAAAGTTTGCCAAATTTACAGCTTTTATTTTAGTACCAGTCTGACTATGGATCCTTTTTTCAGCCTATAGGTCCACACACAGACCTATACTGAAAAAATAAATAAATGGGTGTGATTTCAAAAGTAAAGAAGTCATTCAAGTAAGCCTTCAAGTCAGCCGGCCCTGACAATCTGCACCTCAGGGTACTCAAGGAGCTGGCGAGCATCATAGCCCAGCCCCTGGCACAGATCTTTAAAAACTCCTGGCACTCTGGTGTAGTGCCTGAAGACTGGAAGAAGGCCAATGTGGTGCCTATCTTCAAGAAAGGGAGGAAAGTGGATCCGGCTAACTACAGGCCCATTAGCCTGACTGCCATCCTGGGGAAGATCTTAGAAAAGTTTATTAAAGAGGCCATCCTTAATGGACTGGCTGACACTAACATCCTAAGGGATAGCCAGCATGGGTTTGTTGTGGGTAGGTTTTGCTTAACCAATCTCAATTCCCTCTATGGCCAGGTGACCTATCACCTGGACAAGGGAGATGAGATTGATGTCATATATCTTGACTTCAAGAAAGCCTTCGATCTGGTATGACGAGGTCGAATGATCACAAACTCCTGCAAGACCATTTCAGACTGGACATAAGGAAGAATTTCTTTACTGTCCGAGCCCCCAAGGTCTGGAACAGTCTGCCAGCGGAGGTGGTTCAAGCACCTACATTGAACACCTTCAAGAGTAAATTGGATGCTTATCTTGCTGGGATCCTATGACCCCAGCTGACTTCCTGCCCTTTGGACTCGATCTCCCGAGGTCCCTTCCAGCCCTAATGTCTATGAAATCTCATGATCACCTCTTGGCGAAACTGGCCAATTGTGGCCTTGGGTCCACCACGATCCGCTGGCTGGGAAACTGGCTCCGTGGTTGGACCCAGAGGGTTGTAATTGATGGCAGTAACTCATCATGGTGTCCTGTGACCAGTGGGGTCCCTAAAGGCTCTGTCCTTTGACCCATATTGTTCAACATCTTCATTAATGATGTGGACATTGGAGTCAGGAGTGGACTGGCCAAGTTCGCCGATGACACCAAAATTTGGGGCAAAGCATCCACACCAGAAGATAGGTGGGTGATCCAGGCTGACCTGGACAGGCTTAGAAAATGGGCGGACAAGAACCTGATGGTGTTTAACACTGAAAAATGCAAGGTTCTCCACCTTGGGAAGAAAAACCTGCAGCGTCCTTATAGGCTCAGCAGTGTTATGATGGCTAGCAGGCTAGCACTACAGAAGAAAAAGACTTGTGTTCATCGACCACAAGATGAACATGAGCCCGCAATGCAATGCTGCGGCTAGTAAAGTGACCAAAATGCTGGCTTACATCCATAGATGCTCCTCAAGCAAATCCCGGGACATCATTCTCCCCTTGTACTTACCCTTGGTGAGGCCACAGCTGGAGTACTGCGTCCAGTTTTGGGCTCCACAATTCAAAAAGGATGTGGAGAAGCTTCAGAAAGTCCAGAGAAGAGCCACACGCATGATCAGAGGTCAGGAAAACAGACCTTATGACGACAGGCTGAGAGCCATAGGGCTCTTTAGCCTGGAAACGCGTAGGCTCAGGGGTGACCTGATGGCCACCTATAAGTTTATCTGGGGTGACCACCAGTGTCTGGGGGAATGTTTGTTCACCAGAGCGCCCCAAGGGACGATGAAGTTGAACGGTCATAAACTACTACAAGACCGTTTCAGGCTGGACATAAGGAAGACTTTCTTTATTGTCCGAGCCCCCAAGATGTGGAACAGTCTGCCAGCGGAGGTGGTTCAAGTACCTACACTGAACACCTTCAGGAGCAAATTGGATCCCAGCTGACTTCCTGTCCTTTGGGCAGGGGGCTAGACTCGATGATCTTCCGAGGTCCCTTCCAGCCCTAATGTCTATGAAATCTATGAAATTTGGACTTAAAATGAGCCCTAATCAAAAATCCTTTAAGATGCAATGGACCCACAAATTTTCATTGCTGAAAAATATGATATAGCAGGATGTTTCCTTTCTACCCCCTCTTTTAAAAGGAAATACGGCATTTTGGGGAAGTAAAGAGCCAGCATTCAGGTTGTAATCAAAAGCATAAAAGTCACATGAAAAAAGCCATGGTAGATGAATGTATTTTGATGGAGGCATCATCACTACTATGAAGAAACAAATTTGCTATTCAGTAAACTAATCCCCACCAAAATAACCTGGTTTAAATTAATGACAAGACTTGTTTTAATTAGAAGCTTATGTAACATGCTACCAAGATTTACATGCTGAACGTATTAACTATTTGCACTGGGGATTTGGGCACCATAAAGTTAGTTTCCCTTACATTTCATACTTTTCAAGACTAACAAAGGCTAGTAACATGGAAACTAAACCTCTTTTTCTGTACATTTGATTCACACAATCTAAAACATTAAAACATTTTTACAGCACTAAATACACTTTTATAGTAATATTAATGTTTGGCACAATACACCATAGAAGCTCTCTGGGTTTCAGGTTCATGGCGACTTGGTACTTGTGGAAGTAGCACGAAGGCAACACACTTCCTCAGCAATTAAAGGCAACCCCCCCATGAGGTTTGCTACATTTGCATGTATCACTGGACTCCATTCTAAACAGTAGAGACGACTGAAAAGCAGGAAGAGAAATCTCTCTCTCCTGTACAAGACACTTAACTTGCCTTTTATGGATGAAGACGAATAAAAAGGACAGTGAATATTCTGTGAAGACTAGATGTTAAAAAACAACAAAACACCTTCATTATAGCATTCAATCAAATTACAGAACAAATGCTTTAGATATACCCAAACAGCATGGTAAATATAGTAAAGCAACCTGAACCCTCTAGCATCCTAAAAGGTACAGCAGCACTGAAGCACTATAATTTTAAGATTAAGCTCCTTGGATCAGGCTTTCAGCTCCATCCACACAGCATAAATGGCACAAACAATAGCAGAAAAGGCAAAAAAAGGAGAGAGTAGATTTCTGTCCTTCAAATATCTTACATTCATGCTCTACTAGTCTTGCATGATTGTCTCTGTTTGATAGTTAACAATTATGAAAGGAAAAAGAGAGCAAAATGGGGAAAGATCAAAGAAAAGCAAAAAACAAGAAGGATGCAGTACAAATAATTGAGTTTTCCCGGAATAACATGCCAATAATTGCTATTCTGACTTAAAAAAAGACCACCATCTCCAAGAATATAGGTTAATTCTGTTTCTCTTCAAGTTTAATGCATGCCACACTTCTGATCTTAAGCTGTATACTGAGTTGCTAATAAAGGGGTGGGTATATGTCAGTGACGAAACTTAAAATAGCTGAAAAGCCATGTTTTCCATCTCAAATGTATTGACTGGTCAGCTTAACTGATAACATGATGTTCCTGAAGCATTCCAGTGATGTTTATTCTTGATCTATGGTAATTTAATTTATACACTGTGCAAGTGACACAGTATACAACCTAGTACCGTGGTTTTCGACCTGTGGTCTGTTGACCCTGGGGGTCCACAGGTTATGTCCAACAGGTCCGTTAAAGATTACTATGAACAAACAAAGTATGTGAATACCCACACTTATAATTTAAAGGGGTTTGCACCTCCATTTGTCATTTTTCAGGCAAATGAAAAGGTTGAAACTACTGACCTAGTGCGAATCTCTTTACATGTGCTTTGTTTCTGTACCCACTTTCTTAAGCAAAAACCACAAATCAAACAGATCTTCCACTACATTAGATAACAAGACAAGGTAACAATGTAATTTATATTAGGAAAAAATGATTAGTGTCATGGGGTGGGGTCCCTAGGGATGGCCATGATGCCCCTAGGGCCCTGTGACCTTGCTAGCTTCTCCCCAAGGATGCCTTCTATTCTCTCCTGCCACATCTTGATCGTTAAGAAAATAGATGGTGGATAGAGAGGCTGCCCTCAAGGTGCTGCTCAAGGGACACCCCAATCCTTATAGGCTAGATGCATGACTCCAAAACTGCCCCTTTATCATGCCCCATACCTTGCATATGGTATTCAAAAGTTGTCCCTCTGAGGCCTTGATATAGTTCAGCCTCCCTTTGTCACTGGGCTCTCTGCAGCCCCATGTCTACACCCTCACTGGCACTGGGCTCTCCACAGCCCCTCTGTCACCCCCACTTCACCCCCTAGCACTGTGCCTGCTGGTGCTGGGGTCTCCACACTGTAGTGTGTCCCAATGAGGCCACCTCCTCCCCAGTAGACTCAGCTCAGTCTACCAGTTTAAATAACAACATAAAACACCAACCCCTATGCTATAATGTAATACATGTAGTGCAGAGTGCACTCTGTCCTTTTAAAAGAGGCACAAACATTAAGTACGTTGTAGCCTGGTGAGCTCTGGGAGCCCCATTAGTCCTCCAAGTAGTATATCAGGTGGCCACAGCATCTCTGGGCAGTCCTTTTCTGCAGGCTCCTTCCCCTGGCTGCTGCCACAGAATTAACCTCTGCTGGCTTCAGCCCTGGGGTTTATGTGTGCCCAGGGCCCTGCCTCTTTCCAGTCAGCTGACCGGGTGCAGGTGTAGGCTAATTCTCTCGTTAGCCTGCTGCCACAGTAACCTGCACCTGTGGGGTTTCTGCCTGGCTCCTAGGGCCCTCTCTCTAGGCAGATTCTGCCCTTAAAAAAGACGACACCTTAGTGCCCTGTGACAATTAGTTATTCTGAAATAGTAAGCTAGATTACAGTTAGACCCAAGCAAGCAAAAAAAGCTGCTCAGTGATCCACTAAAGCCTAGCTCACACTCAGATTCTGTACTGCTTTAACTATATTTGTTAAAGGTAGGATTTTTTAAATGGAATACTAATACCAGAACAAGCCCTGATATGGACACAATGATCCAGAAGCACTAGAATAAAGGTGCCCTCTACAATCCTTCCCATGTAGGAACTAACCATATTGGTATAAGCACATTTAACACCAGTGTAACCACATCCACATGAGATGGGCTGTATCACTTTAAATCTACTACATAGATAGCATAATATCTATAGTTAAGTTGGTACAATTTGTGTGCATGTAGATAAGGCCTAAGCCATCTAGTCTCCAGTAAAATGTGCAATGCCTATAAAATTTCACTGAGCTTGCTGCCTAATGACTACAAAACGTTCAGTTCATCAGAGCTAAAACAAACACTGACTTTCTGCATTACCTAAATGTAGTTTAGCTTGTTCAGTGAATCAGTAGTTCTCTGGAGGCAAGTAAGTGGGAAAGTCACCCTCACTGGATATTTAGCCAAAGAGCTTTACAACACACCGTGGAAGATCAAAGCTATTTTCAATACTCCATACTCAGCTGTAGGTAGAGAAGCAGCAAGGCAAATAGTTTTTCTTCAAGTCTACTTGCATATAAACTATTTTGCTTCACGACACAAATTCCTTTGACATACTGACTTCAGTCTTAAAACTTTACCAGCATTAAAATACAGAGCATACATGAAATGGCAACCATGCAGAAAACTTCTTCTAAAAAATTAATTTCTTTCTCCTAACCAGAAATGAATAAGGACCGTGTTATCAATTTTGTGAGAGAAAACTCGCACACAACCTACTGAATTTAAGTATAGAACTATTTGCATAAAAATATATATGTCAGTGTATTAAGCCTGTCATTTGGTAAAGTACTTTTTACATGTGCCAAATTAAGTTCGTGGAGCCTTACTAACTTCACAGGGCTACTCATATGTTAAAAGTTAGACACATACTTAAGTGCTTTTCTGAAGACGCATCATAACATTAAGAGTAGAGGCCAAAACCACCACTCGTATCTTTACAACTGTGGTGTTCTTCCAGTACAGAAGAAAGTAAATGTATTCCAGTTGGGAGCTGTTCCTGGATTACAAAATAACATTTCTATTAGGGAAAAACCTTTTAATGGAATCAAAATTGAATCTAGAAAAAAAGTCTCTCTCTCATCTTTTTACCATTTAAAAGGCAGGGGTTTTCTTTGGGGAAGAAGGGTGATTTTTTTAAAGCATGCACAGATTCAACAATCCTTGTTCCACATCCCCACCAAGTACTTGTTTGTCATGTACTCTTTTATCATTCATACAGTGATTCATACAACTCAGGGTCTGACTTGTAAAGCTATTCTGAAAATGAGATCTGACGGTTTAATATAGATATTAACCATTAGATCGATAACCACCATCTTGATATCCATACAATACATTACTACATATTTAATATGCTGAGCACAAATCCTCTTATGTGAACTATGCACTAGTAGAAGAGCAGCAAAAGCTGGTGATATCTGGAAGTTGCAAGACAAAGATGGCATGTAAAGGTGTATTTAGAGGTAATTTAGTATGCAAGTAAAAATAAAAAAAAATTTAACAACATACCAGTCAAGGGAAGACAAGCAAATTCTGAAAAGGCTCTAGAAAACAAAAGGGCATGCAGTTTACAAGGAACCAAACTATAAAACATGAACTTGTGATGGAAAGGGGTCTTGATGGGAATGGAGAAAAATCCACTCATCTTTCAATTCAGGACAAATCTGATCCTGCCAGGTTCCCACTGGCATAGTTGCAGGGCCATTATGCCAAGCTTGGGAAACTCAAAGGAATGGGGGGGATGGGATTCTCCCGGACCTTTGGGGAGGAAGGCAAAGGCAGGACTACATAAAGGTAAAGAGATGGTTCAATGATAACGTTAGAAAGAACATCTTGAATGTTCAACTACTGACAGAGATTCACCAAAAAAAGCATTTTTCTCAGTAAACGGACTTAGCTTGAGAATCCAGGCTTCTGAGACTGGTGCAAATGATTAAAAAGAGCATTCAAGTAAGAAATGGTGGGTATTGGAGAGACTCGTGTAATCTTCTGAGTTTAACACACAGGATGAGGAAGATCAGGTAAATGAGGATACAGCAATGGAGAAAGGATCATCAGCACGTACAAAGATGTAAGAAAGGAAAAAAATTCTAATATTGATGAGAGTGGGTAGGTGATACAGCTAAGGCCAGAACTGCGCACCTAATCCAGCTAGGAAACTTGATGAGATCTGTGGCAGATAACTGAAATATTTGTATACTGATGAAAAGAACCTACACAGAAAAATGGGGGAACTAACATATATAGTGTCAGACATGACAGATACATTAAAAGGATTACAGAAACACAGAGGAACAACAATCACGACAGAACACAGCTATGAAGAACATTTGCTATTAAAAAAATTAAGGTAAATGAAGGAAGTGATGTACATTAATTAAAGAAGGGAAGTGATGTACATTAATTATGTAATGGACTATAAAGGAATAAGGGATAGCTGCAATAACGTAGAAGACATTTGGATCAGGCTGATTTTGCAACAGGATGGTAAACGAAGTCCTAATGGGATAGTTTTGCAAGTCTGCTGTAGAATAACAGTTCTAGGTAGGAGTGGAGATCTTTGTAATATGATTGAAAAAAATAATACTATTAGGAATTGTGTCACTGTGGGAGACTGTCCTTATATAGGCTAACAACCATTACTAATATTGGCAGGGCCCAGCTATTTCTGGCCGTGGAACAGCTAATTCCTCCACCAGAACCAGTAAGAAGTAAAGTTATTTTAGACTCAGTTGAATAAGAAGTCATTATATAAATGCTGTAGAAAATAACCTTCAACCAAGTGTTCAGAAGTTGATTCTATTTAAATTAAGTGGAAAAAGTAAACAAAAACAGGTCTGTTAAGATTTCAATTTCAAAAGGACAAACTGAGAAACTAAAGCAACTGGCTGGTGACATCAACCATACTAAAGTAGTCAGTCCAGTGCTGGATGGATAAGGTTTAGGATTTCTTTAAGTCAAAGGTGAAAAACCTACTTAGAAAACATCTCTCAAACAATGATGGGGGAAAAAAACCCTTGCAGGAAAGTGCTTCATACAGCAACTACTTCCAAAAAAGGATATTAAGACATTCTATTTAAAAAAAAAAAACCTGGGTAAAATAACTGATCAGAAAAAAAATCCTATTTTTTTTTATGGATGAGAAAGCATAGGAACAAAGTGAGGAAAACAAAAATCAAACTGAGTTACCATATATCATGGTGTATAAGTCAAGTTTTGAAGACAAAATTTTAACTCTTAAAATTAAGGGTGCACTGATTGAAATTTTGGGGGCCGATACCGATAGCCTATTTTTAAGGAGGCATATCAGCTGATACTGATCTGATTTCTGATGCAGCTGGTAAGTCTGTTGTGGTGGATGGGGAGAGAAGAGGTATGTGGGGGGGGGGGGGGCAGATCAAGGCCCCTGTGGTGAGGGAGGGAGTGGGGCTGGGGCAGGGTGCCAGATGGAGCAGCAACTTGTCCAGGGAGCATAGGGTGTGTGGGGGGGGGTGGCTCCCACTGCTGTGCACACCCCCAGAGAGCATGGGGGCATGCGACCCTAAGTCTGCATGGGGCAGGGGCACAGAGAGCTGCAGCTGCAGGCTGGGGCCATGCCAGGCTCTTCCCAGTGCGTGGGAGAAGGTTGAGCCAGGGCTGTGCTCAGGGTGGGAAATGGCAGCACTGGGATTGCAGTTATGGGGAGGAGGGGCTGCAGCACCCCAAATTTCATTGTAGACCCCCCAGAACACCCTTCCAGTGCTGCCACTGCCCACCCCAAGCAAAGCCTCCGTGTGCCAAGAGCACAACCCTAAGCATGGCCCCACAGCCCTAAGCACAGCCCCCACACGCCGGGAAGAGCCCAGTGCAGCCCTGGTCCCAATCCGCAGCTGCAGTCTCCCTGCCCCCACCCACACAGACCCAAGGGCACACGTCTGCACATGCCCTCCTGGGATGCGTGCAGGGGTGGGAGGCACCCCACTGCAGCCCCCAGATGATCCGTGGCTTTGTCTCATGGCATGCCCCAGCTCCTGCCCCACTCCTTCCCTCACCACAGGGGGTATTGATCTACCCTGCCACACCTCTTCCCTCCCCCCCATTCCGTTCCACCACAACAGAATTACCAGCTGCACACAGTTCTCCATGCTGCCAGGCTGTGCTCCTCCCTGCCTACATGCTGTGCTGCAGCTGCATGTATGCAGGGGCATTTAATCAGCCAAATTATCAGCCACATCAGGCTGATTACTGATATGATAATTTTTCTTTAAATTGGTGCCGATCCGACAACAAATTTAAGTAGAGGTGCCCAGATGCATCAAATTCAACCTCAATTTATACATCATGCTCCGCTGTGGTGTGCAAGATGCTGGAAGCCCGGGCAAGCTTGTGGGAGAGACAGCATGCTGGCAGGCTCCCAGGAAGTTGGATTAGTCTTGTGGGAGCTTGGGCAGCACATGGCCTGCTGGTAGTCCTCCTGGCTGGCCTCAGCAGGTGCTGCCACTGTGGAGGGAAGGACAGCCCCCCTCCCCAATTCAGGGGCTGTCTGGCCTGCTGGCAGCTCACTTCCTGGCTGTGTGCTGCTTGTGTCTTCAGCAGGCTCCTGTGGCCAGCAGGACACCCGATGCCACCTGATAAGGGGCTGGCCTGCCCCAGGGGCAGTGCAGGGTGTTGGGCAGGGGTGGGAGGGAGGCTAGGGGTGTTGGGCAGGGCCACCCTCCCCCCCCACCTGGGGTAGGCCAGTCCCTTCCTGGGTGGTACCAGGCATGTTGCTGGTTGCAGGAGCCTGAAGACACAAGCAGTAAGGGGCCAGATCCTGCTTTTGGTGGAGCCTCCCCACCTGCCTCATGGCTGGAGAGTGAGCTGCTGGTAGGCTGGGCAGCCCCGTCCTTCCCTCCACAGGGCTGGCCATGCAGGCTGTGTGCTGCCCGGGCTCCCAATCCAAGTTCCCGAGAGCCTGCCAGCACAAAGCCTCTCCCACGAGCCCACCTGGGCTTCTGGAGCCTTGCACACAGAAAATTTACAAAAATCCTTTTTTTTTTTTTTTTTTTTTAACAGAAATATGCATTTAACTTATACAAAGTGTCTACCTCTACACCGTAAAATACAGTAATTTTACACCAGAACTGAAAAAAAAATAACCAAACAATTTAAAAGAGGCAGAAAAGAAATGAGGCCACTATGTAGTGAGGACAGATTTGGGATTGAGATTATCTAGGTATAAAAACAAAATGACTACTTTGCTTTAGTTTTTAAAAAGGAGAACAGCAATGACTGTAACAAAAAACTCAGGATGGCTGACAGGAATGAGTATGTGGAAATCAAAAGCAACACAACTGCAATGAAAGCAAAACTCAAGGAGTCCAATATGCTCAAATCAGAGAGAGTAAACAATCTCCACTCCAGGACAACGAAAGACATGACATCTAAACTTGCAAGTCTGGCAGCAAGGCATTTTAATAAGGTATTGGGGATGGTACTGTTTCAACAAAAATTAGCATACTGAGTTAAAATGAAGCAAAAAAGAACCAGGCAACCACATGTCTGCTAGAATGAGTTCAAGAAAGGCTTTGAACACATATTTAAAGAAAAATATTTAAAATACAGACATAAATAGAAATGGGATAAAAATGTAACATGGGTTAACCCAATGTACACCACAGCAGGCTAACACAATATCTGTTTTTTTGATAACTGGCTCACAAGGAGAATGTGAGATTTTATCTATCTGTATTTAAGTCCAAGAGTATTTGAAGAATAATGGGACTAGCTAAAACTTGTAAGAACGATAAGTAACTGGCTAAAGGGAAGATGGTAATGATTAGCGCCGAAAGAAGAATTATCAAGCTAGAGGGAGATTTCCAGTTGAGTTCTTTGAGAACTTAACTTGGGACCGATTTCATTTACCATATTATTTTCTTTAATAGATATGACACAAAACATGGTCTATTTATGAATTATGTTGATGACACAAAGAAATCATACAAAATCTACAAAGTGTAAGCCAGGGATAGGCAAAATACGGCCCACAGGCTGGATTCAGTCCACCAGTTGATTGTATCCAGCCTGTGGTCCATGCGACTCTGGCCACCATGTGGTGCCAGGGGGGCAGGCACAACTGCTTCTACCCAGAGCTGATACGGTGGTGTCAGCTGCAGAGCTGGGTGGATGCCCCAATTCCCACCTGGAACCTGCTGGGCATGTCCACAGCTTAGGCTGGCTCCCAGCCAGGGCTGCTTCCACCATGCTGGATGGGTGGTGGTGTAAGCTGTCAACATGGCTTGCAGATTCCTGGTCAGGGCAGAGGATCAGGGCACGCTACAGCTCTGGGCTGGGGGGGAAGGGAGAGAAGGAGAGAAAGAGAGAGAGTGAGCGACCGGATTGGGGCATCTTACAGCTCTGTGGGGGAGAGAAAGAGTAAGGAAGGATTGGGGCATACTGTTGCTCTGGGAAGGGAGGGAGGGGGAGAGACAGAGAAGGAGGGAGGGAGGGAGGGATAGAGAGGTCTGGGTCCACTCCTCTGCTGTGGCGGCGCCACCTCCTGGTTGGTACCCACCCACTAGCAGCCTGCCTGGGAGGTCCTGAGAGGTGCTGCCACCACGGACGGAAGGACCAGGCTCCTCTGCAGCTCAGGGGCTGCACAACTCAGCAGCAGCTCATGTGGGCAGGCTGCGCTGAGGGGGAAAAAAAGAAGATTAGCAAGGAGCATGATCTTTTTTTATTTCTCTCCCACAGAGCCTGCCTTCATTTCCCATGGCCCAAGCAGCCCCAGAGCTGCGAGGGGCCCTGTTGCTTCACTCCATGGCAGCAGCACCCCACCGGGGATTGCAGGGTGTTAGTGGGCAGGTGCTGCCTGAAGGGTGCAGCCAATATGGTGGAAAGGTCTAGGGTCCTCCACAGCTCATGGCCCAGCAGCAGTTGGCCCCTGGCCATGGGAGAGGTGGGCAGGATCTGCCAAAAAGCGGGCCCATTGCCACTTTTTTTCCTTTTCCTCAGCAGTGGGCCTGGTGCTTCCCTCAGTGGTGGTGGTGCCCCCCCAGGCAGGGTGCTAGTGGGAGGGTGCTGCCCCAGGTTGTAGGAAGCACCTGGCCTGATCCAACGGTGCACAGGGCGCTGGAAGCCTGGGTGTGCTCAGGGAAGCTCAGTGTGGTGGGCTTCCAACACCCTGTACACCATCATCACCACGTTCCCACTACCTGCGACTGCTGGGAAACGGGCTGGCTTGCCCTGCGGCAGTTTGGAAAAGTGGCAGGAGGGTGGCTGGGTGTGCTGGTGGCCTACCAGAAGACTTCAGAGATGACGCATGGGGTGCTGGAAGCCTACCAAGCCTGAGTTTCCTGAGCTAGCCTGGGCTTCCAGCACCCCGTGCACCACCCCCATCACCTTCTCTGGATGTATTGCTGCAATTTGTTACACAGCAAGCTAAAATACATTGGATACATTTTATTTTGCTACATAATAAAATCATTTAAAGTGAAACATGCCACTGCACATGTACAGCCTGACAAAATTAAAACACAATACAGTGCCACATGTGTAAACAGTAACAGCATTAAAATGCTAAAAAAAGGCAATTAAATTGTTTAGAAAGCCAATTCTGTCATGTGTATAAGCGGCTTTTGAAGCTAAGAGAGCCTGTCCTGGTAAGTCTAGCAAAATGAAGGCTAAGACATATAGGACAACTCTAAAAATATCAGAGAGTTAAATGCTTAGGAAGAGAGAAGAGCTACAGCAGAATGATGGCACAAGAACATATACATATAAACTACTCAAACGCATTTAGGTTGGGAACTAGACATCTTTCTAGATGTCTAGTAACAATAGTGGGTACTAAATGTTCTAAAGAGCTTGAAGATAGAGCTTAGTATCTTTTTTAAAGGAATTATGTGACATGGGTGCCTACAACAGCAGGGGATGCGGTGATCTAAGACACCCCTTTCAGTCTCACGCTTCTATAAGAAAACAAGTGCTGCAGCGCTGACATCCTGCACCTTTGTGGGCTACAAAGTTATTCCGGTTAGTTTTACAAATATGCTCTGAAAGACATATTGTTTAAATCATAGCATTATTCCATATCCATTGATAAAGGTTTCAAAATGTAATCTTACACAGTGTAAATTAAGCGAGCATTAAATGTCAGCCGTGGGCTATGACACGGTCTATATAGTTTTTTTCTTCAGAAATACTGCTCTGAGAAAATTCAAAAGGAGTGAGGTAAAGCACACAGACTATGGGGGGGGGGGAGGAGGAGTGGTTAAATATTACAGGAAGGAATTAATTACCATTGCTTTGGAAGTCACCTGTAGCAAGCAGCAGGCAAGCCTGACTTGCTTCAGGTTGTCCTATCTTCCACAATGCTCTAAAGCCAGTGGCTTGCTTATACAAATAGAGTTTGCTTCCCACAGAAAAGGACATTTGTTATATGGATCACAAATGGGACCCTTCAATATTATTTCTTTCAGATGCATACAGATATCACCTGGACAAGGGAGAAGAGATTGATGTCATATAACTTGACTTCAAAAAAGCCTTCGATCTGGTATCTCATGATCACCTCTTGGCGAAACTGGCCAATTGTGGCCTTGGGTCCACCACGATCCGCTGTCTGGGAAATTGGCTCCGTGGTTGGACCCAGAGGGTTGTAATTGATGGCAGTAACTCATCATGGTGTCCTGCGACCAGTGGGGTCCCTCAAGGTTCTGTCCTTGACCCATATTGTTCAACATCTTCATTAATGTTGTGGACACTGGAGTCAGGAGTGGACTGGCCAAGTTCGCCCATGACACCAAACTTTGGGGAAAAGCATCCACGCCAGAAGATAGGCGGGTGATCCAGGCTGACCTGGACAAGCTCAGCAAATGGGCAGATGAGAACCTGATGATGTTTAACACCAAAAAATGCAAGGTTCTCCACCTTGGGAGGAAAAACCTGCAGCACCCTTATAGGCTCGGCAGTGCTACGTTGGTTAGCACTACAGAAGAAAGAGACTTGGGGGTCATCATTGACCACAAGATGAATATGAGCCCGCAATGCTGGCTAGTAAAGGGACCAAAATGCTGGCTTGCATTCATAGATGCTTCTCAAGCAAATCCCAGGACATCATTCTCCCCTTGTACTTTGCCTTGGTGAGGCCGCAGCTGGAGTACTGCGTCCAGTTTTGGGCTCCACAATTCAAAAAGGATGTGGAAAAGCTTCAGAGAGTCCAGAGAAGAGCTATGCGCATGATCAGAGGTCAGGAAAACAGACCTTATGATGACAGGCTGAGAGCCATGGGGCTCTTTAGCCTGGAAAAGCACGGGTTCAGGGGTGACCTGATGGCCACCTATAAGTTTATCAGGAGTGACCACCAGTATCTGGGGGACCGTTTGTTCACCAGAGCACCCCAAGGGATGATGAGGTCAAACGGTTATAAACTACTGCAAAACCGTTTCAGGCTGGACATAAGGAAGAAATTCTTCACCATCCGAGCCCCCACGATCTGGAACAGTCTGCCACTGGAGGTGGTTCAAGCACCTACATTGAACACCTTCAAGAGTAAATTGGATGCTTATCCTGACTTCCTGCCCTTCAGGTGGGGGGGCTGGAATAGATCTTCCGAGGTCCCTACCAGCCCTAATGTCTATGAAATCTATGAAAGATATGTGACTGGGCTTGCATAGAGTTGAGGTATTAGCTTGACAGCTCTCTGTGACGAGCTTATTGTGTGAACCCCAATAACCCCAGTATTTTCTCTCTCCCACTGGCAGGGATGACTTAGACAGCTCAGCCTCTCGCACACTTCCTAGTCCATGTTCCAGTTTCCAGTGTTCCCCATGAATCTTTTAAGTTAAAAGCAGGGATGCCATGCTTATTGTTGAAGTCAGTGCCCCCTTTTGTTTCTCCTTATTTTCTTTTTTGCTTCTACTGTGGGTTTGAAAGTTTGGCATTGCAACTAGCAATCTGGATTTTGGAAGCATTATTCATGGAATATATATCCAAGTAGCCATGGAGCATCCAGAGTTTTCCAAAGGACAAAATTCAAAAAGCAAGGTATGACCACACAGAGACTCGCATATGGTCTCTCTTATGTGAGCCAGTAGCAATATGCTGCTTGGGTACCATCATCCTTATTTTGGGAGAAGTACTTAGTTCTTGGAGATGTATGTTGAATGAATTATTTGAGTAAATCAGAACAGACTGCACCAAGATGCATTCCTTGAAGTCTACATTTTATAGGAGCTCTTTTGAGTGAAGGGTTGTTCATATTCAGATGACAGGGAAACATCCTGCTTCAGGATGGTTCCAGACAGTTTCCTGTAAATGCCACACCCCACTCAAGTATCAGCTCAGTCTAGATACAACAACATGAAACGACATGTCAAGATGTTTCTTGACAACATAGTTAGATAACATACTCAGTTAGGGTTAAATCAGTCGTAGGTGGAATAGATTTTACGACCTTGCTGGTTGGAACATAGAGTTTAAAGATTAAACATAAAACTAATTATTATATTGATACTTATGTCTAGACTTTCAGAACAAGGGTTACTTGTTTTCCTAGCGCAGAAATTTATGGAGGCTTGTTTAGGCTTTAGTATAAGAAGAGTTCATTTGGGTCTTGGTCAGTATTACGTAGGTACTAAAGAGAGGGTTTCTAGCAATAGTTCAGAACTCCATTTATCTACTACCAGCATATGATATCTTTAGGTATTAGGTAATTTTTCAAAAGTGCTTTAATAATTTAGAACACTTGAGACCTAGCACCTTAAGCCACTTATAAAAAAGTTAGAATTGGATTCTAAAATCACTTAGTTACTGTTTAACTGAATATCAGCATTGAGTAATAATCCCACAGAATTATAGTACTTTGGTCACTTTGTATGTAATGTAGTATCTGCCTTCAGAAAAAGGCCAGATTTTCAAATGAGGCATGCAGTTAATTTTCTTGCGCAATTACCAATGTGCCCACTTTTCTGGAAGATGCATAGCAAACACTCACCTAATTTATACTGTGTAAGAGCATATTTTAAAACCTTGATCAATAGATAAAGAATAATGCTATGATATAAACAATACATTTTTCCGAGCATATTTGTACAACATAACTGGAAATATTTTATCCTAGTTTTTGCATAGAATTGTTTTCATATCTTTGTAAGAAATACAGGATCAAAGAACTACTCCACACACTTGCAAGGTACCTACTTTAGGATTCATCCAAATACATCTTATTTGATCACCATGCTGAAATCATACCGTACAATTTTTTAATCACATCTGGACATCCCTAATTCTTTATGCAAGCACTATAAGATAATACAAACAAAAGTTCTCAAGGGAAAAGAAGTTCTTAAAGAAGCTTTATTTTCTTCCAAGTATTAAAAATACTGCACCCTATCAGTACCATCTTCCAGGCTAGAATTACATACAGCAGTTGTATCCTTCCAGAATCTTTCATTGCTCCAGATACAGTCCATGTAACACTACATTTAAAAAGGCTTTAAAGTATAGTTATTTGCAGAAAAGTGACTATAAAAATGGCTTTTGCCATTCCATGTTCACTGTATATCAATTCCCATATCAAATAGGTCAGACTAAGAGAAAAATAATACTTCAGCTACTCACTCTGCAAACTCAACCTGGGAATTGAAAATAAAGCCATATTCTTTCTGTTTTGTGCCTCATCACATATAATAAAGGGCTTTGCTTGTCAAATTTTGCCCTGAATGGCAGTTGTACAACCACTGCTTTCAATAGTTTCATGGTATAAATGACTGCCCTGTAATTGGAACTTAAGAAATAATTCTGTTTATAATGCACAATAAGGAATAGAATCCAATTTTCTGTCTCTCAGCTTTATTGGTTTTGCAGAGTAAAAAGTAGTAAAAATTTACTTAAATCAGTAAAGTAATTAAATCTGAGTCCAAAAATATACAGGAGCCAGATCTGTTGGGCAAAAGCACGTTTTTTTCCATTTGACTATTGTCCGACTAGAACTACACTTAAAGATTGTTATTAAAGTTCAAGCTTATGGGGATTCAGCAAGGTAACATCAATCCCCTGCCACCTCCAACTGGAGGGAAAAGAAGCTCCTTTTAACCACAATCTTAGGTCTTGTTTACATAGATATGGTACCATTTTAACCAAATCGGTTCAGAAGTAGGTACACTTAAGACAACAGGACCCCATGGTATATACGTAGTTATACCAGAACAAAGGTGCTTACTGTGGTATGGCTAAAGGGGATCAAGCTATACCGAGATAAACATCTTTATACCAATGAGTCTACACTTTATATCAATATAAAAAAATACCCCTTTAACTTAACTAGTTCAATCTATACAAAAAAAAGTATGTAGATCAGGTCTAAAAGTGCAGGAGCTATTAGAAAGACTAGAAGCTAGTAAAAACTTACTAAATTTAAATAATTATAATACCTAGAGCTCAGAATCCCCAGTGTAATCTGTTAAAGACATTGCCAAAATGCAAGGCATTTATAGCACTATTAAAATCATCTTTAGTATGATGTTGATCTTCAGTATGTTTGCCTTAATTAGCTACTGCTTTCTGCAGTATTAGGCAGAGATATGTTTGTAGTGAACTATTAAAATGATACGTATGTTTAATCTATGCAACTCATTTTCTAACGGAACATTCCCTACAAATCAGTAGTCAGTGTAAGCAAGAAACTGACTTAAAAAAAAAGCTTTGAACTAACAAAAATTAAAATAAAAATCCTTTCAACTGAGGTAACAACCATCAAAATTTACTTGCCATGCAGAAACCTTCAAATTGGCACTGTAGTATTAACTGGCTTTAAAAAAAGTGAACTTTTCCAAAGCTTTAACCACTATTTTTGGATCCTGAGATGTAGTTAATGTCCACCTTGAACGTCTCAATGTTTTACAATACCTCTGAGAAAGAATTAAAAAGTCTACTGAGTCCCAAATATGACTTATGTAAGGGTTCTAATGGCCATCAGATACAGTGTAATCGTTTGAAGACCCACACAGAACAAAATCAAGTTTATCTAGGAAAACTGATTTAATGCTCATCTTTTATTGCCCAAGGGCTGCAGATCATCGCCACTTGTTGTAGCAAATGTTATAAATACTTTAACCCTGCCTCCAGAAATATCTTGTCACTTGTTTATTCCACAAGACCTTTACAAGCTTTGCAAACTAAGTACAGACGGGTCTTCTGTAGAGTTCCTGCTATTATCTCAGGTTGACTGATTTAAATACAACCCAGTGTGGTAAATGATTCAGTATATTTCTAGAGTAACATGGGAATCTCTGCCTCCAGCATGACACTTGTAAAAAAGAGACTCTAGATATTGACACTGAATACTCCTGAACTGACACTGTATTAGCTGTGGAGAAGTTAAGATTTCAACAGATCGAGCCAAATTTTCAAATCAGCCCCTACATCTGTACAATGTGTGCAAACACAAAGTAATGTATGTTTGCATATGCAAAAACAGTGTTAGATGCACAATCACCTATTTATGTTCTCAAAGGTAAATTTGTTGATTTTTAAATCAACCTTCTGATGAATATGTATACAGGGGTGGAGGTTGTAGCCATGTTGTTTTAAGGACATAAGCAGAGGTTATGTGGGTGAATCTGATATCTCTTCTTAGACCAACAATAGTAGGGGAAAATTTTTTTAGCAAGCTTTCGAGTTTAAAAATCGTTTGTCAGGCTGAGGAAGTCTCTGCAGTTGCTGTGTGCTCTTCCTGAATAGAATGAATAGCAAGTAAGCCAGAGGCTGGGCTGCTCTGTATGCAAGACAGGCAGTCAGTGAAGATGTAAACTGAGGAGTTAGTGCGTGAGAGACAGGCTGGGTGGGGAGGGAGAAAGGGGATGACTGTAGCAGGTAAATAGTGGAGAGGTACCTGGGGAGTCAGATGTCAGGCAGGTTATAATGTGTCATAAACCTATATGTTTATATTTAGTCCATGATTTTTTGTATCCAGGAGGTTGATGAAGTAAAGTTCTCAGAGTCTGTGAGAAGTGTTTTGTAAGTTCCCTTTGAGGATTAGAACTGAGAGATTGGAGAGAGAGTGGTTTTCTTGTGAGAAATGTGCCCCCCCCAGATAACTGGCTATTCTTGTCTTTGATAGATTTCCAGTGTGCATTCATTCTGGTGCACAGTTGTTGTTTGGTCTCTCCTACGTATTTTGCATCAGGGCATTTGGTGCATTGGATGAGATGCATTACATTTCTGGAGGTGAAACTGTAAGATGCAGGGATGCTAATGGCTCTGTTGTGGGGTCTAGTAATTGTGCAGGTGGTAGAGATATTTGTTGGCAGGTTCTGAATGTCTTGTCATGGCATGGTCTGGATCCATTTGGTGTATTCTGGGTTGTAGGAAGTTTGCTTCTGGTGATGAGGTTAGTGAGGTTCAGTGCTCGTTTGAAGGCTAGGATGGGTGGTACTGGGAAGATCTCTTTAAGAATAGGGTCTCCTTCTAGCGTGGGTTGCAACTGTCTGAGGATTTTCCATATGGGTTTGAGGGAGGGGTGATATATCATAACCAGTGGCATGCGATTTGTGGGTGGTTTTCTTGTGTAGTGCTGCAGTTCTTCATGTGGTATACAGGTGGCTCTTTCAAACATGTGAGCTCTCTCTCTCTCTCTGGAGGAGTGTCCTTGTTGGGTGAAAGCCTTTTTAAGACTAGTGAGGTGGCAATCCTGGGTGTTCTCCTCCATGCAAGTTTGGCGGTATCTGAGGGATTGGCTGTATATCACAGCTTTCTTGGAGTGTTTAGGGTGATTGCTGGTTCTTTGCAGATATGTACATTCGTCTGTGGGTTTCTTGTATAACATGGTCTGTATTTTAGGATTGATTCAATGAAACCTAATATTTCCTCAGTTAAGGTTCCACGGTTGGAAATTATAGGTCTGTCAGGGTTCCCTTGTTTGTGGATTTTAGGGAGCATGTAAAAAGTCCCTGGGTTAGTTAGTGGGAAGATCAAGGTCTGTAATTTTTCTTGTAGTTGTGGTGGAAAGGATTTGATGGTATTTTTGAGTTTTGTGGTGAAAAGGGGAGTAGGGTCTTCTTGTAGTTCTTTGTAGTAGGTGGTAGCAGAGAGTTATCTGTTGGCTTCCTTTACTTAGTCTTCATGGCTTCGGATGGCTATGGCTCCTCCTTTATCTGCTGGTTTTACTACTATTTGGTGGTTAGACCTTAGAGATTCTATGGCCCTTCTCTCTGGCAGAGAGAGCTTGTTACGGTAGTGTGTGTTGTTGATTATTTCATTGTTCATTCTTTCCATGAAGCAGTCACTGTAGCGGTCAAGGTTACAGTTTCATCCAATGTACCGTGTTCACCAACAGGATACATTTGTTCATGCGTCTTGCCTCTCCCTTAGCATTCAGCTATACTATATATTCATATTCAAGTGGCTTTAAACAGCCACTGCTGGATGCTCCTGAGCCAAGAGAACGCAATGTTTGTTTGAATGGAAAACGAGCGAGTGAGCCACTAAGTGAGAGCAGAGAGACAATGAGGGAGATAAGTAACCAGTGAAAAAGAAGCATAAAGAAGGGAAGTGCCTGAAAAGTACTGAGGGAGGAAAAACAAATGGTGAAAAATGTGCCAGAGCCTGGTTAAAAGGGACACTCAGCTGTGATGAGGTATAGTTGTTCCATTAGCAAAAGAAAAGAATGGAATTACTGGATTAACTTTTTGTTACTGTAATATTCAAAACACTAAGTAGGAAAGCTATTAGTGTGCGCTGAGCTATATAAAGAGTAACATCTTGGAGTTGCTTTTTCATAAGAAAAAATAGCTGCTTACAAATCAAACATAACTATTTTACTGTCAGCAATCTGTCAATCAGGCTTTTTACATCAAGTAGCTTTATGAGACAAGCTGGGACACAAACAAAAATAGTTTCACATTTTTTTGTCCATATTAACAGCCCTTCTAGCTTAGTTTGTCACTCAACTCACATTTATTTAATGGTTTGATTTTCTTTATGTTTTATATTAAAAAAAAACACTATTAGGTTTCCTCCCCTCCCCCCTTTAAAAAGAAAAAAAAAAGATGACCAGGACTTTCTGCCCATGATATCCATAACTTGAAGTGAATTACCTGGAAAATTAACTGAACAAAAAGTTTTCCATTATTTCTGATTTAACTTTTCGAACTAACAAGCAAAAATAAGTTTTCAGACTAGCCACCAGTAGCTACTTCTGGAATATCAGGGAATGGTCAGAAGCAGTGATGGCGTAAGTGGTGGGAAACCGGTTTTCCCATACCACCTTCTAATATGACCACCAACCAAACCCAGAGCATTTTTAGAGATTCCTTGTTAATTCTGAGGATTCATGAACTATAATTCAGGCCTCCCAACTCATAAAATTGAATTAAAATTATGAGGATTAAACAAAAAAGATATATTGAGTTAATCTTTATTTCAGTTTTAAACCTAGTTTCTGTGGTGGGCACTCAGGTGGTATTTTGAAGCTTTCCTCCAGAAACTTAAATTCCTCTATATAGATGACTTCAGGACACAGGGCTATTAGAAAAATCACCTAAAATTATGATTATGAGAGTTATGATACAATTAAAAGAGTTAGCTAAACTGTCATAGTGGATGATTAGATCCCTTTGCTCCTGTACAGCAACAGGCAAAAAAAAAAGCTTAAACACAGAATTTTGCTGCACCAGGAAATAAAGATGTAATCAAACCAAAGTCAGAGAAAGCTCAGTGGAACTTGTGTCATGTAACAGCCTACATCCCAAATTACAACTGCAGAAGTTAGATTCTATTTCATCTGCAGGGCACCAAAATGGATTCAGGATTACACTTTTAGATGCCTATTTCATACAGTGCAAATCTCTGAAAAAATGTTAATGCACCTCCTTCTGTAACATACCCATCATCTTAGCTGTAAGACAGTCACAAAAATAGTAAGGATGAGAAGGACCAATTCATATTTTATGCTGTCTTTTTTTCAGGAACTGGAGGAGGGTGGTACCGAATTGCATTTATGTGCCTAAGTTTAATAAATGGAGTGGGATCTAACCCAAATCCTCAGAAGCCAGACCAACATGATATTTTCATGTTCTTATAAATTCCAATTTTCAACATCTTGAATTGGTGCATCAAAACTACATATTTTCCTAGCTATCTGTTAAAAACAAAAAAGGACCAAACTGATTCAATGCACACTCTTCTTAAGTAAAGCACTCTGGAATCCACAGCAGCAGAGTACTTCATCTGCACACATCTGCAGAGATGCATATACTTGGCTTGATATGAAGGCACTGCCTTTCCAAAGAAAGGTAAAAGAGTACATTCTAAAATAGAAAATATGACTGATATGGATGAAAGGGAACAAAACCTAAAAGTTATTCTAAAAGCAGGTCATAATTTCCTCTTAACCCTCAAGGAAAGCAATATGCACATACTTCACAAGTAGGAATTGACCTCAAGTTCATGCTTGTCCAGATTTACTGGTGCCACAACAAAAACCTTCATTTTAAAAGAAAAAAATATAAAAAGCAAAGAAATACAGAACTGAGCTCCTAAACAAAGGACAGGAAGAAATCTGTAATGTTTTCTGGACTAGTATTTACAACAGAATTCCAACTAGAGATTAGGGTACTCTCAAATCTATTGCAATTCAGGATAGAAGATCATAATGTAGGGAATATATACAGTTCAGTCCACAACGCCTATTCATGTGAACAAAACAGAACAATAACCAGAACAGAACAAACTTTCATACTGCACACTTAAGCATTACTCCTGACTTTCAATTAACTTATGCTATGTATATATATATATTTGTTTCATCTACACTATACCTTAAAATTTAGTAATAAAAAAATATGATTGACTTTAAACCCATTAAATGAAGACTTACATGAGATTGATTCACTCTCCACTTTCTCCATGCTGTTTATGGATTTAACAAAAAGCCTATTTATAAACTACTCAAAATGATCTAAACACCCTTTCCTAAAATAATACACTTCACTAAGGATTTAAATAACCATAAATATCTTGGAATAAATCAGAAGACAACACTGCACTTGACAAAAACCCCAAAATAGACACAACATTAAAATATTCAAAGGCATTTAACTAGTGCTCTTACCTTGTTCTTTTATCTGACGAATTTGCTTCACAGTTTCTTTTAAGATTGCACATTTGTCAGGTTTAAAGTTAAAGTTGTCAATATCATTAAAATTTGCAAAAATCAGCTCTGCAAGTTCTTCTATGTATTTATTCTCCTGCTCACGGTTACGTTTCTCAGTGCTTCTTTTAGGGCTGAAAGCAGAATTAAAATGTGCTATTTTTAATAATAGTTCAATTGTTGTGTGTTAAGTCTATTTGAAGGTGATATTACAATCTTTAATCAAGGCATAACATAAAATTTCAAGAAACAAAACCAATGCCCTTTCCTCAACAAAATAGTTTCTCAAAACTCTACATAGAAACAAGGTAGTTCGCTCAAAATGGGAACTTTAAAAAGGACACTTATCACTTGTTATTCCCCCTCCCCATAAATGAGAATTTAGTCAGTAAATAAATCTGCAGGTGGGAGGTTGAAATTTCATATAAAAGTAGATTTAAACAAGCACTGCATATTTTCCTCTGTGTTGAAAATCCAAACAAAACAAAACAAAACAATAGAACATGGATGGTGAAAGCCCTAGACAGTAGATTTGAATGGCTGAAGGCTCCTTTATTACAGTTAGTACCAGAGTAAGAATTTCCTCTTAAGTTTTCTTGTTTTTATCCAGGTAACATCATGAATTCTCCTCATGAGTCTGTCCTAAATCAAATATATTAGATGCGTAAAATGGGTCCATGGCTCATATTTTCTGAATGGAATAGCTGAGTATTGTCTTCCTTCTGCTCTGGCAATTTAGTTGCCCACTGCCTAACAAGTTTAGACAGTATGCGTGCACGTCATATTTTTCCTGCAAGTTACCCACCCAGCAATAAGGGTGGTTCCTTTATTGGACATGGTTTGTACCTGAGGATCAAGCTATGCGTACATATGACTCAATTCTCAAGATCAGAAAAGTAATGTTTCTGGATCCCCAAACCCCACCAGAGGGTATAAAGATAAAGGATCATCCTTCATTCTGTTTGCCAATTCAGAATTTCAGCAAAGAAAGACTAGCGATTGAATGCCAGTTGTAGGATCCATATAAACAAAAATACTATTTTTAATTCTTCAGATATATGCACATGCGATTCCCCCAAATGACTGGGAGGCAGGCCCACATCTGGAAGATGTAACTTTAATATTGATACTCCTAGAGCAACACAAGCATAGCAAAAATGTTGTAACCTTAACCCTGTTTTATTAAGCATTAAAGTTCTGCCTATTAAGCTAACTTCCATCCCTGTGGAAGCAAGCAGACATAGCAGTTGCACTGTAACAGCAGATGTACATTCCTGAGCCCGTGCTCCCTCGCTCCTTTTAAAATTGTTGCAAATTATTCTGCTTACAGCTTTAATGTTTGGTAGGAGGAATATGCCAGCAATGTGGTAGCAATTTGGAATACACTGGTTAGTTCATTTACATATTCTCTAGAAGGAATTGATTTGTCCTTTATCAACGCTATTTAATCAATAGAAAGGTGGAGTCTAAAGGACTGTCCTATCTGAAGAAATATACAAAGACACAGCAGTGTAGAGTTTTTCTTCCTCTGGCGAAGAATAGGGCTTTGGTAAAAAAAACCAAACAAATAAATCTGATTTAAATAAAAAGTCTAAAACTGTTTTTGGAATAAATTCAGGATGAGGTCTCAATGAAAACTAGAAGAAGAAAAGGCAGCCATGACTTCTGGGAATGCATTGACCTATGTGGCTCAAGCAAAGCCCACTAAGAAACCTGTACTGAGAGTAAGATGGTGAAGAGACTGGGTTCAAAGGGAGTTTTCATGAAACCTATGGAAGCCAAAGAGATTTGGAGAAACAGAGGCTCCCTAGTTTAAGGAAGGAGGGTCAGAGCATACTGAACAACTGGATTGAATGGTGGCACGTGGAGATTCTTTCAGGACAGACCTTGAGAGAATTACCGAAGAAATGAAGTGGTTTTGAGTTATATGGTGAGGGCAGACAGCAAATCTTCCACTTTAAGAAGGTTTTCCTTCTGGAAGGCTTCCAACTTTGGAACAGGATTTCTCACAGTCCTAGTAAGCACTCTCTAATAATAGTTTTTAGCTACTAAAATCCAGTTAAGTTTCGTGATTTTGTATTCAGATACAGAATTTATCCCTAGTTTTGTGATATTATGTCAGTAAGTGTCAATAGTCAAGTTGATATTTGGCATGCAATCACATAGCCAGAACCTGTCAGGGAATAATTATCTGATCAGGATCAGTACAGCTGTCCTATTTGATTTTTCCTATCATTTTGGGTATCAAAGGGACTGGACAAATGCATGAGAGGGACAGCTGAGCTGTACTGTCTGCTCCAGAGGAGAGGGCTGGCCCCAGCCCTCTGCTCCTTAGCTGGAGGAGTGAGGGCTGGCTGACAAGTGGGTGGAGCAGGGCAAACCCAGCTGAGGATGCAGATCAGTCTATTGGAGGGTGGGACTGCCTCCGCTCCCTCCCCCCCCACCCCCCCCAAGCAAATCCCAGCTGGCATCTGGGGCCAGAGAGGAGTGTTAAAACCCACTTTCCCTGCTCAAACTTACTGCTGGCTGTGACTGTGGACTAAAAATCCCAGACACCTGGAAGCAGGAAGAAGTGATGAGTAACCCTGCAGAGTCCTGCTGCTGTAATTCTGGACTGCAAATCCCAGAGACCTTGAGGGCATTAGGAAATAGAAATGAACACACATCCAGAAAGCCATGCTCTAGTGCCTGCCCTCCCCCCTGACTTCTGGCCTGAGCCACTGCAAGCATGTGGCTGCATTTCCTGAATCAAAGGTAAATGCCTGTTCAATTCTGTGTCAATTTAATCTGTGCTGTTTAAACTAATCTACAAAGACTGAATCAATTCAGCCTTGGGCTTTTTGACTGTCTGTACCTAGCCAATCTGACTGCAGCCTGACAAAGGTGGTGACTGGACACTTCCCTATTGATTTACATAATATATTACACATATTATCTGTGAAGATCTATGAAATGGAATTCATGAAAGCTAGGAGGATCGTCTCAAATTTTAGGAATTTTATATGAAGACTCACCTCCTTCTGGAATCCATATATTGAAAACAGATCCAAGGGAATAGCCTAACCTATTCCTGATGCAACTAATATGTACCTTTTAAAGTAAAAATGGGGGGAAGTTTACTATTTCTGACAATTCTATGCATTCTTCCACTGAGTTAATGAAGGCAGGATACAAGATGAAAGCATGTACAATCGTGTATTTAATGTTTTGTAGGTTGTTACACAGACTTCAGCCATTCCTCTAATGGATGCAGATGGATGTCTCACAATTACAATACAGGGCCTCAATGTAAAGGCAGATGTGTATCGTGGTTGATAGATTTTGACGATGGACTCAAATTGAATGGATAAGAATTGACTCATTCTGGAAAATATGCCTTTGATGATCTGATGAATTCTCTTGTCTTTGATGGCTGAAGTAATGATTTGTTGACATATATCTTTGAACACCTAAGGCAGGAGTTTAGGGCTATGGTGAATTCCCAATAGGAAAAACTTCTGTTTGATAGATATGGATTGATACGAGTGCCTTTTCCTTTCTTAACCGTGTAGCCACCACCACTTGACATTTTGTGACTCTTTCTGATGCTGTGAAAAGCTCAACTGTACCTTGGATTGATAAAAATCGGGTCATACAATGAATTGGAGATACTTCCTGTGTGCTAGATGGATTGCATATAATTCTTACATGTCAAGAGCTATGAACCACATTTCACTGTGGCTATCAACTGTAGAAAATGGTTAAAAATCTTCCAAGAAAATCTGTTTTCCTTCCTTGGAAAATAATCAGTAGGTTAACAGATTCTCTACTGGGTCTAAGGCTGATATCAGAAGGCTGACTTCTCAAAGCTGAGAGACTAATAGTATCAAAGTGGGCCTAACATTTCTGAGCAGTACTAGGGCCTGCATAATTGATAAACATGTCAGTGTCTTCAAATGTAAGATATTCTATGATATTTTGTACATCTTGGGATACCTAGCACCTGAAGCCATGAAGCCCTTCTCATCTCTCTCATAATAAAACAACTATAACACACTATAACAGTGATTCTCTACCAGGGTGCTCTGACAAACACCTAAACAGGATTCACAAGATAAACCCAGAGATTTCAAATAGGAATTCATAGTGTCAAAAACATTTTGACCTGTTGTGGTCCTTCCAAGTTCTTTGCAACAAAACTCTTCTATTACTTTTCCATAGTCAAGAAACGAGTGAAAGCTGAGAGCTAGTATTTCCTGAGGTTGAGAACCACTGCTTTGTTAGGAGGATGAGGCCATCACAAGAAAGGCAATACTTGAAGCCTGATGACTTTGAATATGCCTTTGACTTTGATGGCTTTGAACCAGGAGGTGGATGAGGCCTTTGTCAACTAACTGATAGAAGCTTCCAAATCACAGGACCCAGTTCTCATGGGGGGGATTTTAATTGGGACATCTACTGAGAGGGAAATATAGCAATGCACAAGCAGTTCAGCAAATTCTCGGGATGTGTTGGTGATAAAATTTTTTGATATATGTGGTAGAGAGACCTACCAGGTAGGAAGCTCTTCTCAACTTTCTACTTATAAACTGGGAAGAACTGAGAATGTGAAGGTGGAAGGTAACTTAGGTGACAATGATACCTAGTCAGATGGTGGCAATATAGAGAAGGATCTAGGTGGCTTGGTATATCACAGACTTAATGCGAGTCTGCAGTGTGATGCAACCGCACAAAAGGCAAATATGGTTTTGGGCAGCATCCACAGATACAGCTACATTAGGTGCAACACACGGGAGGTAACAGTGCCTCTCCACTCAGCATAAGTTAGGCTTCATGTAGAGTATTATGTGCAGTTTTTGGCTCCACATTTTAAAAAGGATGTCGAAAAGTCAGAGAGGGTCCAGAGGTGGGCAACAAGAATGATAAAGGATTTATCATAGGGGATGGGCTCCACCTTTCCCCTAAAGGTAAGCGTGTGTTCTCTTCCAGGTTGGTGAACCTCCTTCGGCGGGCTTTAAACTAGGCTCGTTGGGGGAGGGGGAAGATGAGGGCGGAGGAGACAATGAACTACCAGGCCCAGCAACAGCCAGCGAGCCCAGACCAATGGTCAAAAGGGAGAAACAGGTAAGTGATGGGGGACGGGGCATTGCTGAGACTAGGGGGTCAGTGGGCACAACCGTTGGAGGCCTCAAATGCCTCTACACGAATGCTCGAAGTATGGGGAAGAAGCAGGAGGAACTCGCCCTCCTCCTAGCTGTCACCAGCCCTGACATAGTAGGGATCACAGAAACGTGGTGGGACTCATCGCATGACTGGGCGGTGAGTGTCAAGGGCTATAGGCTATACAGGAGGGACAGGATAGGAAGGAAAGGTGGAGGAGTAGCACTCTACATCAAGGAGGAATATACTTCCTCGTTAATTAGCAAGGGGGTAGAGGGGGGGCACTCTGAGGTGCTCTGGGTTAGAGTAAAAGGCAGTCCAGGGGAGAGAGACTTAACGGTGGGAGTCTACTATAGACCTCCCAACCAGGGAGAAGAGCTCGACCAGGAATTCTTAGGTCAGCTCACAGAGGCAGTGAGGGCTAAGGATGTGGTCATCATGGGGGACCTGAACTTCCCAGACATCTGCTGGGAGGAGCAGTCAGCCAAGTCTGATCGCTCACGTCGGTTCTTAGCCAGAGTGCAGGACCTCCATCTAACCCAGGAGGTGCACAGCCCCACCAGGGGAGACGCCTTGTTGGACCTGGTGCTGGCCACGGGTGATGACCTGGTGAGGGGGCTGCGGGTGATGGGCCACCTGGGAGACAGTGATCATCGCTTGCTGGAATTCACCATCCAGCGTAAGGTGGCAAAGGGCTGCAGCAAGGCAACAGCCCTAGACTTTAGGAGGGCTGACTTCAACAAGCTAAGGAGGATCGTTGGGGAAGCGCTGAGGACCCAGAGGGGAAGGGAATCAGATGTCGAAGGTGTGTGGTTGCTCCTTAAGGAGACGATCCTCCATGCCCAAAGGGAGGTAATCCCAACAAGGGTCAAAGGGAGCAGGAGGGCACATAAACCCCCATGGCTCACTAGGAGCATCTGGGAATGTCTCCTTGCTAAAAGGGAGGCATACACCCAATGGAGGGATGGGGTCATCACCAAGAAGGACTATGTTACAGTCGCCCGAGGATATAGGGGGGCAGTAAGGAGGGCCAAGGCAGAGATGGAGATAGGACTAGCTTCCCGGATTAAGGACAATAAGAAGTCCTTCTTCAAATACACAGGGGGTAAAAAGAGGGTCCCGGGTAATGTGGGGCCCCTGCAGGACACGATGGGCAACTTAGTCATCACGCCAGATGACAAAGCTAACATATTTAACGATTTCTTTGCCTCTGTCTTCCTAAGTAGGGACCAGTTCAGCCACCTCCCTGCTGGGCCCCCCTCGGGCCCCGGGAGAGACACGCCTGGGCCAGGGGTTAGCGAGGAGTTAGGGTACTTCTGGAGAGGCTGGATGTGTTCAAGTCCGCTGGTCCGGACGATCTTCACCCTAGGGTTCTACAAGAACTGGCCGAGGTCATTGCGGGACCCCGGCGCGGCTCTATGAGCACTCGTGGTGCTCTGGTGAGGTGCCGGAGGACTGGAAGAGGGCCAATGTGGTCCCTATCTTCAAAAAGGGAAAAAAAGAGGACCCGGGAAATTACAGGCCAGTTAGTCTTACCTCAATCCCGGGTAAGCTCTTTGAAAAAATTATCCTGGCACACATCCAGGAGGGCCTTGCGGGGGAATGCATGCTCAGGGGCAACCAACATGGGTTCATCAGTGGCAGGTCTTGTCAGACCAACCTGGTGGCCTTTTACGATCAGGTCACCAAATCATTAGACGCAGGGGTTGCTGTGGATGTAGTCTTTCTGGACTTCCGGAAGGCTTTTGACACTGTCTCTCACCCTGTCCTCATCAAAAAGCTGGGAGACTGTGGTGTCGATGCCCACACGGTCAAATGGGTCGCCAACTGGTTGGAGGGCCGCACCCAGAGGGTGGTAGTGGATGGGTTCTTCTCGACCTGGAAGGACGTGGGCAGTGGGGTTCCGCAGGGCTCGGTCCTCGGGCCCGCACTGTTCAACATCTTCATCAGTGACTTGGATGAGGGGGTAGAAAGCACCCTGTGCAAGTTTGCTGATGACACTAAGATGTGGGGGGATGTGGGTGCACTAGAAGGGTGCAATAGGCTACAAGCTGACCTTGACAGGTTGCAACGGTGGGCGGATGAGAATAGGATGGGGTTTAACGCTGATAAGTGCAAGGTGTTGCACATGGGGAGCAAGAACCGGCACCACACTTACAGGTTGGGGAACTCCCCTCTTGCCAGCACGGAGACGGAAAAGGATCTTGGAGTCGTCACTGACTCCACAATGAACATGGGCCGGCAGTGTGGGGAGGCAGTCAAGAAGGCCAACCGTACCCTGTTATGCATCCACAGATGCATCTCGAGCAGGTCCAGGGAGGTGATCCTCCCCCTCTATGCGGCACTGGTCAGGCCGCAGCTGGAGTACTGCGTCCAGTTCTGGGCGCCACACTTCAAGAGGGACGTGGACGATATGGAAAGAGTTCAGAGGAGGGCCACTCGTATGATCAGGGGTCAGCAGGGCAGGCCTTATGAGGAGAGGCTACGGGACCTGAACCTGTTTAGCCTCCACAAGAGAAGGTTAAGGGGGGACCTTGTGGCCTGCTACAAACTGGTCAGGGGGGATCAGCAGGTATTGGGGGAGTCCCTGTTCCCCCGTGCGCTGCCAGGAGTGACCAGGAATAACGGTCACAAGCTGGCGGAGGGTAAGTTTAGATTAGATATTAGGAGGCGCTACTTCACAGTCAGGGCGGCTAGGGCCTGGAACCGGCTTCCAGGGGAAGTGGTGCAGGCTCCTAGCCTGGGGATTTTTAAAAGGAAGTTAGATGAGCACCTTGCCGGGGTCATCTGACCCCGGTGCTCTTTCCTGCCAAGGCAGGGGGTCGGACTAGATGATCTACCTAGGTCCCTTCCGACTCTAGCTACTATGAAACTATGAAACTATGAAAGGTAAGTCATACAAGGAAAGGCTGAAGGAGCTAGGCAGAAAAGTTGCTTAAGACGGGACATTAACAGCAGTCTTCAAATACTTGAAGAGCTGCCAGAAAGAAGAAAAGCTTCTTTCCTCTTTTGCTGCAGACAATAGGAAATGGAGCAATAGCTTGAAGTTGTAGCAAAGTATGTTTAGACTGGACATTAGGAAAAATTTCTTCAGCGTTAGGACAGACTGCCTAGGGAAGCTGTGGACTGTCTAATCACTGGAGGTGTTCAAGGAGGGGTTGGGCAGCCACTGGTCAGGGATGATCTAGGGATAGCCATGCCTCCGTTCTGCAACGCATATTCCCCATGAATCTGGGCTTTAATGGTTGCCGCATCAGACTAGGAGGGAATTCCACATGCATCCCCCTCCTTCCTTCCCCAGCTTTCTGCTAGACGTGTCAGGGGTGTTTGTTTTTTTAAGCCTTCCTCAGGGACGGTGGGTGTTGGCTGCAGCCAAACCCAGGAATTTTGACTTAAGTGTGCCAATACTCTTGCTGGGACTTAAAGTTGGAGGCTTCTAGCTAGAGGGACTTACCTCTCTACTTAGGATCAGAACAACTGCAATATTTGGAAGGAAGGATATTTTACTCCATGGTCAGATTGGTATGGACTGTACGGGGTTTTGCCTTTTTCTGTAGCAGGGGCACATGGCCATCTTCCTGGGATCTCTTGGGAGTGTATTAACAATCTTCACAGCAGCATGATGTTGGCCACTATGGTCCACTTGCTTTACCTGTGGCAGGTTAGGGTGTTGTCTTGTGTTGTGTCAGGGTTGACTGTGTAGGTTTGCTACAAGGTTAGAAAATGAATTTGTACAGGGTGATTTTGATAGGGATAATTCTGCTTCAGCAGGGGTTAGACTAGATATCCTATGGAGATTCATTCCAGCCCTAGTTCTCCATGATTCTCTATGACCACAAGATGATAGAGTTCAAGTTCCTACGATAAGGAAGAAAGACCAGTAGCAGAAGAAAGACACTGGACTTCAGAAAAGCAGACTTTGGCATACTCAGGAAACTGGTGGGCAGGATCTCCTGGGAGGCAAGTCAGAGGGGAAAGAGTCCAGGAGAGCTGGTTGTACTTCAGGGAGGTTCTTTTAAGGGAGCAGGACCAAACTATCCTTAGAAGGAAGAATGGGAGGCCAGCCTGGTTTGACAGCAATCTCTTCAAGGACCTGAAACTCAAAAAGGAATCCTACAAAAAGTAGAAATTTGATTATAGCATTAGGGAAGAGTATAAGAGTATAACAGGGAAAAAATCAAGGCGGCCAAGGCACAATTTGCAATGCAACCAGCAAGAGGTATAAAATGCAATAAAAAGGTATTCTTCGACTATGTCAAGAGTAAGAGGAGGACCAAGGGAAGCACAGGTCCCTTATAGAATGCAGAAGATAATCTAGTTACAGATGCTGCACAGGAAGCTCAAATATTTAATTTTACTTCACTGTTCACAAATGGGGGCAGCTACCAGATGATCAGTGCAGTCATCTCTGGCAGCAAAGACAGTGAAAGACAAACAGCCTACAGTAATGGCAAAACAAGTTAGGAATTACTTAGAGTAGCTAGATGCTTTCAAATTGTCAGGGATAGATGGGATGTACCCCAGGATACTAAAGGAACTAACATGTCAATTCCTTCAGTATCCCTATCCAAACCATCCTATACAAATCTATAAACAAACAGACCTAAGTCAGTACAAACCCTAATTTTCTTCAATTTCTATGAAACCATCCCAGTACATGAAGTATGCATTGAAGGGATGAAGTCATGAAGGCCAAAGTGCATTTGGAGTTGCAGCTAGCAAGGAATGTGAAGGGTAACAAGAAGGGTTTCCATAAATATGTTAGTAGCAAGAGCAACAGTCTCAAGCTGCAGCAAGCAAAGTTTAGGTTAGATATTAGGAAGAATTTTCTCTCTAGAAGGGTAGAAAAACACTGGAACAGGTTACCCAGAGAGGTGGGATCACCATCCTTGTGGGTTTTCAAGACCTGGCTAGACAAAGCTTTGGCTGGGATGATCTAGTTAGTGATGGTCCTGCTTTGAGCAGGGAATTGGACTGGATGGCATCCTGGGGTCTCCTCCAACCTGGATTTTCTCTGACTTCTATTATGTAATTTTAGAGCCATTAGCTACCCTCTTTGAGCTCCTGTGGAGGTTGGGTCAGGTCACCAGATGACTGGAAAAAGGCAAATATCCTGCCCATCCTTAAGAAGGGGAGGGGGAGGATCCAGGGAATTACATACCAGTTGATTTGACATCGATACCAGGGAAGATTGTGGAGCAAGTCCTCAAGGAATCTATAGTGAAGCACCTACATGAGAACAAGGTGTTCTGGTGCCTGAGTCCAGAATGGATTGATCAAGAGCAAGTCATGCTTTACCAACCTGATTTCTGTTAAGTTGACAGGCTCTTTAGATAGGGAGAAATTAATGGATGTGATATACCATGAGTTTAGCTAGGTTTTTGACATTGTCTCACATGACCTTCTCATTAACAAACTAAGGAAATACAGACTAGATGAATACTGTAAGGTGGATATGCAACTGCTTCAAGCAGTCATCAGTGGGTCAAATATCTAGTTAGGAGAAGGCATCAAGTGGACCTCCCCAGAGGTGTGTTTAACATCTTATTGTTCAACATCTTAATTAATGATTTGGATGATGGGACTGAGTGCACACTTAGCAAATTTGCAGGTGGAAACACCAAGTTAGGTGGAATGGTAGATACTCTAGAGACTAGGGCTACAATCCAGAATGACCTGGAAAGACTGGAGAAATGGCTTGCAATCAATCAGATGAGATTCAACAAGGACAAGTTCAAAGTCCTGTACCTTGTACAAATACACAAATGCATGCACAAATACAGATGGGGAATGACTGGCTAGGCTGCAAGTAGCACAGAGAAGGTTACAATAGACCATAAGTTGAATATGAGCCAGCAGTGGGACTCCTGTTGCAAAAAAAGCCAACAGCATGCTGGGTTATATGAATAGCAGTGTCACTTGCAAATCAAGGGAAGAGATTCTTCAGCTCTGTTCAGCGCTAGTGATGCCTCATCACTGTGGCCAGTTTTGGGCCCACACTTCGAGAAGAATGTGGATAGATTTGAAAGAGTTCAGTACAGAGAAAAAAATGATTAGAGGCTTGGGAAGCAAGACTTATGAAGAAAGGCTGAATGAATTAGGGTAATTTAAATCTGGAGAAGAGAAGACTGAGAGGTGATTTGATAACAGTCTTCAAATACCAGAAGGGCAGATTGAGCTGTGGCAGTAGGGGACAGAAGTAGGAGCAACTGCCTCAAACTGCAGCAGGGGAAATTTAGGTTGGTGAGCAGGAGGAACTTTCTGATTATGTGGATGGTCAGGCATTGTAACAGGCTACCTAGTGAAACTGTGGACTCTATCCTTGAAAATTTTCAAGAAAAGCTTGGACTCTTGCCCAGGATGGTTTAGTCAGGGATCATCCTGCCTTCAGTGTGGAGCTGGACTGATGAAATCATGAGGTGCCTTCTAGCCCTACTTCCTATGAATGGGTTCTATTGAAATGCTGGTACAAAATGTTGAGGGGAAAAAAAGTTTTAATTTATTTTGTCTTACAGAACAGAATATATTTAAGGAAAAGCTTTTTTAAAAAGTGCTTAAAGGGAGAATCTGTAGGGGACTAGATCCTAATTAGCTACATTTTATAAAAGATTCACTAAGTGGTAGCAGCCTGGTTCTCTCTCCCCATCACAGGGAACAGCAGTCCAGGCAGGGGCAGGTTTAGCCTAACATCATGCTGTTCATAGCTTCTGATCCAATGCACATAACAGGCATTTGCAACTGCAGTGTTATCTACTAGGACAAATACTTAAATAAAACTACTTAGCATGTATACACTGATGTATTTTTCCCAAAGGTCTTCAAAACTTAAGTGGTCTAACCTGGGTCCAAGCTGATCAGGACATTCCTTTCGCTTTCTTGACTCTGCCCTAGATGGGTCAGAGGAATTTTCTCCCATCCCACTCATCTTGAACACATATCAGCAACTGAAAAAAGAAACAAATAATGTGTTTCAGTAGAAGGAACTCATTTCTCTTATACTTCTTAGTGACTTAGTCCCCATCCCCCCAGCAACTTTATTTTTACCACAAAGAATTGCATTTTAGATTTGCAAAGTGCTGATATAATTTGTCTGAAAGATGCAACACAAACTAAAATAATGCATTTGTGCCCTTACAAAATTATACCCAGCTGTTTACTTACAGAAAGTTTTCCGATGGCCAATTAAACCACTATAATGGTTTTTTGTTTTGTTTTGTTTTTAAATCAGCAGTACGATGGTAAGACAAGTAAAATTTGTGTTTAATTGTCCAAGGTTAAAGCAGAAGAGGGAAGAACAATGTCAAACAATAACGTGTCAGAAATTAAACACAGTTGTCATAAAACGGCAACACGCATAGCTTTAGTTAAAAGATGAAAGCCTCAAGTTTTCACAAGTGCATGAACAATGTAACTGAATTATAACATCAGCGAGAATTGGATATCTCCAATAAATGCACATTCAATTTTGTAGATAAAGAACAATTAAATCTATCTCATAGGGCAAATTATTTGCTAAGCCAATATCAATTGAAAATTTTTACAATAGGACACAAAAGCTCCAAACAATGATCAGAACTGCATTGTGCAACTGCACTGTACAAACATGTAAGGTATTTATTTCCTGTCCCAGAATACTCAGATAAGTGCAATATGCAGTAGATGGAAAATCAGATAAGAGACAGATGAGAAGATAAGGAAGTAAAATGAATACATTATGGATAATGAAGTCAGTCTCAGTTTGCCACCTGGAAAGCCACCATCAATTTTGTAGGATCATGCCATAGATAAATTTTTCAAAATAATCTGAAAGAAAACATTGTAAAAAAACCAACCCCTCTCCCCCCCACCAGAATGGTATCTTCTTGTTCACCGATCATGCTGTTCAAAGATTCCAGTTTTCAAAGTATATCTTGTTACATATGGAAACTAGAGATGTTATGGAGATGCCTTATCTATAAGAAATGCCCGCTTCAAGTTATACACCACTGAAAGCACATTTTGATGGACTTAATGAAACTACAAGCCTCATAAGGGCCCTCTGTATAGGTGAATTTTATTTCAGTACCTAAGACTGAGACAAGAGACTAAACCTGCTGTATAGCAGCTCCTTACAGTGCCTTGAGAATTGAGTTATTTTGTCTTGCTACTTATTGAGAAAAGAAAAAGCAGCTTAACTCTGCTACAGCTAGTTGCTAGGCTCATTTCCTATAAAAAAAACACACCAAAAAACCTAGCTATAAGGAATTTCTAACTTTTTTGTTTTCAATGAATGGATCCAGATTTACAGGATGTCACTGTACCAACATCTCAAAAGGCATTTTGTTACTGCAAATGAGCCAGACTTCATCCCATATGGATTTGACAATTAGTAACATTAGTTTATATGCTTCAAGGTAAGATAAACGGTACAACTAAACTATGAACATTAAAGTAGCCCCCCGTCAATTGTTTATACAGGAAATACATTTTTGCAGCATTGTTAAATACTGTATTCGTCTAGCATTATATATATATATAAGCTTATGCAGTATACAATTCCTCAAAATGATCACTTTGAAAAACAATTATTTCTCTCAATAAGAAAGCATTCACTCAAAGAATACAACAAGGATTATGCAAGATCTTTAAGTAACTCTCCAACAATGAATTGAAGTGTCCCTAAGTTCCCTGTAAATAAAATCCACAACATTTAAAAGACTGCCCTGAATGAGATCTAAAATACTTTGCAAGACTTAAAATACATGGTGCTGATCTTGTTCTCATGAAATATTTATAGGAAAAAAATAAAATTAATTGTGCGTAGTTTAACATTTCCAAAGATCTCTTTTGATTATTTATAGGTGTGGTGTGTTTCCAGCACAAAATAGCTAGAGTTCTTCCTCACTAGTTCTCAAAGATTTTTGGCTTGGTGAGAATCAGTTGGGTTTTACAGGGAAACCAACCTTTGTGCTCCTTACCAGCTTCAGTATTTTGATGAACTGGACAAGGAATTCCCCAACCTTTAAGTATGATTCACAGCAGAAATGTATTTTTTTTTTTATGCCCAACAGGCCAACCAAATGTCTTCTTAACAAGCTGGAATCTAGTTAGCTAATATCTTTGGAGAAGCTCAACTATAGGTAAGTGGTTTCTTTTTTTCTAAGGCTGCAGGTCTACAGTTTGAGATGAAGTTATATATTGCTGACCAAACCTCAGAAGATAATATGGTCAGGCTCCTGGTTATCCACTTCCTTGTCCAATTTTAAAAAAAATGTTTTGCTTTTCTTTTCTTTTTTCTTATGTGATTGTATACTGGGGGGTGGTTTCCGGGAATAAAGTACTTCAAGGAGTACTTGAGTTTTTTATTGAGTTTATAATTCAAACAAACATGAACATTTCTGAAGTGGTTTAATATAACTTTGAAGCACTTCACACCCCAAAAAGAAAGCGTACAATCAAATAGGTTTGGCCAGCAATATATCACTTAGACTGCTAACAAAAAAAAGATATATTTTCTGTATTACTCTGCGACAGAAGATGTGGAAAACACCTACTAGCAAACCGGCTCCAAAAGCTTGTTTATGAAACTAATCAGAAATTTTAAATAACCTATTGAAACAAACTCTCTTGTGAACTAGTTTAAGATGGGAAGATCCTCAAATTACAATGTTTTCCCTCTTAATATGAAGCAAGTCTCACCACTAAGTGAATATTTGTTTCAACTCTAAAATAAATCAGGGTGAAGGATATCTAAAAGGGAAGGGACATATAATCCCTTTCCACTAGGAAATTAAAAAACTAGCTGTTCAGCACAAGACCATGAAGACAAAATATGATACCAGCCATGTTAATATAAAAACAGATCAGCAATTTTCTTTTTAACACCTGGGCAGAGATATGGGTCACTCGCCAAAAAAAGAGACCCTGAAATATCACAAACTCATCTTATTAAGTTTAATAAGTAAGCCAGATAAGTAAGGCTACTTCCATAAAAATAAACTCAGGATTTCTTATCTTCAATCCAGATATTCCCTTTTAGTGGCAATGGAGCAGGTTATCCTGCTGAATCACTGCGCTTGTCAGACAAACATACTATATTGCTTGGAAAAAAAGGTTGCTCAGTAACTGTTGCTCTTGAGATGTACTGTCTCTGTGTATTCCTCTCTTGGGGATGCATGCATCTTGTGCACCAGCACCTGGAATTTTTGCCTAGCAGTGGCCACTGTACTATGCCTGCAAACTAAGGGCCCCTCTACACATGCAGGTAAAGGTGCAATGGGTTCTAACATGCAATCCATACAGTTGTGCCTCCTGCCATGCTACAAGGCACGCAAGACAGGATGCAGAATTATGGGATCATGCAGGTTCCATCATTTTATATTGCCAGTGCAGGTGGAGCCTGGGATCACAATCCCAGACTCCCCCTGCACCACCTCCCACAGCTGTGAACCCCATGACTGACAGAGCTCAGCAGGGCTCACAAAGCTCCTGGCACTGCCCCGACTGCGAGCTCCACAGCTCACATCAGCTGCAGGGTTCACAGTGGGAGTTGCAGGACTTCCAGCAGGGAGAAAGCTGCCCTACTGCAAGCCACATGACCAACTATTCTGCCCCCATTGTGAGCCCCACATCCAACAAGGCTCAGTTGAATACTGCCATCACTGTGAGCCTTATCAGCTGCTTGGGCCATCAGTTGATGGGGCTCCCAGCCACAGGGGAGCATTTAGCTACATGTTCAGTTAACAGCTTGCTTAGAACAAGCTACAAAGTTATTAACCGTTTTTTGTGAAATAACTTTGTAGTGTATCACTTGTTTTATCATGCCATTGAATGCTGGCATGTAGCTGGATCACAACTTAAGGTGTGATTACCTGGTTAATCATACCTTAAGTGTAATGTGTAGAGCGGGCCCCAGTGCTTCCACACCCATTCCCAAAGGCATAAAAGAGGGCAGAGCAGATTCTCAATTCTTTTGCCAATTCAGAACGTAGGTGGCAGGCGGAATCCAGGCACAATACTACTATCATCATTGCAAGTTACCATTGTTTTCTTCTACAAGTGCTCTTCTGTCTGTACTCTACCTTTGGTGACTTTTACACAGTAACTTGATCCTAGAGATGCATCCTTCAATCTATTTAAATACTGATTGTAATATAGCTCTGCCTCTATGAACGCAGGTAGATTTTCTACAAATGTCAGAAATAGGAATACTTCAGGAAGAAGCTGCATATATCCTTGTGGAGTAAGCTGTAACCTGACTGGGAGGTTTTCTTCTAGCTATAGTTCAATACAATCTAAGATCAGTGGATCCATGTCTTCATTTCAAAGCATTCCATAATCTAGACCCTGAATATTTACTCCATTCAACTGCATAGTCTTAGGAGTAAGTAAAGACTAGGCACTTTCCAAACATAATGCATTGTATTTATCCAAACATAATGTAAACCATCCATCAATGCTCATTAAGAACCTGGTGCTGTGTCAGTACAGTATGTCCCATGACTGACCAGCTCCTCTCATTTTCAAGGCTTCTTATACTACCCTTTGACAGCTGGTACCCTCCACTGTTTCTGGAACAGTTAAAGGAAGTACAGTAAGTTACAAAGAAGTATGAACTTGCCTGGTTTATGCTCCTAGCAGATGTACAGACAACCAGAGTGTACTATAAGGAACTGGTCTTGGTTTATGTAGTTAAGTAAATTGCACACTAATGCAGGGGTGGTCAATCTATGCATGTGTGCCACAGGCAGCGTGTGTGTGGCACACAGCAGACTGGGCATGTGGCAGATAGCACAGAAAATAGAAGCAGACTAGGCAGCAAGCACAGGGCAGGTAACAAAAAGCAAAGCAACAGATCAGACAGGGAGCAGAACAGTCAATAGGGCAAGGAAAGGGGATCATAGGGGCATTTAGAAAGGCTGCAGGGCTAAGTTGTGGCATGCCTGCTAAAAAGGTTGGCCCCTACTACACTATAAGGGGAGTACTGTAGCCCCAAAAAAGAAAGGTCCTTGGCATAGCCAGCGTGGAGTTTCATTTCACTTTCATTCTTCTGAGGCTTCGGAAAAGAAAATGGGTAACTGAATAGGCTGGCTCAGGTCTGGCACCACCTTAGGTAGACATTACTGATACAGTCTAAGATAGACTTTGTCATAGTTGAAAACAATGTATGGACAGCCTGCCATGAATACCTGTAATTTCTCTATCTGTTGAGTTTCTATAATTGTCACTAAAAAGTCTGTTTTCATGCGGAGGTGGTATGAAGTATCTGATGCTTATGGTTCAAAGGAGGACTCCATCAAACCAGCTAAAAATGTCATTAGGCTCCTAGGAGGAAAAGGACACCTGTAATGGGGAAAATACCAGTATAAAACCCTTGAGAAATCTGTTAGTTGTCAGAATACAGGGTGACCTTGCATAGGAGAGGGTGAACTGATATTGCTGCTAGCTGTACTCATAGAGATAACTGAAATCCCGACCCTCTTAATAAAGGGAAAATATCCAACAGCATAGGAACATCATATTTTACGTGGGATGATGATGATGCTCCTCCCAAATAGTGAACGTTTTCTTCTTGGCCCTTTTAGTTAGCTGTTGTGAAGATTTTTCTACTCTGAATCAAAATCTCCTGAACATTTTTGGAGCAAAATTCCTCCATTTTAATTAATCAAGCAATATCCAGGTCATGAAGTAAAGCAAAACTATATCTGGATGAAGATCTTTCTACTACTCTACAAAACTGTAAGCAGACTTAGAAGTACAATCAATGGAGGTTGGATGTCAGCCAGAGTTTCATTGGGTCTGCGTACCAAAACTATTTAGATCAAACTGGTATTATTAGTATTGGCATAATCTAAGATTTTGAAAAGGGGTGTGTATGCCAGATGCTACTGGCACCAGAGGGGTTACATGCAACCCTCCCAGCTCCCAATGCTCTCCCCATGAATGGACAGCACACTGTGACAGGAGTAGCCAGAGACTTTTAGTCCCTGAAGCAAGTAAGACCTCCTCCTCACCCCATCAACTCCAGTGCTCAGCTGAACTTTCATTCCCAGTCCCATACCACCACCCCAGCACGGTTTGCCAATGGAGGAAACTATGTTAATTATTAGAGCTATGTAAAGCTTCAGTAGCCTATTTGATTTGGAGGAGATTCGGCCCGATTCAGAGGTTCGGACATAGATTGGACAGCTACCTCCAGCTGGTAAGCCTGCTGGGGTTGTGGGCGTAGGGAGGAAGAACTGGGGCTGGGGCAAGCTGCACAGCCTGGGCGGGAGGGGTGTTACTTGGAGAGGGGACTGGGAGGGGCTGGGGATGCAGGTGCGGCAGCGCCGGGGTATGGGGTTATGCCCTGCTGCTGCTTGCCCGGGTGGGGCGGGGGAGATGGATGCAGGTGTGGCTTGCTCCAGGCAGAAGAGGGCAAGCAGCAGCAGAGCATAGCCTCCGCTCCCAGCACTGCTGCCCCCGCATCCCATGGCCCCTGTGGCAGCTGGCAAGCAGCAGCAGCAGGGCACAGCCCCTGCTCCCAGTGCTGATGCAGGCACAGCAGCACTGGGAGTGGGGGCTATGCCCTGCTGCCACCTGGAGTGAGCAATGCCTGCATCATGTGCCCCCCCTGCACTGGCTGGGCAAGCAGCAGCAGGGCAGAGCCCCCGTGGCTCCCCCCACCAGGCAAAGGCAGGCACAGCTCAGGGAGCCGCAGGAGAAGCCCCCATGGCTGCTCTGACCGGCCCTATCTCTTGCCTGGCCCCAGCTTCCTGGCATTTAAAAAAAATAGCCCTGCACTCACTGGCTGAAGAAGTGGCAATTGGGGCCTATGGCAGCTTGTGGCAGAGCCCCATTGCTCAGCATGGGGCAGTGGGGGGGGGGTAGCAGGGATTGCCCCCTCCCACCGCCTGGCACCCACACAGCAGCTGCCCCATGGCATGGGTGCAGTGTGACTCGGCAGGCTGCTGTGCGCTGTCTGGGAGCTGGGGCTGCACACTGCCAGGCTCTGGTTGACACGTGGAGCTGCCCCAGCTCCCAGGCAAATCCAGCCGGTGGCTGGGGAATCCAACCAAGGGCTGGGGAATTGAAGCGATTCAATTCCCCAGCTCCTAGCTCGATTACCCAGCCCCTGGCTGGATGCGTCTGGGAGCTGGGTGGCTCCACATGTCAATCAGAGCCCTGCACCACTCAGCCATAGTGGCCCAGCTCCCTGACAGCACACAGCGCCCTGCTGAGCCACGCTGCACCCGTGCTATGCAACAGCTGCTACACAGGTGCTGGAAGGGGCAGAGCGCTGCCACGAGCACCCAGAAGCCCCATTCGCCACTGCTGCATCTGGTGAGTGTGGGCTTTTTCTTTTTCTTTTATTTTTTTTAAGTGCTGGGAGGCTGGGGCCAAGTGGGGGCTGGGCAGGGCAGCCATGGGGGCTTCTCCCACAGCTTCCCCCACCTAGGGAAAGCCAGGCACAGTGAGAGGAGCCATGGGAGAATCTATAACTGCCCGGCTGTGCCTGCTTCTCCCCAGCCATCCTGAAACACCAAATCTCTCTGAATCAGCGCCAAATCTTTTGAATCAGACAAAAAGATTCAGGACAGTGATCCCAATCTCTGAATCGAATCACTGTCCTCCAAATTGTGTGAATCCGAATCAAATAATTCCCTATTTGCACAGGCCTATTAATTATGCCTCTGGGTACAGGGAAAGGGGAGGGACTTCTCTGTTGCTACCACTGTCCCTGGCTGACCCAAGAGCAGGAGGAGCCCCAGGGCCACTCCTTTCCTGATCCAGACAGAGGTTATGGCAAGCAGCTGCGCAGGGCACCCTTCCTGTTCCTGTCCCAGGCCAACATGGGACACTTGGTGAAGTGGCCAGGAATTTGGTGTAGATAGGGGGAATATGCCCTTGCTGCCACTGTCCCCAGCTGGGCCCCCACCCAGCAGCTGCTCCCCACAGCCACCAGCAGGAATGGGGCAGAAGCAGCACTGGTGCTTCCTAAGCTCCCAAGTCAGCTGGGGATAGCAGTGGGAGATCCTTCCTTTCTGCATTTGTTCCTTGGTGTCTCCCATTAGCCTGTGGGGCTCCAGCTGAGCCTTGCACCCATTTCCCATGGTCTAACCTCACTTCCTTCCCAGACTGCGCAGGGGGTCCCAGGACAGCAGGTGAAATACAGGCAACCCCCACTTAACACTGTTTTGCTTAGCACTATTTCACTATAATGCTCATTTTAAATTGATGCCTGATTTCACTTAGCGTTCAGCGATTTTCATTATAATGCTCGCAGTCAACCATCTTGGGTCATTAAAAACAATTTTGGTTTCGCTTAACATTCGTTTTGCTTAACGCTTGGTTTTTCTGGAATCAATTAAGAGTGGGGGTTGCCTGTACACAGAGGAAGTGCGATGTGAGAATCTTTTAAGTGCAAGCATTCATTGATTTTTGCAGCTAAAGAGAAGATCTTCAACTGTCTTCTATACTTCTGGAAGTTCTCCGTGATTAGAAGAAGGACGGTTGTTACAGCAGTTGCACTGACCTTGCTGCATCTTTCGGTTGCCTAAAATGAGGTTCATACAAATAATTTCTCCTCAGCAATCAGATTTTAATTTCTCTTTCAATTCCTATGACACTCTGTCCACACAGACTTCATGGCAACTATGGACATAAGTCTGATAGTTGGTCTGATTGTTTGGGCTAGTAGTTTACAATAGTCTGGCTCTTCTTTTCAAAGATATCCAAATGGTTAGGTCCCTTCCCCTTTAGGATGGACTTGGAGCTTTGTTATTCCATGTAACTGGAAGTGACCCAGATATGGGGCAAGCATAAAAACACTAAAAACTTGAACAAGGAACTTAGTATCTCCTATCTTCTTTCTTTGACATCAGAGCTACAGTGGCCACGAACAGCTATACTCTTTTCTGAGGGACATTCTTTAGCTATCATTGCTAGTCTAACTGGTAAAAAAGCACAGAAATTGTCTAACAATTTTTACTACTTTTTCATACTTGACCTATATTGGAGTCCCTGATGTTTTATTGGTTGTTTTTCCTCAAGAGATACTTAAAAATGCTGTAGTCATGAATATGATGTCACAGACAGAACTATGTCTTTGTCAAGTGAAACCACAGTGAGATGATGATATCACTTAGAGGCCTGATGTTGCTCAGAGTTAGGATTTTTAGCAAAGAATGAATGAAGAAGTTGATCTTATAAGGATGATCCCCTGTATATATACTACAGGGGAGGGTGATCTGACTTAAGACTGAGACTAAGGTTTTTGTTCAGTCATAAAGATCAGGTACCAGAAACAGAAAAAAAAAAGAGGCAGAAATGTAACCTACCTCCCTAAAAACGACATCATGATTATATTATAAGATCTCCTAAAAGCTAACCATCTCCCCAGTTTTGTAAATTAGATAAAAATGTATGCAAGAGTGAAGGACACCACTTGCAGTTCCCTTTCTCAGTCACCACAGGCCCTCCTGGCTAGCCTTGTTCCCTGGAAGGAGGCATGACAATACTTCAGGCACAGTCAACAGACTATATGGGCCAAAGGATTCCAGTTCCAGTCAGCAAACACTCAAAGAGGAGACAGGTGCATCTGGAAATGGTTTCCACCTTTCATAAATTCCAGCATGACTCAGAGCATCACATAAAATGAGTTAAGCTGAAGATTCATCGTCTCCATAGACTACTGAAGCATGCTGCTATACCTGATTGGCTAATGTAACCAATATCAACTGCAAGCATATTCACAACTAAAGAGACTTGTGTAATCAGTAGCATATTTCCTCCCTGTAAGAGAATCTTGCAAAGGAGTCTAAAGTGCTAAGAGTAATGCAAGAAAGAAGAACCTCATCTAATGTATCCCTTAGCTGTATTAAGAACTAAGGAGAGAATACAAGGGGTTATCAATTCAAAACTTCTGGTACTTGGGAGAGAGCTGGAAAAATGTCAATAGCATGCAACACAACTACTGCCTCAATGTAAAAAGGAATAAGTAAAGTTAGGGGAATTCATCCCTCTCATATTTTAGGAAGAAAGCCCAAGAATAGGAATTGGATAAATGATACCTTCAGAGAAATACTTGTGTCCAAACAAACCAGACTACAGAATGATTAGAGAGGGTATCCTGAATAGTAATAAATATCATGGACAGAAGTGGAAACTCAGAATGACCCACACGAAAAGCAAGAACGAATATGAAGAGGGGATCACCCCATGTAAGAATTTGAGTTTTCTTTAAACTCAAATTATTTCTGAAAGACTAAAGTATGGTTCCACAAGCACAAACACACAGCCAGATTCTGCTTTCAGTCCCACGAGTGTAATTCCAGAGAAATTCCCTTGAATTATTTGCCATCAGTACTACTCAAGGTACCATTAACATTATAACTTTCCACCAATAACATCAACAGTTTATCTTTCTCTATTCAAAAGAAAAGAACTTATCAAAAAAATACTATATTTAAACTTGCAGAGAGAGGGAGAAAGGGATTAATCAGATCTGAACAGCTAGTTTTTATTTTACTTCACTTACAAACCACTAAATTTGTTTCTCAGCAGCGTTACCAACGAGCTCTTGGAATGAGTTATTTATGTAAGTGTTGTTTTGTTTTTTAATCACCATAAATCTTTTCTGGAAACCTACAGTCTTACCAGGATGTTTATTTACCATCCCCCAATGTTAAATTTCTTTCTTTTAGCCTCTCTCTCTCAAACAGCATTGAAACGAACCACTGAGTTCAGAAAACAAAGTTCATACTTGCAAACTCTAAATTTGTCTAGCACACACAAGATACCAAGTCAAAGTCACTGAGAACAGAATTATAAAACAAACTCTAGATCAAATCTTGAAGTCCAATTCAGATAGAACTATAGACTCAATTACAGGAGATTAACATTAAGAGTGGAAGCAACATTAAAGCACTTCCCACTTGAGTCCATCTTCCTCCTTGCTCAGGTATTAGGGCATTTCTAACATAGGAGAACTGTAAGTAAAAGTTTCTACAAAATAAATGGACAGTTCAATTTGTTCAGAAGCGATGGCTAAAATGTCATCTCCAATAGTTTTCCTCTAAGTTTGAGTCCTATAACAGAGATTTCTTCTATTCGCATTATAAAGTCAACGCAGAATTTATTAAGAAAACTGTAGAATGTTTTAAATTACATAGTGTGAACTAACCATATCCTTCAAGGCAATATATCCTAATCTTTGCATTGTATTCCTTTTAAGTTATAACCCCTGTATAGTTCTTATAAACCTTTGGAACTAAGCTATGAGAATCGGAACAAAGACATTCAAGTTCATACTGTTTAGAAAACAGCAGGAAAAGGGCAAACTGAACTGGGAAGTAGTGGAAGGAAACTTTAGCTGCATTAATCCTAGAAGAGAGTTCCCAGTGGAATATATTTCACCTTTAAAGAGTTTGATGCATTATTAACTCAATTAAATAGTTTGGCATTTATTCCATTTACCCCACAAAAGAAACCAGGAACAACTAAATAAGTGGCATAGAAATGACACCATTTAATTAAACTAACCATCCCACTGGGTGTCACTGTGGAACACAGTAGTGGAGCAGCACTTGTATAGGGTTTTTCAGAAACACAGCATTACAAAAAAATTAAGTCCAGGCTTAATGCCAACAGAGGACCCCAGATAGGTATTTTGCCCTGCAACAGCCCATCAGTGCTTAAAACTGAAGGGGATTGTTTCTCCCAAAACTCTTTCAACCATATTGTCGTGAAAATTCTTTTAAACTGACGGCTCATTTCTCTGATTGTTAAATGTATATCAAAAATACCCAGAAAATTACATGAGTAAACTCTTGGGTAGTATATGTTAGTAATTATAGCCATTGTGAGTAATCTAGTTTCTACCAGATGTTGGGAGGTTGTGAAAGGACAGAGCTGGAAAGAGGTTTCAATTCATTCTTTCTTGTTATCAGTAACAAAACAATAGCTTCTGCTTTCATTGTGACAGCACATCCTCCTTCACATCCTCTACCACCACTTCTGTAAGTTAGAATGCAGAGACTTTTTAACCTAATTGTGAAGAGATAGTAATTGTGACAGTTTAGAAAGACATTAATCTTCCAAGGGAGGAGAAAAAAAAAAAAAGCACAAAAAACTAAAAACAAAAACACAAGAGAAAAAATAAATCTCACAAGGGAGGCAAGCAGAGAGCAGAAGAAGCCCAGCACAAATAAGTTACACAAGTTCTTAGAGATTCTTCTAACCCCTCTCATTCTCCTCAAATGCTGTCAAGGAACACTGCAAATAGCTTAGAGCAGTGATTCTCAATCAGGGTCTCATGAGAGCCTGGGAGGGGTGCCACAGTGCAGCCCCTGCAGGAGGTGGCAATGCAGCCCTTGAAGGAGTGCCTTCCCCCATGACCCGACAGCACTCCCCTGGCCCCATCTACCAGGCTCCAGGAGCATGCAAGGACCAAGGAATGAACTGTGCCGAAAAGCACAGCCCCTGCACTGACTGCTCCTGTGCTCCACGCACCACACTGCTATGGGTAGGCAGACACAGGGTTGTGTTTTTTTTCAGTCTGGCTCCTTCCCCTGGCTCTCCTATGCTCCTGGAGCTCGTGGAAGGGGTCGCAGGGAACAATGTCATTCAAGTGGTATTCAAGTCCCTGGAGGAGCACCAGCAGCAGTAAGGGCCATACTTACCCCCTCAGGTATAGACTGCCACCTGAGCACTGTGTACCACCCTATACTATGCTCTCAGGGGTGCCCTCTGCCCCCCCGAGGGATCTTTTTAAGGGTGTCATGGAGTGCGAGAAGGCAAGTACTGTAAAAAATACAATAGTCTTTAAATGGTGTGCTACTAAATTCCCAAAAAACATGGAGGGGTGCCTTGAGTCTTAAAAGGTTGAGAACCACTGTCTCAGAGCTTCCAGTTCTGAACCCCAACCACACTGAATCCAGTTAACCATCCAGAGTTATTGTAAAAGAAGATAATGTTAATTTTCTCTCTTATCAGAGCAGGCCATCTTCCAAACATGACTTTTTAAACTGCCAGATTTATTATAAGCTTAACAAATGCAGTTAAAGAATAAATGAGGACTTTACCTTAAAAATCACTACTTCAACCTAAATAGATGTGAACAAAGAGCAGAGCACTATATTAGAGAGAGACCAGGTACAATCCTCTTTATACACCAATAATTAAATTAATATTTAATTGCTAAATGTAGCAGTTATTTATTAAGACTTATTCAGTACTTAATAATATACAGCCATTTCCTGATCAAAGAAGCTTACCATTTAAATGCCAGTTCTATTTAAAGTTTTTTAACAGCACAGTTTAACCTACACTTAGTCCCATGTGCCAAAGATAACTACGTTAATAACTCAAACATGTACATCAATTATCATTCTATTTTTTTGTAGAATTCTCAGAGTGGAAGGTCATGTTCTTTCAAGTGCACGATTATCTCTTTGCTTGTACAAACCAGATTACAAGCCAGAAGTCATAAACTGCTGCTTGCCCATCCCTCAAACTTTTTGGCTAGGGACAGTTTAAGTAATCAGAAACTGGTTTACACCTGTAACAGAGCACAAGTTCTGTGCACAAAAACCAGTTTCAAAATGGCTGAAACTGGTTAAAGATAACCTGGTCGAATATAGTACCAGGCTTAACAGATTTGGGCCAAACCAGTTTATGAAACTTGTCCCAGGCCCCTTCAAGTTAAACCACAGTCCCCCAGCATGCTTTCTAGCCCTGAGCTGGGCTGGGCTATGCTGTCTGCTCCAGCAGAAAAGGGTTGAGGGGGTGAAGTGGGGGGGGAAGATGGGAACTGCCCTTTTAGGCAAACCTGAGCTGGGATCTGGGGCCAGGGAGAGGGAATTAAATTTCCCTTCCCACAAGTACAGAGCTGCCTTGCACTACTAAAAACTTACTGCTGGCTGTGACTACAGACTATAAATCCCAGAAGCACCTGGAAGCACGAAGAAGTAATGAGCAAGCCTGCAGAGTCCTGCTACTGAAAATCTGGACTGAAAACCCCAGAGACCCTGGCAGCAGCAGGAAGAAGAGAACATACATGCCAGCTATGTGCTCTAAAGCCCCCGGGCTTCTGGTCTGAGCCACTGCAGGTAGGCGACTGAATTCCCTGAATTAAAAGTTAATGTCTGTCTAGTTGTTTCTCAGCTTAATCTCTGCAGTTTAGACTAACCTGCAAAGACTGAATCAATTCAGCCTTGAGCTTTTTGACTGTCTGTACCTAGCCTTTAGGAGTGCAAATACTCTTTTTCTTTAGATCCTTATTGGAACTTGCATGAAAATACGATTTAATACTGGCTTACATTACACACTTCATCTCCTGGAAAATGGGGCATTTTAAGCACACCAGCTACTGATTTTCCCAGGTCTCATAAAAATCAGTCAAAGCCTAAATTAGAACCCAAGTTTCCAACTCCTAGATCACATGCTCCAGCCAAAAGAACCATACATTGAGCTACATTCTTGGACAACAGAGGCTGCACTGCACGTCTCATTCCCAGCATGCACCTTTAAGAAAAGAACATGTTCGAAGAGAGACAAGATGGAATTACGCTGTATAGCCAGGGACAGACGTTCAAAAAGCCTAAGCCTAAATTAATTCAATCTTTGCAGTCTAACCTGGCTAGGGTGAATCAGTTTGTAACCAGACAGACATCCCAGAAATGCAGGCACACGCCTGTAATGGCTCAGGCTAGAAGCGGGACCGGGCTACAGCAGCGCTCCTTTCCCTTCTACTGTACTAAGATGAGTGGGGATGTGGCCACATCCTAGCAGGCCACACTGATTAGGGAGGAGTTTAAACCCCGACCTTGCCTGCACAATTCCAGGCTTTTCCTTGCTTGCTGCTCAAGGGGCAGGAGTGTTGTCAGTCCCAGCCCCCACCTAGCACCCTGAGGCAAAGGGGTGTGTGTAGTACATACATCTGTTGAGGATACTGAGATTTTCAATCTCCCTCCCACAGCTTCTTCATATGGCTTGCAGCAAACCTGACAAGCCAAGGAGCCAGCAGGGAACTGATAACACAGCGTTTAGCAGCCCATCAAGAAAACAAAAGCCTCTCTCATTAGTTCAAACTCTTTTTAAACAGCTTTTTCCAAGAAAGGAATGGAGTGACCTTACCAGCCGACCTGCTGAGCTCCAAAAAGCACTAAGCAGACACTATCCTGTTTGCCTTTGTTCCGTCCCAGTGAAATTGAAGGCACACACTCTCAGCATCAGCTAGCATACCACATGCTGGCTACGGTCCATGGGGCTTGGGTTTGTGCTGCGGGAGATGGAAGGGGTGGGGCATCCCTGCTTGAGTAGCAAGTGGCGAGGGTGGGTGGTACAGGGGGAAGTCAGACAGACCCTAGGAGCTCTGGCTAGGGAGCAGAGGAGTGGGGCCAGCCTTGTTCTCTGGAGCAGACAGCCAAGCCCAGGGCTGCAAAGCATCTGGGATGCTGGGGGACTCTGGTTTAACTTAAACCAGGAAGGAGTCTGGGACAGACATTGCATAAACCTGTTTGGCCCAAATGGCCTGATACTACATCCAACCAGTTTTATCTTCAACCAGGTTCAGCCATTTTGAAACTAGTTTATGTGCACTGAAATTATGTTCTGTTACAGGTTTAAGCTAGTTGCTGATCACTTACACCAGTTTGTGTGTAACGTCTTTCCCCAGCTTCTTCGGCAGCTTCTAGCCCTTGCAGATTTCAAGGAGTTCCTTTGCAAGTTGGCTCTCTGTTATTCTGCCCTTGAAAGTACATATGCAAGAAAAGCACAGGCAAGAATTTGATAACTAGTAACATGGAATTCATATGCAAACAAACAAAGCCAGTATGCAAGAAAAATGCCTGCAAATTGCATATGAAAATTAAGCTAAAGTATTTATTGCACAAGAGCCTTAAAATTCAAACTCTCTACTGCCATATTACTGAAAGAGTGTCAGAGGAAATGAAAGGTATGGGAGAAAATACAGGTTGAAGGTCCTTTCCAACCCTGTGATTATAATTTACGAAGCACACTCCTCCGTTATCCACACCCTCCTATAAATAAACCACACACCCTGCAACCAGCTCATTACATTCATCTATTACCACAGAATACATATGGAGTTAGGACACACCCTAAACCAAACAATTTATTGCTGCCAAAACAAGCAAGATGTCTAATACAAAAGTTGGCTGTGTTACACTGCATACCAGGAATACAAATTAATCAACAATATGGTCTATTGTTTTCCAGAAAATTATAGTGTTTTTCCTATGGCTGTAAAGCTCAAAACCTTCACACTTTACAATTATCTATAAACGATCGCTTTTTTTGGTACTAGTCTCTTGTAACAGTTATGCAACAATATTTTCTCAACCTGCTTTTTAGACACTTATGTTGAAAAATGATGAGTGACCCAGTTAATTCTGTACTTAACTGTTTCTGTCTGGAAATAACTTCCATTTTTTCATCTAGACAATGCAATTTCATTTGAGGGAGAGGAGATGATTAGTTTCTGCCTAATGGGTCTGTTTCTGCATAAAAATAAGCTTTACTGTAACTATTATGAAATTCAACTTATACATGAACTGTGTGCACTAGGACTTAAGAGTAGAATGTAACTTATTAGTGAAGGTAATGGAGCCTATATATGCAATAAGGGCACTCATCTTTCTCTGATAAACTCTCAGAAAGCTGACTCCAGTGCCTACCTCATATTTTTGTTCAGTCTATGAAAAGCTATAACAGATTATAAACAAATGTTTAAGCTAAGGGTTCATTCCTTCTCAGTATGCTTTTCTCTTGCATTTACTTTTATATAATGGCTTTAAAGTGGTGTATTAGACAGTAACAAGAAGACATATTCCATTTTGAGACTGAAAGCCAATAATGCTCATGAATTTTTTAGTTGAGACACACTTCAAGATGCCACAGGAAGACTGTGTAATAAACACATTAGGCTGCAAATGGACAGCAGTAGCTTTTTAACACATGCTGTAGCAATCAAATAAATAGCTAACATTCATGTTCAGTTACAGATTGATATTTAACAGTACTTGCTTTTGCATCTACGTGCATTGTGAAAAGTAAATAATTTCCTTCTAGTTATTCAAAACTTCATCTCTAGCAAACCCTAGTATCACAGTACTGTTTTAAACTATGATTACAAGCACAAAAAAAAAAAAAGTGTGTAGTCTGACATCAACAGTATAAGATGGCTTCTACTTTCTGTATTCCCATAGGCTAAGTCTCTTAATATAGCAGTCACTGAGCTGCTTACATATGAGACTACGTCAGCCAGCTCTAATATGCCCAGGAATAGCAAGACTAGGCTTTAATAAGACAACAGAGAACAAAATATCACAGGAAGAAAGTTGCATTCTTTGCATAATACACAGGACTTAGGTCCTAGTTTTCACTATCAAGATTCAGAAACTGTTTTGTTTTTTTGACCAAAACATTAGATTCTCTACAACATTATTTCTTATTTAATACAGAGAACTATCGCTCAGTATTGTACCTGATTCTGCATCAGAACTTAAGATCAGAATTTTACTATCTTTTATTATCCTGAGAACCATATCAGATTCTCATTATTCAAATGAAAAACATGGCAATTTAATTCCAGAGGAATGTCTGCTGAAAAGCCAGGGGCAAAAACAGATTTGTATGTGTACAAAACACTTTAATCCACCCGCGTTTGTGGCAGTTGTAAGCCTATTTAAAAAACAAATGTACAAATAAACAAACCCTTCTAGATCACAGCACACATGGTGAATATCAAACTACAGCTACAGAAACAGTATTAAGAATACAAATATTTTCACTGCATACAACCCCCTCCCCCAATTTCTAAAACAGATGTTTTATGAAGTTAGGATTTCACAAATGTTAACATTAATAATTAGAATAATTCAGCAATGCAATACTGAAGAGCTATTAACATTGAGAATATTCTTTTTGTGAACTATATGGCACAATCTGTGCAATGCAGCATTCAAAAGGTAATACTGCTGTATATAAAAATAACCATTAACTTGAAATGCAGTCAAATTCAAGCATATTTAAATGTTCTAACTGCCACTGAATTTTAAGGTTAACTTTTTCAGTTTTCCATCCACATTTGCTGATTTTAATTTTTTTTGTCTTTTCTGTTGATATTTCCAAACACTCAAACACCTGGGGAAGAGACTGGATTGCTTATATAGGTGAACAAAGAAGAATGATTATACTCTAGCTGCCACTGCAGATGCACAAAGCAAAAGTCCAGAATAGAAAAGTAATTCCCCCCTCCTTTTCTTTAATTTCTAGCAATTTCAGCAGTTGCTTGTAACCTTAGCTAGTAATTTCAGTTTCATTTTTAAAGATTAATACTTCATTGCTTGCAGGACTAGAAAGTGTAGCTGGACACTGCACAAGGCAAAGTAGGGAAATTCACTTTATATGACTGTTCTGTTGGTATGTCAACACTAACTCAAACTGAATATCAAGTAAATGTAGTTAGCAAACGTATGTGTACATGCTAGTCTGGAGGCAAAAAGCTGATTTCAGAAGAAAACCAAGATTGATGCCACTCTATGCAAGTAGAATACAGACGTGTTAAGTAGAGAAAAATTAACTCACACCCTCAAGGACAATAAATGCTACAAAGTTTATGAACTGGAATAGCAACTACAGCCCTGTCATGCATGTTATATGGCAGCATTTTCCAACTGGAAGCTTGTGGGCTGCACGTGGCCCATGAGATGTTACATTGCAGTCCTGCGGCATCCCCCACCCCAACCACCACTACCTCCATCCCTCCAGCTGCAACAGCAGTTGGAGTATTTGGGCTCTGCCTCCCTCCTCTGGCTTTCGCTGCCTGTCTCCACCCCTGGAAACAGGGACAATGACATATACCATGGCCCATGAAGTTGAGGGTGACCCTGGGGCTGCACAGGCTCATGATGTAGCAGTGGAAAAAGGGGGGGGAGGGGGTGCACATCCCTTTGCATCTGTAAGGATGGCAGTTGTTAGCAATTCTTTTAGGCTCCAATTCAAGAAAGCACTTAAGCATCCGCACAAATCTACTCTTACTCAGGAGTGATACTCAGGCACATAATTGAATGCCAAAGCCTCCAATATGATTTCAATAAGATGGAAGCAGAAACCCAATGTTAGGCATGTAAGTGCCCTTCCCAAATAAGCACAAACTTCAGCATGTGCTTTAAGTGCTGTCCTGAATCAAGGGCCAAGTGAGTCATCATCACCAATGTCACCCTGGTACACAGGAGAAGAAAATGTGACTGTTTTTGACATAATAAAACAATCTTTCTTTGACTCTTTTTGAAAGCAGGACAATTAACTAAAATAGTCAAGTTGATATGTGACTACAGTCATTATGTTTTGAGAAGATATTAAAAAACCCCACAAAAAGATACTTATAAAATGGCCAAAATTATCTAAAGCACTGGATAAGCACATTGTTACTGAAGGCTTAAAACAAAATGAATACCATAAATCATGTAAAAAATCCACACAATTTCTTTTAAGCATTTTATGAAGGTACAAAACACCCCCAACTAAAACAAACAAACAAACAAAAAGAATGCCAAATTGCATTAGACCCTGGTAAGAAATGTTACTTAAAAAAAATCTGTCCATTAGCTGATAAAGTTTATCTAAATATGAAAGTATCCAATAGTCATACTGATTTCAAAGATGCCTGTCAAAGTGTACAGTATCAATTTTCATGCTCTTCCATGAGAGTAGGCTCTGGTTTAGTTGACACCACATTAGCCACACTGGAAAGTTCAGCTGTCATTTCTGAAGTGTTTAAAAGCAAGATCTAAATCATTTGAATGTTTATTTTGTTAATTCATAAGAAATTAAACCTATGAATACTAGCCACCTAGTTATAAGGACACAAATGCAACACCCTAAATAGTCTTTGCTATACTATTCCTATCAACAGAAGTGACTTCAAGGGATATTCCCAAGCTGAAAGGAAGACACGCAAGGTAAAAAAACCTGATCTTTATTCTCATTACCTCCACCAGGGTTAGGATTTCAAGTCTCTCCAAAGCAGGCACTATATTTTGCAAGCAAAGAAATCACTCCATGGGGTCATGTCACATCTTTGTTTGCATCCCATAGTTCAATCAAAATGTTATTTTGTAATTGTTATAGTTAAAGCTGACTGCATATTGTACATATGAGACCCATCTTCTTCCATCACATGATAGGAACCTGAAACTAACATAGTAAATGGCTTTGTTTTCCATGCTGAAAAATTTTAGAAGAGTTACATATGTAAAAAAGGCTCTGAATGCATAATATTTGTCACTACTTGTGATTAAAGTCTTTGAGGAGTTTCAGGAAAGACGAAAAATAGGTTATGTTACAGTTCGCACAAAAAGCTTTTACTACACTCTGGGTTTAAACACTTGCTTGATCAGAACAATCTGTGGACCAACTGTTATTTGAAATGATAAATTCAATGAACAGCAGTCTTTTTATCACATACTTTGTCTTTGATACAGGGTGGGGATACAAGACAGAAAAGAAAATGAAATTGTGAAGACAAAGTTCCAGTAACACACATGGTTTAAATCCCTTAGTATAAATAATATTTGAAAAATCAAAACTTCCTTCTGCCAGGTTCCTTTACTTCTTCCTCCTTGGACTTCTCTGTGTATAATCCAGGCTGTTAATAAATTTATCCACAAGGTCAACCACAGACTCACTTCACTCAAAGGTGAAAGCACTGCTGGAAAAAGGGATGCACTCCATAAAATCCTTCCTCTTTTCAGAAGCTCAGACTTATTTCCATATAATAGGTAGGTGCCGTTCATTGAAGCCAGTCCCTGGCATAGCCAAAGGTCCGGGAATGAGGACAAGTTAATAAAAAGCCTGTACAGTAAGACGACTAGCAGGATTTCTTGGCAGAAACAGTTAGCAACTTTATCAATTTACATATTATTTTTTCGTATGTCTTCAATCAGAAAAACAACAAGCCTTATGGAGACATTTCTGATCCTTCAGTTTGGCTCAGCCATCACAAATTCCAGTTTATTGTAGTTTTATAGCAGATTCTTACCAATTGTCTCTCAGTTTTAATGAACTTGCCTCAGACAACCAATGTTGCTTTCATCTGTTCCCTCTTTTCTCAATTTTTCTCCCAAGAAAAACAGTGCTGCAATTAACAGTATCTTTAGCTTGACATGATCAGACCCGATTGTAACATTTGCTATTAATTACTGTGGTTGAGATCTGGATTGCAGCAAGATTTTCAAATTAGTCATCTACCTTGCTTAGGCACTACAAAAATTATTTTTCAGATCATAAACATTTTGGGGTATTCTCCTCCTCCTCCCTTCCTACAAACATGAGGTTTATTTTGAAGACACGGTAGGATAGGAAATGGAAGGAAAGTAACATCTACTGAACATTTCCAAGTTCAAGCTTTTCTGATTACACTAGAAGTTGGATGTTTGATACATACCATCAAAAGTCCAGTGAACAATAGATGAAATAAAATAACAAAAACTGGCAAAGCAAACTGAACCCTACCAGCATTGACAGTCACCAGAAATTATACTGCCTATACAGGAAGTTAATTTTATTTGAATTATTTTAGTTTCTTAACATACCCAGCAGGACATCAGAGAATTAAAATTAAACTAACTTATACTAACACAAGCAATAAATATGTTTCAGTTTATAGAACTGAGGTGCTAAAACTTCAGTTACCACAGCAGTGCCTCTCTATATCTTGTTAGATTTCCTGTGATGAAATAAAGAAACACTATACAACAAAGATAAAGGAAGTTTCATTGTTTTTGTGGCTTTTATATTTGCTGCTGTGAACGTGACAGGCTTGCAAGTCTTAAATCGGTATATATCACTAAATGCCACAGGCTTACTTCACAAAATGTAGGTATACTGCAGTTACAATAATCAGGCTAAAACAAAAAGAGAACAAGCAAATAAATACTGGTCACTTGGTTCCATGTGTTTGTGTCCTGTCAGCATGAAATGAAATATCTTCAAACACACACTCCATTAATTTTTAAAAAATATTTTCCTTCCCTTTCTATCACTAAGCTGCATGAGTTTAAAAAAGTCCTAAATAAAATAAACTAAAGCATTTCCTGTATTTAATGAATTATTAAAAAGAATCTAAGCATTACAGTCAGCACTGCTATTACCCTATGTATCTATGATGATAAGCTTCTAGCAAACTGCCAAGTTGCACTGTAATGGCCCATTACATCTATCTTTGTAATCCTGCCCTTAATTTAAAAGGAAGGAAATACTGCAGAAGTTAAACTTGGTTTTCCTGTGTGAGTACTGAAAATTTTACTATCTTTTTGTAGTACAGGGTAAAACAATTATTTGTTAAACACCGAAAATGTGCTTGGTGCTGTACAAAGACATGGAAACAGACTATCCCTGATGTCAGAGTTTCCAAAACAACTACCAGTGTCTTACCTCCATCAGCTAGAGGTTTTGTACTAGCTAACTTTTTTTGGAAAGGAAGGGTGGTACGGTCATCTTTTATCATTTTTAGGTTTTTAAATGCTGCACGTTCTAAGGTTATGAGAAAGGTAAATACTGTCAACACTCTTTAACACCAATCAGCACATTTAACATGAGAAAAATACAAAATCTAAAGATTAACAGCACACAGGGCAGTATAACTATCAAGGAAACTAGTAAGATTAGAGTATAGAGAAAGTTATACAACTATAACACAAAATTAATTTATATTACAGCACATTTCACTTGTATTGGGCTGTGGTTAGAAAAAGAGCTTCATTATTAAAATTTTTCAAATCGGCTCCATCCTTTTTCTTTGGTATGCACACAGGAATTATCAGGTAGTTTCAAATACTGAAATAATTACTGAAAAGCAAAAATAAAATATACTCTTGAGCTTCACCTTCTTGAGGGTGGGATACGCAGGTATATTTAGATATCTTTCTGGATGCAATAAAAATGCTTACGTGGAATACTTCCTAAATGCTGTGTATTTATTTACTGAGCCACATAACCCTGTGCAACTATCTTAAAAAACCACAAGTATACCTGTAGTTATTAAGAAAAGGAAACAAACCATACAAATTGCCTGAATTTCTGTTTTGCTGATAAGGAACACTGCTTCTCAGTTGTCAGACCCTCCTCCCTTCAAAGCCAACACATACGTGAATACAAAGCATGCACACGCACACGCGCATGCACACGCACATGCACACGCACACGCAAGAACATTACCAAATATGAAGTCACAGCACTTCAGAAAAGCACCTTGAAATTTTCCACAGCCTCTGCAATTCAAGACAGATCTCACTAGTTTTCCTGCGTCTTCAGATTGGGATGTAAATAAAATGCATCATGCTTGCTCTTTTTTTTTTTCAAAAGAAAAAGAAAAAAAGACAATTAGCAGTGAATTTATTCCTTAGAAGAACAGCTCTCCATTAACTCAGACCAACATTATGTCTTGATGTAAACCAAAGCACATGCTGAGTGAGGATGTGCGCACACAGCAGCTTATCATCTCTGTCATCTGCTTCTAATGACAGCTGACAAACTAGCCACACTAATCCTTTTCTAGCTGCTGATCAGAAAGATCCCCCTTTGACAATCCAGCATGGTGGAGCACTCGAAAATTCCTTCTGCTTCTGTTCTATTGCTGCTCTAAAAAGCAGTTTCCTTTTCATTGAGATAATAGCCTTTTCTGCAGTCACATGACTCAGAAGCTACATTAGCAGAGCTTTATGATAATAGACTGAATAAGCCCCCTCCCTCCATTCTCCTGCTTTTAAGGGCATGTCTCAAACAACACTTGAAATAATTTGTGACAGAAAAGATGCAAAATTAAGTTGTCTTCTATCATATTTGATAAGAAACTACACATAAATCATACTTCCTGTACTAAAAACAATTAATGAACACATTTTGATACAGCGTCGTCTTTCTCCACTGAGGAACACATATTGGTCATAAGGACTTTCCAAGAAATAAACTGAATATTGAGCATGATGTTTAGCAGCTAAGATTTAAGCTAGCTGCTTCAGCTTTTTCATCTTTACTTTAAATTTGACTGCAGTAAATATTTTTCTCTCAGCAACATTATATGGATTAACTTCTTACAATATAAAATGCACCTACAAACATACAAAAAATACAAGGAGCTAACATTTTGGAGTTCATCACCCAGCCTTGATGCATCGATCATTCAAGACTCTTTTTTAAATTTTTTTTTATTTTACTTTTAGCTCCTGTAGGAGCAGCATTTAAAAAAAAAAACAAAACACAAAAAACGATTTTGATTTTTTTCTAAAAGGACACGTGTAGTTAGCAGAGTATCAGTTTTTTAGCCCCCTGACTTTCTGAAACAGTGGATTCAATTTTTAGCAAGTTCAGCATATCATCCCTCAGAACCCAGACAGGTTACAAGGGTGGACGGACGAGAATAGGATGGGTTTCAACACAGACAAGTACAAGGTGATGCACCTGGGGAGGAACAACCGGCACCATACCTACAGGTTGGGGAACTCCCGTTTTGTCAGCATGGAGGCGGACAAGGATCTTGGGGTCATCATTGACTCCAAGATGAACATGGGCCGGCAGTGTGGAGAGGCAGTTAGGAAGGCCAACCGCACCTTGTCATGCATCCACAGATGCATCTCGAGCAGGTCCAAAGCGGTGATCCTCCCCCTCTATGTGGTCCTGGTCAGGCCGCAGCCAGAGTACTGCATCCAGTTCTGGGAACCACACTTCAAGAGGGATGTCGACAGCATGGAGAGGGTCCAGAGGAGGGCCACTCGCATGATCAGGGGGCAGCAGGGCAGGCCCTACGAGGAGAGGCTACGGGACCTGAACCTGTTCAGCCTCCAGAAGAGAAGGCTGAGGGGGGATCTAGTGGCCTGTTATAAAACTAGTCAGGGGGGGATCAGCAGGCACTGGGGGAGTCACTGTTCCCCCGTCCACTGCCAGGAGTGACCAGGAATAACAGTCACAAGCTGGCAGAGGGTAGGTTTAGGTTAGATATCAGGAGGCGCTACTTCACAGTCAGGGCGGCTAGGGTCTGGAACCAGCTTCCAAGCGAAGTGGTGCAGGCTCCTACCCTGGGGGTGTTTAAGAGGAGGTTAGATGCTCATCTTGCTGGGGTCTTTTGACCCCAGTATTCTTTCTTGCCATGGCAGGGGGTCGGACTAGATGATCTGCTCAGGTCCCTTCCAACCCTAGAAACTATAAGTTTTCCCATTTATAAAATGTAGTGGTCTGTAGGCAGTTTGTTCAGTGTTTTGGAAAATCTTTGGTATTAAATGCAGTTGGTATAGCATACAGTTGGGCTATTTTTGTTCCCAATTCTTTAAATGTTGGGGGACTACAGAGAAGGGGATTTTTCTGTTCCTGAAGACTGCATTAATGTCACATTATCGTAGAATCTAGATTATCTTCGTTAGGCCCACAGATAATATATAGGGAAAAGAGATCCTATACACCTCCTCAACCCCAGGGTACGTGGAAGGAGAGTTGTGCAAAGAGAGAAAATACAAACACTGAAGAACTGAAGGATATACTGGGCAGCATGATATACAATGTTTCTCTCCAGCCCTCCAGACCTTGCCAAAGCTCTATTATCTTGGTGTTTGCATCTCCCCTCCCCGAGGCAAGCTGCATCTAGGGAATAGTCCCTGTTAGCAGGACACCACCGCAGCTGCGTTGCCAGAGAAATCCACTGAAGGCAAAAATCCAGCGCTGAGGCACAGATCTGGTTAAGAGGAAACAACCTCCCACAAAATAGCCCAAATATGAAGCGAGCCAGGCTGCAAGTGGATCTGGCACTTTTACAGCATGGTAAATGCCCCTTCCAGCTTTCCCACTACTGGATACTACGGAAAATATTTATGAGAGAGATTTTAATATGGGACGGCACAATGTGACCCACTTAGGGTGACAAATCTAAGATCCTAAATTGAGAAGTAGAGAGACCCCCTTCCCAACCTCCAAGCTTAACGAAATTCAGTGCAATTCTGTCATTTCCTCTTTAATGTATCCTATTATATCTATACACTATACGTGGTATGAAAAATAATGAACTCTTGAGACAGTTATAACCCTTAACACAAAAACAAGAGAGGGACTGCTTATCAATTTTATCTAAGAAAATTAGTTATGTAACACAATTTTTCCATATTTATTCCTTATCTGGAAGAAGGGGTAGCAAGCAAACCAATTACATTTGCAAATGATACCAATGTGGGAGAAACAGTGAATAGTTTAAAAGACATTTCCAATATTCAAAAAAGAGAGATTAAAAAGACAGGCACTAGAAATAAATTGAGCTTTCACAAGGACAAATGCAAAATAGCACACTAGGGAAGTAAAAATTTAAGGAACAAGCATAAAATGGGAGCACACTGGTTACACAGTAATACTTTACTGCAGAGACTGACAAATGAAAAATTCAGAAACACAACTCGGTGGTGTAGTAAAGACAAATGTAATACTGAGATGCACAACATAAAGGGTGGAATTATATGTAAACAAACAGGAGAGTGTAGGTAAGAACAGCCATAGTGGTTAAAGGTCTACAAAGGATTCAAAGGACTGAAAACATACAGACTTTATACACTGCTGAGGGAAATAACAGAAGAAGGACTATGAAAAAGTGAGGGAGACTGTAACACTGCAGATCAAAGAATGAACTTGAATAAAGAGTAAAAGGAATTAGTTAAAAATAAGATAAATCCTGGTAAAAAAATAAGACCTAAATGCACTGCTCTGAATTGAAACAAGATTTCTAATTTTACAGCAGGAAAAATGATCTTTGGTTTGATCAAGCAAGCAAACAGACATACCCAAAGGAAGTGGTGGAATCATTGTCACATTAAATCCTTAAATCAAGACTGAAGAACCGGTTAGATATAGCTCTGTGGAAATTTTACTATTACTCAAGGACCACTAAGTGACCTTTAAACTTAGACAATTCTGGGACCATATACTTTCACACCACGATAAAGTCTGGTAACTCAGGCTGTGTACAGGCATGTATTTATACTGGAAGGACCTGAACTGTATGCATGCTTCTCCAGCCCCATACCTAGAGCATGCTCTCCAGCCAGGGGGCACTAGAAGGCTGCTCCTTGGCCACCCCTGCCCTTAGGGGAGCCCAGGACTTAACAGCCTGCTCCAGGCAGGCTGTCAAGTGGCAGTTGGTAGCCAATGAAAAGCGGCAGATGATACAGACAGCCCAACAGGACTCCCAGCTGATTGGCAGGGTGGGAGGTGGGGCGGGGGAATTCTCCAACAGTGGAAACCTAAAGGAGTAGCCCCTACTCCCGGCACTTCTCTGGGCTGACCCAGAGGAATGTGGGGGAGGGCAGAAGAGGAAAACTCAGCCATTGCACAAAGCTCGGAAGCAAAGGGTAGTTATCAACAGGTTTGTGTCAGAATGGCAGGAGGTTTCTAGTGGAGTCCTACAGAGATCTGTCTTGTGCCTAGTGCTATTCAATGCGTTTATTAACTGCTGGCACAGAAAACTTCTGGAGCAAGTTTATAGATGGCATGCAAGTAGAAAGGTTTCAGAACATGTTGGAGGATGTGAGCACAATTCAGAAGGATCTTGGCAGATTGGAAAGCTGGGCTACAGCTAAAAAGATGAAGTTCAACATTGACAAGTGCAAAGTGCTACACCTCAGGAGGAATAATCAAAAATAGAAAATGGGGGACACTTGGCTGGATAAGCCCTAAGGATAAGTACCTGGGAGTCTTTATAGACCGCAGACTCTTTACAAGGCTGCAGTATAATGAAGCCACACAAAGGCCAATGTGGTTTTGGGGTTCATCAACAGAAGTATTACGTGCAAGACCTGGAAGATGACAGTGCCTGTGCTCGGCACTGGTTAGGCCTCATCTGGAGTACTGTGTGTAGTTTTGGGCTCTGTATTTTAAAAAAAGGACGTGGAAAAGTTAGACAGGGTCCAGCAGTGGGCAACAAATGATCAAGTGCTTGGAAGGCAAGTCATACAAGGAGAGGCTGAAGGCGCTATGCATGTTTAACTTGTGGAAAAGGTGCTTAAGAGAGGACATGATGGCAGTTTTGAAATACCTGAAGAGATGCTATAAAGAAGAAGGAAAGCATCTTCTCTCTTGCTGCACAGAGAAGGATGTGGACCAACTCCCTGAAGTTGAGTGTGTCAATTTAGATTGGATACTATGCAATAAACTTCACTGTGAGAATAGTGAGGCAGTGGAATAAACTGCCTGGGGAAGCTGCGGATTCTCCATCACTGGAGGTGTTCAAGAAGAGGTTGGATAGCCACTGGTCAGGAATGACCTAAGCATAGATATGCTTATTTTCTACCATGGGTAGACTGTGGGAGGCCTAGATGCAAAGAGTCCAGCACTGGAGTGGGGGGTAGAGGTGGCAAGCAGCTGGAAGCTACCGGCTGTGGTGGTGTGGAGTCACCAACACTAGGTGCCCTGCAGGAGGGACCATAGCCACTCTGCCTGGCTCTATGGGGCCCCCCCAAAGCACAGGACCCAGAGCAGTCACCCCAATTTGCCCCCCCCCACCCCTCCCAGGACAGCCCTGGTTGTTGTGATCCCTGCCTTACTGTATGGAGCTGAGAAGTGGATAACATACAGGAGACACCCCAAGTCATTGGACAAGTACCATCAATGCTGCCTGCAGAAGATCCTTTGAATCTGGTGAGAAGACAGATGCACCAACATTAGCATCCTTTTGCAAGCAAACACCAGGAGCACAGAGGCAATGATCATCTGACATCAACTTTGCTGGGCCAGCCACATCACCCGGATGTCTGACTTAACTCCTGAAGCAAGTTTTATTTTCCCAGCTCAGTCAAGGAGTATGCTCATGAGGAGGGTAGAGAAAGTACTTACATCCTCAAGGCCAGCTTGAAAAAATCATCACTGGCATCAACTCATGGTAGACTACTGCCCAGGCCCAGGACTGCCCCAAATGGAGGAAGAATTGGTTCCAAAGGTCTCAATACTTTGAAACCTTAAGATGACAAGAGAAGACTGAAATATTGGGAGTGGCAAAACAGTGCATTTTGGACTGAATCAAGAATCTGGAGCCACCCACCCCTCATGGAAACACATGCCCGAGCTGCAGCAGAGTCTGTTGATCCTAGATCAGTCTAATCAGCCATCTTTGAACCCACAGATAAGACAATCATCCTCGACTGCAAGGGACTGCCAAAGATTTACTTACTTGCTGTTCTCTGTAGTGCCGGACAACCTAACTGAAAAGAAAAATATTTATTCTAGGGAAGAATATAGGGAGATAGAAACTAAATCAAAAGAAAGATTTTCTCCTATTTTCACTGTACACAGTAAGGAATTAAATGGACACAGTAGGAGTGTCGTCACCCTACCATTACAATCTCTGGGTGGTACTATGTATCCATTAATAGCCTTAGCACACAAATACAACTTGTACTTTTCCTGTGTGGGCATACACAGGATACAAACTAAGGCTGGGGCCAGCAGCATGAGTTTAAATGGTATAAAAAACATTTAGGAGAGAAAGGTCTGAAAAGTGGAGCCCTATACCAAACAGTACAGAACGGGGTAGGCAGTTATTTGGGCCCTGTGAGCCACAGTGAGTTTTACTGAACTGTCACGGGCTGGGCCAGCACTTGCCCCAGTCCCCTGTGCAACAGCTCACCAAAAGTCCCTATGTGGGATGGGGCTGCGGGCAGGCAGGGACCAGTGTTCAGGAGTGGGATGGATGGGCAAGGCTGGGATCACACAGCAGGTCACAAGGCAGTGACAGCATGGGGCTGGGGCACAGCAGTGATCCGCTGCCTCAGCCCTGGCCCTGGCCCCAGCCCCAACTTATCACTGACCCAATATCCCAGACCCAGCCCTGGCCCCAGATGCAGATCCCAGCCTGCTCAGCCACACGCCCTGCCTGTTCAGCTCCCAGCTGGTCTCCATGAAGCAGTGGATCATGGAGCAATGACAGCACAGGGCCATTTGAGAATGGTGAGTTTGCTAACTATCCAGATATTGCTATCTAATTAATAATACAAATGCGGGGGTAATTCAGGTCGAAAGGGGGAAGCACTTAGATCTCAAAAATATTAATATGATAATGCAGGGGTGGGCAAATTGAAGCCCGCCACGCCAGTCTATCCAGCCTGCAGGGCCCCTAAAAAATTTAGAAAATTACTATTCATCTGCCCCTGACTGCCTGTCATGCAGCCCTCGATGGCTTGCCAAAACTCAGTAAGCAGCCCTCTGCCCAAAATAATTGCCTGCCCCTGCGTTAATGGGTCAGGAAGTCTTGATGAAATATCAACTAAAATATGAGCTTGCCTTTACATAGATGAGAAAGATAAGGAAAAATTAAATGCAAATAAAAAGAGCCAAGAAAATTCACAGTTATGACTCTCACTCTGACCTAACATCTGACACCAGAAGATGCAGAACAACCACAAATTCCAACTGTGATTAGTCCAAGATTCCCCCTGGAATCATGAGCACTCAGTACTTCTCAGGATTAATCTCTGCCCTGACAACACATATACCTATGGTAACAACACACTATGTCCTCTGGAACACCTGAGCATAACCGGATTATATAAGAACAAGCATAGAAACTCAACTCTGAACACCCTTCTTGTTACTGTTACCTTTATGTAAATTGAGAGATGTTTGTGTTTCATTAACAAAACCAACTGCACTCAGTCACCTTTTCATGGTGTTACACCTGCAAGTTTCTACTATATCTAAATAATAGGTACTTGAAGAGCATTAATCAGTGTAGTATCTGAGTGTCATATATAACAATTACGATCTGTAGGGACATGCCCAGAAGAGGCTCTGCTCTTTGTTTCTCCAAAGTTCAGTAGTTCTTGTTTACTAAAATTTTGGGGTGTGGTGTGTTTTTTTCCCTCCCTTGTGATGTAATTCTTTATCTTTAGCTATGTCAAGAGGCTTTTGAAAAAAAGGAAAATCTTTTGGTTTGCTCTGAAAATGCGCTGGGTCTCTGCATCTTTTAAAGAAACTACTACAGGCAGCAGTGTTACAACCTAGAACATTCAGTCACTGGCTCAGGAACCTCATCAGCAGTAAAAGGTCATGAACTGAAAAGTAGCCTCCAATGTAGCTTAGCTCCAGTCCCACTAATGGCTTAACAAAACCAGGCCTTTGCATCAACACTGAAAGCACACTAGTGCGCTGTATAAAGAAGTGAATACAGAGAAGTAGGTAGGAATTATTAATGACTGAAATAGACATTATTTTAAATCATTACCAAAATAGTGCATCTAGTTCTGATGTTCGCAATGTAAAAATAATACTGACAAATTGTAAAAGGTTCAGAAGACAGCTAAAGAAGTCATCCAAGGTCTGGAATACCTGCCATAGTGCGACAGACTAGAACAACTCAACTTGTGTGGTAGACTAGAACAATTCAAAAGAGAAAGTAAGGAAAATTATTTAATCACAGTCCTCAAATATTTACTATGATACCAAAAAGGTCTTTAGGACATAAGATCCTATGGTTGGAAGCTGACACAATTTTTAAACAATAAGTCAGACTAGAAAAAGGTGCAAAAGTTTGCTGCTGGGGCAATTAAGCATTGGAAAAAAATAGTCTGAGGCTAAGGTGGGTTCTCCATCATTTGAGTCTTTACATGAAGACTGGAGATCTTTCTACACAGTAGGCCCAATCAGAAGTTCAGAAAAATTCATATTGAGATTATGTTGTGAAATTCTGTAGCTCATATTATTCAGGAAATCAGACATACTAGCCCTTTCTAGGTCTTATAAACTATGAGGGCACAGAGCATCACTATTATATTGTCAGTTGGTCTGAAACAGGGGAAGCTGCTATGCTTAAGAGAAGTAAGAGTTTCTATGCTGCCTCTACTATGGGATACGGGGAATTGCTCTAACCCACTATGGGGGATGAAAGATCATTGTGGCTAGGTCCTCATGTCAGAAGAAAAAAGTTCAATTTTCTAGTTGTTACCTGGATTCTTAAATCTTGCCTAGGTTCAGTTTAAGCCAGTTGTCTTTCTTCCATATGCTAATCTATTCTAGACATTTCAGTGCCTTTAGAAGAGTAGCTCTGAAACTGGGAAAAAGGCACTGTGGAGATGGATAAGTAAAGCAGCCAATGCTGTCTTACGACTTCTCCAAGAACTGCGGTAAACTTCATATGCGAGAAGCAGCTGCCCATTACAAACTTTGAGAAGAAAAAATAAAACTGACTAAACGCTTCACCATCCACTCTGGATAAGCAGGTGAAAATAACACTACATCACTGTCAGTGGTAAGGGCTGCAGAGATGATGAGTACTGTAAGCACTGAAGCTTGACCTCTGTCCTTAGCCACAAGGAAGTCAACCCATCCATGTTATTTAAGTCAGGTCATGTCACATCCTGGGCTAAAGCCAGATTATAAATTATCCAAAATGTCAGAGAAAGGAAAGGTTAGAAATATTATTTATATCAATTACTACCAAAAATACTTAAAAGTACTTATATCAAGTACTTAAAAAAACCCCAACAACCTGTCCCCTTGATAATTTCTGTCATTAGCAGAATCCCTCATTAAAGGAACTGTTTCACAAGCCATGACTTAAACATTCATTAAAATTTCCAGTGTTGTCATGCTTCACAGTATATGTGGAGAAAGTTGAGAAGCTGTATACAATGAAATCATAGCCTTAAACTGTGAAGCATGCCAAGGCTGGACAACATAAAGTAAAGCAATGAAAATAAATATCTGCAATAATCTTTCACTACCCTTATAAAAATGAGCAGACATGTACATTTGAAGTAAAATCAACTTTAAACAAATTGTTTCTGTTTGCAATAAATGCATTCTGCTTGACATGGCAGAGTTGAGACTTAACTGAAATGTGAAAATTTAAGAATTGGATATTCACCAGGTAGAAACAAACAAAAACAAAACATGTGCTAACACAATAGCAGTAATATTCTTAAGTCAGTGATTGACTAAGTGGTTAAAACAACTTCTCATAAACATAAATGCAATTTGTAAAATTAGAAACTACATATGAACAGACATCACTTCACCTTCCATGAAAATGCAGCCAGCATGACTGAACAGCAGTGGGAAGCTGGAAAGTGAAGAATACTTTATCCAGTTAAAGTGACAGCAAAATGTAGCGATGTAGGTAATCATCTACACAGGGGTTCTCAAGCTTGTTAGACTTAAGGCACCAACTCAATGCACCATCTTAGTCTTCACTCTTTTTTTTGGCTGTGGAAAAATAATATAGTAATTCTTCTGTTGCAAAGAACTCGGAAAGACCACAAGAGAGGAGAATGTTTCTAATACTATGGATTCCTATTTGAAATTAATGGATTTATCTTGTGAATCATATTTGCACACTTAATGGTACTAATATTGTATGGCACCTTATGATACCCGTGAAATGATCTCAGGGCACCAGAGACCTACGCTGAAAAACTACCAAACCACTCTGGCAGATGACTAACTCTTGAGAATGGTGCTATGGCATCTTTAATAATCAAAACTGCTGAGGGTTCCAGTTTTAAATTTACCATCAGAAAAGCAGGCCCTTAACATCTTAATAGGATACTGGTTCTATGCCAACTGAAAGGGAAACATTCAACTTACTAAATTCTAAAAACAGAAATATTTTTCCAAACTACATTTTGTTTGGGAAACTGCCTTTTTTCCCCCCAAAATTTGGTGTTTGTGTGTGATTAAGGGACAAAGGCTGGGAAACCACACACACAGCTCAACAGTATTCAAACATTTACTGCAACTGCTGCTCACACCCTGAAACACTGCACACAAATTAGCATTGTAGCCTACAGTTCACCATTTTCAAAAACCTGAAAATAGAAAGTATGAAAATTATATACATCATTCATGTAGAGCTGACAGATATGCTGACTGTCCTCAGCATAGATATGGCTTTTCCATGCTTTCACTTTTTACATAATCCCTGGAATCTCCCCAGATTTACTTTAATAAAATGCACGAGTGTCAAACATACAACCTGCAGGCCACATCCAGCCCGCAGAGCTCCTGGATGGCTGGATATATGGTGGAGGGGCGGGTAGTGATGGCATTGGCCCTGCAGCTCCATGAGCTGACACAGTAGTGAGAAGGCTGTGAGGGTGAATGCCACTGTCTCTCACCTTGTCACCAAAATCACAGGCAGAGACCCATTCAGGACTTGTTTCGTAGTGGCAGGGCATGCAGTGGTGGAATTGACCCCTGTGGCTCCCTGACCCAACACAGCAATTTGGGCAGCCATGAGGTTTGGTGCTTACGCTGGAGGAAGGTCCAGACCCGGCCCATGGAGACAACTGAGTTTCAAACACCTGGTTTAATGTAATTATTAATGTAAACAATGTAAATGAGCATCAGCATTGAATGCGTTGGACAAGAGAATAAAATGAAGCAAGATCACTGAGCTTTGTACTTAACAGGAAGACTATTTATTTTTCTGTCAGATACATGCTTACGACTGTCACCTTGAACCTGGAATACTGCAGTTAACACCAGATGAAGTCATACCTTAAAACCATTACCAGACTGAGAATTTACTCCCTATTTGGATTTTAAATGATAGATACTAGAAGACCTATCTACATTAGCTACTACAGTAGTTAAGTGGCATTAAATGACGTCATTTGTTAAAGGGTATGCCTTGCGGAGAACGTTTTACAACTTTGTTTCATAACCTCTGGTGGTCACCAGCCACCAATTTCTGGATAAAGTTTACGATGTTAGGTTCAACTGAGAAAGCCTGGAGAGTTCAGAATCTGGATTACTGAGCATATTTCTCTCCATTTTATGTCATGACAGCTGAGAATCTGGGATAGTCAAGCTAACCATTGCCAAACGTAAACGAGTGGGAAGACAGCGAAGCTTTGGAATTTGCTTCCCACCTTTGCTCAACAGATGCTCAAGGTCTTCACTGGTTCCTGGTAACTCAAGGGAAGTGCTTCACTAGCTACTGAAGACTACAGCCTAGCAGAAGTGGGTGCCAGCTAACTAGAACTACCTGACTGCTTGTTCTGGAGCTGGGATAATTCTCTATGCAGCATATTGAGCACAGAAGGTGTTTATTGACATTATTGTTCCAAGAAAGTTGAGGTTAACTGGGATTAAAAAAAAGAGTGGTTGTAGGGGGATGAGGTTTTCTGAAGAAGCCTTTTCAAGAGGTTTCTTTTAATTTTTGGCTCTTGTTCTATAAATGATTTTGATGTAGCCTATTGTTAGTTACTCTCAAGATACTTAAAACTCTGCAAATATCTATGCAAATCAAAATAAAAAAAGAGAAGCATTCATAGTTCTCTACAAAAAAGAAGAGAGTGTTGAATGGGTGAGATGTTTCTTTCTGGCAGGTGGCATGAGCTTTTTAATTTCTGTTTTAAGAGTTGTGAATTAAGAATATTAGAAATAAGGAACTTATGGCAGTGAGGACTGAAGAAGCTAAAGTTATGAAACAGGCAGATGAAAAGGTGAGTTTCTATTACGGGTTTTTAAAGAAAGCAAATTTACAGTGATGATGATAGCCAGATTCACACAGTTGGGAAGTAAACAACACGGTTAATTTAAATTACTAGATTTTGAAAATGAGGAGATGCGAGTGAAATCTGAGTCAGTGGACTTCTGGGTTGATATGTTCCCGTTACCAAGAGTTAGTGAAGTATAGGGTGTCAGAATAGAGCCTTTATTTTACATTTAAAGTAGTCAAAATACAAGAAGAGAGCTACCATAACAAAGGGAATGTGATGCTTAGAGCTGCCTTTGTAACTAAGGAGGACAGGGCAGAAGAAAAGGAAGTAAACTTAAGTATCTGTCCTGTCTGTTTTAGATACTTAATTGCTTCCATGACCTCTCTCTCTCAATGAAGCAAAATCAGGACAGAAAGGAGCCTAAAACGACGCTATTTGATGGTGTAAGCTGTCTCTAACTCACCAGTTTGGGCCACAACAAACGCTCCGACTAGATTTAACCTCACAGTGTAACATGTAACAATGTAACAGCAGCCCTACAAAAAAAATAACACAATCATATATTCATGCCCTCAGCCCTCCATGTTTTCTGGACCTTCAGACATCCCTAGAGCTTGTATTATTCCAATCACTTTCCTATAGCCTTCCACAGCCTCTCCCTTGTCCCCAAGTCAGAACTCTCTTATGTGCTGGCTAGGACTTTCCCAGCCTGAGGTTTGCTGCTCCTCGGTCCCACTCTCAAATCCTTAAAGGGGAAGACTGTTACAGGCGGTGATAAACAAGCACAGAGGCTAAGAAATTAAAAGATCAAGTCCAATACAAGAGGCAAATACATACGAAAGGACAGTGTCAGTACAACAGATTGCTTTTAAGCCACTTACAAATTGTCTGGATAAACAGCAGACTTTCAGAGGTCCATTAGTTGACATGTACTGTAAGTGATTTTTCCTTCAAATTTTTTCTGGAAAACTTCTCAGATATAGCACTGATCCATTGTTCCATAACAGATTTCCTTTGCCTTCTTATTTTTACTTGGACATGGTTAATGTTGAAAATCTGGATTCCAACCAATACAGAGTTTTATTAAATAGTAGTAAGAAAGCAGTGGACATTAAAAATTATTTAAAAGTTTGCAGTTTGTGTAAGAATTAGTGCTGTAAAATGATTTAGAAATTTGATTGTGATTAGCTCCACAATTAAAAAAAATAGTCGCAATTAATCATGATTTTAAATCGCACAGCTAAAAGCTCAAATTATGCACAGAAAAGCTCAAAATTATGCAGGTACTTTGTATGGTTGGGAGGGCAGGTGTGGGGGCTGTGGGTGTGTGTGTAGGGTTTGAAGCCGGGGCGGGGGGAGGGCGGCAAAATGCCCTGACGGAGTGCAGGGTACTGTGGGGCAGCAGAAGGGCTGTGGTTTGGGAGTGAGGGACAGGGGTAGGGCACAGGCATATCATTGTCCCTTTGAGAGTCATAGTACCTACCCCACAACAGGTGTCACAAATCACAGAAATTAAGGGCTGGAAGAGACCTCAAAAGATTGAGTCCAACCCTACTTCGCTAGGCAGAAATACTGCTGAGATCAAATGATCCCAGCAAATTGTCCGTCTAGTCTCCTCTGGAAGACTTCCAAGGTTAGGGACTGCACCACCTCCTTGGGAAGTTTTTCAACACCACCGAAATCTAAGCCAGGGCAGGCAATTATTTTGGGCGGAAGGCCGCATACTGAGTTTTGGCAAGCCATCAAGGGCTGCATGATAGGCAGCCAGGGGCAGATAAATATTAAATTTTTTAGGGGCCCCGCAGACCAGATAGAATGGCCTGGTGGGCTGCATCCAGCCCTCGGACCGCATTTTACCCACCCCTGGTCTAAGCACTCAGGAACCTTGAAACCTAAGGATGAAGGAGACCTGATCAAGGAAAAGGGAAGGAGCATTTTGAAGGAGCATTTTGAAGACCATAGGCAACATGTGGGGGGGGGGCATGTGCCCCCCCCCCCCAGTGAGCACTCTGGCTGTTAGGGGGCCACAGAGAGCGCTAGTGTCCCCTCCCCACCAAAAATTGGCTCCTGCCAGTGGCACTTTGGTGGCAGAAATGCCATATGTACTGCCTGGCTGCTGGGGGACCGCCCCGCCCCCAGTCACTGGCTAGCCGCTAGGGGACCCCAGACTCAGGAGGCACCAGTCGCCTATGTTGAAAACCTTTGTAGTCGAGACTGTTATTGATTAGAGTGTTCTCAACTTCATTCATCTCACCCCAGTCAGATTAATCTCAGAATCCCTCCAACCCTTGATGAGGTGAAGAAAGCCATCATGCAGATGGAGAATGATAAGGCATCTGGAGCTGATGGAATCCCTGCCAAAATCTTCAAGTAGGTGGGGAGTCACAGCTCCCTGCCCTTATCTTAATGTTTTGGAATAATGAGGAAATACCAGATGACTATATTCTGACCGTGACAATCTTCAAGAAAGGAGACGAGTCTGACTATGGAAATTACAGAGGGATCGCCTTGCTGTCCATCACTAGAAAGATCATTGCAAGAACCCTCCTGAACCATTTCCTTCCACTTGCTGAAGAGCTCCTCCTGGAATCTCACCATAGTTTTAGGGCATCAAGAGGCACAATTGTATGATCTTCACAGCTCTCCAGCTGCAGAAAAAATGCCAGGAACAACATAAATATCTTTACATGGCCTTCATTGACCTCATTAAAGCCTCTGACTCTGTCAACCAGCAAGCATTGTGGAGGATCCTTCTGAAGTACGGATGCCCATTGAAATTGGTCACCATTCTTTGCCTCCCTCATGACAGTATGTGAGCAGTGGTTCTCAGTCACAAATTTATCCCAGACCTGTTTAAGGTTAAGATGAAAGTTAAGCAAGGCTGAGTCATCACTCCAACACTCTTCTCGATATTCCTTAATGTGATGCGACGTATGACCACCAACCAGCTTCCAGCTGGAACACAGCTAAACCACTGAATAGATGGCAACCTCTTTAATTCCAGCCAAAGCCAAGACCACTCCCAACCTCAATCATCGAGCTCCAGTGTGCTAATGATCCTATAGTGTGTGCTCACCTGGAAGCAGACCTTCAGGTAATCGTTGACATTTTTAGCTAGGTATACAAGAAAATGGGACTGACACTTAACTTTCAGAAGACTAAGGTCCTCCATCAACAAGCTCTTAATAAGCAGTCCCTAGCTCCAGGAATTCAGAATCACAGTGAGACTCTAGAGAACATTAAGTATATTCCATACCTCAGAAGATATCCCTCACAGAAGGCTGACATTGACAAAGAAATCTAACGTCACCTTGAAGGTGCAAATGCAGCCTTTGGATGCGTGAGGAATTGGGTGTTTGAAGATCATAACATCAGGTCCAATATCAAGTTCATGGTTTATCAAGTAGTTGTGATCCCCACCTTAATGTACAGAGCTGAGACGTGGACAACATACAGGAGACATCTCAAGCTGCTGGAGAAGTATCATCAGTGCTGCCAGATGCACCAACATTAGCTTCCTCTCACAAGCAAACACCATGAGCAGCAAGGCAATGATCATCCAACATCAAATTTACTAGACTGGCCATGTTGTTTGGATGTCTGACTCCACTCTCCTGAAGCAAGTTTTATTCTCCCAGTTCAGTCAAGAGGAGGGCAGAGAAAGCGTTTCAAGGACTTCCTCAAGGGCAACTTGAAAAAATGCATCACTGACATCAGCTCATGGAAGACTACTGCCCAGGACCACCCAAAATGGAAGAAACATCTGCTACACAGATCTCAGTACTTCGAAACCTTACAATGACAGCAGGAGATAGAAAGACAGGAGTGGCAGAACCAATGTGTCATGGACCGAATCAAGAATCCAGAGCCACCCACCCCACATGGAAACACATGCCCAAGTTGCAACAGAGTCTGTCGATCCCGAAATGGCCTCATGAGCCATGTATGGGCCCACAGATAAGGTAACCATGGAAGAAAATTATCCTCCACTGTGAAGGATTGCTGAAGACAGGCTCAATTCTGAACTCAGTGTTTGGATTATGGGCCAGGAAGTTTGATATTATATTGTCCCAGACCTCAAGATTGGAGAACTTAAAAGTTTTGTGCAGTAGGCCATTCCTTAAATCAACTGAAAGGCTGAAACTAAACAGAATGCAGAAACCCACTTAAGTAATGTAGCACAAAAGGAACTTGCATACAAGTACTGTATTTTTGCACATATAGTCCATGGGCTATACACTTTTTTACAAACTTGACAGATGGGTGCGGGCTATAAAAGGGTGTGGGCTATGCAGAGTCTTTAGAACAGCATAGCCCATCCCCACCTGCAGGCTAATGTCACGGCGGCGGTGAGCCCCGGCAGGATTGAGCGCGGCTGGCAGTGGTGGCGGAGAGTGGGGTTGCCTCTGGCCCCCCCCTCCCCCCACTTGCAGCTCCTCATCCCTCCCCTCCCCTGCACTACTTTTAGCTGGCTCCAGCTCCAGCCTCTGGCAGCTGTGCCCAGCAGAACCTGCGCTTCAGCACAGCTGGCAGTGGTGGGGAGCGGGGCTCGCAGCTCCTCATCCCTCCCCTCCCCTGCAGCAATTAACACTGGCTGGCAGCGGGGCTCACAGCTCCTCATCCCTCCCCTCCCAGCAGAGCCCACACTTGAGCACCAGCTGGTGGCGGGTTATACATTGGTGCGGGTTATATCAGCGTGCGGGTTACTTGCGCAAAAATACGGTACCCCAAAATCTGTACTCCCTGCCTACTGATTTCTAAGTGGAGTCTCAATTTTTGCCTACAATATCCTAAATAGCTTGTATTCTGACTCAGCTCATGACCCTGAGATCACCTTTTGCTTTTACTTAGGTTTATTTCAAAATGATAATGAAGGTGCCACCATTTTTTCTTATGTTACATAGACCTATATGAATAATATAAACACTAATCCCTACATTATCTACATTAAATCTAACACCCCTTAAAATATTTCTTCCCCATGGCACCAGTTTTGAAAGCAGTTTCAGTGTTCTAAAGTCAATGCATACCTGTATGTAACGGTTCCATAACCGCATAGTATGAGTATGCATGCTGTATTTATCATATAACAATAAATAAAATTAATCTTGTTTTCAGCTTATAATATCTTTTACTCAAGGGCTGCAATGTGCCTTTGCCAAGGTGGGCATGTATTATTATCCCCAGTTTTCAGGTGCAGAGACAGACAAAGAAATAAAGTAACCTGTCCAAGGTCATTCGGCAATCTGGGATGTCTCGAAGTGGGAAACTGTATTAATGTCAAAACCTGTGGCTTTCTTGCTCTATTTTCATACTTGTAAAGTGAAAATGTTTAACTATCAATTTGAACAAGAAAGCTAAACACATCTATTAGATGCTTTATGCATCTTAAATATAAAAATATATTCACTGAAAGGAGGAAAACTTACTAACTTTAGGAATGAACTCGATTGGGTCTACCTAGATATGTCCTTGGAGCAGGTGCCTCAGATTAAGTTGATGTCAGGAACAGGTATGTCACACTCAGTGGACAAAACTGTCAGGGTTTTTTTGGATCAAAAACAAAACGGTCTCTCTCCAGCTTTCTGTGATATCTGCTATCACCCACTAAGACAGTAAAATAGGTATAGAATAGCAGTAATTGTAAAGGTATCTTTTATAAGAACTGTAGAGAGAGAGTTTTTCCTAAGAACTGTAGAGAGAGAGTTTTTCCTGTGGGTTATTTTCTGTTATAGGTTTAATGACATACGGTGAACAGTGCAACTTGAAGAATACCTTCACATCAAAAGATTTATTATTTTCCCCTTTAAAAATAATTAAACCAAGAAACCATACAAAATAAAATATTATAGTAGTATTAAAATAAAGTTATTAGGACAAGCCATTTTACAGAGAACTGAGACCTATTAAAACTATAGCAAACTTCAAATATTCCCCAATATTTTCATTAGAACTTGCAGAAAAATGTTTTAGCCAATGCCAATAGACACTTTGTCCCATAACCCACGAGAAATATTTTAAACTGAAAATATCAATTATATATAAGGACCAGAATTTTACCTTTGATATTTATGGCCATCAGAGTATAGCAGAAATAGAACTCTAAATATCAGAGAGGAAACCAATAATTGCAAATCAAAAGTGATATGCAAGCACTATAGTGTCTTTATATAACTAGAAAAAAAAAAAAACATAACAGCAATCTGTTAGGTAAAAATACTTTGCATTTAGGGCTCAATATTGCAAGGTGCTGAACAGTCTTCCCCCACAGAAGTCAAGGCACCTAACTATTCATGTGCTTACATTTAAGCACCTGCTTTAAAAGGCTTTTTTTGGACTAGGGCCAAATGGTCAGGCACCTTGCAGGGTTTCATTCTGGTAATATTTCAAAGCAGGCTGCAGCTATTAAAACAACCCTCACAATATTTTTGTGAAGTTGGTGAACAGTAACGTCTCCAAAGGACATATGTGAATAGAAGCAGAGAGATCAAGAAAATAAATCTTTTTAATCCAGAAAAAAAGCCTGTACAATAATTTTCTACAAAGAAAACATTCCGATTGCTGACATAAAAGGTTTTTTGAACAAACAAAGTTATTTGTATTTTACTGAAAAAAATGTCCACTACCGTTATCAAAAGGCAGGTAACAGTTGGTGATAAAACAGAATATTTCATAAAAGTTCTTCACTTCAAAGCTAACCTTAAGTGATGCTGCCACCTGATCTTTTCCCTTATATGTTATAAAAAAAGATCAACAACTATTTTTTGCATGTGTTGGGTGGATACAACAGGAAACTGTCATACCAATATGCAATGCCCTCTCCCCTCTATACCATCAAAATGAAATTCAGGATACTACACTATATATAAAGGTAGGGAAAAAACAAAGATTCACAAAGTTTCTGCAAATCATTAAGGAAATCTCATTCCTAAAAAGCCACAACCATAATCAGCTTTGGAAAGAACTGCAAAGCAGATAGTGGAAAATACAGTATTTTCTCACATACAACACACCACTAAATAAAACATACACCTTGTTTTTGGAAGGCAGAATGTAGAAGAGAGAGAGTCATGGCTGACTGTCTAACAGAGTAGTGGCAAAGTGTGGCAACCCAGGAGACAATCTGGGAAAGGAAACAGACAGCAGGACATTCCTTGTGTGGCAGGAAGCTCCTGCTGCCTCACCCAGACGGTTTCTTGGGATGCCACACTACCTGAACACCCTGTGGTCCTAGGAAGACCTATTCTGCGTCACACAAGGTTGTCCCATAGCCTTTGAAGGGCAGTACCAAGACTGTCCATTTTTTACTGTAAGTAGTTATTTTTCACATACAAATTCACGTAAATAAAGTGTCACAAATCTCATCAAGATCCTACCAGCAACTCACTTGCTGCATCAGGCACAGGCTACAGTGCTCTGCTAATACCTATAGTTACAAGGAAGTTAACACAGGACTTGGCCACTTCAGCTTGCTGAGCCAATCAAGTGGCAGCCATCTTGGCAGCTGCATGGCATGCCGTGTCTCCAGCCATGCTTCTTTTCCAGCGAAGAACATAGTTTCGCCATTTAATACACACATGCTAATTTTGTGGGGGAGGACAGGACCGATTTAAATGGGAAAATGTGTGTAATGTATACAAGAAAACATGGTATATTTTTACCCAAACAAGCTATCCACAACTAAGCAGTTTTACACATTTTCTGATGATTTAAGAAATGAATTTTTAAGCATTCAAAATGTAAAACACTTTCTGAATGCCAAGTGCCTGATATATAACTTTTGTGCAAACTGATTTCTCCAGACAGTGAAATCAAATGTACATATCATCAAAATTCTCCTCACAAGGTTTACAAGAAGCTGTCAAAAGTCTTGATATGTATGCCAAACTGCAAAAATATTTTAATGTAATGAATGGAGTAAGTAAACACTTCTCAGTTGAGCTCAGTCCTCGATTCCCATACAACTAAAAAGTATAAAAAAGATATATCAGCACCAAGGACAAGAAAGAGCACAACCCTGTGTGCACAGGAACTGGCACTTACACTTTGCAGGGCTTATTTCTATCGCTAAACATGGAATAAGTTTGGCCAGACTTTGCTTCATAACTTTACTGGATTTAAGCTCTTTACTAATATTTTTGCTACAGTTTTCAACACCTGTGCTTAAGTAGATACTATGTAAATTAGTATAATCTTATTAGCTTTAAGTGGTCACATCTCCAAACATGGGAACTGCTGCTGCTTTATCCAATCAGCTTTCACTAATCTGCACACTAATAGTTGCTCTTGCTGTGCTTTGGGATTGACTGTTATGAGGTCAAAACGGTGATCTAAGCTAAAATAAAGAAACAATCCCCACCCCTTCCTGCCTTTGTTGGTGTTTTTTTCCTCATAAAGAGCAGCAACAATTTAATTCTAACTTGTCTGGAAACCTAAAGTTACTGAATTTCTGCTTTTCTTTTACATTTTAAAGTTAATTGGTACAGCATACATATCACATGCACATGTTCCTAGTGCTCTCTATTACTTGCACTATCCTCTTAGATGTCTCACACTAGACATGTCTCTCTCTAATAGGAAGTACATCATACACTGTAAAAGCAAAATCTGCTTAAATACCTGTAGAGATTACACACTAAAGCAAGCTAAAATTAGCCTTCCTTTAATAAATATTTCAGCACAATTTTAGTTTCTTATGTATATATGCCTATACTCAAACTGCTCTGTGCCACTGACATCACTGAAAGTTTTAGGAAATGTGTTCATTTAGCAAGGTTTAAATGAATCATTTGCAAAATGTTTTGACCCCTGTGGACGTCAAAGAACAAATGATTACTATTAGGCCTCAAGCATAAGAGTACCAGAATAAGTATAAAAAATATTCGTTTTGTGGGGAACACAATGGCTAGCACAGGGGTAGGCAATGTTTTTGGCAGGAGTGCCAAAAAAACTGCAATGTCTACCTTGTAAGGTGCTGGAGTGTCAGCATGCCAGAAAAACAAAACCAGGGCAGGCAGGTACATGGTAGGATACATTGCATATTAATATAGTTAATAATCATAAATGTTGCTTTTTCTGTAAATACCAAGTATTCTAAAAATTCTAAACCTGGTGACAATAAGTGAAACTACATATACTACCTTTGTTCTTGTGTATTCAGTTTTTTTGTTAAGCATGCTGTGATGAGAGAAAGTTAAAGAAAAAACAAAAAGAGAGAAGAGAAAAAGGGGAGAGAAAGACAGAAAAAGGAGAGAAATGAGAAGAAATAGAAAAAAGGAGAGAAAAAAGAAAGAGAGGAGAGAAAATGAAATAGGAGAAAGGAGAGAAAAGTAAGAAAAAAAGGAGAGAGGGAGGGAGAGAAGAGAGGTAAAAGAGGAAAAAGATAGGGACTTACCAAAATCACAGCACAAGTGGGCTGCATGGCAGCACCTTCAGTTTTGCAGGTTCCCTCGTAAGCCCCCCTACCACTGACTGGTGGAGGGGCTGTGCTTGCAGCTTACTCCTGGTTGGCAGGGAGGTGACAACTGTAGTTTTAAATGTGGTGCCATTTTTGCCTCCCTGTCAAGGGACTCCAGCAGGCCCACTGCTTGCTGCTGACCAGTGGAGAGGCAAAAACGGCTCCACGTTTAGGATCACTGTTTTTGCTCCCCTGATGAATTGAGGAAGAGATACAATTCCTGTGGGGTGAGGTGGGGTGGCCCAAGTGGGGAGGGACCCAGGGCACCAGGTGAGGGGGTCTGGGAGAAGCAGGGGAGCTACTTCCTGTGGTGTGCTAAAGAAAATATCTCCACCAGCCACTAACTGGCACTCGTGCCAGGGGTCGCCCATCTCTGGGCTAACATTTATTTAGTTTTTAATTACTTGACAAAAATGGAGCAGTAGCGTTATTTTAAGCCATTCACCTATTCAAAGGATGGGTTATTTCACATCAGGAAATAGCCGACTTGAGGTTGATTGAATGTTCCATATAAAGACATTGACTGTCTCCTTTCAAATACTAATGAAAAACATTAATTAGACTAGATAAATATTGATTACCTGCAACTGTTGGCTCAATGCAAGGTAATATGAAAAGATAGGTGACTGCAAACATTTCTGTAATTCCCATCAGACATGTGATATTCTGTATTAAAAACTGAACAAAAAAATTCTTCTGTGACAAAATTAAAAGACACACTTTTCTTCTAAGTGGATTCAAGCTATAGCATGAGAAAATGTTAACATTTTCTGAGTCATATTTTCAAAATGCAGACAAAGTGGAAAATGAATTAGATATAGTTAGGTAGCAATGGAAAAACATTTACCTAACTAATATTGTACACAGAAGTTTCACCTACTCCTAAAATTATAGATAAGAACATTTTTTTGCAAGTCAAGTTGGAAATATTTGCATACTAAAATTGAACACTAGAAGAACCACTACCTTTTTTATTTCTAAGACTATGTAATAAATAAGTTATTCTAGAAGGAGAAAGAATGTGTTAAAATAAAGTGTATAAACTTTATATTCTTCAATGAGATATCCATTTTAAGTCACTAAAAACTTGAGAATACTATAATAATGCTTAAATATGTTTCTGCAATTTAAATAAGTGAACATAAAGTAACTCACTTCATTTCAGAAGTGTGAAACTTGTTCCTTCCCTGATTTTCTTCATCCATTGTATACACTGAAAATAACAGCAATATTTAACACAATTTTTAAAATTTTTTATATACATAATACTAGGATTCAACATACAAGATGAGCATGCATACACAACAAACACACGTGTCTAAAACACTACAACAACTTTATGATGTAATGTCAAAAACATCCTTGTGAGGTAGAGCGGCAGGTAATAATTATATCTATGCAAATGGAGAAGCTGAGAGACCAGTTCTGTGATTACCCTAAAACCATTAAGCAAGCCAGTGACAGAGCCGACAACAATTTGAATCCTAGTACGATACTCAATTCCTTTAGATAATTTTAAGGATACTCATCAATGGTAGAATGAGGATTCTTATAATTGATAAAAGGATTTTAAAGTAAACATACCATATTTTCTCATATACAATACATACCTTTTCTTCCAAAATCAGCCCCCATTCCCCCAAAACTGGGGTATGTGTATTAAGTGGGGAAGCTGATTTTCTACCCAGGACAGAAGCATTCTGCTTTGACTCCTGTTGTGGTATTATTATCCAGGCAGCTGAGATAATGAATTAACTTAATGGATCATTGTTCTTTACCCTACAGGTGTTAACAAGTGATTTCTCTTTTTCATAGAATCGGAGAAGAAAAAAGTCATCTAGTCCAATCCCCTGAGGATCATCCCTATCCAAACCATCCTAATACAAATCAGTAATCTGAACTCTACATAAGACTATTGTCAACCTTGACAGCACAGACCTAATTACCCTAACCTACCATAGGTAAAGCAGCCGAGCAGCCAAGGACCTGCTTTTAAAGAAGGTTGTTAATATATGCTCAAGACTTGAATGGTCTTTATAAAGCTAACCCTTTTAAGAGCAATTATGCTGTCCTGCTAGCTGTTCCTGGTCTTTCTTTCATTCCCCAGTTCTTTATTTCTTTTCAAAGTCTCCATCTCTTTTCAAAATCATTGATCCACCAATGGAAACCAGTCTTCAGCAGCTGCTAGGGTTTCAGCCTTACTTAAGCAGGAAAGGGAAGGTAAGTCAGTTGAAGATAAGGCTCTGTTCTTGTTCTATGCAGCCATAACACCAGGGGGAAAAAAATCTTCATTCTGCCTTTCATAAACAAATTGTGTATTATATTCCAAAGCATACTGTATTCAAGAAAATATGGTATACCTTTATTTTAGGGAAAATGCACCAGAAGCATTCTAGGGATACAAAACATACCACTGTTAATAATATGTACAATTTTGACCTGATGATCCCTGAGATTATCATTTTCAAGCACTTACCAACAAATAAAAATCTGTTTATGTTGACTACAGCACTTAAGAGTTGAAATTTTCTTTCAATCTATTTTATCCATCTAGAAAATTTAAAAACCTTGTTAAGTGAATTTATCAAGCTTCTACAGTAGCCACTGAACTATTTAAGTGCTTCAAACCTTTCATCATCAACTCTTTCCTATGGGTGCAGACATGGCTAAAATGCATTGACTTGTACCAGGAAGAGAGATGCTTGAAGTAAAACCTAGTTCTGTCAAAACACAGTATATGATTCCATATTCATTTTTTTAAAGACTTCATTATTAGTGTTTGAACTTTCTTTCCCCCAAAAAATTGTTATAACATTTATATCATCATCATCATCTGCTTCCAATTTCTAGTCTCAGTAAAAGTCACTCTCAAAAACCGAAGGAAATTTTTTGCAAACCACAGATATAATAAAGTAACCTCCCTCAGTGGATTGGTCTAAAAGCCTTGATTGCCAATACTCCACCTCTCAACATCTGGCACAGGAATCAGATTACAAGCTAGGCAGCAAACTGAGAAGCAAGGAGGGAGAGAGAAAGGTAGTAGCTGGTTAACAAATACAAGCAAGTATGCCTTCTCTGATGCCCATCTTTTACTTGATGTCACTATGTCAAGCTGATCTGAAGGCAAATCGCACACAAAATGAGTATCCATACCATCCTCTCCCTCCCTCTTTAATTGCATCCATGAAAAGCTGGTTACAACAAAATATCCTTCGATGACTTAATAACTGTAACTGTGCCAAAAGCACAATTTAGAATTTATTGTGCTTCTAATTTTGTTAAGTGACAGCATAAAGTTCACAGAGAGAAGACAATCTTTATCCTGTATTCATAAAATTTTTCTGCTTTACATAAGCTAACAATCCAATTGCCAAATACTTCACAGGTAAACACCACAACATTTTAAATGCCGATTTTTAAACGACAGAGAATTTTTTTAACCAAATAAATAACGTGTACTATTTCATTCAGTTTTTACACACATAAAAAGACTGTTGACACAAAGTTATGTTTAATAGCAAGTGTTTAATAATGTTAATGATAACTAATTTTGTTAGATCCCTTGATAAAAAAAAAATATATATACCCTTTTCCCAAATCCACAGCAAAATAATATAAAACCTTCCCCCTGGCATGTAGAGCTCAGCAGCCTACTATAGTCTGAAAGTTCAAAAATAATTCAAAATGTTCAAAATGATTTTCTGTTCAAATGCCAGCTTGGCAAACCAGTCAGGAAATCATTAAGTTAAATAACAACAACAGAAGTTGAATATTTTTGGCTAAACTGCTTGATGGTCCATACAAAAATGAAACAGGCAACTGCAAATGCAAAACTTTCAAAGACGCACTGTATTAGTGTTACAAAACTGACTTCTCCTGTATGCCTGGTGTAATATGATCATAATTGCCAAGAAAGGGCAAGAGACTGACTATGTTAAATCCCGCCATCTGTAGGTGCTTTACGCAGCTCCGTTTGCTGTACAGTGAGGTCAAAAGTTTACAGTATTTTCACTTGTTCATAACCAATCACAGAACTCCTTGTTATGTGTAATCTTTGACCCATTCTCAAAGCATTACACAGTAATATGCTTATACTGAAAAGACCCACACATTTTAATAAGAATACACTTCTTGTTGGTTAGCTTAATAATTATTATTTCCACATTCAGTAAGCATACTGAACATAAATTGTTCTTCCCAGTCCCCTGGAATGCAACTACACTTCATTTTTCCCTTTAAACTGCTACTGAAGCTCTGACTTCTCAATCAGGAGCAACGTGGAGGTAGTAACTGGAAAGCATTCACCACAGGACAGTAGTGTTAAAAGTAAGTGGACCCAACTGTTAAGTTGTACAAACAGAGAGACAAGATGCTCCCTCACTCACTCCAATTATTTAAACTAGGCCTCACAATAAAAACACCAAAAGAATTTAGTCTTCAACAATTACAATTAATGACTTGAGAGGTGTCACAAAGTTATCCCATTACAGAACACAGCAGATTAAAAAAGACTGATGAAATAAAAATCTCTTAAGCAGAAATTTATACTGGAGAACTGGGTAGAGGGTTTTTTTCTCACTTTTATTAAAAGTATTTTAAAAATTGGCCTTACTATAACATAGATTTCTGCTAATTAGAATATGCCAAAGTAGACAGCTGGGCTTACTACCAAATTCACTTCTGACAGGCAGATGGCCCAAAAGCAACATTACAATATGTAGTGCTACCTTGATTATTTCCAAACTCCTTTATTCACACAACCATTAATTCCTAGAAAGTAATCATACAGCAATAGATAAATATCAATAAAAGCAAGCAGAGGGAGATAATGAAAGCTAACTTCAGAGAAAGGTGAGATTCTTAATTGGAGGTTGTAGTAGTTTTTAAACCACATTACTGTTACATGACAAACTACATCTAAAAAAAAAGAAAAAAAAATCACTTAAACTTATCATCATACAGTCCTACAGGAAAGCACACAAACCACACAAAAGTCATGCATCCTTTAATATGAAAGGTAGGGGAGTACAGACGACACTTTTCTTATGTATGAACAAACAAATATACAAACACTGTTTTGATAGTTGACTCTTTTCTCCTACTGGTGTAATCTATTTGCGAGACCAAAATCTATAGGCAAGTCTTATGAAAAATTAAACAAATCTGTTTACGGTTACACAAAGTTCTGAATCAAAAGTGACTTGTTTGATTTTTCCTTATGTCTACAAATACTTTCTCATCCAGCCAGGGAATAAAAACGATATTACATTTATTATCAAAGCAGTAGTTCTCAACCTTTTTAGATTCAAGACACCCTTCATTAGGGTCAAGACACCCCTCAGAAAATGCCAGCTCTTACTTCTCACTTACTGTTTGACTTCTGAAAAATAATAGAGCAAGTATTTAATTGCAAAGAACTCAGGATAACTCAATGAGTCAGAACAGTTTTAACACTATGAAACCCTATTTAAAATCTATACGTTTATCTTGTGAATCCTGTTCGCACACTGTTGCACAAGAGTGCTCACACTGTGCAGCACCCTTGACTGCATCTCAAGACACCCTGCTTGAGAATCAGTAGGCTAAGAATATTAAGCACTCTGATTAATTAACAGGAAACCGTGAATAATCAAATGAATACTAGTAGTTTGTGACTGATTTATAGCCAAATATGTTTACATGCCACACACAAATAATTGTGAGCACCACAAACATTTACACTCAGAACAAACAGCATGCAACAAAACTTAATAAATTTTTAAGGACAGAAGTGACCATTATATCCATTTAGTCAGACCCCTATATAAATTTTACCAGCTAATTCCTTCATCAAGACTGACATATAGGCTTGTACAAGGTAAAAATAACAATTCATTCTTGCAAACTATTGGCCCACCTCACAACTGCTGACATTACAAAATCTATGGTCAAAGTCTGTTTGCACAGAAGTTCCTACATGTAAGTTAATATCACATATTTGGAGAAGTGGAAAACTTCCAACGTCCATTCTGACGCTTTGTTAGTAGAAACTATTTCTTGTTCCGTCAAGAAAATGCATCCTAGCCAAAAAACTAGAAAGCTTGAAACAGTTTTGAGCTTTTCTACCTACCTTGTACATGAGATGATAAAAGTGCATATGGAAATTTTCTTCCCGTTATAAGAGTAATATTTTTGCTTTGCAAATCTTTCATTTTACTCAATAGAAACTGAGTTTTTACATGCAGAGAATTTCATAATCTCTCTTAGAGAGAGAAAGTAAAGAAGACAAAAGAGCAAAGGGAGGTAACCGCGCTTAAATGAAAAGGAGACTAGATCCTGGGAAAGGGTGCAGAATAACCCTGTAATAATGAAAGATATGAGGGAGCAGTGGGGGAAAAGGAAATAACAGTGTCCTTCATCTAAGAGAGTTTAATGGGTACACTATTTTAACTGATACCAACCTGGACAAAAAATACATTCTAAGGAGAGGCAAGACAAAATAGCTATAGAAATGTAAGAGTAGAAAGGACTTCCCAGGTCAACGAGTCCAGTTCCCTGATGTCACTGGCTTTACCAAATTGCCTTACTAAATCACTTCGATAAAACTCAAATAGCTGATCAAGCTCAGGAGTTGCCTCTTTGGAAAAATCTGTAAAACTACCTGTTGGAAATCTACAGAGAAATCTACAGAGAATCCTCAATCCTTCAAAAAGCTCTAAGCTAAGGAGAATGAGCTTTAAAGTTCTGAGATGAACTTGTCCAAGCCTTCCTGGAAAAAATTAATATTAATGGAAAAAAGTTCTAAGTGCATGACAAGTGAGGCAATTTGTCTATGTGGAATTTAAAAATATCTGGTCAACTCCCACGCAGGAGACCTAGGTTTGATTAGGTAATAACTACAGCCATTGAGGCACAACGTCTGGACTTGGTCTGGCCTTTGGATACGGTCTCAATGCTCTAAAGGTGGGGATGGAAGGTCTGGGCAGCCTCCACTCCCCCATACTCCTCCCTAGGTGTATGCATCAAAGGTCCTAGTGACCCTTCATGCACATGCCATGATCTAGAAGGAGTGACAGTTGCCTACTACCATTTAATGATTTAGCTATTTGCTATGAGGATTGCTATCATGTAGCTGTCAGACCAAAACCAACTGACAGCCATTAACATAAACAGTCTTTCTTCCGACCTACTTGATAACCAAGGTGACTGCAATTTAGGTAAAGTAAATTCTACTCATATTATCAGCAGAAGGAAGAGCCTCCATGAAAAATCCCAGGTGGAAAACAAGCAAGAGGGCTAAAACTGGCTTTTCAAAAAACAGACTCTGGAACACAAAAGAACAGCCTGTCCAAATAATGGATCTTCTTGACCACCTATCCTAAACATATACTGTACCTTGAAGAGAGCCTGTTGTAGGTACCCAGGAGATTTCATAACCAAAAAGAAGAGAGAAATCTGGGAGACAAAGCCATAGGATCCATGACAGGTTTAACCAACAACCAAAATGCTCAAGAGCTGAAGAGATGACAGGTGGAGAAATGTGTGTGCAGGATTTTTTATTATTGTTCTTGAATCTGAATCTCTTATTCTTTCTCTAGGAGTAAAAGGTGATTGGTTTAGAAATTTCTTCACAAAATCATATTTCCTTTAACTGCAACTTGTCTCTCATGGGGTCAACAAATGGATCTTTAGGCAATGTATTTCTACTACCAGGAGCTCATGCAGGATCACTGGCACAGGGGGACAGTTGTTTCTGTTCACTATCAGCTATTAACCAGAAGCCAATATATAGCATCATATGAACATAGCCTTAGTAACCATTTATGGCAACACCGGATTCTTTTATTCAAATCCCAGTTCATTCATCTTTGATGATTTCCATAAAAGGACTGTTCCTGTAACAGCACATACAGCTGCATGGAAAGGAAGAAGTGGTTTTAAGTACACCCAACCTAAAATTGGAAATTTAAAAGCCTGAGATAATATTGTTGTTAGCTCCATCTGCATTCCCCTGTTCCATACCTGTTGAACAGGAAAAGAAAACCCGCATTAAAATTCTATTTAAAAGGCAAAGTGAGAACTAAAAATATATTCAATTATTCTTTGGATTTTATGGATGCCCTTTTTAAAATCAGATACAAGGCTTCTTATCCAATGTGGCTGTATAGCATTGCTATTCACTTGTAAACAGATGGTATTTTTCACTCCAGAGGAGATTGAACTTGAAGGATGAATAAATTAATTCAGATTTTAAATTGAGGAGACAAACACGCCAGCTATGCCCATGTGAAACTATAGAACAACATGATAAATTGCACACATTTGTACCTCTGCCCTCCTTAGCTATGCTCTTCCATTTCCACCTGAACTATTTCTATCTTTCAAAACTTCTCAGTTTTAAACTAAACAAACAACCTGACACAAAGATCCTTTTAACTATATCTTTACTACAGAATCTGCAACTTGCATATGTAGATAGAGACAACTGTCCTAATGGAATTTGTTTTTGATGACCTGCATAATTTCCTTCTGTCTTTACCACTCATATGGAATGCAGCCATCCTAGGATAATAACCCTTTTTGGCCTATACTACTGTGTGCTCCAGCCACTTACATTAAGCAATATATGCAACTATAATACTATATCACGTATGTGTACATTTTTTATAACCCATATGTTCGTAAATTCATAAGTTTATATAATTTATAAGCACATACAAATACAACTAGCCGAGAAGGTGGACCCGAGTGCTCTTGTGCCTTAATTCTTGAACATAAAGTTTCCAGATTCCCAGAAAAAGGCAGCATAAAAACAAGATGCACAGGCTTCCTTCTAAAAACAATTAAAATTCCAATTTTAATTTAAACTTCAGAGGGGTATAATACATTGCATATATAAACGTCTATGTGAATTATACCTTTGGTGCAGCATAGAAGCTTATGAATATTGAAGGTACTTTTCCAAAATCAGTTTTATTAAAATGTATGCAAGTACATTTCCATGAATGAGAATTGCATCTCTCAATATATGCAACTGACCACTGTTCTGTTTTGGAACTAGCTACAGACCTATCCTTTATCCCAGTAATTATAACCAATTTCACCATATCATGTATAATTTTGATGTATTCATGATCTTAATCTAGGGAATCATCTATGAAGAAAGAAAGAAGACACTAAATAAAGAAATATATGAGTAGCTCTAACTAAAATAATGTACAACTGACTGGAGTTATTTTATAACAAAAAATGTTGTAAGTACTAAGTAGGTGAATTAATATGTAGCCATCTTCCTCAGAGCAGCAGCTTTAAAGTTGCTTTAAAGCAAGCAAAGCACTGAAGTAGAGAAGGTAAGAAGTTCGGCTCCATTTTTAACAGTGGGTTAAAGACAAAAGGTTACAAGCCTTTACTGCAACTGAAAGTTTTTTATCATTTTCACTTGGAATGGAAAACATTTAATATGAAGAACTACTGTTTTTCACAGAACACACTCAATTCACTTTTCATAAATCTTTCTCCTGAATTATATCTGACACCTCTTGGAAGTTTGAAGCTGAAATCTGTTCTCTTTCTGAATGTTTTTCTCTTTCATCATATGGTACACAGTGGTTTGTTATCGTGGGGCTGCTGGCATCATTTTTGTTTTTTAAATTCTTTTTAGAAAAATAGCATAGGGCCCTGACAACTGTTTGAGCTCTTCCTGGCTAATCTCAGTAAAGAACCATAAAAATGGTTTAACTAGCGGACTAAGACTTCTGCCAGCATATAGGATCCCTGGCTGGCACACAGCAGAGTGGGTCTGTTGCCCAGGAGTTTCATAGACTGACATATTTAAAAAAGCAGCCACCTGGTAATTCACCCCATTGGGTTCACATTGTGCCTAGCAGTTTTATTGGAAAAAAATCAGAAAAGGGGACCTGCTCCCCGCCTCTACAGAAAAGGCTACACCCCTTAGAGAGAGAAAACACCTTTCAAGGAATCTTTCAGAAGACAGATGGCCTACTGTATGCGCTACTAACTAGACAACTACTGCTGCTTCAGCAGCAGAGTAGAGCTTCCCTGTAAAACTTTCTCCTCTTGGATAGCATCACACTTGGCTCTTCTGGGCAAGCAGCACAGACCAAGCACATTGCAGTAACCTTAGGTATTTGCTGTGCAAGTGCCTGGATGTTAGTAGAGCCAAAAAAAGGGAATGCAGGCTCCACTGGCTAAAGAGGCAGAGCTTCTGTCAAGGACACAAAGCAGCATAAGATGGCTTTGACACAATATGGAAGGATGCAGGCACAACAGAAGCATTCTTTTCTCTTGTCTGCTTTTTTGCCATGTTAAATGCCTATGCAGTGGGATAAGAAAGATGAGAAAACTTCTTCAGAAAAGGACGGTCCAAAAAAGGCTGAGCAATCAGGCTTCAAAAAATTAATGATAAAAGATTCTGAATAAAGCCAATTTGTAATGGAATGTTAGAAGTGAGGTCCCTAAAGAGAGAAACTGTCTACCAGCTCTGTAGCAGGTTTTGCTGCCCCATGCAGTTTATGGTGGCAAGAAGCCAACTGGCAAGCTCTTCTATGAGTTTGGAATCGAGCCAGTCATACTCACAGGTCTTATTTCTATTGCCAAGATGAAGGGGAGACTGAAGATCCTGTTGTTTGGCTCTGTGGACCTGGTAGTGACCAAGAGTATTTGTTTTTTAAAATGTTCTTAAATGAGTCAGCTTCTCTTGCCATGAAGTGACAGAATTATAAAAACAATACATTTAACTAAGCTAAACTGAATGAGCCACAGATTGTTAATTACATGGCTATTTGCACTTTGACTGGAACAGAAAGTATGCTGGTTATGACTAAATTGGGCTTTACTCTTACTACTGCATTGAAGCCGTATTTATGATAGCTGAAACGATGCAATTTATATAAATATATGCATTTCCTGTTGAACCAAGTCCCATGCTACTGTTTAACTCACCATTCCCAATGCCAGGTGTAAAGCATGCTACATTTTAGAGACCACATATTTTTCCAAAATATTTTATTTTTAATATTGATTTCATATGTCTGTGTCCACTGGAAACTTGTTTTTAAATTTCTATACTACTAGGACTCTAACACATTCCTTCAGGTGTCAGAAACCACGTATGTTTCACAAACATCCAGTTTCAAAAACATATCGGTCCAACAGGGCATAAAGAATCTCTGGTGACATGGTCAATTAAAAACTACAGGGCAGGTACTTAAATTACATACCACAGTGGCAAACAAATTATATTCTGAACTCCAGCACTGACACTGGTGTCCTTTTCTGTTCAATATACGATATTAAATCACAGGCAATTTGTAACAGTAGTTTTGTCACTTTAAACACTATATCACTAATTCTTATTGTAGCAATTTGCCAAGTAAGTATATGTTCAGATCTATAGGCAATCCTTACTCTTCAGGCTGAACAGCTTGCACACTTACCTCACAGGGGTTAATGAATAAAAACCTATTTTATTGCAAGACAATTTTTAAAATACTGTTTATCACAAAATGCAATGTGCACACCAGTAGTAAATTTCCTTCTGCAATTTTTCTTACTTCCCTTGATTATACTAATTGGGCTCTCACCAAACCCAATTTCTTCAACAAACGCAATCACACAAATCAATGCTCTGCCCTTCTGATGACAGTTATTTTCCTAACAGACTGTAACAAAAAGGCACACACCAACTTACTGCATCACTCAATTAGGAGTAAATGGATTGTGATAAGAAAACTTGTTCTTTATAGTACATCCAGTAATTTCTCATGATAAAATATGACAGTATCCCTTACAAAACAAAGACTGTTTATTTTTTATTTATTCCTTTAGATGCCATTTAAAAAAACCAAAAAATTGATGAGGGTTTTTCTATAAATCTGAAATGCATAAAAGCAAGATCACAAAATCCTTTATATAAAAAGATATGTCTCCACCTCAATCCCATTTAACCATTTCCCTTACTAGACCACAACCTCCCATATGTAACCATCAGATTCTTCAACCACTTTCCTACCCTCATACCCATCAAAATACATTGGCTCTGCAGTATCCTTAGAAGATGAACACATTTGGATTCTGAATCCCAAAAGAGGATGCTCTCCTACCAGCCCTCTGTCTCAGGCACCTCTTACAACTATGGCTGGTGCAAGAAAGGGATCTCTGATCTGAGACTCCAAATTCTACTATCATTGAGCTATCACAGCTTCTTAATGAATCTTTCCAAAAACAGGAGATTCAGAGCAGGGGTTTGTGCACTTCCCAAATGGAAGCACATGCCACAATGTGACTTCCCCACACTAATTCAGGGAGCCACTGACCACTTCCAGCAAAAATGCACTCAATATTTATCCACTGTTCTTAATGAACCTGGAAGAGTTCAGTTAGGCTAAGTACAGACAGTCAAAAAACCCAAGGCTGAATCAAACTAATCTTTGCAGGTCAGTCTAAGCTGAGTAGATTGTTCATTTTTTTTATTCCAGAAACGCAGCCACATGCCTGTAGTGGTACAAGCCAAAAGCCAGGGGGAGGAAGAGGGGGAGCAGGCAGGGCAGGGTGGCACTAGGGCATGCCCCCCTGTTCAGCTGGAGCAGACAGCTTGGGCCAAGGCTAACCCACCCTCCCTGCAAGGCGAGGTTTGTGGGGCAGGTGTAAAGCATCCTGGGATACTGGTGGATGGTGAGTTAACTTGAATCTGAAGGGGATCTGGGAAGGAAAAAAGTTCAGTAAACAAATTTAACTTAAATCAGTTAAGTCTGATACTATATTCATTGAAGTTTATCTTAAACTGGCTTCAGCCATTCTGAAAGTGATTTATCTGCACTGAATGTCTGTTGTGTTACAGATCTGAATTGGTTTCCAATTACTTATACCAGTTTGTATGTAATTTCTGTGCCTAGCCTTACAGGGACAGAACTCCCAAAACTTTTAATCTTCTGGGAGCCTGCTCTTTCTGCATGAAAACAAACAATTAAATTCAGTTCTTTCTGACTTTAGCCAAAGAAGAAACATGAATATTATTAGTAAGAAAAAAATTGTGTCGAGTGGGAGCAACACAGATTAGCTAGACTATCCATCATCCAGGATGAATTTTGCTGTTGAAGATTACACAAATGTTATGATGAAGGCAAAAGTGCCTTTCTTCAACTCCAGCATAACTACAGCTTAAGAATTCAATTATTCTTTAAGTCACAGTCAGACCTGGCATAAAACTTCAGGCACACGAATTTCCCTTGAAGCCCACTTCAGTGACCTAAGACAGACAAAGCTAAGCAAATGGGAGCTCAGGCAATCATATAAATAGTGAAGGACAGTCTCCACTCCTGTCCATACTTCTATGCCCCATCACAATTCCCTCTTATTTCTTATCTTCCCCATTTCCATCACCCCCTTAACCTCTCATGTTATCAATATCCCCCTCACACACATTACTGTATTGTGAAGGAGGAAATAAGCAAAACCAGTACACAATTAACACAGAGTTATATTTCCTCTCAACATGATCATTACAAATCAAGAAAAGCATTTATATAGCTCAATTTCACATCCCAAACTACTTTTGTGCCAGGATACTCCAATACATTCCCTTAAAGAACAATATAGATAAACACCATGTATCGAATCACAGAATCATAGAAAATCAGGTTTGGAAGGGACCCTCAGGAGGTCATCTACTCCAACCAGCTCCTCAAAGCAGAACCATCCGCAACTAGATCATCCCAGCCAAGGTTTTAGCTAGCTAGCTTTTAAAAACTTCCACGGATAGAGATTCCACAACCTCTCTAGATAACCAGTTCCAGTACTTTACTACCCTCCTAGTAAGAAAGTTTTTTCCTAATATCTAACCTAAACTTCCCTAGCTTCAACTTGAAACCATTGCTCCTTGTTTTGTCATCTGCCACCATTGAGAACAAGCCTCTATCCTCTTTGTAATTACCCTTTTGGTAGTTGAAGGCTACTATTAAATCCCCACTTGGTCTTCTCTTCTGTAGACTAAATAAGCCCAGTTCCCTCAGCCTCTTCTCAGGAGCCTTGTGTCTCATCCCCAAACCATTTTTATTGTGTCCCACTAGACTCTCTCCAATTTGTCCACACATCCTTTTTGTAGTGGGGGAGAGAAAGGAAGAGGGAGGCAAAACTGGATGCAGTACTCCAGAAGTGGCCTCTCCAGTGCCAAAGAGGGAAATAATCACTTTCCTTGCTCTGCTGGCAACACTTCTACCAATGCAGTCCAGTATGCCATTAGCCTTCTTGTCAATAAGGGCACACTGCTGGCTCATATTTAGCTTATTGTTCACTGTAACCCCCAGGTCCTTTTCTGAAGAGATGCCGTCTACCAGGCAGTCCCCAGCCTGTACCAGTGCATGGGATTGTTCCATCCTAAGTGCATGACATGGTATTTATCCGTGTTGAACCTCATGAGATTTCTTTTGGTCCAATTCTCCAATTTGTCTAGGTCTCTCTGAATCCTAACCCTACCCTCCAGCATATCTACAGTCTACTGTATCTGCTACTTCCCCCCACCTTGTATCATCTGAAAACTTGCTGAGAGTGCACTCTATGCCATCTTCGAAGCCATTGATGAAGATATTGAACAAGACCGGCCCCAGGACTGACCCTTGGGGCACTCCACTTGATAATGGCTGCCAACCAGACATCAAGTCATTGACTACTACCCTCTGAGCCAAATGATTCAGCCAGTTTTCTATCCACCTTACAGTCCCCGTTCAACCAACCCATATTTCCTTAGCTTGCCTGTGAGAAAAGACTGCTCCAAGCCAAGCAGGTGTTGAACCTACAATCCTCTGATCTGTAGTCAGATGTGCTATCCATTGTACTACCAAAATGTACACAGCCAGCTTCCCGCCGGCACAACAAAACACATGGGACTGTAAGAGCACATTTAAGCCTATGTAAGCATAATATACCTATCACTATAATTCATAATCTACCTACAGTCAGAGTTAAGGTTGTTTATTCATCTGAACAATTCTGAGGAATGAGATATATGCATTACATGGCAATATGTAGTAACTGAAAAGGTTCCGAGTTGAAGAATTTAAGAGTATATTTAAGTACTGTATTGTGTAGATGCTAACTCAGGTTGAATTACATTCAGTCTAAATATTAGGAATGCATTAATTTATGATTTTCTTGCCTTGTTATGTACTTATGCTGACAGGAAAGATGCTTGAACAACTTTCTTTTTAAATTACCCTAGAAATAATTAAAACACAAATATTTTATGAATTCTTAAGCAACAAAAGATGCTACTTTCCTAATTTAGAAGGAAAAACAGATAAAGAAATAGAAATACAGAAACCAGGACAGATTAACAGAACAACCTCAAAATGCAATTTTTTCCTTAAATAATTCAGAAACCATTAGTATGACCTTGACAAAACAGCAGGGATTCACTGACTTTAAAACAAAGGTATTAGTGATAAATGTTGCATAAAAAGAACAACCTAGCTAACAATAAAATCTAGAAAAATCTTGAAATAGCAGGAATATTAACTATGGTACTTCTCTGCTAGTGAAAAATAAACTCCAAAAGCACCTTGTTTAAATTAAAAAAAAAAAAAAAGACTACAAAACAAAAGAATATGAGCACTGAACTCCTGACTCTACTGAATTCATAAAACACCATCTACATTCAGTACTAATAACAGACTCATGAAACTGAACCAATTTGTCCAACAGATGTTGAGTTAACCCAAAGGAATTTTACTTTTCTATTGTAGAAATAAAAGCTTTGAATAATTATGGTATTGCTAACAGTTTTCAAAATATATTAGACTAAAATTAGCTTCCATTTCCATTATTCTTCCTCCCTACCTTAAAATTCACATAACAGAAACCATTTTCCCTGCTGCATTAAAACTGCCATTGAAATAGAAGAGTAGGAACACTGATGAAACAATTTTTTTTGTTTTATGGAACATACAAAAACTTGGTTTTCTTGAGTAGAGTCTGTAAATTGTGTGACAGTTTTGTAATATGTAGCATTGCATCAATCTAATTGCAACATAATTCTCTATGCTTTAGGTAAAGCAAGTAAGTTCATTTTTAGCCACTGCTCATGAAATTCAGATACTTTTTTGAAAACTGAAACGTGGCAATTTAAAAAAAACAAAACAAAAAAAAATAAACTCCAGGGCAGTAATCAAACAAAAATAACTCTGGTTTTCTTAGAAAGCAACAAGGAGAAATACTGCTCTATGGCTTAAAGCACTACTGCATCCCATCTTAAAACCAACATATTAGCTCCCCTAGGAGTTGGCTGCCAGTGGAATGTGCTTTCTTCTTCTGTCTATTTACCATCACATTTAGCCATTATTAATGCCTCAGTTTTCTCCATCCCTGTCTTCTGCTGCTTCCAGTGACAGGCTATGCAAAAAACACATTCTCTTTGCTGGTAGGCCCCAAAGACAGAAAACCCCGATTTACTCATGAAATCAGAATCAATGCCTCAATAACTTTAACATAAAACCCCCAGTTAAAATAATATTCAGCTTGATTTTAAAAAGACCAGAATAATCACCATTTCCTAACATACGAGCAGTTCTATCATATCTGTTGCTGACCATGGACATCAGGCTGGGGAAATATCAGTACTGACCATAAAGAATTACGGCTGAAGTTTTGCTCTTAATTTATCCCAGTATTTGGGCATTACTGACATAGGACACTTGTGTCCATGTGTCAATAGCCTGCAGTTCGAAGTAGGCATTTCAGTATCAAGGATGAATTCCTTGGTCTTCTAATCTTAAAATAAACATTACCAAAGTTGACAACACCACAAGTATAACTCTATCACATGCCAATACAGTTCAATGCTACAAAAAAAGCCCCTTTATTCAGGTTGCAAAGCCAAGCACACAAAAGTTAAAAATATCAAAATTAAGGTTGCCTATAATACCTTAATTCCATCCCATGTATTTATGTGTATGATAGACTTTAATTAAATGATCACAGCAATTAACAACAAGCACATTTTCTCTTAAAGTGATTGTAGGGCTCCAAGCCTTACTTGCTGCAGACTTTAAATCCTGCTCTGGAGACAGTATTCATGTCTTCATGGGTATCTCTGTGGTACTTACTCATATCCAAACACTCCAACAAAAAAAAATTCATGTATTTATCCTTGCATTGCCACTGACCTGAGGGCATGGCATCATCCCCAAATGGAGATCTTAACCATACAAAAGATGTATAGTTAGAAATATCTACCACTTTCAAATAACCTGATTTTTCACAATACCTAGCATTACACAGCACTTTATACAGTCAAAGCACAATTCTCACTGACTTCAGCACTTCCACAAATCAGTCTACTGGTATGAAGTTGGGGGGTAGGGGGTGGAGAAAGACACAATTAGTGGCAAATTTAGTTTAAGTGACTTATCGAGCACCATACAGGAAGTCTGTGGCACAGGCAGGAGCAAAATCCAGTTCTCCAGGACAGAACACAACTTTGTTACCCATCAGGCCATCCTCTCTCATCCTGCAGTCCCCTGCCCCATTCTTTACAAAGCTTCCAACTTCCGCAACAAATGAGGCAGGGGTAGTACAGACAAAAGACTCCTGCACTACATAAATCTGATTCATCCCCAAAGCAGGTTCATCCTGTACACAAAATGAGTACTGAGTCCTGTGGAAAAAACAGTATGTGATCATGTGATTAAAGACTATATCACAATGCAATCATAATGCATACAGACTGCACTAACCACCTTAATTTTAGCATTTCCTAACTGCGTAGAGCTTGACACAGCAACCTGAAAGTTTTTAATAAAGAGCTGTATATCAATCATCATCTCACCACCATTACCGTTATTTTTAAAAAAAGCAAACTGAAAATATAAAAATTCTATCAAGTGCCATCATGTTTGGAGGAAGTCTTGAACACATGCCTCCAGAGCTGTGAAACAGTACTTTAACTGCTCTGGCACCTCACCAACACTACTCCACCCAAAAAGATGGAAGAAACATACTATTTACTGCCATCACATTCTTCTGCTTGTACATTAATCCCATTCTCTATCTTACGTCTGTCTTGTCTATTTGATTGCTACGCTCGTCATCTACAGGCAATGACCTGGTAAAGGGGCCTCCAGGTTCTTGACCACCTGGGTGATAGTGATCATCGCTTGCTGGAATTTACCATCCAGTGCAGGGTGTCAAGGGCCTGCAGCAAGGCGGTAGCCCTAGACTCCAAGAGGGCCAACTTCAATGAGTTGAGATTAGTGGGAGAGGCACTGGGGTTCTCGAGAGCAGGGGAACTCAGTGCCCAAGATGAGTGGTCATTCCTTAAGGAGACGATACTCAGGGCCCAAGAGGTGACCATCCCAATAAGAAGCGAGGGGGGCAAGAGTGCCTGAAAGCCCCCTGGCTCACCAAGGGTCTCTGGGAATGCCTGATTGCCAAAAAGGTAGTGTACAACCAATGGAAGGGGGGTGCCATCTCCAAAGAGGAGTATACCTCCTCTGCTCAGGCCTGTAGAGGGGGCTGTCAGGAAAGCTAAGGCAGACATAGAGCTAGGACTAGCGTCCAAGATCAAAGATAATAAAGAGTTCTTTTTCAAATATATGGGGAGGATGAAGGCGGCACCGGGAAATGTGGGGCCTCTGCAAGATTCTCTGGGCAATCTGGTGGTTGCACCAGAGGAGAAAGCAGACCTCTTTAACCAATTCTTCACCTCTGCTTTCTTGTGCAGGGACCAGGACTTCCCCACCGTGATGCAAAACAGACTCAAGGGGAACGTCTCCAGACCTCAGGTTGGGGAGGACTGGGTTAGAGAGCTTCTGGAGGGGCTGGACATGTTCAAATCAGCGGGTCCAAATGCTCTCCACCCCAGGGTGTTGAGGGAGCTAGCAGGAGTTATTGCAGGGCCCTTGGCACAGCTTTATGAGCGCTCGTGGTGCTCAGGCCAGGTGCCAGATGATTGGAAGGTCCCCATCTTTAAAAAAGGGAGGAGGGAGGACCCGGGCATCAGTCTTACCTCAATCCTAGGGAAACTCTTTTATGATCAGGTCACAAAAGCATTGGATGCAGGGGTCACCGTGAACGTAGTCTTTCTGGACTTCAGCAAGGCCTTTGACACTGTCTCCCACCCCATCCTCATTAAAAAACTATGCGACTGCAGCATTGATGCCTACACAGTCAGATGGATTGCAGACTGGCTGAAAGGTCATACTCAGAGGGTGGTGGTGGACAGGTCATATTCAACCTGGGGAGAAGTGGGAAGTGGAGTCCCCCAGGGCTTGGTCCTTAGGCTCATGCTGTTCAATCTCTTTATCAGCAATTTGGATGACAGGGTGAAAAGCAACCTGTTTAAATTTGCTGATGATACCAAAATTTGGGGTGAGGTGAGCATGCTAGTAGGGAGGCAAAGACTGAAGCAAGACCTGGATAGGTTACAGCTAACAAAAACAGGATGTGCTTCAATACTGACAAGTACAAGGTGCTACACTTGGGCAGTAGTAACCAGCAGCATACTTATAAGATGGGAAACTCCCTTCTTGAGAGCATGGAGGCAGAAAGGGATCTTGGAGTCATTACTGACTCCAAGATGAACATGGGCCGACAATGTGAGGTCACAGTTGGCAGGGCTAACTGGACCTTGCCGTGCATCCACAGGTGCATCTCAAGTAGAGCCAAGGAGGTGATCTTCCCCCTCTACATGACACTGGTCAGGCCACAGCTGGAGTACTGTGTCCACTTCAGGAGGGATGTGGACAATATTGAGAAGGTCCAGAGGAAGGCCACCTGCATGATCTGGGGATAACAGGGCAAACCCTACAATGAGAGACTGCAGGACCTGAACATGTTCAGCCTCCACAAGAGAAGGCTGAGGGGGGACCTGGTGACAGTCTATAAGCTCACTAGGGGGGACCAGAAGGGTTTGGGAGAGATCTTGTTTCCCCTAGCACCCCCTGGCATAACAAGGAATAACAGCCACAAGTTGTTGGAGAGTAGGTTTAGATTAGACATCTGTAAGAACTACTTCACAGTCAAGTGGCTAGGATCTGGAACCAACTTCCAAGGAAAGTGGTGCTGGCTCCTACCCTGGGGGTCTTTAAGAAGAGGCTTGATGCCTACCTGGCTGGAGCGATTTGAGCCCAGTTTTTCTCCTGCCCAGGGAGGGGGTCGGACATGAAGATCTACAAGGTCCCTTCCGACCCTACTTCTGTGATTCTATGATTTCTAGAGTGCTTATGAAAATGGCATGGGCAGATCTAGGATTGTGAAAAGAGGGGTGCAGATGGTGTGGTGCATAACTGTGTATAATATAACACATCTTTTTCTCCAGGTAAAAAGAAACTAGAAGCTTTACTAAAATGTTAGGAGCCCATGGCTATTATTATTCAGTTTAAGATGGAAGCAAAAACATACAGGAAACCCTCGCTATTCGCAAACTCTGGATTCGCAGATTCAAATATTCGCGGGGAAGGGGAAAACCGGGAAGCAGGTGGAGCAAGTACAGGGGACATGGAGGGAGGCAGTGGCAACTTCTCCCCTGGTGGCAGCCACGGCAGTGCTCGGGGGGAAGGGGTTGGTCCCCAGGTGCTGTGTGGGACCCCAAGGATAGGGAGGGTGGTGGCAGTGGCATCTTCTTTGCTGCTGCCGCCAGAGGCAGCCATGGTGGTGCTCGGGGGAAAGGGGTCTGCCCCCAGGCACTGTGAAGGAGCCCTGTGAAAAATGGGATGGGACCAGGGGGCAGCTGTGGGGTCTGACAGGGAGCCCCGTTGGTATTCACAGATTTTGCCATTTGCAGGGATCTCCGGAACGTTTCCCCCCGTGAATGGCAAGGGTCTCCTGTATATGACTTCATTGGAATGTGTATTAATCTGCTATAGCATTAATATGCTATAACATACGCTATATATTAACACAACAAACTAAGCAGAAATAATCAAAAGATACTGCTTCTTTCCCCAGTCATTAGAATTAAATCTACATCTCTTTCAGATTCATAAAACAAAATCTTCTTAAGCATCTTAACAGTGCAGTCAAGGCTTCACTGAAAGTTATTTCCACATCTGAGTTAATGTTTTTAGCTACAGTTAAAACTAACCTGCAGGGCTCTCAAATAGGAGCTACATTACCAGGAGCCACTAACAGACAGCCTAACTGCAGAAGAATCAAAGACCATTAAATAAGAGAGGGCTGTTAACACCAAACACCATTCTATGGCATGAAGAGTTTAGAAGGAACCAGACTGAGTCATGAAGTCAGGTGACTCCCTCACTGCTCCCTGAATAGAAATGCTGCTTCCACTTCCAGGCAGTGAATTAGTAATCAAAGGGGGGGGGGGAGAGAGAGGGGAAGTGCAATTTCACCACTGCACTTGCCCCCATCCTCCACACCCAATCCACCCTGGACAATGGGGCCCCACACTTGGCTAATCTCTAAGTCTAGATACTACACATAAACCTTTTTAAGATCAGAAGCTGATTTAAACTTGTAACTGAACAGATGTGCAGTGCCCAAAACCTAACTAAACTAATGCCTCCCATCTTCCACCCCCCACACCAGGCAGACCCACCAACCCTTTCCACCTCTCCCCCTACACCAAGGTATTTAAAATGGTTTTCCTGTATGGCAAATGGCTGCATGCACTGCCCCTGGCCTATGTTTAGGCAACTTTAAGACTTTGCGTAGGTACCCTAGGATCATAGACATGGGTTCCAAGTTTCATCCCCTGGCCCCACCTGAAATAGCCATTACAGCATGCTGAGCCCCTGAGCACTACACTGGAGCATGTTTAATTGCTCTTTGGGGCAGTGCACATGCTAAGCAATGTTGGTACCTTTAGAGACCGTAACAATTAAGCTCTAACAAGCCTCTACCATAAGACCAGAAGAGTAAAACGTAAGAAAATCATCCTACATTCACGAATGCATGTTACTAAGTAACACAAAAGCTAACTGGAGTCATCTTTCGGTCAGCCAACTTTGACAATACTGAATCAAATAATATACATTATATTTATTTGCAAGGCTCAGTTTAAATTAAAGAATCTAAAAATTGCAAATAGATGACTGGATAAAACCAAGAAGATTTTTTTTTGTTTTAATTTCTAAAAATTACTGAAAACTAAGAAATCATTTTATTATACGCAAAATTTCCAACCAGAATTTGCTTTTCAACAGTCTTAATGTTAAAGCTATTTTTTAAAAGCCCTGAATCATTTTCTGATCATTAGTAACATTTACAGTTAAAGTGAAGAATATGATAATTGGGTCACATTAAACTCTATTACACCAGCATGAAACCAGGGAAATTAAATTATACCTGTATAAAATAGCAGAATTTGATACATTAGTTCATGTGACAAGTTACAGTATGCTTGCTTTTAGAGGTCAATATAGAACTCATTTTTCTATATGGAGCATCACTCAACTGGTTAGAAAAGCCACACGCTTCTTAACTATCAAACTTAAGCCATTGCGACAGAATGGACATTGGATTAGACCGGCCATTCTGGCTACTATTACATTCCTTAAAAATAATTCTGGGACCTTATCGTCAAGAACAGAAGCTGCTCTGATGCGCTGGAGTTCCAGCGCGATTGACTTGATTAATCTAGTCTGTTGAAGTGTGGCAGTTGCCATATTCCAAAAGCCACCTGCATCTCATATATCAGTGTCCCCATGCTCAAAAATGGCAGCAGGGGCACGTTGAATGAGCTTATACAAGAGATGCAGCAGTGCTTTAATTAAAGCACCACTCCCCCGCACTGGGGAGCACATGGAAAAGTGCCCTCCGAGACCTGCAAGCCTCCAAAATGATACAGACTCTCTGACCCAAACCAACCCAGCTCCTTTTTTCAATTAAAATAATTATTCACAGACTATGAACACGGTAAGTCAACCTGTAGCACATACAAGCAGCAAAAAAACAGAAGAAACTGAATAATGAAAATGTATAAAATGACAGTCCTTAGGAGAGTGGTTCTAGGCTAAGCCAGCACCTGATTATGTTGAGCTTGTAAATATACAGGATAACTGCTGAATGTTTTTTAAAAAGTGTTGTCTGCCTATAGTACAATGAAATCAGCCAATCACCAAGAACAAACAAACAAAAAAACTAAATCATCATTAGGACCAAAAACTGAAAAACAAAACACACTTTTACAGGGATTTAAGCCAACTAGCAGAAGTTTATTAAGCAGTTTAGCTAATAACAAACTTATATGCAAGGTCACTGATGCATTAAAATGACATATATTTTATCTGTTTCCGTTTTTAAACGGCTCTCAATATTACTAGACAAAGATATAAACTACTTCAGTGATTTCCTAGAAGCTTCCATCAGCCTGTGCAGTGTTAGTTGTTATTATTACATACTTCTTCAGTACAATCTCTGAGTATCTATTAGATATAATTTGGGGTTATAATTTGATGTGGATTCGTTTTCTGCATCACAAAACTAATACTATTATTACACCTGTTTAGAACATCTGCATCTTAAAATGTCACAAAATACATAATTTCCCATAATACTAACATTTTCAGTGGCCCAAAACCAAAAACAACAAAAACCCAAGATGACATTTTCCATTTGAATTTAAAAGGTATCCCAAGGAAATATATAAAAACAAGTACTTTATTACACTAAGGAAATGTATTTGCATTGTTCCAAAGACAAAGACATTGTGCATTTATCAATGAAATAATATTCTAATTTAACATTTTACTCCAATCCAAACAAAACAGCACAATAAACACAGAAATATGGACAGCAATTTAGTAAACTATCCTTTCCAAAACTGCTGTGAAGCATTCAAAATGTTTGGACTCAATGTCAACTTCATGAAAACCAAGATACATTACCAACCCACCCCAAACCAAACAACTGCTCCTCCACATATTACAATTAGAAAGCAATCCTTGGAGAATGTTGAACATTTCCAGGCTTAGGTAGCCACCTTTCCTGAAAAATAAACATACGTGATGATATTGAGCACCGAATAAAATCTGCCAGTGCTCTGGACATCTACAAATTCTTGTCATTAATGATCATGACATCAAGACCCAAACCAAACTTCTTATCTACCTGGTTGTTTTCATCTCTTCCCTGCTGTATAGGTGTGAAACTTAGAAAATGTATTGAAAACACCTGAAAGCTGTGAAATATTACCATCAGGGATGTCTTCAGAAAATTCTATTATTATAAAAGCCTTAGTCTGTGTGTCTGTCTGTCTGTCAGAAGAACACATGCCAGCGTTTTGGCTCAAGTAAACACTACCAGCAGTGAAGTCAAGTTTGTATGGCACCAGCTCCATTGGACAGGACATGCCTTAAGGATGCCTAACAACCAACTCCTAAAACAGGCCTTATATTCTCAATTCACCAGTGGTCACTACTCTAGAGGTAGACAAAAGAAGAGATGCAAGGACACCTTGAAGGTTGATCTAGAGCAGTGATCTCCAGCCTTTAAGTAGGAGATCACCTTTGGCATTTAAAAGCAACCCAAGATCTACTTTGTGCCACTGCCACCTCCCTCCCCTCCCCACTCTTCATGGGGAGGGAAGAGAAGAACAGATCAAGGCAGAGGGAGAAAAAGTTATTTGGAGGCACACCTGCCCAGCAGGTAAGGCCCACCCAGCCAGAGCTCCACTCAACTTACCTCTGCTTCTCCAGTCTGCATCTGGCCCATGCTACACTAGCCCAATAATCAGTGCACTCAGTCAGAACATAGGCAACCCAGATTTGATTCCCTATGGTCTTTAAGAGATTCGAGCCCACATAGCCTACTTCTCAGGAGACAGTGTCCTAGCCATGATCCCATACAGTAGTCTGGGGTAGAGAGATGACCAATTTCTTCTATTGATAATGTTCTACTTGTACCAATAAACTTTCAATTATTTATGCAAAGGGATGGAACAATGGTCTCCCAACACTGTATGGTGTCCTTCTGTGAAGCCAGTTTCTTTCTTCTTGTCTGGCCCAATCTATCCCATACTAAACAGGGCAGCTCCGAAAGGAAGGGACTAAAGGAGATGCATGGTACCTGCAAGTGTTAGGCTGGAGAAAACTACCCTACAGGTTTCATGGCCAAAGAGCTCATCTAGGAGATAGGACAACTGGGTTCCAGCCCCTAATGCAGTGAATTTGAATTATTTATGCAAATTAGAACAACATCAACAGGGAAGACTGGGAGTACATCATCCCAGAATACCCTTTTGCTTCAGAGAAAAATATTCTGGCTCAATGTGAGCAGATTTTTTCTGATCTTGTTTGGCTGCTAAATCAAAATTATCAGTTATTCACATAGTTCTGCATGAATAACTATGTATCTAAGTGTTTCCCTAACCAGGTCTTAATGGATAAGTATAAATTTTTCATTACAAACCCTGACAGTGATTCCCGATGTAACCTTGTCTAAAAACCATTATTTCATCACCTGAGGACTTCCCCATGCACAAAACATTTAATAGTCCTCTGAATATTCAAAATAGAAGACATAATACAAAAACAAGTACTTGTATTAATTAATCCTTTGAACTCCAGAGTCAAAATGAGACTGAACATTTAACGCAAGCTTTAAAAATAAAAAAGGTGTCACATGCCATATTTATAGTATAAAACTTTATAATTTATTCCGACAAAATAATAAAATCTAGTGGAGTAGAATGTCAGTACTTGGGTCTTTTAACAATTAGAGCAGCTCCAGTTTCACTAGTAAATAATGTTTCTAGAATGTTTCCAAAATCCCCAACCAAAAAGAGAATGGGGAATAAATTTGTTCCTGCAAAGCACAACTGGTATAAATTACATTCCTCTGTAGAGTATTATAAACTATTTTAATTGCTGTAAGTACTCTAAGTACATGAATTTCATATTTACAGCTCAGAGCAACTCCCATCCACAACTCTCACTATGTTAAATGAAAGCTCACTATGTTAAATGAAAGTGGTAAGTAAAACTTGACTACATGTAAAGCTTAAACTAGAGAATAAATTAAAACAATGGTTTTCAACGGGGTTACTGCAAGACCCTTCCGGAGGTGCCCCAGAAAATGTGCCAGCGTGACCAGGTGGAACTGCCCCATGCCCCTTCTGCAGTGCCACATTGGAAAGTGGTTCCAGGTGATGTACAACTCATCCCATGGCCCTTCCCAATCTAACCCCATACACTCATCCTGGAAAGAGGTACACCAAGCAGGTGTCCTGCACCTCTGTTTCCAGGAAGAATATGCAGGGTCAAACTGGAAAGGGTTGTGGCAAGAGCATATGCTTCAGCTCCCTTTGTGCTGCCTGGCCAGAGAAGTTGGGAACAGAGATACCCAGGACAGGTAAGACCAGCATCCTTTCCCCTACCTATCCACCGGGGACACAGGGGAGTTTTGCCCTGGGCACAAAACTCATTAGTTATGCCTCTGCTCCTGCCCGTTTCAGGTTTAATTAGATAACCCTGACACAGGCAGGAGTATGCAACACCTCAGTTGAGAAGCACAGAGGTAAGTAGTATAACAACAGTGCTTCTCAATTTGGGGTGCCACAGAATTCAAAAAAGGATTAGAGAGGTGCCCTGAATCTGAAAAGGCTGAGAACAACTGAATTACAAGATTGTAAGTCATTACTTCTGTGGCCAATGACACTGAATACATCAAGGATGGCAGGCATTCCTCCAGTCTCCCATCCCTGATCTATTTTTCAGTCTCAGTAGCACCACTGTCCCTGCTCATCTGAGGGTGCCACACTGAGTTACACTAAGTTCTGCTAGATATGTCACTTCACAACTCACATTGCCTGCCACCCTTCACCCCCTCAATCATCTTCCATTTTTCCTCATGTCTACAGACTCTGTACACCTTCTGCTTTAATATCCCACCACCTCTGCTACTGTGGTTTCATACATCCCCTTCCACAATAAGTCAGGGTCTCCATATATCATCAACCCCCATACCAGGAGCCTGCCCATCTTCTTTGTACCCCAGCCACAACTAGTATTATTTTACTTTCTGTCAGTGGGATATATCATTCAGAATAGCAAGATTCTGAACTGACCTGGAAGATGGACAGTACTGAAACAGGGGATACTGTTATGGAGGAAGGTGTGAATGGCTGTCAAACAGTTCTTTGATCTACAGACAATTACAGAGCTGGTTAAAGCTGCTGGGTCTGTTAACCAGATGCTTTAGGCTCTGTGTTCTCATTTTTCTTTTCTGATTCACTGACACAGAAAAGTTACCAAGTTTAATACACTTGGCCAATTGGAGATATATATATTTTAAAAGAAACAACCTATTTTTGTTTGCCAAAAACTCAATATGAAAAGGAAAACTAGAAGAGTTTGCAAACCAAAATAACTTAACTTTGAGAGGGACTTTTCCCCTGAAAAAGTGTGTAAGTTATTCAAAGTAACTAGTATTACATTAATTATATGTCTGTTTTCCAAAAGCTTTATCACAGCCACACACAGAAAAGAAAAATATAAGTGTTTTCTAAAACTTCCAAATAATAAGTAAGAATAAATAGCATACAGAATTGTCTTTATGTTTCTACTAATTAGTACAGCTTTCATTTTACAGGGCAAGAAAATGAGAATATTTTTTTCCTAAAACTGGCAGTGAACAGCCAATTCAGTGAGCTGCGTTTTTGTTTTCTGTGACAGGCAGCGGAAAAGTCTCTTTTTCTTATTAGGTCTACAGAGACCAAAACTGGCCGGGTGTCAAATCAGCTTTGTAAAAATTCAAATGCATTCAGCCTTGTGTAGATAGATAATGAAACAATTCTTTACAACCTGTTATCAATATCAGTTTAAGAAAAGACAAACCTGTGGTGTCTTCTAATGAGCATTAGTGAAATCTTTTATTAAAAAAGAATTTAAAAGTTACAGAACCGAACTGTTCAACAACAGAAAAAAAAGCCATGCTGGTGACTTGCCAGATCATATGAGAAACCCAAGATCTCATTCACATTTCACCAGATTATCAATTTACAAAGACACCAAACTGAGATGAAAAAACAAATGACGGATAACTGATGGATTTACATTTTAATCAAGTTAACTGTTGCAGGCCACACTGTAACTATGACTGCTGGGCAGGACATGTTTCACTGCTGCATTCAGAATGATAGGGTGTGCAGAACCATCATGGGGAGAAACAGGGTGAAGTTGGGAGGGTAGCTTTACCAGCGTATGATTGTGAGAAGAGAAAAATGTAGGGAACGGGGCTCTTAGGAAGGTAAATAAGCTGTCACAATTACATGCTTCATGTGTCTGTGGCTGGATACAGTAGGGCTCTATAGTTTAAGACAAATTGCCATGCTGCTGGACCAAAACTTGCTAATTATGGCACAAGAGGATCATTTTACCAGCGAAGTAATAACATGGCTGCATAACATTAAAACTTCTAGAGAATTTCAAAAGATGACAACTAAGAGCATCTCTGGATATGATTTGATATTCATTTCACATTATAAATATTTTTTAAAATAGTCATCAGATCTTCTTACTTGGTAAGATTATTATATAGGTTTGGCAGAGTCAGAAACATAAAATATTCTTTATTTTGGAAGAACATTTATTACTTCCGAACAAAATATTTACATTAGTTATAATTTGTCCCTCCCAAAGAACAAATACAACAGTTTTCTCTTGGTCCATTAATCCAGCATCTTTAGAGGTTCTAAATTCATTCATATTTTATTCTATCAAAAATTATTTGTTTTTAAAATGTTGTTCTTTATAGGAAACCAAAAAAATCACAGTTAACAAAATATTCTAGTTATTCTTATTTTCTATAAAAACTAAAATGTGCTAACTGAATCACTTTCATCATTTATCTAGTCTCAAAAATGAAGGAATAATTAGCATTAAACTAAAACACGTTTTCATTTTCTCTATGGTAAATCCAGATCAAAAGTTTTAAATATAATTAAAAATATTAACAATAATCAATTATCTGGCTTCTTACATGCAGATGAGGATTCTCCTGGAAATGTCCTATTTTTCTCACATAGCAATATACCTTACCATGTCCTTTAAATCAGAAAAGTTTGCAAATTAAATCAAACATTTTCTGCATTAATGACTGTAGTTGGGGGGGAGGGTTGCTACAAAAGATTAAATAATAGCTTCCAAATGTGTAATACAATTAAGGCTGAAAGTCTAACATTTCAAACTAATACTTATTCTACATACACCCATTTTAAAGAAATATAAAAACCAAAACTACAAACTGTATCATTAATTGTCTATAGCTAACTCCAAAAGAAATAAAAGGGTTCAAGAAAATCTGCAGGGTCCTGTAGGACTTGAATATAGGTGTGATTTTTACCACCACCAAATAAATAATCCTCTTTAATACTCCTCTCCTTACTACATACACCATAAATCACAGGAGCACAGAGACGCTCTGAACCAGTTTTATTTGCACAAGAACAGAGGAAACATTACGTGAGGCCAGCTTTTGTACAGGGGAGGAGGGAAAAGTTGTACTCCTCACAAATAGTTTCGCCAGAGTTCAAATTTAGATCATAATTTGTTGATATTTGCAAGGTAACTAGCTAGAATTAAAAAAAAGGAAAAAAAAAAACCTGAATAGAAGTTTGAAACTATTCCACACCATTTTAGGAGGAGAATGTACCAACTTGGCCTATCCACCAACTTTTACAAAACCACTGCAGAATGTTAAAACTCCTCTAATCTTTGTCTCTCATTTGAAGCAAAACAGCTTTGTGTGGCCTCTAAAAATAGGAAGAGTGGGGGAAGGGAGGAGGCCAGAACAAGAGGATAAGTGAGAGTAAGAACTGTTATACAAAAATTACATATATTTATAAAAATACCAATAAAATGTCTGTCCTAAATCAAAAGGAGACATTTTCGCAGTTACCAAACAAATATAATCATCCCATACTTTTGTATACATGAGAAGGGGAAAAAGAAAAAAAAAACCCAGAAAAGAAAGTTTTGTTTCATCTGCTACCAAGACGTCATTCAGCAGTCAAGATTTTTAATGAAATGCAGACCAAAGGATTAGTCAGAGCAGATTCGTGGGAAAAAACAAAGGGAATCTGTATGCAAATACAGGACTATCACAGTGACTAAAAAAAAGAATGCACCCCACTCAAGTACCAGCACTGTCCAGCAGGACACTATAACAGCTTTCATTCATCCCACCTCTAGAGTAAATAGTAACAATTTTAATGGCAGTCACTGCCCAAAGTACATTAGTTATAGTGGCATCACAGTTATGCAGAAACAAGGTTTGGTCAGTGGGAGGAGAAGTCACAACAAGTTAGGGGTAAAAGAAGGCATAACACAAAATGTCCCAATGGCAAAATATCAGAATTATCAGCTGTGCTTATAGAGCAGGATCACACTGGAAGATAGAAGGAGAGGAAAGCAAGAGGTGTTTTTGACAGGTGGGGGTCTGTCTTTTACCTCGTTTGGGGTTAGAAATACAGGGAGGCAGTTCTTGCAGACAGTTTTCTCCAGGTAAAAGAGATGAATGTTACTTAAATTTCCATGCATCAGGAGACCTGCAGATAATCCAAGGGAAACAACACAGTCCTGGAATCGTACGAGAAAACTAAGCGGCCATAAAGAGCTTCTTGTTATCTGTGGATTGCTAAGTGACATGTATGTGGGTGGAGGCTTGAAAAAGGGGTTGATGCTTTCTATTTTACGTTAGGCAGGTCTCACTTGTTTTCATAAACAGCGTATATATAACTGTAGTAGTTTTTCCTCAGAGGGCTAATTTTAAATACCTAACCATGTGAGCTTCCTTGGGAGAATGGGGAAGGGAGGAAACTATTCAGTTATTACATACATGTTTAAATATAATCACAAGCAACCACCAATTATTTAAGCTAACTACTGAAGTATACCGTTATTTTATTTTAAAGTTGGCTTGGACCAAAAAAAAGGATATATTCTAATTAAGACACAATTTTCTGGTCTTTAAAAGATTCACTTTCTAGAAACACAAAGAAAAACTGACAGAAGCCCCTTGTCACTTTGCTAAATAGCAGCTTTGTTTTGACTCCTTATACACATAGCATAGGTGCCAAAGCCACTTGGAGCTAAATAAAAAAGATCAAAGGGCAAGTAGAACAGTAATGAATTCACAACCAGAAACATGTTGTTCTATGTAGCATAATTAGCAGCAGCAGCAGCATCAACTATGTATTGGAGACTGGAGCTGATGCCTTTTGGTGATGATCTTATCCAGGAGGTGCTCACATTAATTCTTGCAAAGCACTGTTCAGCTTTTTCTACTTAAAAACTCAGAAAATAAAACAGACCCACATCTATGCAGAACATGATCGCAGCATCATGAGAAAGCAGACAGAGGAAGAGAAAAAATATTTAAGTCTAACTGCATTTTTCAATATGATATTAATATTAATTTATTGAAAACAAACAAACACAATGTACCTATAAGGACAAACAAGATTGAGTAATAGCTTTTAATGTCTTTTAGTCATATTTTGTACTGCTATATAAATCTACCAAAAGAAATTACTCAAAACATGCTTCTTTTTCTATCTAGAAAACATTTTGTGTGCGCACAAAAAGCGTGGGTTTATGTTTATAAGTTAGGCACAATTCACTCTCTCCCCTTTCCATACATTATTATTTCTGACTGCAGCCAATGCTACCCACAATTTTTGCACAGTTCTGGCAATAGTGCTTACTAATTAGTTGTCTTTGGGGCAAATCATTTTTGTCACACAAAAAAGGTTGGTTCTCTCTTAAAAATATAGGTTCTTGGAAATGGAATTTTAGAATTTACATACTGCATTTACCCAAATCCAAGACAACTTTGAATTTAAGATGGTGCACAATAATTAGATACATGGAAAATATATTGTAATTTTCCTTATACAGAATCTAATTACTGGGGGGCGTCTCCCCCACTGCTGTGACAGAAAGCAGTGGTGAGGGGCAAGGGGCCAGATACCTGCTCCTTTACCTCCTGTCCCTTACACCCCACCCATGCATCTGCCCCCTATGCCTGTCCCCCGCATCACTAGCTCCCACTCCCATGTCCCCACTGCCTTCCCCACAACACTTGCCCCCCCACCCCCTGCTCCCCATAACAGCGCGTATCCTCCTGCTGTCTTCCCTTCTTACCCTGTTCCCCCTGCTGTTCACCTGTTATGGCAGCTTTGGTTCTGGCTCTGGGGCAGCAGCAGCAATCCCAGCCCCAGGCTGGCCAGACAGAAGCAGCGGCAGCAGCCCTGAGCCTTAGCAGGTAAGCAGTGAGGGGCACGCAGGGACAGGCTGCAGTCATCCCTTGCTCTCCCCAAAGCTGCATGCCATACCTCTCCCTCATCCACCTCCCACCCCCACCATGCAGTCTCTATCATATACCCCCCACACCATTCTCCCCCTCTGGTACCATATGACCTGCCACTTGCCATGGGCCAGTATTCAAATCTAAGGCAAGGCTCTCCCCTCCCTCCACTCATCCTCAAGTTGATCAGGGGGAAAAAAAAACTCATCTTGAGGAAATTTAGTAATTGTGGGTAATAATACAATCTCTAGAGATGTTCGTAATACCCACACGATTAATTGCATTTATCAGTCTACAGTGTAACCTTTTCGGGGATGCCAGCATTATGCCCACTCATCAACCATATTCTCATGCCAAACACGAGATATTTGGGACTCCAAACAGAATTAGTCTTGTTATTCAAATCACTGCAGGAGTGAAAAATAGGAGTTTTACACCACTGGAAAAGAGCTGAATTCCAGGTTTAAAACATGATACATTAGGCTGGCTTTAAACTGTAGAAATTCATGAAATCCTGGACTTTTAAATATATGTGCACAGGGTCTGAATTTATACTATGCAATATTCACCAGTTTATTTGGTAACTTAAAAGTTAGGCAAATAGATTCCTGGTACTAAATAGCCTCATTTTACCTGGAGGAGGCACAGGGAAAAATCCTACATTTTAGAACATTTATCAAATAGTGGCTTACTTTCTGCTACACATGTGACATACACAAAATAAATTACGTTAGTGTTAAATTAAGATGTTCTTAAAGCTCACTGGTGGCTTCACCATGCACGAGTAATAAAACTAATCTTAAGTCAGGCCATATTGTAATTAATTTTTCGCCATTTTATGTATGATGTGTTCAAACTGTAAGTCTCATTATGTGAGCTACAACTGGAAATTCCAGTTCTAAATCTGAATACAGAGAATCTCTCTCAAACTGGCAGATCTTCAAACTAAGTGAGTTTAAGTGTACATAACATGCATAGATGAGTATGCGCACATGCATGTGTATGTGTGTTTATACACACACATACACACAAACAGATAAATTAGATGACTCATGAAAGAAAAGAAAAAAAATGCCCACGCACCCTCCGGTATCAGTAAATTTCATTATTGTAAATTTACTTTTAGCATTTTCCTAGTGCCTACTGTCCCAGGTGCTGTATCCGTATTTTCATAGCACCATAAACTATATTGTAATAAACCCTGAACAAACACAGAACAAAAACAAAAAACAACAACAACAACAAAAATCAATCCTTAAGAAATTAATGCAATCCAAGTGCAAGGCAAGTGGCACACATGGGTTCAGAAAAATTAGGGAATAGAGGAAGACAACGAGCATTAACAAAGGCAAAACTGTATGGTACATTTTTTTAGACTTGTGAATTGATTATGAGAGAAAATGAGTAACTACCAGACTGAAAGTGTCAAGCAAGCTGCAATTGGGAGGAGGGGTAATACAGGAAGATTTAAATAACAAAACAAAAGCAAAAAAAAAGTATTTAACATGACAATAGCAGCCATCACATTTTTTACTCATTGTCTCTATTAATACATGCAGAAAAATACTGTTAATAGAACATCAAGTACTTGAGCACATACCATTTTCCCCCAAAGAGTCCGTGCCATTCACTGCACAGAGTTTTGTGTTTTATCCTCCCTGTTCACTAGAGCTGATGGACTAAAGCAGCAAGAGTAGGTTTAATAATTCTTAATAATTCAATCCCTCCAGCCCAACTTCTGGATCCCAGTATCACTGCCCAGCCAGTTGCAGTTCCTTTTTCCCAGCTCCTGTTCCAATCCATCTCACTCCTCCTGCCTCTCTTTGGCTCATACTCCTACATGTCTCTTATCCAATCTACATCTCCCCCTCATCCACACCTATTCTCAATCCCTTCACCCGGAAAGTCGCAAATATCTTCCTGCTGCCCAGCTCTGGTCACATTTCCACCAAGCCATGCCCATTTCAGCATTCAGAGTGGCTATCCCAGTTTTCTTGTCCAGTTACCTCTCTATGCAGCTCCTTACCAGAACTTTTAAAAGAAAAATGTCACCAGAACTCTAAAAAAGGCAAAGCAAAGCAAAGCATTTTCACAAGTCTTATTCTCGTAGATATCTGTACTACTTTGACTAAAAATAAAATAAAAAGAAAACAGTATTAGACAGACACCAGCTGAAGTTTGGTTTTTTTGTTTGTTTTTTGGGTTTTTTTTAACTGGGAAGCGTCAAGTGAACAATTACAGGCACTACCAACATCACTCAAAACATCATTTTCTCCTGCCTTTGGTCTGTAGGACTGTGCACAGAAAGTAACCTCTTCAGTTTAGGACTGTCTCCAATTCTATGCTGGTACAAATCCCAGCAGAACAGAGCTGGCCTACTACTAAAACAAACAGAATTAATATTTAAATTTTAAAAATAAAAACCAAAGGCAAAAATTAAGGGATATCCTAAAATACAGAAAAAAGGAAAATACGACATGCTCAATTTGGGGAAATTATGATTTGATGGAATCTATTTGCATTAAATGTGAAAAAGTTCAAAACTGCGTTAAAAGGATAAGCCCAGTAATTATTCTTTGGCATTATATTTATTGCTAAACTGTTCATTTATAGCCTACTTGCGTGAGCCTGAATGCAAATGTAACATGTAAATTACGCAACATCATTTCAAGATGTCAGTGAATTAAAAATAATAAACTCATTCAACACTCATGAGAAGAGCCAGATGTTTATCACACTAGGGAACAGTGGATTTCATATGGTGAAGCTTCCAAGCTGCCTTTTTAGATTTCTTTATTCTATAAAGACATGCACCATTTTTATGGGATGTAAACAAGCACTCAATTGCTTATAGATTATAAGGTCTAAAGGGACTGTTGTGGTCAAACAATTTGACCCCCTGGACAACATAAGACAGAGGATAGTCCTTACTTATTTGTTGTTCAAACTGGTACATTTTATTTAGAAAATATGTCTGACCTTGATTTAAAATCTGCCAGTGCTATCATCTGTTTTTTACTGTTAAAAAAACTGCTTCTTACTTTCAGCATAAATTTGTCTAGCCCTAGGTTTCAGCAACTGGATATGATTATAACCTTGTCTGCTGCTTGACGCCCCGCAATCAAAGTTCTGTCCCCTATATAAGTATATAAAAGGTAAATGTGTTTATTTCAATCCTCAATCTTTTTTTTGATAAGCAAAACAGGATGAGCTCCATCTTTCACTGTTTTGTGTTTTTCAGTCCTGCAGTCATTTGCATGACTTGTCCAAACCCTACACAATCTATCCACAGCCTTCTGGTAGGCACCAGAACAGTACCCAGTATTTCAGAGCAATAACACTAATACCAAATACAAGGATGATTTCCTCTACTTGCACCCAGAAAACAAATTTCCCCTATCTTCCTACTCTGAAGTTTGTCTCAGTTCTAGTCCTCAGACCTCTTCTTAGTCAGTCAGTTATCCACCATGACTGCTCCCTCCTCCAACTTTTTTTTCAAAGGGTGTTAACATGTGAACACTACATTTGAAACACTTTCACAAAGGGAAGTTTCAAAAGGGCAGCAGCTGTTAAGGTCTAAATCTTATGCGTGTACAAGCCGAGAACAATTCAGATGTAGCAAAATGACTCCAACTTTAAGTTTGATGACGCAAGGTAAAGTTGTTAAAGACTACTCTACAAGCCAAAGTTGAAGCGGTTTTGCTACATTTAAATCATTCTTTTGCAAATTCCCCTATTGTCCACACCCCATATCACTGCTTTCCAGGACAGAGTAGCCCACCCTGCAGGTATGACATAAAATCTCTAGATTTGGCTGTACTGAAATTTGCCTAGACTGAAATACATGTTATTTGGTTATGAGCAGATATCCTAGCAATCCAGGTAGTTCCATATCAGTGACCTCTCTTCTACATTATTTACTAGTTTTTAGGTGACACAAAGATGATCAGTGATAATTTTAGGTTTTCTTCCAGTTATTAAATAGCATGGGGCCAAGAAATTATCTCTGCAGGATCACACTAGAAACACACCTACTCAGTGATGATTCCCTATGTACCACTACATTTTGAAACCAATCAGTGCCAGCCTTTAATCCACTTAAGATAGCATGTTGATTTTGTATTATGTTTGTTTCTTAACCAAAATATCGTACAGTGCCAAGTGGAATGAATCACAGTAGTCTAAGGACTAGAGACAAAGAAGGGTTTCGGTGCCTGACTCGTGCGCACCTCACTGGCTAACTCTTAGGGGTCATCCTCCAGAGTGGAATCCAAAACAAGGAGTTTCAGATAGTAATTTAAAAAGCCTACACACTAATCCAGAAAGGACCTGCAGCTAACCAACAGGAAATGTTAAGTATAGGGTTATAGCTGAAAAGCCTTCCTTCTCCAACACTTAAATGCATAACTTCATGCTGCAGGCATCCTGTCTGCTTAGGATCCATTCTTGAGGATAAAGGCCTACAACTCTTCTTAGAAAAAAAAACCTCAGCAGATTTACTGTTTCTTTTAAAACTGGCTAGAAGAACAGGGATGGCAGTGTTACCCACCTTTTCTGTATAGCCCAGTGGTATTGTAATATGCAAATTCAGCAACAGGATTACACCACAAAGAAGGCATTAGACTGGAGTGCAAGCTACCATAGCATGAAGTAGGATATGGAAGGTCTCTGCTACTGCTCCAGGAATGGAATTTTCTGATCTCAGTCACTGTAGAATCTGGTGCGTTTAGTGACACAGGCAAAAGGCATTTGCCCTAAAAAGGGGGGCTTTATTAAGTTAGGAACACGGTCTCTGGTCCCTTAAACTTCTTCCTATCTTTTTTTTTTTTCCTTTTTTGCTTTAAATTTTGTTTATAAAATTTATAACACAACTAGCCAATTGCCCACCAAGAATGACAGCGGCAGAGGGGAGCGGGCAGGGAAGGAGAGCCACCATCTACCACCCCATGCCACTGCTGCCTCCCAGGAGCAGCGGGAGGGGTGAAGCTTGCCCCACCATCCCCTTCTGCCAGCACCCTGCGCAGCTGTTGCCTCCAACACTGCTAGCCTCGCCCCCTCCTCCTTGGAGGCAGCGAAGCACAGCCATGACAGTGGGGACAGAGCAGACAGACAAACTAAGCCCTTTATTATACAAGAATGGTGCCCCAGTTAAGTGCAGTGAATGCATTTACAACAGTTATGTTGATACCTTTGGCCTTCACCAAGCAGGCAACACACACTATTCATAAGACAATAGTCATAGTACAGGGATATGGACATAGCACAGGGATGTAAACACCACAGTGTAAACTGGTTTCTTTGGTTCACTGAACACACAAGAAATAAAAGTAACCAATAATTTGAAACAAAGTACAAAAACAATTATTTTTGTAAATGAATATTGAAGTTTCTGAGATCCTACTCACAAATATAAAAGGATTTATATATAAAATATGGAAACAATTCATATTTTTCCTTTTGTTTTTGTGTGCGAATAAAACACACGCACTTTATTTAAAAATAAATAAATAAATCAAAAATACTTAACATGTCAACTTAAGACCTTCAAGACCAGGCTAGAACTGCTGAATTTTGGGTTCTGCAATAGAAATTACTGTGCACGCTTCAAAATGAACAGACCATATTTAGAAGCAGATTTAAAAAAAAAAGATGGCAGATTTTGCAGTTTTGAAAACCGTGTCCCACACGGTCCACTCCACCACAAAATAAATGAGTTTCTACAATAGTGGCTCCAGAACGTTAAAGACACATATACCAAAAAAAATTCTACTGCCAGAGTATCTAAACAAATGGATAATGTTGCAAATGTCAAAAAAAACTTGCTATGAGATAAGGAAAACAAAAAATCCTCCCACAAAAAAGTCTGTACGTTTGTTAAAAGGCACATTTTTACCAAACATTTACATATGCAAAATGAATTATTGATTCGCCAAAGGATACCACTGCACATCTGCTGATCTATATATTCCATGTTTGCATGTTGCAAATGCATTTCAGTGGTAGAAATCAACAGAGGAGCAATGCTTTGGATAAATTCTCACTGGGAGAAAACCGAGAAAGCAAATATTTCTGTACGATTGCTAGATAAGAGAATAATGCCTTATGCCATCTAAAAATGGACAAGACAGAATTTCTGGCTATAGATTAAAACGTTCCTAAGAAAGCTACATCCAAAACCATATTTAATGAAAATGGAAAGAAAAAAGGGAGTAGTCCAAAGGACTTTTTAAAAATCTGATTAACTTCAAAAATATTTTCCTCCTGCTTAAACAACAAGGTGATACTAGAAGACAGCTACGAGATCTAGCAACCAATGCCTCATCTCATTAGAGGGCTTGACAATAATATTTTCATGATAGAATGAATAACCTGTTTCTTGCCTTGTGTTAAAATCTTAACTATGTTGTATTTTAATCTAGCAAGTTTTTTATACTGGTCCAAGCACTAAAGTCTGGACCACAGTAATTTTTAAACCCTGCTATGACTGAAATAGCTAACATCCCTACCCCCTCCTCTTCTTAACCATACAGAAACTGTGGTTGCAGGTATAAGGCATTTTGTCAGACTAGGAGAACAACAGCTTGTTGCATTTTTAGGAAAACATTGTTAGTAAAAAAGTTATGCAGCCATTGTAAGTCAAACATATAAAACAGTTATGAAGCAAACAAAGGGTATCCATTCTGCAGATTAAAAATTGGTTTATATTTTAAAAGTAGAAAGCATAATAAAGAAAACATTATTGATATATTGAATACTGCGATAGGTACTTTGGAAATGTAGTGATCAACGGTCCCTGTCCAAAGAATTCAGAATCTAAATAGACAAAGAGACCAAATATAAGGGAAAGGGACATAAAAGACTTAAAACACTTAAACATGCTACATTCCCCTATTAGCATTCTGCCCCAACAAATAACTATATTTCCCTTTCACTACTTTCAAACTTTATTTCCAGAACCATTAGCTTTCTTTTCTAACTTCTGGAAATTCCTTCCATGAGAAGTCCATTCATAAAATTTAAATTGTGGGGTAGCTATTTTGGTTTTTTTATTCAGTGTTTTGTTTTGTTTTTTTGCATGTGTTGCAGTATAGATGGGGTTTTATGAGGGATTTAAATGAGGCTTTGTTAATCAGCTGAGGAAAGTCACCCTTTGCATAAGTACAATATGGATGAGAGCAATGTAAATCCTAGAAAGCATTAGACTAGATAATCATTTGAAATAAAGGGACAAGAAAACTTTGAAACTTAAGAAACTTCAAGTTCCTTTTAATTACTAGCTCACACTTTTTTTCCTGGATTTTTTTTTAGAATCAATATGCATGTTTAGAGAAGACAACCATCTCCTTTAAGCCATACCACAAGAGCTTGCTAAACATTTGATACTTAAGCAATTTTTGCCTCATATTTTAAAGCATAACAGACCAGATCCGTGTTTTTGTTTCATCAATGGTTTACCAAAGAATGTTTCCAGTGTCATTTACTTCATCCTCTCTGTTCTCCCTGCTGATCAACGCTACAGTGGACTGCCATTACTTACTATTACTCCTCAGCAAACTCTCCCTTTGAATCCAAGTGTCTATAAAAGTGCACAAATAAAAGACACTCTTAGCATTTTATTTACCTGAATCTAATAGTACTTTCCTGCGGAGCAAGGCCAAAGGTACACCAAGTGACCTATGATGCAGATCACATAAATAGTCAAGTTCTCTTGAAAACCAAAGTTCTGGTCTACCTGGCTTAAAGCAGTATCATGCCCAGGGCTAGCTCTGTATGTGTATACAAGCCTAGAACCAGAAGCCATATTAGCGTGACATTGCTGACAGGTCAGTAAACCAGTCCATGTGCAGCAGTGCCTAACAGTTATACTTAGGGGTCTACTGAACACAAGGTGCTTGCCGGGCTATTTCATAGGCAGACCACAGTGCTGGCAGCCATTTTTGCAGGCAGAGTGTGGCAGGGCCCCCACGCCCCTGGCCGAGGTGCCCCAGTCACCTCATTCCTCACCGCTGATTGGCCACAAGGGCTGTCTGTCCCATGGCCCTGCCCCTCGCCACTGACTGGATGCAAGAGCTATCCATCATGCATCCTGCCCCTTGTCACCAATTGGTGGCAAAAGGTGGGGCCATAGGGGACACAGCCCTCACAGCCAATCAGCAGCAAGTGGTGGGGGCAGCAGCCATCTTGCTGTGCCAGCAGTTCCCCATTCCCATCCCCTTTCTCCCCCCCCCCCCCCCCGGAAGGCTACACAGCTGGGCTGCAACTGCCACAAGGACTGCCGGCTCCCCAGAAGAAACCAGCATTTTATTTTTGGTGAATTTTTTCTTTTCTCCCAGGGATCCTGCCAAAAGTGAAGATCTGCACTTTTTCACTGAGCCTGCACTTTTTTGTGGGGCCTGGCCAAAACTGGGGTTTCCATGAAAACTGCAAAAGTTGCAATTTCTGTAGGTCCCTAGTTATACTATGTCCTGCAGCTGGCACAGTATCACTACAACGGTATGAAACCTTAGAACAACATTACGCCTCCTATTAAACAGGACTGAGTTTAATTCATCCACATGTGTTTTTCTCACTATAAGAAATGTACAAAACAAGAGAAATAGATTTTGAAGTACTGGTTAATGCACAGTTCCCACCAAACAGTTATAGCAGCCTTAACTGATTTATTTTTCCCCACCATAAAAAAAAAAACTGAATTCTAAATTCTCCTTTGAGAATATCCATAAGGAACTGATCTCTAGCTTACAAAAAATTAAAATTCAATAAAATCTAACAAGCTTCTCAAGAGGCACACAATATGCTTAACATATTGCACATTTCAGCAGAAGAGAGAATGCATAATTGGAAATATGATAAAACTAAGTTGCATTTGGAAGCTGGGAAAAAAAGAGAGAAATTTCAAGTTAGAGTTAATTCTCTGTTCCTTCTCCTCTTACTTGTGCTTAAATAATTCAGAGATATCAATCCGTAATGAGTTTACACATAGCATTTAAACAACAGTCCATTAGTATGAGAAAATGCTGGTGCGGGAAAATGATCTGGAAGTTAATTTAAGACAGAATAGAGTTTGAAAAGAAGAGAAACCTGAAGAAAGTGACAAATAGCATGTATATTTTCAAAGTTAGGCACTATTTGCAGGGCAAATTAAAACAGAGTCAGTGACATGGCTTTAATTTAAAAACACAAGCAAAAAACCAAAAAAACCCTTAATATAGAAATGAGTAACAGAACTTAGATCTACTTTCCCAAACCTTACTACTGTACTTGAACAACCAGATTAACTCCTTGTCAATGCTACAGGCTCTGCTGGAGCCTGTTCCTCCTACACTAGTATATGCCTGTGCGTTACAAGACATATCTGAAGCTATGCAAACAAGGTGCGCTTGGACACTTTTTACTGGTTTGTTTCACCTTTACCCATCATGAGTGGCCTATCTGAAATTAATAATTAGTTCTAATCAGTTTGAACTAGACAAGTGTCCCCACCACAAACAAGTTCATCCCAAACAGGCATTAAGTGGTACCCTTGGTGATAACCTCAACAGGGAGACCTGTAACCTGATGAAGAATTAATTATTCTTTAATCCTAAAAACAGGTAGTCCCAACCAATTTAATGATAAAAAACTCTTTGGAAAAGCACGCAGTGTTGCTGCCACACACTTCTTTGGACTGAGAAGTTCCCTCCACGGCTGTCAATTCTTTACATGAACAGTGGATTCATAAAATAATTTGATAAATGGAAGGCAAACACCAATACCACTTTAGCAGATAATCTTGCCTTTCACTAAATAAAATTATATGCAGTCAAAATTACATTTCTAATAAATGCAAGCTTTTAGTGTTTTGGAAAAATAAATCTCAAACAATATAAATCCTGTCTCCAATGCCAACTCCAATTTTCCTGTCTCCAATACTCATACTTCGGTATTTTACTGAAAATTAGAAAAAACAAGGCAAGTATTGAAGGAGTCTGTTTCCCCTTGCTTCTACAATAAAATAAGCAATATTTTAGCTTGGCCTATGTTAAATTCACTTCATGGCAACATTCTTTTAGCATTTATAAACAATTTCTTTGAATGCAAATTCCGAATTTCAAATCAATACATTAAGTAATACACCACAATTTAATCAACATAATCAAGTCTGGTCAAGTTAAATGCCACCTAGTTTAACCAACCAGAATCTATCCAACAGATTTTGGTAGATGAGCAAGTCGTAGGCATAAAGAGTATGCAAAGTCTTATTACAAAATATATCGTTTTTGATGAAGAAAACTAATTTTTTTGTGGAGAGAAACAAAGAGTAGGGTATGACAAGTGAACAGTTGAGGTGACAATCAAAACCACACATACATAAACAGCAGTACAAACACTATGCTGTTCCAGCCACTACCCAGACATTGAGGATGTAATATTTTTATGCAATAGCTATACAGATCTCATATACTCAACTCATATTTCTTCATTTTTATACAATAAAGATAGTCATTAGGCTACCATCATCATCAGGAATGCAGCACTACTGTAACCATACTTAAATGAACCTTTCATCTACTTGGAGAAAAACAAAAACATTCTTAAGACTGGTAGGGCAAGTTAATCAACTTCTAAACTTCTTAACCATTGGTTTCAGATGAAAGCACTGAATAGTTAGTAATGGCACAGAAGTCTTACAAATATGGAAGTTGCAATGTACTTCATTCAAGAAAACACGAACCCTGCTCAGTTTAGCTCAATTATTTTAATTCTCTGCTTCCTTTTGCTTCCATCTGGTTGATGTATGACAATTCACAGGATTTTGCTGGGATAGCATCTAAGAGCAAGCTTTCCTTACTTCAGCACTGCCTCCTTATTAGGCACACACAGATTTCAAAATTATTCTGCTAACATTATGTTGCTATAGGGATATTGGTAAATATTTTGGGGTTAAGTTTATGCCTTTTCTGTAGATTCTGCCTGTTAATTTTCAATGAAGAAATAATGCACTAAAATCTTTTTCTATATTTAGACTCAACCCTTGATAATCTTATGGGGTTAGCTCTTTAAGTATTTTTTCTTTAGCCCATTCCCTCTACCATGCAACTAGAACAACCTGCGTAAGTGGCACTACATTGCTATATGTGGCCAAAGATCCGAGACTCACCCCCCATGTAAAAACACAAAGAAGGGAAACAAGTACAAAAGAAAATGTACTGTTGTTAAATTGCTTCACCTGCAGTAGCTGCAACCTGAAACCTGACCCTGGATCCACTAGAAGTCTCCTGAAGCAAACCCTTTAATCCTACAAGGCAACTACCACTTCTGATAGTATGACTTGCCTGGCTGTACCGACTCCTGGACAGAACATACACTGTGACCCTCTGTAGGCTAAGTACAAACAGTCAAAAGGCCCAAAAATCAATTCCGTCTTTGTAGGGTAGTCTAAACTGAGAAACAAATGGACAGGCATTCACTTCTGATTCAGAAAATGTAGCCTGCAGTGGCTCAGGCCAAAAGCTGGGGGGAGGGGCCTAAAACACAGCTCTAGCACATATTCAGCATGGGTTGTGTGTTCACTTTCTCTTCCTGCTACCCTTGAGGTCTCTGGGATTTGCAGTCCAGAATTATAGCAGCAAGACTCTGCCATGTTGTTCATCACTTCTTTCAGCCTCTGCCTCTGGGATTTGTAGTTTGCAGTCACAGCCAGCAGTAAGTTTTTAGCCGGGCACGGCAGCTCTACTTGGGGGAAGGGAAGTTTAACTCCCCTCCCCAGCCCCAGATGGGATTTGCCGGGGGGGCGGGGCAGTCCCTGCCTCCCCCTACCCCCACCCCCTTCTCGACTAGAGCAGATAGTACAGCCCAGCCCAGGGCTGGAAAGCACGCTGGGATGCCGGGGGACTGCAATTTAACTTGAACCCTCTCCCCTCCTTGTAGCTATTGTTGCACCCTACTGCACAGTAGGAAAGAACATAGGTGTTCGAACAAAGGACATAAATAATAGCAACATCCTTTGGTTTAAAAAAAAAATATTTTCCTTAAAATGTTCAAGACTAAAGGCATCTATTACAGTGCAGTTATTTTTTGCTTTCATTTCTTTTGTTCCAAGAAATTAAAAAAAGAAATACTTCAAAGATAAATTACCTGAACCCAAATTTTGAGAAACAGAAACTGATTTAACATTTGGGGGAAGAGGTTCACAACTCCATCCATACTTTTCTTTGAAACAGACTGCATTCAATTAACTAATTCATCCTAAGGTCTTTAAACTGGAGTTCTTGCTACTGAGCTATAATTATTCATTGAAGGAATCTTGATAGTTGAAGCTAAGAGTCTCAGACATACCCTGATTAAATCCAGACATACTGAAAACAAATTCAATTTTTCAGAGTAAAATTATCAACTACATTTCATTTCCACTCTTCAGTTTTGGTAAACAGGTCATTTTTCATTATAATGGGCATGATCCTAACAGGTGACAAGCAGTCCTTTACTAGTCCCATATTTGCTCACATAAGAACATACACCTTTCCCCTTCCAAAAAAAAACAGCTGCTTGGAATAGCAGTGCACAGTATATGCGAGAAATATGGTGAGGAATGTTTCTGCCAGTTACCAAGCAAAAATCAAAGTAAAATCTGAACTGAAATCACAGGGCGTGTCCCAACGAGCGTGCACATGGAGAGGCATGCATTTCCCGTGGAATGAGTAGCAGTGGCACGTAGTAGTGCTGCTGTTATTTGTCCCCAGACACACCCCTGCATGTGCACTCTGGTGTGCGGCAAAGTGATCTGGGTGGGGTAAGGGAAGCTGAGGCCAGCACCTGTGCTGCTCTAAGGCCTGAGTTAGGATTAAGACTGTATTGTGAAGAGCGCTATACAAAAATGAAGAGCCCATCCTTGTCTTGAAGGGCTCACAATCTAAAAGCTGACCCTTCAAGGAAACTTAATGGCACTTTGCTGGAATAAAACCTACATCTTTTATGCTGTTTCCATGTATTATGTGTGTATATGGAAAACAATGCCATTTTTATTATATTTTGTAATGCTTGTGTATGACCAGTGATTATTATATACATAATATATACACACACACACACCACTATGAATATACCCAATTAGACACAAGGGTCTTGTGCTTAGCAATTTTAAGCCCTGTAGCATGCAGATTCCTACAAATTCCTGGCCCAAATTTAGGTGGATGCAATTCCAAATAACTTCAGCGTAGTACATCCTACATATAGTAGGACTACATTTGGCCTAGTCTGAGCAAAGCCATTAAATATCAGCCCTTAGCTCACATCAGCTCTCACACACACTGAAAACATTCAGTGGAGCTTAAACAGCAACAGTGAAAATGGTGGAATGCAATGGCTTATTCGGGTCACTGGGATTTTTCCTATCAATTGTGCAATGGACATTATACAAGGAATTAGCAGAATCCCCTACATTTAGTTTATCTAATAGCTTCCATTATTAAAGATTCTTGAAGTCTTTTCACTGAGAAGCTCTTACACCTCTCTTGCTTGTAGTCTGCCTTTAATATTCAGTCGAGGGCATTCACGTAGACTACATAAATGCTTTTCTTTTGTCCCATGAAATCCTATTCAGATGTGGTTGACACAAATTTTTTTTTTTTTTTTTTAAACAATCACAATTTCCCTTCTCACTTGCATTCCTCAGGAAAACGTTGGCAGTACGCCAAAATAATAACTGAATGTTCTGGGGCTAGGTTTACTTCATTACTGAAGTGGCAGCATCAGCGCCACAGGCCTCTCCACTGGAATATGAGGGAGCTGCCAGAGTAACTGTGTTAGGGGCTGGACAAGACCACCTAGTTTCTCTCCATCCCTGGCAAGGGCTCCTCCCCAACTTCTAGGTACAAGAAAGAGGGGGACACTGACAGAAACTGGGATTTCCAATACCACCATAATTCTAGGTGCAGACAGAAATTACCATTTTCACCTGATCTGGCCCCTGAAAGCACATTCCACAGCTGTGACCTAATACAAGTTCATGGCTGCAGAGTGCTTTAAAAGGGCCCAATCCCATGACAATCTGAACCCTCGTTACATGAGGGTTCAGATGAAGGCATTCCAGAGCACCACATTAACTTGTAAAGTTAAATTCATTAACTTGTGGCTGTGGGTGCTGGGAGCAGGTCTGGGCTGACAGATCAGCCCTGCTCCCAGTGCTGTTTTCAGAATAGGGGGCAAGGGAAGGGAGTGGACAGAGTTTATTCTGGGGGGTTGCCCAGCCAGTGCTGGAGAGTGGGGTGGGTGGATTGGAGCCTTCCCAAGATGGGGAGCCCCAATCTGCCCCCCCCAACTCCAGCACAGGCTGGAGAAACCCCAGAATAGACCTCCCTCCCCTGCTTTCTCCCTCTCCCATCCTGAGACAGCGCCAGGAGCTTAGAAAGGGGAGGTGGAACTAAGGGAAGAGGCTATAGGGAGCCTCTCTCCCTGCATCAACTCCAGATTGAAGCCCAATCCCCCACCCTTCATCCCCAACAGCTAATGACTCCTGAGTCAGGACCATGAGTCTAATTCTTGGCTCTTTCTGTGAAGCACCAAGAATTTAGATCAGGGAGCTGCATTTCTGTCTGCATGTACTCATGGTGAAAGACCTCTTTGGGGACAGTTCTTGGAGAAGCATTGTGGCCAAGGCTGGTTGGAAAGAAACCATGCAATGCCAGCTTGGGTTTCCTCCTATCTACCCCTTGAATCCAAAACCTGGATCAAGCAATCCATCTCCCCTTTCTCAGAAATTCACTAAAAATGCAGAATGAGAACAGCATAGGCAACTGTAAATATAACATTTCCTAATTTTCTAGTGTTTCACTTGGCAAGCAAAATAAATTTTCCTTCAACCCAGGTTATGTGCATTTACTATGTAATAAGCTATAACACTATACATGACTAAAATGTTTGAAAAGGAATCATTTTTACAATTAAAAACGTTTCTTTATGGGAAATGTTAGTCAATTCAGGTGTAAAATCTGATATATATTTAATAGGAACCTGATTTTAGTGGCCACGATGAGAAACATTTTTTGGAAGACATGCCTTTTAACTTAAGTCCTGCCATTCAAGAGCACAACATCCAAACTGATGAGTCGTATTTGAAAATTTAAGCCATAAATACTTTAGGCGAGGATGGAGACGGTTATAAACATGAAGGTTATTTAAGACCTTACAGTACCCAGAGGTTTTTTTGAGGTACCTTTGTCGGCCTGGATCTCAGTGCAGGTATGTGTGCAACTCAGGCAGAATCTTCTGGCCACCAGCACCCCACTTAAGCCATGCCTGTATCCTGTACATCCTTACAGTCCTAGACACAATCATATAAAAAGCAGAGCAGAACAATGGATATTCCTGGCTCCATTGGTAGGAAGGAGGTGCACTGAAGAAACTCTCTTCTTCAGGAGATTAGGGAATGCTAATAATTCTGTCGTAAGTGATAGAAACCTCCCAGTTTAGTTTATCCACCAGATCATTCTAAGAATCCTGAAGACAAGGCCAGCAGATCCATTGATCCAGGATGCACCACCAGTGTTTCTCAACCTGTGTATCGCGACCCAAAAATGGGTTGCAAAAATATATGAAAGGGTTGTGAACAAACTTTGAAAGTGGATCAGCAAACTTTAAAAATGGATCCTCCTTTAAAGGAGAAAAATGTGGGAAACCATGGTTTTCCCCTCGCAAATGGTCAGAGTTCCATCCTGCAAGGGGCTCCTTCGGGCCCCCCATGCCCTACACACTGGGGGGCTGAGGACTGGGGGTAGGGGACAGCAGGTCAGGAGTGAGGGGCACTGGGTTGGGTTTACATCAATATTTACAAAAGGGTGCCAGTACAAAAAAGGTTGAGAACCACTGCACTAGACCACAGGCTTATAATGGGAGGTGATCTTGCTTCCCATGTCCCACTTAGCTAATGCATCATTCTTATGTAGTTTGAAGAGTGATGCACTGAAAAAAGTCATAGAAAAACCAATCAGCAGTAGCATAACTAAGGTGGGGCTACCGGGTCAGCAGCCAGAAGTCACCACTACCTCCATGCACTGCAGCTGCCCCAGGCACCCAGATGACTTATTACGCCTCTGCCTGTCAAGTTAATAGAACTGCTCTGAGGTTTTATATATTTATACTGGGGAACACACCGGGGATGTAATGCTCCAATTCTGAACAGACTGAACAGGTTGGAATGTAGTGACTGAAACAAAATAGCAGAGCAGACTTCAGTGGGTTATCTACCAAAGGACAGAGGGAAAAAAAAAAAAAAAAAAAGACTTCTTGAGGAACTTAAACAGGTACGCCCATGCTGTCGAGTGGCGATCCAATACAAGAGGCATAGCCCTGGTGTTGTTCAGGGGAGAGAAGGTCTTCATTTGTCTTAGAAATGAACACGATAGCTTATAAAAGGCAAAACGTCCACTGTGTCCTGAACCACTTGATATACAGACAAAAAGAATCAGAACTCATGGCAGAGGCAATGTCTTTTATTAGACCAACTAGATATTTGCAAAAAAATAAATAATTTTTTTTTTTTTTGCAAGCTTTCAGGCACATGCACCATTCCTCAGGCTACAACCTGGATCCCTGAAACATGGAAAATAAAAAATTTAGAATGTTAGACATTTTTTAAATGAAAACTTTATCATTTTACAAGACAAAAGCAAATTCACCACTTTAGGCAGACAAGGTTCTTTGGGTGAATCTGAATTCTTTTATTACCCAAAGAACCTTTTCTGCCTATGTCCTTGGACCAACACAGCTACAACCTACACCCCAATTCACCACCTTGGAACCTAAAAGCTGCTACCCTGGCTCCTGCCTACTGTTCTAGCTAAATCTGCATGTTCACAGAGCTCAAAGTTCCTCAACAGAAGAGAATTTCCAGCCCAGAAGAGCCTCCATCACACCATCCTTCTGTGAAATATGAAATAAAAAATATCATAAACAGAAGGAAACGCAATATAACATCCTGCTTGACACCAGACAACATCAAAGTAAATAGACTATTCTAACTTTTATCTGAGCCAAATTTACACAAAATGGACTATTCTCAACCAGATCTTACACCTTCTGCTCTCCTATGAAATCTAAATTTTCATTTCCACCTAGGAGAAATTTTACAATCTCCTATACTTGAGGAAGAGTGAGTGTGCCCAAAAGCTTGCAAATAAAGGATTTTTTTCCAAATATCTAGTTGGCAATGTTCCCTCTAAGGTGTAACGGTCCATGACTGCGCCACTTCAGTCTGCGAGTATACTGTAAGCACGCCGCTTCGGTCCTTTCCCAAATTGGTCCCGCTTCTCCCTTTCAGCATGCACCACTTTGGTCCGCCCCGCAATTAGTTCCCCCCCCCCAACCCTCACGCTGCAGCCGGCAGGTAGGTTCATGCGGGTCCCCCACTGTTGTGCGGCATGATTTTTTATTGTGAGCAGCTGCGCAGTGCACAGCTTAGAGGGAACACTGCTAGTTGGTCTAATAAAAGATACCACCTCTGCTATGAGTTCCAATTCCCGAGCCTCTTCAGGAATATCAGACAGCTATAACCATAAGGTTTCTCTCAGTGACAGCAGGGGCCATCAATCCAGTGGCAGTGTTATTAGAAGCATCAAATGAGCTGTTCTTATTTTTACCCACTAACTGGACTTCGGGAACAGGTACCTTAAAAATTCATCTCTGGGCTCTTGAAGAAATTCTTCAAAAATGTAGGAGCAGAAATCTAGATGTATCCAAATACAGAGTGAATAGGAAAGGAGGAGAATTCCACTAAAACCAACAGGATGAAGCCTGTGTCTAATAATGTTTATCTGTGGCAAAAAGGACACAAAGAAGAAATTGTGCTAGAAAAGTCCAACTTTCAACAAGACAGGCAAGAAAGCTGACAAATAAATCCCTGAGATACAGAAACAGACAAAGCTTTAGAACATCTCTTACAGGAATGCACCACTACCACAACTGCAGACAAACGAATCTTCATTTCAGTAACAGTAATGCTCTGCTAAAAAAGCATGGAGAGATATTTAGCAATGAGAATGCAAAACATTGAAGTGACTATAAGGCTTTGACTAGATGCAAAAAGCAGCCTTATTGCATGAAGGTAGTTCTAGACAGCACTAATACCTTTAGTATCAATACCAGCATCTCAGGAAGTCACAATCACATTTACTACCAATGACAACAGCACCAAATTAGTGGTGTTGGTCAGTAAAATTATAACACTGACTCCAATGCATGCAACCTCACAGACTCAAGGCATCAATGTGATTTTGACATACTCTGTTTAGAAGACAACTCATGATGACTTAGATTTCTGTTTGGCTAATATTAGGAAAGGCAAAATGCACGAAGTCTCAGCTAGAGATCTTTGGTCTTTCCTTCCTGCCTCAAGCAGCACAAGCCATAGACAACCTAAGGAGGGTTGATGAAATGGCTCAGAACGTTTATTAACAGTATCCATTTCTTAGAGCAGGGGTTCCCAACCTTTTTAGTTTGTGGGAGGCAAACCACGCACCAGAAGTGACTGTGGACCAGCAAACTGAGGACCAGCATACCGTGGAGCAGCAGCCAACCCTTTTTTATACTTAGTAGTATTAAAAAAGGGTCGGCTTACGGTCTACAGTATGCCAGTCACTTCTGCAGTATGCCGGTCTGCAGTATGCTAGTCACTCCAGTCCAGCAGCCAACCCTTTGCAGCTCAGTACCAGGCCATGGCCCTGGGGTTGGGTACCTCTGTCTTACAGCATGTCTCCTGTAGCCAGATTACTTGGACAAACTGTCTTTAAAGCTGGAAGAGATTGTTCTGCTCAGAGTCACAGGAAAGTAATGCTTGAAGGGACCTGACCAGGTCATAGTCCAGCTCTCTGCTCAAGACAGGATCATCCTTGACTAAACCATTCCAACCATGTGTCCATTCTGCTTTTGAAAATTTTCAGTGATGGAGATGCCACATCACTCAGTAATCTGTACCAATGCTTGACTACCCTCAGGGTCAGACAGTCCCTCCTAATCTTCAACCTAAACTTCCTCTCTTGCAGCCTGAAGATATTGCTCCTAGTCCTATCCTCTACAGCCACAAAGAAAAGCCCATCTCCATCCTCTCCATAATCACCCTTTAGGTACTTGAAGACTTATCAAATCCCACCCTCAGTCTTCTTCTCCAGACTAAATAAACCTATTTCTTTTAGTCTTTCCTTATAAGTCTTGTTTCCCCTGTCTCTGTTAATTTTGTTCCTCTGTGGACTCTTTCCAATCTGTCCACATCTTTCTTGAAGTGTCGGGCCCAAAATTGGAAACCCGTGATGAAAAAATTAGGAGAATCACTTCCTTTGATTCACAAGTGACACTCCTGTTAATATAGTCCAGTATCCTGTTGGCTTTGTTCTAACAAGACGACATTTTTGGCTTATATTCAATTTATAATCTACTGTAATCCCCAAGTCCTTCTGTGCAGTGTTGCAGTGTAGCCAGTCATTCCCCAGTCTGTATTTGTGCATGTAATTGTTTCATCTCAAGTGCTGGACTTTGTAGTTGTCCTTGCTGAATCTCATCTCATTGATAGCTGACCATTTTTCCAGTCTTGGTCCTTCTGGATCCTAGTCCTGCCCTCCGGAGTGTCTGCAACTCCACATACCTTAGTGTAATGAGAGGAGGCTGTGGACAACCTTCCAACCAAAACACCCAGCTCTGAAGCTACCAAGCACCTAGGCTTGATGAGGGAAGTTTGACACCCTTCCTCTCCCCCCCATAAATCTTTGTATTAAGAACAATTTGTGCTGGTACTATAAGCCCTCCATATGCACTTAGAAAAAGCTTTAAATTTAGTGGGGATACTGGACTCACCAAAACAAATGAGCATTCAGAATATTTGACATTAGTAGGCATGGCAGTCCAACTGGTAGAACATCTCTTAAAGTACTGCCATTAGACTTTCATCTCTCTACACAAAGGCAAATCTAAAATAAGAATGCATTTATAGTTTGTATAGCCCACATGGATAAGCAAATCTTATTGAAAAATAAGAAATTACTCTAATAGAACCAACCAGCCAAACAAAAGTGGGGCAGGAGGACAAAGAGTAACTACCAACCATACATGATAAGAAGTTACTGAGCAGCAGATGGGTGTCTCTCCACTCTTTTATACCCCACAAAGGTAGACAGGACACGTGCAGGGGTACAAACAACTAAGCTGAGTAAAATTTCCTGATTCCTGCATGTATACTTCCAGGCACGTCTATGTGGGCAAATGCTCAAAAAAAGAATTATAAATTATTTTACATTACGAATTGTGCACCAAATTTTACCCCAATTTGAGCAGAGTAAAGCAGATGCAGTTATTAACAAAAAAAGTCTTCATAATATAAAGCCAAAAATGATCTACTTGGCAATGGTCCTGCTTTGAGCAGGGGGTTGGACTAGATGACCTCCTGAGGTCCCTTCCAACCCTAATATTCTAAGATTCAAAACAACTAGATAAACATAGTCTACTAATGCCAGCATAACAACACTATACTGTGCCTGAAAAATCCACACTCATTCTTCACCACTATTTTCAGATATTTACAGTCTTGCAAGTAAATGTATACTAGAGAGGGTAACTGGAAAGGCTTGTTTCAGACTACAAGTAATTGATCAGCAAGATATTATTCAGACAGTTTCAAGTGTAAGGATGTCAGTTCAAGTGCAAATTTGAATTTTTTTTTCAATCAGATAACACTGCTGTTCCATTCTTTGAATCTGACAAACATGGCTCTGAAAGAAGACAGAATATTGCAGTCACAAAAAAGGTTCTAATTAAGGATATAGGCAAATCCAGAAAAAAAATTTAAACACAGGCTAAAACCCTATTCAAGTGAACAGAACTCGAACAAATGCTTAGATGCTATGCATGTACTTAAGTGCTCTCCTGAAATGGACATGAAAGAAGATAATCTGTATAAATGTATTTATTTATTTCTGTAATCCAACATGTAAGCAAATATAGTTATTTAATTTACTTCAATGTAGGATCACTCATTTTTAACTCAGGAAATTAAAAAATATTACATAAAAAAAAGTAAGTAACATTAAAAGTTTACGTACACAGGAAAGTCAAAACACTCAGTTTTAGTTTTCATAATAAATTTCTCCTGCTAAATTGTACAGCAAGGCAAATAAACAAGGGTACTACCACAAATACTGTTAGGAGTAATAAAAATATGCATGCATTATGTACAAGAGATCAAACTTTAGATTAGTTTCTGAAGCAAAATATTAAATTTCCTTACTTGCGTGTGTAGGATCTCAATTACTTTACAAATCTCAAATCATTCTCAAATGTTACAGAACAAGAAATTCAAGTTTCTTGTTCTGCACAAGGCATAATTCCCAAGAGTTTTTATGGTGGCAGTACCAAATCTGCTTAATCACGTAACAACTTTTCTAAGTATTTTGGCCAGTTAAACTCAAATTCTAAATGATCTGGCTTACTCAGATTAATCATTAAGGTCTAGGATAGACATTGCATAAGCTGGTTTGACCCCAATCAGTTAAATGTGATACTCCATTCAACCAAGTTTATCTCAAACCCGTTTCAGCCATTTTCAGACAGGTTTATGTGCCCTGAACATGTGTTCCATTACAGGTTTATACCAGATCACTTAAACCAGTTTATGTGTAATGTTTGTCCTTAGCCTAATAGAACCCCTTTCAGCTCTGGAACACCAATGGAAACCTGTAGGGTTCTCAAGAGCTGAAGCCTCTCTCCTTAATTAGCTTTCACTGTCAATTTAAAGTTGTATTTCGCACTTGGTCTAAGGCATTTTTTTTTTTAGTCTGAACAGTTTGTTTAGTGTACAATATTTAAATTTACATTTTGGAACTGCTTCACTGTATTCCTGTGCCAGAACTTAGTATTATTTTTAACCAAGTCACAGTAGCATTTCTGCTCTTCAACTCTTGTTCACTGGATTCAAGTTAAAAAAGTAGAAGAAGCATGGTTTACAGTAAAAGACTGGTTGCAGTTTGTATTTAAAAAAAACAAACCAAGCAGGAATGCCTTTGCTAAGTCTGGCCCAGATCCAAATGCATGGGTAATCTTTGCCACTTCAGGAAATTTGGAGCAAGCCAAGTCTGTCCCATGCCACAGCACAGCACAAAATGTTGTGCTTTAACTTGGCACACTGATCCTTCATGAATCACTCAAAGTGGCAAGAGCTTGTTCTGCAGAAGTTAAGTTTAAGCCTGGCAGACAGCATGCACTACATGGTCACTTAACCCAGTAATAACAAAAAACTGTTGCCCTGCATCATGCCTTATTTAAAAAGCTACCTGCCATCAAGGCATAAACAGAAAAAAAACACTCAAAAGAGCAATACAGCCCATGGTGTATATCATCTTCTGATGCCCATGAATAATAATAATAAAAAAACCTCTCTAAATAACATACTCAAGGAAGATTGAATTAGAGTTGAAATCCTAAAAAGCTCATTCTCAACCATGAAATTATGCTATGTTCCAAGCATCACATTAGAGAATTCTTTTTCAAAGCGCCCATCTTAGCAGCAAAAATTAAATGAATGATGAAAGAGATATAATAACTAAATACCTGCGAAAAACTGTTGAAAACAAAAACAGATCTTTTAATACCCTAGAAGCAGGCAAGCAGAAAAGAACCCAATTGCTTCTGGCCAGTGTCCTTATACATTTCACCTAACAAAACTGGACAGCACAGACAGAGGCCCTGTCCCTGGCCAATCCAAATGCGCAACTGTCTTGAGAGCAGCAAGTTCAGTTACGACATGTAACCTCTGGTACACTGTCAGCTAAAAATCATACTTCTTCCAGAGACTGAACCCTAAATCTTCTCAAAGTGAATGACAGCAAGAACCTGCCTTTAGAAATCAACCATTTTTTGTTCACCTAGAACTGCATTGTCCAGTTTATGCAGGGACAAAAAGAGATGCAATGTTCTAAGTGAGGATGTTTGCAGACCTCAGTTAGGATGCACTGCCAGTGCCTCAACCACCTCTGGCAAGTTTGCTGATATGCTTTGATGCTTTTGGAAGGACCAAATTACACAGGGCCATAGAAGTTGCTAGTGCAGACACTACTAGTATATGAACCTATTATGCCCTCCTAACAGTAATTTTTCATTTCAGAGTACAGCTTCTAGTCCTGCTGCTACCTACAAGTTAATGTTTCACTCTGTCATCCTCATACAAACCCGAAGCTCTTTGTCAAGATGCACACACCTGCCGAGGTGCTGCCAATCCTGTATATTCCAAGATGGATTTCGTCTAAAAAAGGTCAGCCTTCATATGGCAATACTCAAGATCTCATTTCCCTACTTGACAGAGTCCTACTTTTTGCCATCCCCTCCCAACTTGTTCAGCACATATAAAGTTGTACTACAAGGGCCGCTGTTACCTATTAACCTGTATGGCCACATGGGTTAAGTACAGACATTTAAACAACCCAAGGTAGAACTGATCTAAGTTACATGTTTTTCTGTAAGTGGCACAGTTTAGGTCAGTAGTGAACAGAGCACACGCTCACCCTTCGGGGGGGGGAGGGGGACATGCAAATTTTAGATTAGGTTCTGCCATTTTTGCACCAGTCTATGGGTGCTGAACTCCTGTTCTGTTACAGGTATAGACTGGTTTCCGATCACTTATACCGGTAAACATGTAATGTCTGTACCTCGCCATGGTGAACAACTATATCAACCTTCCTCCCACCTCCTCCCCACCAACAAAATGCAGAACACTAAATATGTGTACAAACTTGATCCCACTCTGAAATGAAGTCATATTGCATGAACCCCGCCACCCCCTCAGATACTAACAGAGGTAAAAACAGATATTAATACATCAAGTGGTGTTAATGGTATATCAAATAATCTCTTCCTGGAATTTAACTTTTTTAAATCTCTTTGGTTAAAACTTACAATTATCATCTCTACAGGTTGGTAAACATGTTTAAGGTACAAAGTCACAACTACTGTGATTCAGGTCAGTGTATTCTATCATCGACAGCACACCTTCTCTGAGTAGCACATGCACTGTCCAAGCAGTTTACACCTCAAAAATAAGTACTGTCCTTTTAGGTTTTGCTAACACAAAGTACGTTCCACTTTCTTCATATACATCAGTTTTTTCATTTGGCAGCAACTGGAAGTCAGTACATTCTTCCTCCCAATCATTCAAATTTTAAACAAAAATCATTTTTTTTAGATCAATAGCTAATTGATTAAAAAACCCAAAACTCCCCCCCCAAGATTGCTGTTTTTCTCCCCAGTTTACAGAATGAGATTGGGAGCCCCTGTCCTCCTTTTGTAAAAACATTAAAAAAAAAATCAAAGATTTTTAATACTTATACTGCAAAATAGTTTTCTAAGCCAAAGAGAATATAAACTTTCTTCCAAACATCAGAACTCAAAAAAGATAAAAATTAACATTTTTATTGCATTATATTTTAATAAGGGAGTAGTAATACCCATTTATAGCTAGGGACCAAACTAGACCACGTGTAAAGTAGCATTTTATTTAATTTTTTTCAGGTTCTGTTTCCAAAATTGAAAGTTTGGAGTATTTATGAGAATCACCATGATCTATGAGCTATTTTGTGTCTGAGATTTTCAGAGACACCTGGAAATATTTAAGTTTGCTGTGCTATATATGTTAATAATTAGAACATGGGCCCCCCAGATTAAGCACATCTGTGAAGTTCAAATTATGTTTCCTAACATTCAAAAGGATCCCAAATAACAAAAAGGAGTAAGGCAGCTAGCCTCTTGGAAAAGCAACATTTTTCCAATATAATCCACGAGATCTGTGCTTCTGTCTAGAGTTCACATTAGCAATCACTGCCAATTTGCCAAATACATAAAAAAAATCAAAACAGTTGCAGAGGCAGCATGATCCCAGGGACCAAGCACTGAGCTGTAATCCATCAGCTTTCTAGTGGCTCATACACTGACCTCAATCTTGATGATAACCTGTCTTTTAAACTAAAATACAATTTTCCTAAGCAAAATTAGTTGTAAGGGTGTTTGTAAATTCCTTTGAAACTCTAAACTAAGTACATCACACAATGCATAAAAACCTGTAAACTACAACTTCTTCCATTCTTAATATTGCTGTTTTTTGCTGCCAGGGCTAAAACATGAAACAGTATTCTCTAGAAAGAAAACTCCAGTTCCTCTAACCAGCTTCTGTCAAGCTCAGTAAAGAGAATCAGCTTCATAATGGAAAACAAAATCACAATTCTTCTAAGAAATCAACCAATCAGCAAGCCAAAATAAACAAAAATACTAGCAAAGAAAGATATCTAGCAATGTCATTAGAATCAAGTAGATCCAACCTTTTTCACATTAAAGACATTATGTGATGTTTAGATTCTCTCCCTTTCCATTCTTATTACTTCGATGGTCTGACTTTAATTTTTTTGCTATGGCTCTAGAAATCTACAGTGCAACATAGCAAACAAAATCTAAAGATTTAACAACCAGTACTGAGCTTCCTCTTCAGGTACGGAACTCCAAATGCTTAACTTGGGCATTTGATTTGTAATGTGTACGCACAACACTATAAAAGCAAAAGATTACAGTAAAAATTTGAAACAGATTATCTGGTCATATTCAGAACACAAAAATCTGTTATGGAAAACTATAGTAAGAAACTACCATAAGAATGGTCTTAAGGAACCACCAGTAACCAGCATTCTCATTGTTCTAGCACAACCGTTTCCTCATGCAACTCTCAGGAGGAGTCAAAGACTTTTGATTCATTGGCATGAGGATTATTTTTGTTCCACTAATTTGTAAAATATTTTAATAGCAATGTCTGGCAATATATCATCTGCTTTTAAAAAGTACATATCATTATATTAATTAAAGCAGCTTAAAAGATAAAAGTGTGGTATTTTAAGAACAAAGCACCATAATGATTTGTAATAGCTGAACAAATTCTGCTCAGCGCATGCCTATTAGTTGAGATATGAAATTAAAAAAAAACAAAACAAAGCCACTGCATTGATAAGCAAAATGAGATGGGCAATACAGGATAACTGTCACTCCTATCAAAGAGATGCAATACTTTTTAAAGGTTTTCTACATGTGAACCCAGAATAAGGGCAGGAGAGCAGCAGAAACTTGTACAGATATTTTAGTCGCAGCAAATTTACTTGCTCACAACCCCCTTGATGTGAAAGGGTTACAAAGAGTCAAAGCCCAGTGTTGCAGTAATATTTGTTCATGGTCAGACTTAATGAAAGCCTTGAGCCTAACCCCAAATTAGAGTATATTGTTCCACAGTTCCTTCAGGCACTGCTGACAGTATGTAGAAAGTACTAGCAGCCTGCATCAATTTGAATATTCATTAATACTGGTTAACTTCTTTCTAGAGCTGAAGATTACTGACCTCTGATCAGCATTGATAAGACTGTATGATTCATCACATGCCAGTTTTCAATTAATCAAATGTCAGGCTCTCTCTGAAGTGTGCAACAATTAAAAAAAAAAAAAACAAACACCCAAAAAACACATTTGTGGTTCAGTGGTGAAATCCTTGTCTGCTATACAGAAGACCTAGATTTGATTCCCAGACCCACATGTAACTACAGCCATCGAGGCACCAAACGTCCAGATTCAGTCTCAAAGGTCTAAAGGGTGGGGGATGGAAGGTCTTGGTAACCTCTCATGCATGCACCATGATCAAGAGGGATGGGGTCTTTGTACAAGCCACAAAATTGGCTTTTAAAAGCAACTTAAAATGCCCTTTTGCACTGCTTTAATTGCATTGCTGTTTGCATGTTCAGGGTTTAAATGACCTAGGTGCACAGCAAGATAAAACACCTCTGAGGTGTTTACATTTGCTACCTAACAAAGTGCAACAGTACATGGGGCGCTGGAAGCTGATGTGCTTGGGGCTTGGCGGGCCACACGCAGCTCAGGGGCTGTGGGACCTGGTGGCAGCCCATACTGTAGAGAAAAAACCAAAACCAAACAACCCATGGGCCTGATTTTTTCCTTCCCAGAGCCTTCCTGCCTGCGGGGCGGGGCGGGGCGGGGCGGGGCGGGGCGGGGCGTGTGTGTGTGTGCGCGTTTCCCTCCATGGCTGCAGCACCCCCCAAGACTGCCCAGGCCCAGATGCCAGGGGGCAGGCGCCACCTGGCGGGCCCCCCCGTGCAGCTGCAGTACCGCTCAGCCCACCAGCAGTTCACCCCTTCCCCACCCCGCCAAAGAGGCAGGTAAGGATCAGGCCCCCACCCACGTCATGCTATGGGGGTTTAGCTCAATATAATTCTCCCTAAATTGAAGCTATATTTTTAAAAACCCACTGTTTCAGTTTAGGAAGAACTAAACCAAATTAAACCCCCGTGGCATGTACAAGCAGTCCTCAATGGCTACCTACTACTACAATGATAAACAAGTGAGTAGAGGGAGAATACATCAGTAAATCTGTCTGGCTAGTTTTCCTTGTAAGCATTTACTGTAAATATGGTAAGTCAGAAGTACATTTAGGGCAACAAACTAACACATGCAAATCATCAAAAGAAAGCTGGCAATCCAAACACAGCAAACAATAAAGAAAAAGGAGGTGCCAAAACTCCTTCCAACATACTAGATCAGGCAAGGTTCTTTCAGTAGATGTGATATCTTTTATAAGACCAACTAGTAATAGATAATACTGATAATAGATGTGATCTTTTATTAAACCAAGCTTGCCTGCCTACATCCAGACGAACATAGCTACAACCAACAGCCCTTCCAACATACTATGTATTCAGAAACTGACTCTTGTACTTCATAGGAACAGCACTTAATGACCAGCATGTGTAAAAACTATACAACCCTTTCCCAGGGTTGCTACTGGGAAAACCCCTTGAAATCCATTTTTGTAGCCTGAGAGTCTCTCCAGGATGAGAACCAGATTTTATTATTATTTATAATCCAATGACTAAAAGCTTCAATGTTTTTCTTGAATTCTAAACTAAAATACATCTAAAGAAAGTTGATGCATCCCAGACTTCCATAATAAAATAGTAAAATTTCTTACCAAATTTAAGTTAATTCACTAACAGTAAATGGCCTAGTGTGGAGACTTGAGGCATCCTTCTCAACTTATAGAACTATAGATTAATGCCTCAGTGTAAAGAAATTCCAACAAGAAGTTATTTTTAGTTTTAAATAAAAGCTATATAAATATTTTACTAAACTTTTGATTTTTATTTTATTTTTTTTAATAATAATTCACCCTAAATCTGTTCCTCAGAATCCATAAACAAAGGAAGAATGAGAATACTAGATAAAAATTCACAGTCAAACTAAAACCGACACTATATTGCACATATAGCACTTCTTGCATATAGCACATCCTGTAATATAAAAAGCAGCTTTTGGAAGTCCTAAAGATGGAAAAAAACAAAGATCTTATCTTGTAGTACAGTCAAGTACCTGAGGTCTGGGATCTCCAGGCCCAGTCTGTTCATTGGACTCATCTGGGTCATGGTGCCATGACAGCTAGTCAGAGGACTTAGAGGTCTCCCTGAGGTGCAGAGATTTGGAGTTGGTGGAGCAATGGCAAAGTTAATTCCCATAACTCCCAGAACTACTCATGGAGCCACAGCAATAAACATTCCTACCACTCCCCTGCCACCAAATCTCCAGACCCTGAGGACTTATGCCTCACATACAATGTGCACCCATATTTCCCCCATGTGCATGTTTTATGAACATATATCAGATTTGTAACCAGTTTTGTTGTATTTACAATATTGTATTCATTAATTCTTTAGCTGTACTTTCTAGGAAGTAAATCTGGATGCAGTAGTTTAATATGGCAAATAAATTAGTGGAAATATAAACTGTTAGGCTAAGGACAAAAGTTACACACAAATCAGTTTAAGTGATTAGAAACTGCTTTAACCTGTTACAGAACAGAAGTTAAGTGCACATAAACTAGTTTCAAAATGTATGAAACTGGTTTAAGATAAACCTGGTTGAATGCAGTATCAGACCAGTTTGACTGATCGGGTCAAACTGGTTTATGAAAGTTCTGTCCCAGACCTCTTCCTGGTTCAAGTTAAATCACAATCCACCAGCATGCTTTCCAGGCCTGGGCTGGGCAGTGCTGTCTGCTCCAGAAAGCAGGGCTGGCCCCCACCCCTCTGCTCCCTAGCTGGAGCAGTGATGGCTGGCTGACAAAGGGGGGGGGTGGAAACCCAGCTGGGGATGCAGCCCAGTCTATAGGCCGGGGAGGGGGAGAGGGACTGCCCCCCACCCCAGGCAAACTGGGGCCTGGGAGAAGAGTTAAACACCCCTTCCCCTACTCAAGCTTACTGCTGGCTGTAACTAGACTACACATCCCAGAGACACCTTGAATCGGGAAGAAGTGATGAGCAAACCTGCAGACTCCTGCTTCTGTGATTCTGGAATGCAAATCCCAGAGACCTCATGGGCAACAGGAAAAGGAAGTGAACACACAGCCAGAGCCATGCTCTAGCACCTCCCAGCTTCTGGCCTAAGCCACTGAAGGCACGTGGCTGCATTTTCTGAATCAAAGGTAAATGTATGTTCATTTCTGTTTCAATTTAATCTGCACCATGTAGACTAACCTGCAAAGACTGAATCAATTCACCTTCAGACTTTTTGACTTCCTGTACTTAACCCTATTCACCAAGTGCACAATGGTATGGCAAGCTCACTTCCTAAAGGATTAAAATGAATTCAGAGGAGAAAATGAATCATCATTGGGTAATGTTTGGATAGGAGAAATTTTATTCCACTTTTAATTATATTACAATATTGCTAACAAGAGTTGCTGATATTAGTGCTGAATATAAAGAATGATATTAAAATAAAAGGTTTTTAAAAATGGTCTGTTTTTCCAAAATGTTCCTATTACTTTCTGCATTCTAAGGCTGATTTAAACTTTGTTTAAATCCTGACAATGCTGTTTGAAGTGCAATATATATTTGGGGAAAAAAAAAATCAATATAGAAAATATATTTTCTATAGGGGGGGATGTGGGCACACTAGCATCAGGCTACAATCAGACCTAGACAAGTTACAAGGGTGGGTGGATGTGAATAGGATGGGATTCAACACAGACAAGTGCAAGGTGATGCACCTGGGGAGGAACAACCGGCACCATACCTACAGGTTGGGGAACTCCCTTCTTGTCAGCACGGAGGCGGAAAAGGATCTTGGAGTCATCATTGACTCCAAAATGAACATGGGCCAGCAGTGTGGGGAGGCAGTCAGGAAGGCCAACCGTACCTTGTGATGCATCCATAGATGCATCTCGAGCAGGTCCAAAGAGGTGATCCTCGCCCCTCTATGTGGCACTGGTCAGACCGCAGTTGGAGTACTGCGTCCAGTTCTGGGCACCGCACTTCAAGAGGGATGTGGACAGCATTGAGAGGGTCCAGAGGAGGGCCACTCCCATGATCAGGGGACAGCAGGGCAGGCCCTATGAGGAGAGGCTACGGGACCTGAGCCTGTTCAGCCTCCGAAAGAGAAGGCTGAGGGGGGATCTAGTGGCCTGTTATAAACTAGTCAGGGGGGGGATCAGCAGGCATTGGGGGAGTCACTGTTCCCCTGTCCACTGCCAGGAGTGACCAGGAATAACGGTCACAAGCTGGCAGAGGGCAGGTTTAGGCTAGATATCAGGAGGCGTTACTTCATGGTCAGGGCGGCTAGGGTCTGGAACCAACTTCCAAGAGAAGTGGTGCTAGCTCCTACCCTGGGGTTTTTTTTAAGAGGAGGTTGGATGAACATCTTGCTGGGGTCACTTGACCCCAGTATTCTTTCCTGCCATGGCAGGGGGTCGGACTAGATGACCTACTCAGGTCCCTTCCGACCCTAGAAACTACGAAAATAAGGGAATCCTCTGTGATCTGTAAAGAATGATGGGTTTCTTGCTTTTCAAAAAAAAAAAAAAACAACCAAAAAACTAGTTTAGGCCGATGACCATTTGCCTTGGCTACTGAAACCACCTCCACTGCTGGACACCTGTATATTATGAAAACTACAACCCAACTTTGCTGGCTAAAATATATAGGGCAAACTCCTATATGAAAGGATGAGTTTAGTATCTGAAAGTAATCAAAGCCTCCATTACTGTGATCTGGCCTAATCATATTATTATATCATAGTTCACTGATAGCCCTGAAGTCAACTCATGACATCACTACCTAGTGCATAAAAATGAATATCAGGCTTAAAAATCAGTTGCTTTGCAACAGAGTTGTGACTGCTGCAAGACACGACTTTGAGGGTTGATGAGGTATAACTTAGTACTTACTGAACTGAAAGTAATAGAGCAATACTCACACAAGGGCATTTAAAAATCAAGTGTGCAACTGACATAAAAGGTAGAAACAAAATGTACACGATAGCAAAATGTATTTGCCATAGGTACAACGTGCTTACTAACGTAACTGCTTTTTTGTTCCATGTAAATAATTTCTTTTCTGTTCTCTCAACTGTCTTCCACAGGCACAACAATGCTTACTTTAATATTGTTGGATATTTGAAAGATAGTTAAACATTTGAATGATCTGTGGCACCAAGTTTAGTATAAAGTATTATTTAAAGGTCTGGTCATCTTTTTACTAAACCCTGTACTAAAATGAACATTTATTTTAAAAGGAACAGGATTAGAATTTTAGGTTGTTTTTATTTTGAGTTCCCACAGTGACATTTACAGAATATCATAGGAAAACTTGCATCACACAGTTATTTTAAAATTATGCTAAGCATACTGCCTAAAATAAAACCAAACCAGGAAAATCAGGGCTACTGAAACCAAGATATGTTTTGGCTTCGAGTTCAATGGCATCATGAATTTTCAATCTTTGAAAAAATACCTGTGCATGAAATTCCTGGCTTTACAAATGTAAGCCAAATCAAGAGCAATTTAAGTGTTTCTGTTAGATTTTAATATGTTAAAATACAAAATAAAAAAAATCAGACAAAGATGACAAAATGTTTCATTATTTATACAGTCAAATACATGCTAGGTTACTGGTTAAAACATATGCAAGTATATGATAATTCTGTTGCCAAACTCCTCCCCTCCCCTCCCCCCAAAACAAACTTTTTCAATTAAATTTGCATTTTCACCTTTCTGGATATCTATGCTTTATCTCAGTGGCTGTTATATGAAACTAAATCCAGGACTCCACACTTTGTTAATAAGCTCAAGAAATACTTAAGATGACAAATACACTTTAATGTAAAAGTACACATATATTGTTATGGATTGTAGAACTACAAGTGAAGCAAAAGCATAGGCATGTATATCAGCTGAGGGAGAACTGAGGATTGAGAAGGAGTTACAAATAATGGCACTGCATTTGGCTCTTTAAACAGGAGATAAAGAAATTAGTTTTAGAAGTACAATATACACATGGGTATACATATGAGAAAAAAGAAAAAAGTACTTGTGCAAAAGAAAAATATAGACACTTCAAATAAAATACTGAAATCTCTTAGGAAGAGATCTTAAGGTAAAGGCCAGGGAAAGAAAGGACACAATATAAACATTCAGCAAAGGCTTCCTAGAGGGGAAGAAAATGTGTATGTGGGGACAGGGAAGGGGAGAAATCAGGTAAAAAGGACGTGCATAATAAATGAGTCATCAACAATATCATTGCCTTAAAAATACCCACAGGTTTTTGATGGGCTGTTGGGCACAAGGCTTCACACAGCATCAACATTATTCTGTGTCAGTCTTTCTTCCCTATCATTTTGTTTCTCACCTTATAAAATCATATTTGAAACAAAGTAAACTTGATAGAGCAGGAAAAAAAATGGCTTCCAGTCTCTGTACCACCGTTTTGGTAGTTACAATAGAGTGGAGTAATGTGAAATTAGATTTAAGGCTTCAATATAGGTCCTGATTTTTCTGCCCTACATTATTGCTAGTCAGAACTTACCGGTATTTTGCTCAGAAAATGCCAAGTCATTAAAACAAAGTACTCCCCCCCCACACACACACACAAAATACTCATTTTGACAAAACCTGTCAGGAAAGGCTTCTCAAGGTCATGATGGAATTTAAGTAAGAGACCACTCAAGTGTGAGCATCATCAGTTTGGTTGGTGACCCACTGATTGATGGCATTCACCAAGGGTGTGGGAGACGAAGCTGAGTTCCTGATGTGCCCGATTTAGAACCATGACCTCTCACATCCCAGAGGAAAGCCCAGGTTATTTTTCATAAGAATATAAGTAGTACCATACTAGGTAAATGCAATGGTCTATCTAGTCCAGTATCCTGTCTACAAGAGTAGCTGAAGTGGATGCTATGGAGGCAGAGAATCGAACAGGTTTCAGAAGGTGTTCCTCATATTTTTGTGAAAAAGCTTCAAACGTCTTGGTTTGTTCCTGATGCACCATAACATTTTTAAAGTCTGAAGAAGTCTTTCAGGATGACACAAGGGCCTGCCCCAGATCTACCTTCATATTCTGTATCTCATTTAGAACAGCCACAGGCCATATTACCCTTCAATCCCTTACTCTCAATATGCCCTTTATACTGTAGGTTGGAACAGAAAAAAGTATGGAATTGCTTCAGCAGTTCTATGCCAGCTGAAGAACCTTCATCATTTATTGATTTGGGTATCAGATACATAGCCTGTCCTGCTTAAAAAAAATAAAAATAAATACCATATTTACCCAAATTAAACATAACTTAGAGTTTAAGATGATACCCCCCACCAATACATTTCTTATAATTTTCCATGTACAGAATCCAGGTATTAGAGTGTTGTCTTAAAATTTGTATCCTCCCCAACAACAGCAGAGAACAAGGGGACAGAACCCCGCCCCTTGCCTCCCCTGACTGTGCCCTGCTCTGTCCCTCTCATCACTTGGCCCCTACATGCCTGCTCCCACCCTCCTATCACCTGTCCCTCCACATCCCCCCAGCCTTCATGCCCCATGCCTGTGCCTGTTCTCTACCCCCATAACTGTCTCTTGCTCCCCTGCCACCTATTCTCCACCCACTGTCTGACCCCTGCTGCCTGTTCCCCCAAATTCATGCTCCCCCCTGCCACTTATCTTCTGGGGAAATCTGGCTCTTGAGCAGTCAGCAGCAGCAGCAGCCTTAGCCCTGGCAGCAGCTCTAGGCCTGGCCATATCGGGGCCAGGCTATACAGTCCCCTACACATTTGACCCTGAACAGCAGCATAATGGGTCTCCCATCTGCACACCACCACCACCACCATGCTCCCCACCCCACCCCATGCTCTACTTCCCCCCCCACACAAGGCACCTTGGCCCTTGGGCAGGTAGTAGCTCAGCTCCAGCTTTGGCTGAAGCCAGAGCTGAGCCACTGCCTGCCCTAGCCCAATAGTCAAATCTAAGACAAGTGCCCTCCCCCCCAATTTTGATGGGAAGAAAAACCTCCTTTTTGTAAATGTGGTAATAATTTGAGAATCCATAAGTGTCTGTGCAAAATTTTAAGCAAGGGGGGAAAAGTATCTGTTTTTTTTTCTTTTCTAGCTGCCAAGTACAGAGCCCAAGACCATTTATCCTTTGCTGAGGTATCACAAGGAAAAGTGGTTGTCAAACCACAATAAGACCAAACTGGCACTAATGAAGACAGTCATATCTTGCCTTTTAAGCATTAATCTAACTATAGGGCTCATTCAGCAATTCTTTTTGAAGTGGATGTAACAATTAAACTCCTACTGTAAATCTTTTACTAAGATTTTTGTTTCTGCACAATTTAAATAGCAAGTGAATTGTTCAGTGGAGCTATAATCCACTAAAATCTAGGTAGGTATGAAAAAAAAGAGGCCAGTTAGGGCTTTATCAACAGAAGCTGAAATGCACCAATATAATGCACATGTTTATGAAAAATCATCTTATCAAAACATACAATAATTAAAGGTGTCTGGCACACACCATGTTAGTCCTTGCATGTTTGCCTTGTCAGCTGTCAAACCGTGGTAATGTGTGATGGTAATGGGCACGCTGTCAGCAACAGCTCTTGCGTTTAAACGGATATTATCAAGTGCAACCAATTCTCAGGAAGAAAGCATGCATTGCTAATAAGCTACCTGATCAAAGTTGGTGGTCTGACCAAATAGAAAGTCTCAGCCTGCCAGCTATTCATGCAGCTGGGTGCCTGCACCCAATATGGGGCTCTTTACAGGATCAGGCTTTTCACCAACCTCTCAAAAATAAAAAGTTACATGGAAACGTAAGCAATAAAAATGAGATAGCTTCTCATACATTTTTCTTTGTACGTATATAGAGCTTCTGGGCAGTACACAATATAATTAAGGTTGAGAAGAGTTCTCTTCTATTCATGGTTTCACTCATAATTTTCTGGAGTAAAAACATCTTCAAAATTCCACCCATGTTCTCAACCCAATGCTGAATTATTTTCCAATATGATTTGAATGGTTTACCCAAGTTCAAATCACAAAAAAAGACAATAATAATACTACAAAATGTACTCCAATTAGACCTTGTACTTATGTTCCTCAAGCCACAAAAGCTAATAGCTTCTGATGTGGCATTATAACTGTCCACCCAGACAAAGCACACAAAGTTTGAGGGGCGAGAAAAGACATTTTACATGAAGTTTTGTTTAACTTAATAAGAAAATAATTACTGAGCAGGGACCATTAGTGGATAAAAAGGAAAAGAGAGTGAGATCATGTTATATAGCTCAAGATTTTATACAGCATTATAGTGATCATCTTCTGGAAACCAAGGGAGCAGGAATAATAAGAGTTAGTCATAAAGATTGCAACCTAGTTTCCTGTTAAATATATAATCATACTGCAACAAAAACTCATTACTTTAAAATATCTATTCCTTTAGAAGTCTATTCCTTTAAAATATCTATTCCTTAAAAACCATATTTTTCTTTTGCTGTAGTCGGGAAGATGATTTGTGCCAAGAACTTATTCATGTAGCAGGTACGTTGTACAGTCTTATTTTTAATTTGATAAGAACAAAAGAGAGCTTTGGTTAAGGTATGCTTATTTTTGGTCTTTTTTACTTTGTTATGAAGTAACTCTCTGATCTTAATGTTGGGGAGTCAAAAGATCAAAATTATTGCTATTTCTGGGCCTAATTTGCACATATTTGCGGTGGTGATGACAATGCTGGGGAATACGCACATGGCCATAAAGGGACATTGATGTTGGCTACCGTTAACACCCGCACATTGGGTTGTATATTGTGGGGGTTTTGGATTTTGTGGATTTGGGGGGGGGGGGGGGTGTATGTAGGCAAGACAACCCCTGTTGTTCTGACCAAGTACTCAGCACATGGCAAGCTGGGACATGTACCTGGGCAAAATAACAAATGAGAGCCAGAGCGTTTTACATAAGCAGGTTAATGCCATAGGGTTATTAATCCCTGGAGCAAACTGCCCAAGAAGGGGTCCTGGAAGTTACTGGCCCCTGCATTTGGGAACAGCAACATCTCAGCATTGTGATACACCCGAGACTGGATGCCTAGGGTATGGCTCTTTTTACTGTTTCACAACTGTTGCATTTCAGCCTGGCTGTGCAGCCGCACACCTCAGCTATATGTTTGGTTGGCAGATCTGGGCTAGGGTAAAGCCTGGCATGGTTTGAGCCAAGGTGAGACCTGGCACTTCTTGTTTAATCGAGGCCTCAGTGCAGAATAGGCCTGGCCAGCTTTTCTCCCTTTTGTAATTCATGCCCCAAACAAGAGCAGTGGTTGGGCGCTGGCTGTAGTTCAGGCCCAAGCCGAGATAGGTCCGACCTCTCCTTCGAGTTCTTTTGCAGTTTTCTGCCCAACAGAGTTGGGGTCAGGACTAGGAATTTTGAGATGCAATATACTGACAAAAACCGCAGTTAACCCCTCAAAGCCACCATGCAGAAGTGGAGGTCGGTCTTGTACCACATCTCCAGGAGCAACAAAGACCCTTGCAACACAAAAGGAGCCACAGTCTTGAGAAGATCCCCACAGTGCAGTGAACCCAAGGAGCAGCACAGGACACTCTGGTGTGGGCCCCCTCTCTAGCCCACTGCTGAAGGGCAGGTACAGGGGTGCAGGCCCCCAAAACTACCCTTTGGGGAGCCCAAGGTCCCAGACTGTCTGGGTATGGGTGAAGCCTCCCGCAAGAGGCTACAGACTTTGCTTTACAGTTAATAGTGTTTAACAATTATATTTAATGGTTTTCTTGTTTTGTTTTATTTATTTGTAATAAAATTTGAGTGTTTGTGCTTACACTGCTTGTAAGGAAGGGATTTTTATGTGGGATACCCTAGTAATTCATTTAGTGTTTGCTAGGTGGCCTGGGTGAGGGCTCGACCCAAGATAAAATATATTTAGTGCCCCAAAATTGAACCCAGGCCTTGTTGCTGCTGACCAGTGATTGGCAGAAGGGTTACACTAGTATTTACCTAAAAGGGGTGTAGGGACTTAGCCGTTCCATAGCAGTTTTGATAACTGAACTACAAGATCCCCTAGAAGATTTTTTTTTTTTTTTTTTTTTTAACAGAACAGGTTTATTAATAGAGTGGGCTATAAAATATAAAATTAAAACAAAAATGTATTTTATTTTGCAGAACGCAAGTGAGACAACTGAACCATGAATTTTAGAACTGAAAAAAACATTTTAAACTGATTTGTAAGTATGATCACGCACAGCAAATTAAGAAGGCACTCAGCCTGAAAAAAAAAAAAAACAGCCCAAAAACCCCCAAAACAGTTAAACATTTTATTGTTAGGTTTTCCTAAGTATTTCTAGTCGATCACCACTTGGTACTGCTGTAGTGAATCATTCTATAGTGAATCATTTTGCGGTAATCATATCAACCAAGAAATCCTGGCTGAAGCTAGCCAGTAAGTGACGAAGCAAACTGTATTTGTCTAGCATACAAAACTAGTAATCATGAGGCTTTTTTAACATTTTTTTTTTGTATCCTATAGATAAAAAGTAACTTTTTAAAGAAGGTAAGCTTGCTAAGTTACACACCCCCGCCTCTGTTTTCACTCATCCAAATGAGAGTTAAGTACATCAAGAGAAAGGTCAGATTAATGGTTGATGTCTACACTCACTCCCACTGAAGGGCATATATCCATCCTATTCTTTTTAGCGATCTTTTATCGTAAAAAAAAAAAATTATAAGAATGAAGCTTTCTACATGACCTATACCTCAGTGAAATAACTGCACCATTTCATGTTTTCTCTGTAATACCAAATACTGACAAGTTCCTTACTTGTATCAATTTTCTGAGGCTGAAACATATCAAATGTAGCAAGCTAAATTTTTTGTATTAAAAATGAGAGAGGAAAGACACGGGGCCTCATCTTGCACTCCTGATGTAAAATCAAATGCCTCTCTCCAAATACACACACCACCTTAACCTTTTAAGTCCATTACTAAGAAATAATGGATAGGTTTTACACAGGACAAGACATTCCAACTTGCAAAGATGAAAATAAATAAAAATACAGCCTTATAATGTGATCATTCATCTTCAATTACAGCTGTGCTTCCATTTACATCCAGAGGTTCAAACTTTCTACTAATTTTTGCAACCATGCAAAATTTGGGAACAAAAAATGTTATTTACTGTAATAAATTACTCTCAACTGGGGACCTTTTAACAAACTCTTTTAAAAAGTATGATGTATGGTTGTTGTGTAGTTACAACACTTACCAATAAATCTAAAATCACACTCAAACCTAAAATGCTATAAAGCCTCACAATGCCCCAGCAAGACCATGTTTTCAATACCATTTAGCAGATGGGGGAGAAAAGACAGACACAGGAAGATCTAACTTGTCTTCCACTCTCATCACTTCTGCCTTCTTAACTGTTTTTGCTCCCTCCAAAGCTAAACTAGTATTGACACATTAAGGTAATAATCAACATGTGAAAAAAGCTGAAAGATGGGCAAGTGCCTTTCCTTTTCCTTTATCCTACTTACCTGTCCCTTTCACAACTCCTCTACAGTTTCTGTTGGCCCTCTCTTGCTAACTTAGGCCCCAACTCTGCCAGGATAAAACTTATGGGCTGACCTCTGCATCCATGGTTTCTTAGAGGATTTTAAACACTACGCATCATGAAGCAAGAATTTAGTATTGCAGCACTTAACTACTAGTAAAAAGCACTGCATCAACTATACTGCTTTAAAACAATGATCTGAGCACTGGAATAGGACTCGGTTGTCTTGAATGCTAGCCCTCTGTTTCTAAATCGCCAGAAAACATTTATACACAGATTGGGCATAAATTTGGTACAAGTACTCTGTTTCTAATTTTGAAACACTCTAGCAAGTTTCACCCCATATGACGTATCTAAAAAAGAATTTTAAAAAAACCCTCCATAAATGCTAGTATCCTGAAGCAAACAGTTGAACTGGTTGAGTTATTTTAGCACCCTACTTTCACATTGAAATCTACATTCTTATAATGGTTTTGTGATGCATTATATTCTGCCTGTATGATCAGGGACTTGCAAGGCAAGCCATACAAGGAAAGGCTGAGGGACCTGGGCCTCTCTAGCTTAAAGAAGAGAAGGTTGAAAAGGGACTTGGTAGTGGCTTACTGCTATAGCAGAGGAGTGCATCAGGAACTCGGTGAACAACTGTTTACTAGGTCACCCCCGGGGAAGACCAGGACCAATGGATACAAACTCCTGAAAGGCCATTTCAGGCTTAATACCAGGAAAAACTCCTTCCCAGTCAGGGTATTCAGACTGTGAAATAAACTCCCTCCAGAAGTAGTGCAGTCACCTACCCTGGTGGTTTTCAAGAGAAGACTAAAGAGTCACCTTGCAGGGGTCACCTAACCCCAGTTGTCTTCCTCCCTAGAGCGGGAGGGCTGGACCAGATGATATGCAAGGTCCCTTCCAGCCCCTAACAATCTATGAATCTATGAATTTCAATAGGAGTTACTGTTCAGAAGATGGCCAGTCTTCTCATATTAGGGTAGTGTACTACATCTTGAGAATGAAAGCCTCCAGGTAGTGAAAGTCCCATTAAGATAAGGATGATGATCCCAGTCCCACTCTTTAGATACCCATTCCCTCTGTATCCTAAAAAGCATTAGACATTTATAAAAAGGGTTATACAGGCAGCCCTCAACTTACGTTTCACATTTACAACGTTTATAAAGTGACACCCTGTTTCAACTTTAAAACGCCAGTATCGACTTACAATGCTTGATCTGATGCAATGCCATGCCAGGAAACAAGTTTGCTGTTGCTCATCTCCCTGGAAAACATTTGTCCAAAAACTTCCTTGGACATTTTCTTTAAGAAAGCAGACAAGACTCCTGAGAAGACTCCAGCCAAGAACCCTTCAAGGAGTCCAACCAAGAGCCCTTCAAAAAGTCCAGCAAAGTCACCTCAAAGAAGTCCTTCCAAATCAATACGATTGTTATTTACAATACAAATATACTAATGTAGCTAATACTACTCATCTATAATTGATAGAGGACAATATTCTGGGGTATTTTTGGTGAAAATAGGGTATCGGGCCTCGGTTCAATAACCAATCTCCCTTTTAAAACATTGTTTCTTATGAGAAAATTGGTTCCAAGTTACAAAGTTTCAGCTTAAGACCCGGTTTTCAGGAACCAATTGTGTCATAAGTCCAAGCACTGCTTGTATAGTAGAATTATTCAACAGTACAAAAGAGCAAAAGACTGCATCATCAATGAGAAACTGAATACCATTTTGAAGAGGAAATAGTAATTTTGGAAAATTCCAAACATTATTAATACAAGAAAATATTTCCAATTTTCACAATCAATGTGCTCACAATTCTATCATCAGTAGATGGTAAAAAAATATTATTTTACTAGCTTTGACAGAAAATAGAATTCACTTCCCCTTTCCACCTGCAGTGTTTCAAAGTCAGTTGTTCATCAAAGTGACAGTTTTCCTTTCTACAGCTTAGACCTTTTACTGTACTATTTTAGTGTGGCTGACCAGAAAACAAAGATTATGGAGAGAGAGAGAGATTCAGAACTTTCCTTGAACGCCTTATGAAGAACTGTTTGTTTAGCTGCTGATGTAGAATATCTTGTTCTGGTCATTTCACTGTATATAGTTTCATAGTAGGATTGGAAGGGACCTGAACAGATCATCAAGTCTGACCCCCTGCCATGGCAGGAAAGAGTACTGGGGTCAAACGACCCCAGCAAGGTGATTGTCTAGCCTTGTCTTAAAGACCCCGAGGTAGGAGCCAGCATCACTTTGCTTGGTGAATTGCTGCATGGCAAAACATACCACTACACTGAAGAGAATAAGTTTAGTGGAGTTAAACCCACTTATAGAAAGAATCAATTAATTTGGCCACCAAATTCTGAATTCTGACATGTCCCTAGAAAGAAAGGTTGGTGGACTCAAATTAACTTAAAATGTATTTAATTATTTACAGATTAGATTTCTTCTCTCTCCTCTGTGTGCAACTAACCATATGCTTTAAGTATGGATCTCTAAGTGAGCCAATGCGTGTGCTCTTCCCAAGTTTTCCACAACTCTGCAAAACCTTAAAGAAAGGATATTTCCCTACATCACAGCCTGTAGTAAGGTTTACTTAGTATTAATGAGATATTCATCTACTGACCTGATAAGCACAGTAAAAAAAGCCAAAAAAAAAAAAAAAATCTAGGGGGGGGGGGGGGGAAAATCACTGGCCAAGTGTCATACTAATCCAGACAATTTCTGTAGGCTACTAACAACTTTAAGATCCTGAAAAAAACAAATTAACAAAGGATTACTGTAGCAGAGGTTTCCCACCTGCGGTCCATAGAGCATTTGCTGATAGATCTGGGAAAAGTTGATTTATCCTATGATGCTTCTTTCAGATACATAACTGCACTAACAAAAAATTAATAATACATTAACATCTTGCTATTACTATTTTCCTATGTAAGTAGTTATGGTAATGTTACAGAGTTACTATGATCAGGAAGAGAATGAGATAGTTCACAAAACAGCCTCTGTTAAAATATGATCCACGCTATTAAAGGACTAGCTGTAGATTAGACCTATGCCACTGTCCTAAGTACTATATTACTTTTCACTACTACAGAACTCTCCACTACTGCTTCAATATATTCGTTCATGTTCCACACATTATTTTTTATTTTTACATTGTTATACTGTTTCTGATGAGAAAATGAACGACTAGACAAACAGAACATCATTTAAGCGCATCTGTTTGGGTAAACACAAAACAACTGACTCAATTATCAAATTACTACAAGTTGCATTAAAAGCAGTAGGTAGTAAAACAAAAATACTGTGCACTAAACAGACCAGGTGGATTATAGCATTAAGTGCCATTTTTCCCTCAAAACCTAGCTTTGAACCAAGCTAAAATCTCCCCAAAAGTCTACTGTTTTGTATTCACATAATTTTGCATAACTAGCAAATCTTTATTCAGATCTCAGCCAATCCTGATACAAACCCCCCTTTTCACCTCTAGGGCTAGGGACAGAAATTACACATAAACCAGTATAAGTGATCGGAAACAGGTTACAATATGTAACAACAAAAGTTCAGTGCACATAAACTGCTTTCAAAATGGCCAAAAATGATTCAAGAAAAACCTGGATAGATGTAGTATCAAGCTTAAATGATTTAAGTTAAATTAGTTTATTGAATTTCTGTCCGGATCCCCTCCAGATTCAAGTTAATTCACAGCTTGTCAAACAAGCTTTAGTTCAAGCACTGCCACCACCATTTTGAAGTGTAGGGATGTTTTAGCCAGAGCAGATCTGAGCGGGGCAAGGGCAGATATGGGCTGTCCACTGTAGGCTCAGGTCTCTCCATTTTGCTGTCTTTGCCCCAGGAACCCCATGCCATCTGCATGCCTCCTGCCTGCCCAGCAGCGGGAGGAACAACTCGCTACCCACACCGCTGCCAGACAGACAGGGCATGCACAGCCAGCATGGGACTCCCGAGGGAAAGGCAGCAGAATGGAATGCCCCAAGCCCACAGTGAGCAGCCCACATCTGCCCTGTGCACAGGTCGGGGGGGGGGGGGGGGGGACATGCCCACCCATGCCTCCCTGGAGGTGCGCGCAGCAGCAGGGAGCCACCCCCTCTCCCCAGCCCTACTCCCCGCATCCCCTGGAAAAGTCACCCACAGCTCCGTCCTGCTCCCTGACCCAGCCCTGGGTCCCGTTCACCACCCTGGCTGGGCAGCACCCCAGCCCCTGCTCCTGCCCTACTCCCTCCTTCACCATGGGGGGCGTCAATCTGCCTCCCCCCCACACGCCCTTTCCCCCTCTATAGACTTACCTGCTGGGTGCTGCCTTCCATGCTGCCTAGCTGCATTCCTGTATGTGGCTGCGCGCATGCACGCAGTGTCTGGAGGTCCTGGCCAGAAGGCATATTGTATTTACTAATGGCATTATTGCCTACATCAGCCAAAAAAACCCACTACCCAATAATGTTAATTTTCCTTTTATTGGTGCCAATCTGATAGGCAACCAATATACTGGTGCACCTCTAAACAAAACAACTTCCTATTGAACTTTCCTCTCTAGAAAGTTAGGTACTCTTAGCAAAAGCCTTTTGTCTCTGGAACCTGCTTCCACACTTATCCAAAGTAGCTACAATTTGTCGAACTTCAGGAAACCCCACAAAAGTCCTCTATTCATCTGTGCTCCTGGGCTGAAGTAAAAATATGCAGCTTTAAGCTAGCTGGAATTTGGTATATTTTGTTGTAATATTCACCAACTAGAATGTTAGCTTTTTGCATTACGGTTCTGCACTATGCCTATTCTAGGACGGTGTGTTCAGTAAATACTGAAGAGTGATCAAAGTCCTTACCCTGGCAAACAGCACAATATCCCATCTGAAACTGCAAGAAGCTTGATTATTTTAGCATTTGGCAATTTTTAGAATCCAAATGCATGAGCCAGATCCTGCTTTCTTCTGCTAAAACTGGATGCCAAAATATGTCTGTCAGTTTCAACAGATCAAAGGGCTTTTTAAACAAACTGTAATTAGAATAAAGCTTTAAATCAGTATCTGGTGGGAATATTGTAGACACTGGTGTGAATGCTCCACTTTAAAATTTGTTGTTATTAAAACTGTTTTCCCAGGAAGGAAGTAAAAGGATCTTTAAAATGTTCCAGATGCACAAAACTGGAAATTATATTCTTCATCTACTTTCCCTTCCCATCAAAAAACAAAACAAAGAACAAAAAGCTTGAGATCAGGCCAGAGCTCTAAACTTTATAGCTATCAGTTGCAAAAACGAAACATATCCTCACCCATCAAGTGCATATTTAAATAAAAATGGGCTTGTTTAGATCTTATTTTTGTGCATTAACAGAAAGTTACAGCATGTATCTTTTGAATTAAAAACATTAGCCAAAGTTACTCAAACCTGAAATCTTAGCTGAAATAGAGACATCTGATAGATGACAAAATAATAATGGAACTTCTGCATGACAAGCTCCACTTAGAGCAGTACTGGAGCGCAGCCCACAACTCCATTCCAAACTATGCTAAAACCTCTATGATATTTCTTAATGTATGCAATGCACAGTTTGTCTCCACTCAATAATCCTGAACATATGCTAAGTGCAGTTAAAATGATTTATTCCACTAAGCTTTTCATTGTATTAATTTATAACTTATGACATCACAAACCATAGATGTTCAAAAACTCAATTTAATTTGTAAGGGAAAGAAATATATAGCCTCCTAAAGTGTTGCTAAATATCTTACGTAGCTTTCAAAGGTGAGCTGTAGCTGAAAAAAAGTGAACAGTATTATGCGCTGAATGCCCAACAAAAAATAGAATTAAAGATAAAGTGAATTCATTAGTTACCTTAAACTTCATTCTCTTTTTCCCAGTTCAAGTTAGTAAGGCCTGAATACTTCTCTTACTTGGTTTTTATGGAGCACTGTATGCAATAAAAATACTCTACATTTTTTTTAATATTTGTAGGACATTAAATGTTTTGGCAGAACAAATGCTATATATGTCAATAAAAAGTCTGTTTCCCTCTTTATTTGGTAAGACAGCAAAATGTGCACCTTCCATAGCCTCAAATCCATACAACACTTTCCAAATTTAAGGTATGTTGTTAATTTTTGGTTAAGTTGAAAGGACCTTTTTAAAACCAGGAATTATGAAAACCCTTATTTGGTTAATGAGGAAAAATAGCATTTAAAAATCTTCCAATTACGATACGTAGCATCTCTAGTTATTTAGGAGTATCCCATTTTCCTTCAAATTAGCCAGATTACAATGCAGTTTTATTTCACCACCAGAATTTCCAAGTGTATTTTTTACTGAATTAAGGGGCCTTACTATTAAATCAAAGAATTCTACAGAGGATTCAGAGAAAGTCTGACACATTACTGAACTGTTTAAGTAGAATTTGAAAGAGAAAAGGGGGGGGGAACCATTAGAAAGATAACTTTACATTTCAAGGAAGGAGTAATTAAATGTCTAAATCTATACTCTTGGTTCCAAAATGATACCTTTTATTAGACCAATTGGAAAACTGCAAGAAAATTGTTCTTTTCTGCAAGCTTTCAGGATCAATGTCCCTTCGTCAGGCTCTGGGAAAAGTATAAATGGTACAAGATGGTAAAAAGTCCCCACAGGTAGGAAATAAACTTCATGTTTGCACAGAGGGAGCTGGAGATGGAAGGCTCTCCCTCTGGGTCCATGAGAGTGACCCTCTTGTCACATCTATACTTTTCCCAGAGCCTGACGAAGGGACATTGATCCTGAAAGCTTGCAGAAAAGAACAATTTTCTTGCAGTTTTCCAATTGGTCTAATAAAAGGTATCATTTTGGAATGAAGAGTTCTAGTTTTGTGTACATCTTTTTGTCTCAGACCAACACAGCTACCAAGTACCTACCTAAATCTATACTCCTTTTACCTGACAACGTAAACAAACACAAATTACAGTTAACCCAAAACAATTTAGATTGATTTACATTTGGTAGCACAACAGGCATTTGCTGACCAAACATTTCCTCCAGCCATTTTGAAAATTCTATGGCTAAAGCTCCTGTGCAAGCAGATGATAAGCCTGTCCTCTAATTTTATTGATGTTTTCTAAAATGGAAGCAAAACATTTTAAATATTTCTGCATACTTGTGGAGACCTAACAAAAGTGTCCAAGCAATACAAAAACATTAACAGCACATCCTACAATACAAATGTGAATAATATTATTTCCCAGATTATCCATGAAGAACTGAGGGGAGTGTGTTTTAAGTGGTTCATGTAGGAAGGCTGCAGCAGAGCTGGAAACTGAAACTTCAGCTCTTGAATCACTAGCCAATACTTAAAAGACCAAATTATTCTACTTTCATGGGATTGGCTACCCTCCTAACATATGCAAAATTGTTTGTTTCAAAACAAGTTGCCTGAAATTTGTGCTAGCCACACAAATTTTCCCAAAGCTCACCATCAACAAGTCTACAAAAAGTCTCTTAAATGGCTCTTCAGCTCTACAAAGGGTCAGCTTGAGCTTGCAATACTACTGCAGAGCTGCTAGAATCTTATCATGTGTTTATTAAAAAATTAAAAATTAGCAGACACCATGAATGAGGCAGCATGACAGAACTGAACTAACGGTAAACAACAACTCATCTATTTTTTTAAATTATGGTCTTAAGAAAAAACAAAACACAAAAGTGTTTAATGTTAAAAATTCAAGGAAAATTCTTAATTGATCTTGCACAAATGGGAGAGCAAGACAAAATATACGTAGCAGTATTTCACGGTTTCTCTTCTTTCCCTTCCAAGATATTGTTCTCATAACAAAACAACAATTCCCTGTTAATGATTTTCTTACTTGTCAGCAACAAATAAAAATCAATAGATATGCTGCACAACCCTCTTTTGTAAATACAACTAATGCAAATGATATATTTTCAATTAGGAATGCTACAAAACAAAAAGTTTCCTGACACTGCATTTTACATGTTCATTTTTTCTCTGTTCCAGTAGTGAGTTCAATTTTTAAATTATTTCCCTTTTTGAAAGGTTCCCCACAAAAATTCTAGAAAAGAATGCACCATCTCTCAGTTCCTGCAACAGAACTTTAGTTAATTGATCTGCAACTGCACCAGCCTAACAGAATATAGCTCTTCATGACCTAATTATCACTACATTCATAAACTTATCATGTGACAGAATTAAAACAGAGAAAACATTCTAAAGAACATGAGAGAATCGGAAGCAACATTTTCTAGCATGGTCATTTTAAAATAAAAGTTCTTAGCATTTCTTAGAATTCTAATGTCTGAATTTTGCTTTACATCTACGGAAAAGTTCACAGTTTTGCTTCTGCCAAGGTTTTAAGTGAAATAGCTCACAATGCCTTCCCCTGATCCAACACAGTTCTTTTAGGCTTTCAAGAAATAGCCAGTTGTTTCGCTTACAGAACTTCTTTACACTGACCTAATCAAATAATACAAAATAGAGAAACCACTAGGTAGAATACACCACAGTACATTAATGACCCCAATAAACTTTCTTTTATGTTGAAAATACAGTTGTCACATTTATTCCATTTAATTATGTTCAAGCTACAAGTATGAGAAGAGCTGTGTGAATAACCAACGTTTTGCTTCAGCCACCAAATTGATTTTTTTACAATTATTTCATATCAAGTGAATAATTGTAATTGTAATTATATTTCATTCAACCCCAAACAAAATATTTTGTTTCTTTTTTCCACCTATTTTAAATGCAAGTGAAGGAAATGAGGAAATTAAAGGTTACATTTGCAAAGGAGTGTCTATAGAAACATCACTATAAATTAAGTTAGGTTAGAGGAGGGGTGTCAAACATGCAGCCAGCGGATCCAACCCATTGTCAGGGAGTCAGGACCCAGGGTAGGTAACAAACTGTAGTTTACCAAACCATGTGGGTGCTGCTCTTAGTACACAGAAAGAGTGGAGTAAGCTACCACAGACAAAGTCAGGCTTCCTCCACACTAAAAGCACTATATGCAGGCAATCAGTGCTAAATAGTTAACTTACTGTAAGTTCCCACCCTAGCTTGCTTCAGAGTCACTTCCTAATGTACGTACATAAACCTTTGGGCACTATTCACAAGACAGACGAGTAGGTAATGGTACTATTATCATCTTTTACCCTATAGCCCAGGGCTCAAAGCACACAGGACATGGGTTCGAATTGATGATATGAGAAAATCCCTGCCCAGTGTGAAACACAGACTTGAACTTAGTTTCCACTCTACCAGGAAAATGTTCCAAGCTCTGGAGAAACTGATATTGTGGTTTTGGTGTTTCTCACGGTGAAGCTGTTCCACTTGATAGAAAATATCAAAGATAAATTCTAGATAAAATGTCACCTAGCTTAACCAACTGCCATCACCTAATTCATGGGTGGCCAACCTGCACCATGAGTGCCACAAGTACCATGTGGCAGAATGGGGAAGAAGATAGGCAGCACAAAGAGCAGTACAGGCAGCCCTAGACTTACGTTTCACACTTAAAACATTTATAAATTGACACCCTGTTTCAACTTTATGACATCAGTTTTGACTTTACAACGCTTGATCCGATGCAACGCCATGCATGTGAACAAGTTTGCTGCCTCTCTTATCTCCCTGGAGAACATCTGCCCAAACTTCCTGGGAGACTTTCTTTAAGACAGCAGCCAAGACTCCAGAAAAATCTGTAGCCAAGACTCCAGCCAAGAACCCTTCAAGAAGTCCAACCAAGAGCCCTTCAAGAAGTCACCTCAAAGAAGTCCTTCCAAATCAATATGATTGTTATTTACAATAGATATAATGTAGCTATATTACTCATCTATAATCGATCAAGTACAAAATTCTGGGGTATTTTTAGTGAAAAAAGGGTATCGAGCCTTGGTTCAGGAACCAATCGCGCATTTATAATATTGTTTCTTATGAGAAAATTGGTTTCGAGTTAACAACGTTTCAACTTAAGACACCGTTTTCAGGAACCAATTGTGTTGTAAGTCCGAGGACTGCCTGTACGTCAGACAGGGAGAGCACAGGCAAGGAACAGAAAGCAGATCTTTAGATTAATCAAGGGAAGTGGTATTTGGGGGAGGGTAAGGACCCAATTTCTGTTATTCCTGCCAAAAAGGTTGCCCCCACTGACGTTAGAGTCATTTTCTCTCATGTAACAAACATTTAACTGTTAAGGATTTACAAAGGAGTGGGGGCAGAGAAATGCACCCAAAATGCTGAACAGGCCACTGGCTAGAACATTCGCCTGAGACCCAAGTACAGGTTCTTGTTCTGACTGAGCAGAAAAACAACTTGAATCCTGGTTTTCCACATGCCAGGTACCACTGGATTACAGCATGTAAACAACTTTCTTTTCCTCTATTTTTTTAAATGAGGCCTAGATCCCATTCTGAATCCAGCTCAATTACCCAAAGTTTCAGAGTTTCCTAAATGAACCATTTTCAAATTTCTGATTCGAAATTTCATATTTCTGCAGCAGTTGGGGCTGCCACATGCACAATACACCTGATAAAACCCAGGAAAACAAGAAAATGAGAGCAGAAGTCATTTAATGTTACCACAGTAGCATCCACCACAGACATTACGCCACCCACAGCACACCACAAACAATATATAATTTGATTCTCTAGATTTTTCAATACTTAACTGGTGGTGGGAATTGGATAATGAGAGGATGGGGGAATAAAGGGGGTGGGTCTGCAGAAAAGTAAATTAGAAACTGCTACAGACTGAGACCATTATAAATAAATAAGCAAGCAAGCAAGCAAGCAAGCAAGAGCTGGACATGAATGCTCCTTTGTTGCAGGGGAACTGTGTCTTGGGTGAGCAGGGCACTAGCCCTATGCACCAACTTGAAGGGGGCACCAGAATCACCCCCTCTCCCTCTTAGAGTCTGTGCAACAGCAGGCCAGAGGAGCTGGGCAGGTACAGCCCCATTACCCAGTAATGTACCTGGGAGCCAGGGGGCAAGTGGCAACTCCCAGGCACCTTGCACACCAAGGCTGCTGCACCCATTATGAATCACGCATATATGTCCCAGCGGCCGCAGCCTAAACCTACGCTGCTACAGCACCAACTGCACCAATACCAGCTGTCACCCAAGTGTGAAGAGCAGAGGTGGGTACAACTCTGCTCTTCCTTCCCCTCTCTGTGTTTCAAGTGGTCAGCATAATTCCCCCCATCCTGTCCCAAGTTCTGAAAGACCTTGCTACAGCTCTGCTTTGCTGCAAGATACATTTTGATGGAATACTGGAGCTTCTGATGGAGAAGAATTGATACAAGTCCAGTCCCAGTTAACCATTCAGTTTTGAGCAATGGCAGGTAATCATTTAATACAATATAAATAAAGTTATCCAAATCCCAACATATCCTAAAAATAAGCTTCCTGCTGCATAAGTATACTCAGGATCCATTTCTCTGCTGATGTATGCACAGATATTTTTATTTAAGGGATGTTAGTCAACAACAAAAAACAGAACTAACCTGGAAAAATTCAGTCAGACCCCGAATTCAAAGACCTTTAAAAAAAGAAAAAAAAAAGTATTACAAAGAGGAAAACAAATAAAAACTGTACAAATAATTCAAAGGGCATACTGAATTTCTATTTTTAGGAGCAAGGGGGAGGGGAGTATTTATACAGCGTTTCAAACCTTTTTCAAAAAGTAGCCCCAACTGTGGAGCTGTTCTGCGCTTCCACAACAAAGCCCCTGTCCCAAAGAGGTTAAAGTAGACAAAGAAAAGTAAGAAAGCGAAAGACAGAGAATGTGTGCATGCATGCACATAAGCAAGCTGAAACATGGAAAGATTAAAGGACTCACCAAAAGTCACAAGAAAAGTCAAAAGACAAAACAGAGAACTGAACCTATATTTCCTGAATTCCACTTCAATGCTTCAGCCCAGTGCTACAGGACCATCACTCCTATCTGGATAAAGGGTTCAGTATTAAAAAGGTACTTCTACTGTGGTCCTGGTCCTTTCAGTGCTACATTTTAACTTATTCTTGTTAGCAGGATGCTGATGTGATTTTCCATACTCCTAGTGTTGCAAGAATGAATTGATTTGCAAAATCTTGCTGCAGGAGCTAATGGCCTTTCTACTACTCATTTTACATATATTCCTAAACTGCTCATCACTAAGGCTTCCATATACTAAAGTTAGCTGTAGTATCTTGCTGCACTGGGACCATTCAAGGAACAAAGTACGAAATAAAGCTACTGAGCAGTTTAGACAGCCATTTGGCTGGGATGGTTTGGTTAGGGATGATCCTGCCTTGGGCAGGGGGCTGGATTAAATGATCTCCTGAGGTCCCTTCCAGCACTGTTTCCCTATGAGCCTAACATTGCGTGACACTACAGATTTGCACGCATAAGATTATTGGAAGTCTCCATCTTTGTTTAGAATGGAAAGGTTAAAGCATGGTCTTATAAAACGGTTTTAACAATTTGAACAGTTCATGATGGCAAAAAAGATACTAGAAAGATTACAAACAGAAAAGAAAGTTAAAACTTTTCACTCATGCACCTCTTATACTTAATTAGCCATTTAAATCATTTGAAAGGAAAGAAATAAGTCAACTATTTCACAAGTGAGGACTCCCTTTGCAGATTTTCAAAGGAACCATTACATTTAAGGGTCCTTTACAGAAATACCTTGATTTTTATGCAGCATGAGCAAGAATCTAAATGTACATAATATTTACCTCCCCTTGTATTTTCTAAGTATGATTCATGGAACTCCATTCTTGTTCGATAAACAGTTTCAGGGAGGAAAAAAAAAAGGCCTGGCTCCGAACTTGTAAAGGAGAACTTCTAAATGTGTATGATACAACATAGCATTTGAATAATACTTCTAAAGAAACATTATTAAACTGGAAAATACACTTGCCTATGATAATCAATTGCCTCAAAATTCCAAAGAGGAATAATTTTTTTATTATACATGCATATACAGCGATCTAGAAAAGAGTATTTTTATTATTGAGGGTTCTTTTTAATACACAAGTTATTAGTGAAAATAGTTCATTTTGAAACTGAATATAGAATAAATGCAACGTTAATTTTTTTAAAAGCCTGTGCACCTTTGTCACGAATTCACATAATTAAAAAAAATTAATTAGGTGGCAACTGCACTTGACCATACATTATATGAATCAACAGTAAATTCACTCGCTATTCTAGCCCCCTGAAGTTTCCTAATAGGATTCTTGCTTTTTTAATGCTTAGCCATTATGTCATCACTATAAAATAAAAATGCAGAGATATCACTGAAAACAAATGTCCATGGATCTTCAATTTACTGTATATAAAACTGCCAGATAAATGGACTAGTAAAATTACATTTTCAGAAAGCCACGGCAAAATCTATTGGCCTTTATCCAAGAGATCAGAGTCATAGTCAAGACCTGTATTTAATTAACACTATTTACTGTCAAGATCTAAGTCGGATAAATACTTCGCTAGTCTCAGGTTGGAGCTAAGGACAGGACCTGGGGAAATTTTGCCTGAATAAATGCATCTCATCTTCCTTGATGGTGCAAGTTCCCAGTTGTCCCATTCTTGACCTCTTTTAGCATACTGGAATCCAGCATTGATGGCAGTGCATTAATCTATATTTAATATAGGTATTTCTACAGATGTTGACGATGACTTTCATCTGTAAATGAAAATATACTCTGTTTCTTTATGCTCATGGCCGGAGACAGACTTGTGTCCAAAACCATAATTAAAAAAAAATATGCTTCCCTTTCATTTTATTTCTATTTTTGCTAGTTACATAGTTTTATTTAAACAATGAGCTTTCCCATTTAATAAATCTACCTAATTTCACAGGGAAGTCAAAAAGTTAAAATTTATTTAATTTCCACATCCCAGAAAAGAGAAAGGCTGCTGTCAAAGTTCCCTGACAAACGGTAGCAACTGATATGTGGGATACACCCATGTAATCAAAATAGACAATCACTGCTCAATGTTTTAAGTGAAAGTGAAAGTCCCCATGATCACTGCCACCAGAGAGGATTTCTTTCTGACCCCATAACAGACAACTATATTAACCTTATTTGTGTGAAAATGACCACTGTTGTGTTTAATTTCACTTAAATCTTGATGTACTACTGCTGGTCAAGCAACTGTTTATTCTTCCCTTAATATCGGCAAACCAGCTTCCATACCACCACAACAGAAAATTCTGAAAATTTCCAGAGCAAAATTGAACTCTTATATTCAATTTCCAAAAATTCTAATATTATAAAAGTCTGAGTCTGTCTGTCCATAACACTTTATTCGCACTCTGAATGGCTAACAGAAACAGCCAGAGTGCTCCAGGCATGGGGGAGCACCGCCATGATTCCGAACCTGCACCAAGAACCAGACAGAGGGTGGGGGAGCCAAGGCCTAGCTCCCCCACCCTGCTCCCAGCAAGCTACGCTGAGGACCAGATAGGGGTCCCCCACCCCGCTCCCTACAAGACTCAGAACAGCAGCAGCATGGGGCATTAGGTGGTGGCACTCCATCACAGCCCCCTCCCCCCATCATTCTTGACAGGCAATTGGCTAGTGTTTCTATATTCTCTTATTTACCTAGCTTGAATAAAACTTTCCTAATTTTATTATTCTTCAGAATCTATACTTAGGTCCGAATGCAAGGTGTTCAGAATTGATACCTATACCTATCTGAATAGACAGATACAAATAATAAATAAAGCAGACAGAGTCCTAAATATATTTAAATTCCCATTAAAGTATGCCAAACTTGTGGTTTTAGTATTTTAGCTATTGCTATTGTACAGACAAGTGTCTGGACTCTGTCATTAATGAACAGGTCCTGGTTCCAGACCCAAACCAGGAGGGAGTAAGTACTGGCAAACTTCAATCATTTAAACAAAGGCTGTCCAACATCAGTGTGGCAGGAGAAGGCACGTACAGGCGTGGCAGGAGGCCACATGCCACTAGCATGGCCCACACGGCAGGGAAGCAACGCAATGCCTGCACAGAAAGGTCCTGCCCCCACCACATATGGCCTATGTGGTGTGTAGTCCACAATTTACATACCCACATTCTAAAGCCACTTAAGGACTGTAAGAATAAAGTTCTTATTGATACTACAGTCTTCAGTGAAGTTTCATTCCGACATTTTACTTTTCAGTAACTAACCTGCCCAGATGAAAAAGAGACTATAGATTACTATTAAACTATAATTTTCAAAACAAAACATATTAGAGTACCATATAAATGTGGGGACAATATTAGAACTTACTCGCTGTATATTCATCTCAAGTTATAGGAAAGGCAGTGAGTTGATTGCACTTAGTATCCACTAAACTAATATGAATTCCAGCTGATTTATCATTCTTCAGTAATCAAACTGCAGTCACTAGAACAATTTTGGAGAGTAGCTGGCCTACAGATTTCCTAATTCAAACCTTTTCTTTAAAAGGCGTAGTATTAACTACCCTCCAGTCCTCCAATATATGTCCACGACTGAGCAGCACAATGACAATGAGTGAATTTTGGCACCACTGAAGCAAATGACAGAATTTCCATTGCTTTTTACTGAGTAGCCTTTTTACTCAGTAGCCTTCCACTTCAGCATGCACCTGCACTGATAGATATCTTCCCCACAGATACCTATAGATAGGTAGATATATCCCTTGTCTAGCACACAATTTGTGTCCTTCAGATCCATCCCCATGAGCCCATTTCTTCTTACGGTGATCTCCTCCTCACTGTTGTCTCCATAAACTCATAGCTTGTATTGCTGCTTCTTACTTGCTTTTGGTCCAAGTTATGAGATCCGCAAACACTGACTTTGTTTTGTCCAGAACTTATAAAAGGTACTGATTTGTTTCTGGTACTATAACAACTAAATCAGCTTACAACCACAGTGCAGAACAAAGCAGACCAAAGAAGCAGCACCAAATAAAAGAATGGTTTTATTAAAAAGAGAGAGAGAGGAAGAAACACAGAGAGAGAATAAAGAATTAGAGGAAAACAATTATATACTGTATATATTATTTCTTCTTTTAAATGTAGGGCACTGCTAAAGCGTTCAAAACAGATGCATTACAGAATCTACTCTTTCCCAAATATAAACTATTTTTCCTCAAATGGCCTTCATTTTCAATCTTGACCTACATTAGTCCCCATTTAACTGAGTGGCTACAGAACCAGGATTCCATTTATATGACTGCATACATGCTGTCAAACCTGAAAAATCACAAATTTACACTCTCTTCAGAATCCAGAGTACTTCAGTAGTGTAAATTTTATCTTTATTTATTATCAGGTATGCACATTGTGCCAATATAATATAAACTTTAACAAACTGCAAAATACCATACATACTTTAATATTTTCCCTTATTATTTTTTCTTTTAAATGTAGGGCACTGCTAAAGCGTTCAAAACAGATACATTACAGAATCTACTCTTTCCCATCAACCTACATATTATAATCATTATGCACTCCAAATAATGAGCTTCCCAGAATCACACAATTCAAGTTTTCCTTGTTGTATGTCATACAGTATTTTCAAATTGGCAGAACTAGGTCAATAACACCTTTACTTAATGAGATTAACCTAAGATTTTTAAAATAATACTGAACAAAGCAAAAGCAAAGTTAGCATAATGCCATTTGATCTGGGCATCTTTTGTTTTCATTTATTAGTGCCGCAAAAACAAGTCAGTACAAAGAAAAATATTTTTGGCTTTCCAAAAACTGGTTAACCTGACTGCAAAAGAGGAAGCAATACTCAGTGCAGATATACATACTTTGCCTGTAAGCTTTCAACATTTTTAAAACTGCAACATACAGTAAGACTTGCAAAAATCCTCCAATCCAGTCTATCCACCTATCTGTATGTTTACACCTGCAATTCTCAAAAAACACACTAACGTCCTTCTACAATATGTTAAAAGGAGGTACATTTTCATGCAAATCTCACATAAAAAGCAAATCTCTAGGATTTATATCTAAAACTATAAATGTTTGTATAGTCTTTTTTAATATTAAAGCAATCTAAAATGAAACAAAGCATTTATAGTCTACTATGCTTTGGTAAACTACCAAAGTATTATCAGTTTAAAATAATCTATAGGGGGCCCCTTTTTATTTATTCTCAGCAGCAATACCCCTTCTTGAGAAAAGAATAAACAGGCATATTGCTGTCTGATGGAGCAGTCAGACCATCATTCCTAAGCAGTTAATACTTTAAGTCATCAGTGTTATTTTATCTGATTCAGCCATAACTTAAAGTAGTTTATTAGTCAGGATAGACACAAAAAACTTGTATCATTTCAACTCAGGCTTTGCTACAAGACAGACCATAATTAGCCCATCTGACAAAAATTTCAGCTCATTAGCTAGTGCAGTGGTGGCCAAGCTGGAGCATGTGAGCCACAAGCAGCCTCTATGTGGCGCACAGACAATCAGGGTGGAACAAGCAGCACAGTGACAGATAAAGCAGGGAGCAGAAAGCAGAGCAGCAGATTGGGCAAGGGGAGGGGAGGGCATGGAGCTGTTATGGTATAACTATCAAAAAGATTAGGCCCCACTGAGCTAATGGGTAAGGTGTTCAGTTGCTATAATGTTTAAGTATATTACATCTTCAGTAGTTTCAGTATATACTTTTTCTTTCTTCCTTCAACACAGGACCTCATCCTGAAATCTATGCTCAACTCAGTAGTCTATAATCATACATGTAGATCAGGCGGATATCTTAAGAGAAGTTCCTGAAAGTCCTTTTATACTTTTACTGTGTTGATATGAACTTGTTTGTTACCTAAAATAAGGATCTGTCTATACCTTACACAGCTAAATTCAAAACGCCTCATGACAGTATCAAATTCCCTACTGAAGAAGAAAAAACTAACAGCATCATTAACATAACATGTGTAATTTAAATATAACTTACCAAGACTCAATGAGGCAGTTAAAACAGTTCTACAGGTTGCGTGTGTATGAGCTTTAGTACTCCGATACATCTCAGGTGTACTGTGAACAAAATGAGAAAGAAAAAACTTAAGTCTTTTTGACTACACAAACTGAAAAAGGGAAAATGCATATATATACTGCTCTATTAAACAATACAATGATCACACACCTGAGAGTGAACATAAATATTGCAGTGCAATACCTGCCTTATTGAGATTATTTATAAATCACTTCTTGTATCCCCTGTTCCCTTTATCTGCTGGCTGTGTGTAAACAATTGTTTAGTTTGAACGCTACATACCATTTACTTTCATAGAAAAAATCCGGAGTGACCCAAAATGCTCAGTTAGCTGCTCCTCATATCAGAACTCTGATCCTTTCCTATAAATCAGGCTTGAAGCAGAGTTTAACAAATCGATGTGGATTAGATGCTTGGCTGGCTTAATATATAATAAAACCACAAATTGCTATTCTTATAAAAATCTCTTTGATCCAACTTCATTTTTATGAAAAGTCATCAGCATAGGAAATACAGGTGTTCTGTTCTACAGCCAGAAAACTCCACTGAAAAAAACATGCACTTCTACCTTGAGTCAAGGAACCATTAACATGCCTACATAAGAAAACCTCACAATTAGAATAGACTTTACATCCAGGGAAACAAGTAACCAGAATACACATTCCTTATGAAAAGGAGCTCCAAATGCAATATTATTACCCTACTGTCCATGTAAACTTTAAAAACAGATTTTGTTCAAGACAGCATTTTGACACCACGTGTTTCTACACAAAACTACCCAAGACGAGTTTAGAACAGTAACATCCCTTCTTCTCGTTAGTTCTTTCTGCTTTTCTTGTCTTTTACAAGAACTATTACATTCTCGATGGCACTTCTACTGGCTTTTATAAAACTAATTTTTCAAATGCTGTTTAAAACTACTTACAGTTATGGGTAGGCTATCAGTACAGCAACTAGCTACTCTAAGAAGCCATCACTGTAGAATAAACAGGAAGTCTGAAAACGTTTTTAAGTAATATATCATTCAGGCTGTCCAGAAAATATAGGTAGTATATGAACACACACTCATCAACTCACCCTGCCAGTGTTTCACAAGCCCAACAAGAGGTGCAAACAATACCTAAATGAAAGGCAAATTGAGTATAGATACCAAATCGGTTCTTGACTTGCCTACTGCCAACAAAAGTGTGAGCCATATGATTCTTGGGATAGTGCAAGAAAGCTGAATAGAAACCACCGATTAAAGAGTTCTTAAATACTGTTAAGACTGACGAGTCCAAGACTAGAAATCAGGATAAGGGCCTTTTAGTACTACACACTGTATAAATAGCCTCTGTCCTAAAAAGCATACAGTTAAGGATGGAGTTCCTTTACTGGAGTACACTATTGGTCCTGCTTGTACTACAAACCCAGAGGTTCTCGACTAGAGCAGTGTTTCTCAACCCATGGGTCACAATCCATAAGTGGGTTGCAAGAACATATGGAAGGGTCACAAATAAACTGTAAAAATAGATCAATGAGCTTCCAAAAAGGATTTTCCTTTACAGGAGAAAAACATGGCAAACCATGCATTTTCCCTTACAGGCTAGCAGAGTTCCAGCCTGCAAGGGGGTGCTTGGGGACCCCCGTGCCTCACACACTTGAGGGCTAAGACCTGGGGGTGGGAGGCAGCGGTTTGGGAGTGAGGGGCACTGGCAGGACCAGGGGGCTGTTTTCAACTTAAACTATTTACTGGGTTACGAGTGGCCATCGATGTTGACAAATGCATTCAGCAGGGTTCAAATTACAGCTGAGCCCCCACATTAGAAATGAGAGTTCCCCAGCCCACCCCATGCCTCAAACGGCAGTGGCTGCAGCTCCTTCCAGCTGCCACCATCCAAAGACCCTCCTCCCCCAAGGGTCAGGATGTAATTTGAACCCTGTGGTTCTGGTGCAAAAAAGGTTGAAAACCGCTGGACTAGGAAGTCTTGCTCTTCCACCCAGAATCATAGCAATCTCCAAATCCAGGGTCATGAAGGAATTTTTCCCCTAGATCAGATTAACATGCACTGTGGGGGGGTTTCTTTCCTCTGTAGCATGGGAAATACAATTCTTTCCCAAGGATCTTCTGAGCACACATTAAACAACTACTTCCTTACTGTTGCAATGGCAGAACTCTGGCAATGCTCTCATCTCTCCTGCCTTACCTATAGCATGTACACCGCACTGTTTCAGCAGTTTGCATTTTATTCTTACAGCTGCAGGCCAGGGTTTAAGGTTGTAAACTGGGGATTCCTGGGTTAACAACTGCATGCAAAAGCAGAGGACTACGCTTGATGGCCCAGAAAGCCCCTTCCAGTCCTATGTTCCTAATTAAGTGTGGTGGTAAACTTAGTCACCAAGTACCAGCACACAATTTGAAGTAGATGTGGAATATACCATATCTTAATGCAGTAGTCACCAACCAGTGGATTTTGATCCACCAGTAGATCTCAGAGCCTCTTGGAGTCAATCTGAGGCTGGGGTGGGGAGCTGAGTGCCCATGGGCATGAACACATGCACCCCAGCCCAGCAAGTCACGGTGTGGGGGAGCTTGGGGGGGAGGGCTAGATCAAGGCCCCTGTGGTGAGGGACAGTGCTACAGAGGTAGGAGCAAGGATAAATTGAGTAGGGCCCTGGCCGAGTGGGACTTACCTGCTTGGGAGGCATGCCCCCAAATAATTTTTTCTCCCTCTGCCTCAGTCTGCCCCCAACGCAGACTTACCTGCCGAGCGGGGGAGGGGAGAGGCAGCAGTACACAGTAGATCTTGAGTTGCTTTTAAATGCCAAAGGTGATCTCCTACTTAAAAAGGTTGGCGACCCTTCGTTTAACCCCCAGCCCAGTTATCTAACCCCCAAAGAGAAATCTTTTGATTGCTAAACAAGAGAACAAAAATATTACTGATAAATCCAAGACAGAATTAATGACACCATTTTAGTACTTTGACCCATTTCACTTATTTTTTATTCAAGCTATTATATTATTTATTCAAGCTTTTATTCAAGCTACTAACCATGATAGTATTCCTCCCATATTTCTCTCCAATAACAATGGAATGCCTTCATACAAGGTACATCTGGCAGTGTTAAAGGTGCATTTTTCCCTAAAGTCTACACAACAAGAATCAGCAAATAAGCAATTAACATCAAACTTTTATGTACTACTGAAAGGAACAAAGTGAAAGACTATACTTCTTAGAGCTGCACCCAGAAGAGAACCCCCATAAGTGGGCAAGCTTAATGAATTAAATATTTTGCTGACCATGTACATTTTGTCTTCAGACTCCTGCAACTTGAGCATTAAGAGCAATACATTATGACTGTATCTTCCAGAGAGAGGAAAAGATAAAATAGTTAACCGGGTTCTCTCATTGCTGAGGAGACAAAATACCACCAAACAGCAGAACTGAGGTAAATTATTGTAGTCTGCCTCCATTAAATATGTTATGCCTCCTTACATCAGAGCAATCCTCAACTGAAAAAGAGCAAAATGTGTTTTCCATTGTAAATACCGGAACACATAGGTAAAACAATGGAAAACAGATTTTTTTAAAAGTATAACTATTAAGAGCCATACTATATTAAATAATCAATAGATCACTCAGTCATTTAAAAATAAATAAATACAATTCTGCTGTTATGACATTATATCATTAAATATTATAGTTCTGATGCTAAAATTAAAAATACTTTAAAAACTAACACATTTGAAGTTGAAATGGAATTTCCATACTGTAGTACCAAAATGTACTAAGTACATCAGATTCACCCAAGAACCTTGTCTGCCTATGTCCTTAGACCAACACAGCTACACCTATACCTCTAAAATAAGTATAAATCTATTAACTTGAACTAGTCTCCTAAACTTTGCCTTGTCAAAGAATGTGTGCTGAATACTATAATATGAAAGGAAAAGAATGCACTAGTCTTCCAAATCTAGCCAGTTTGAATTTGTGTACTAAGCAAAACAGGTCAAATGAATTTTGTGATCTAAATACACGTCTTCTGGCACATCTACATTACAACCAGTTTATGTTGAATTTTTTGTTGGGAGGCCCAAGATGTAACAGAAGAAAACTAAAACCTAGGCACCTCTGCTAATATACAACTTTGTACATCTCTCCACAACTAGCTAGCCAGTGTTTACCATCATGAGTACTAAACGCATCTCAATGTAATTGTTTCTTAGCGTTTCTACCTTCACAGTCCAACTTTTATAGTTCATTATTATGACAACTGTATGATAAGGTTGAAGTAAGCTTGTAAGATACTCCACAATCAGAAAAAAAAAACCAAGAATAGCATCAAAATACATTATTAAATTTATCTGCAGACCAGAATTCTCTCCTCTACATAAGGCACATCTACGCAAGATGTTTACTACACAGTTGACTAATTAGCTTTACAATAAACATCTCACGTCTACACATGTGCTCTATTAGCTTGGAGTAAACTAATTTATTCCACTGCAGGACAATACTTGTAAATACTCTGCAGCAGTGAAGATGCTAGAGGGGCTGGCTCAGGTGCAGGCAATATGACCCATGGGCTGGACTCAGCCAGCCAGGCCATTCTATCTAGTCCACAGGACCCCTAAAAAATGTAGAAAATCAATTATTATCTTCCTGTGGCTGCCTGTCTAAGATGACAAGATGCCAGCAGCAGCAGCAGGACCCAAAGGGAGCAGCAGCAAGGTCCTCCCAGCCTCACCTCACCCCCAGCCAGAAGCTTTTACCTGGCGACCCTCGGGCTGTTCCCCACCTCCCTCTGCCCAAGAGTGGAGAATCAGATAAGAACAGGTGAAGCTGGGTGGCCAGCAAGGAGCCAGCACCATGCAATTCCCAGCTGGCTTGCTGTTGCTTCTATCACAGAAGAATACCTGCAGCTCCAGGGAAACCCCCACACTGGAGCCAGCTGCCTTCCCTGCCTCCTGCTGTGCATGTCTGCAGACTCCACTAAGAGTGGAGGGAGCCCTGCCCCCTGCAGAAACCAGTGTGGGACTTCCCCTGGTATGTGTATGGGAGTTGCAGACACACAGCGTGGAGCCCCTGTGACAGGCTGCAAGGCAGACTGCACTCCCCACCATGTGCAGCAACAACCCCCCCACTCCACCATACATCCTCCCCACCACAGCCCACCATACACACACAATATAAAAGAGTGAGACTTTTTTTTAGTTATTACGCAATCCCTTCTACATGCAGTACACAAACACAAATCATGTCAAATATCTGTTGTAATAAAATTCAAATACGTTTTAGTAAGTGTTTGACTTCTTGTATACGATTAGGTTTTTTCCTGATTCTAGACAGCAACCCACCCTCCCAAAAGGATTATTTCTGGGAGGCAAGGGGAGGGACTTCTGGTGGCAAAGGTCAGGGATAGAGGGGCAGGACTTCAGGTCCCAATATGGTGATCAGGGGGCAGAGCAACTGCCAAGAGGCGAGGCTATGCATGCAGCCCTTCACAGCTAACCAAAACTCATTAAGCAGCCCTCTACCTAAAATAATTGCCTGACCCTTGGCTGGATGGAGCATAAGGGTGCTTCAGTGCAGGGGCTACCGGCCAGCTAGCCGCACACTGAAGCTCCGTCTCACTCCAGTCATCCACTCTGCAGCATGTTGAGCTGGGGGGAGCAGCCCAGGGCTGGTAGTCTGCCAACCAGGGCCTCCTGCAAACTGGGACTGCTCCACCTCAGCTCCATGTGCTGTGCATGAATAAACTGTGGAGCTTATTACTCCAGAGTTGGTGTTCCTGGGTGTACATTCAAATGGCATGCCTGGGAGCACTAAACTCTGGAGCTATAAGCTCAGCAGTTTATTCGTGCAACGTAATTGCACGCATAGGTGTGCCCATATATTTACAGCTAAGTACCCCCAACACAATCAGTAAGCTACAAATAATCAGCATACCACTGTACTATTTCTTAGGTATTTTTTCTTCAAAGGTAATGTAGTGTTTATTAAAGGTGCCATCTGGATAGCACTGAAAAAGTAATTCCTTCTAGTAATGCACAAAGAAAACACAGCATGCACAAGAGTGGTCTTCATAATATATGCATTAGGAGTAACACGCAAAATGTTATTCTAGTTTCTACACTAATTCTTCAGTCCTTGAAATCTCCACTGAACCAGGCAAGAAGAGTGCCAGTTCAGATAGGCTGACTATAAATTCCACCAAAATCAGCAAGGTCCTACATACCTCCTACACAAGAGGAGCTTTCAAACACCTCCACAAAAGAATAATGTTCTAAGATTCTCTAGCAGAGGATCACAGAATTATGAGGCAGTCCACATTTTTTTAAATCTACTATGTCTAAGCTCTTGTCTTTACATTATCCACTGCGCAACTGGCAATATTTATTATCTTTATTATCTTAGCACAATACATATTACCCATTCCAATATAGTTTGTGAAGTTTAATATTCTGAAAATACAAACTATGCAGTGAAGAGATAAAAAGGTATCTCTAAGGAAAATATAAAATATATGCTCCAAAAAGCTTTCCAGAATAAAAGTTGCCTGGATGCAAAGAAAGAAAAAGTTACACTAGCTGTCAGTCATAACTGCCAAAATAAGAGTGGGGCAAAAGCAGCATCCCCCAGTGATTATACATGAGAAGGATCATTATGGAAGACATTTAAAGAAATAAATACCATTCAGTGGTATCATTATGTCACTAAAAACACCCCAATATGATGTTGGTATGTTATATAACTCTAGACCTTCAAATGCATTAACTAATTTTAAGCTGAAAAAGCTAAACAAGATAGTGATCATGCATTTTCATGGAAACTATGTCAAAATGATTTCCACAGAAGTCTTAAAAGTAACATTCCTGTGAGTCATAATCTAATGACTAGGAATACATACAAAATAAAACTGAAAAAAATCAAGATGTGAACAAAAGGCAGAATCTGTATATATTGCCTAGCTATTTTTAAAGTTAGTGAATAACAATTTAACAACCCGCACACTTATTTCAATAGAACTACTCATGGGAGTAAGCACTATACTGTGTAATAAACATGGGAAGGACTAGCCAATAAAGGACCAGCTTCCTCAAATTCATTCTTTTCTAAGCTTGCAATACCTGTTCAAGACCATGCAAAAAACTGATAGAATAGCTAAAAACCTGCATTTTTTTAATTCCATACACCCAAATTGATTAAACCACACAGAAGTCATTTTACACATCACATTTTTGCTTGGTACCTTTTGAAGCAGCTAAGCTACTGAATCATTAAAAGTAGAATGTATCTATGTAACAGAAATACTGCTGACAAACCCTTTATTGTAGTAAAAGTCATAGACAGCTATAACAAAATGTAGCTGCTGATTAAATAAATATGAATTGTTCTTTATCTGTGCTGTTACTACACTGTAAAGTCACCATTTTTCCAAATTATTGTTTACAACTGCTAAAAACGTAGAACAAACATCCTGGAAATTGCATTTATCCACTGAATTTTTACAATTGTAACAAAATAGACCACGTTAAATCTGCAAGCTATATATGCTATCCTAAGCTTCATTACCTCAACATCTAAAAGTCAAAGAATTCCTCTATAAGACTGAAATTCCCAAGAGGAGAAAAGCTCAGATCCTGTCTGCAAGCACACAATGGAATCACAGCTGACGATGCACATCTTTTTCTGGATGTCTCCATATGCTCAAGAGGGTTTTTTTTTCCCACTCTCTCTCTGTCCCTCCTTCTCCCCCTCCTCCTCCTCCTCCTCCCTGCCATGCATTAAGGGATTTGTCACTATCTGCCACCAGGAATATGAGAATATTTTCAATGACTGAAGAGAATGAAGTAAAATAATGTGTTAAACTTGAGAATTTAAAAAAAAGTGAGGGCAAATGCCACAGCAGCCATCTAAATTAACTGAGAGGGGCAAAAGCGTGGGAGAATCTGCAGTAATAGGTGTATGAACAGAATAAATACAAAATGTCATCCTTTTCTTCCCAGTTTAAAATGTTAATGTCAGTACAATGTAAAACTATGTACTGTAACAAAATGCATCCAGCCTTCACTCTCAAAAAAAGGAACAAGAGAAATGTCAAGTCTTCATGTAGGTGTATTGCGTATAATCGAAAATACTTTACTAAAAAGAAAAATGCACAGATTTGGCAAATACTGTGCTCACACTGGATTATGTTTTTATTTTATTACTTTGAGAAACCTATAGCAATAAAACCATTAAGGAAAAAGAACACAACAAACATGCAGTGTTTGGATCAACACAGTATTCCTTATTCAGAGCATGTTCAGAAAACAAAGAGAATGTTTGTTTTATTCAATTTACAACTGAATAAAAAAAAAAAAAAATGAATGGATGGTCTCCTCACAACCCAGATCTCAGCAACTCCTATGGTCGCCAAGATACTGATTTAAGATTCTAGCATGAGCTCCACTTTATCACAAAACCACAGCTTCTGTCAATATACCAGTGACATCATCAACAAAGGAAAAGAGCAGAAGACAGTGGGCATTGTAATAGCAGCTGTCTTTTTCAATGACTTTGTTATCCCTGCAGAGCAACCTGTGCTCTTTTGCAGATGGACTAGACCCCCACCCCGCACACTTTTACTTTCAACTTGGAGAAAGAAAAAAGTTGTGAGGACAGCTTAAAATTGCTTCTCTCCATAGTAATTATCATTCTGCATCATTAGTAGCAATAACAACATAAACTATTCTTAAACAAGTCAGTCTGCGGCCTATAGCACTAGTATAATGTTGTATATTATATTAAATATAGGTAGACCCTAGTGAGAGGTCCACTTTTCTGGGTGATTTATAACCATTTTCCTCCTCAAGTAACATGGTTCTACATTTAAAAACGCCATATTCCAATTACAGTATCTTATTATGCTTTAAAAAAAATGCACCCTCCTCAAATACCTGAAAAGAGTAGAAAAGTGCAACAAAGGATCTGAAAGGATTTACAAATTGCCTTCCTAGAAAAGGGGCCTTCAGAGTATGCAGGCAGTCATGCAACCTCAGTAATAGATGGATCCCTTTATTGTAAAAGTTTAAGTAAAAGTTTGAGAAAATACTAAGCTGAGGATCCTTCAAGGTTTTAACTAAAATGAATAAGCGATCGCTGTAATAAATTCACAAGATGATCATGTTGTCCTCCAAAGCACATAGTGCACAATAACCATCAAAAAATTAAACTGAGTGTGCACTCATAGTAAATATCTATTTAATTTCCTACAAATGTATAATGTGTGAAAGAACATATTTCTTTAAGAGAAAACCCAAAAAGTTATTCTGAATATTATTTCTGTGGTTTGACTCCCTTTAGAAGATCTACTGTATAAAACCTTTGGTTACAGAAATTAGCTACACTGACCAAGTAGTTTTCAACCTTCTTAGACTCAAGGCATGCCTCAGAAAAATGCCAGCTCTTAGTTTTCACTCAGTTTTTGACTATAGAAAACAATACAGCAGTTCTGTTGCAAAGAACTCAGAAAACCCACAACATGTTTTCAGCACTATGGATTCCTATTCAAAAGCTCTGGGTTTATCTTGTGAATCACGCTTGCACATCTAAAAGTGCTAATATTGAGTGCCATCCTGAAAAGATCTCAGGGCTTCCCAGGGTGCCACACCACCCTGGTTAAGACTCACTGACATAAAACTCCCATGACACCCATCAGAAATGCAGAAATTTGCCCATGTCCTTAGCCAGCTTATTTCCCCCTTTGCTTTATTCACTGCGTAACATGGACCTCTCCATTCCTTTTCACCTGAACACATGTGCACATACCCATCTTACATTTAAGTGGACAACATGGATATGGCAGGAGTTCTCAAATTAGCAGGACCAGTGGCCTACTGTCAGCCCATGAAATCTCCACAGGCCTTCACGCACACACTCTTCCCATCAAGCTTGACTGGAACCACCATATAGATGGGTAGACAGTGATATGTGGCCTAGCTGCACATCCTTCACTACCATCTCTGGTTTGTGAGCCAGGGTATGGGGTGTGGCACAGTACCACCCTTTCTAGTGGTAGTAGGGCAGTGCTGGTGGTGGTAGGCCATATGCAGCTGGTCAGCAACATACAGGGCTAAGCCTCAAAACATCTCTGCTGGAGAGGAGGCCGGAAAAATAACCCAAAGCTTTCCATCCAGTTGCAGACAAGCCAAAAGCTTGGCCGGCTGCAGCTGCTTCTGCGGTCAGGTTAATAAAGCCAAAAAGGCCTAAAAGCAGAGATACAGCTAATAATAATAATACTGGGTTTTCAGGGAAAACAATAGGTCCTTCCCTTCAGCCCCCTGCCCTCAGACAGGGGCGAGCTCAGACTCCTTCCCTGCTCGGGCGGCAGTGTGACAGCTCGCCCAGCCCAACAGACACGTTACAAAACTACCCTGAACTCTTCCTCCTCTTTTTTTCCGCCGAAATCTGCCCCCGTTTTCTCCTTGCAAGGGGCCGGGAGGGGCCCATCTTTACCACAGCGCCCTCCCCCTTCCCCCACAGTGCGGCTGCCTGAGCCCGTCCCCCGGGGGGGCGAGCCGCAGGCACGTGGGCGCTCTCAGCCCGCCCCGGCCCCGGGACCCCCCGCCCCGGCCCCGCGAGAGGGCGAGCGGCAGGAGGCGGTGCCCGGGGCCGTGGGCGGCTCCGGGCCTGTCCCCTCCCAGCGCCGGGCAGCCCCAGCCGAGCCCCCGGCCCGCCCCGCTACGGCAATGCGGCGGCCGGGCCGGGCCGGGCCCCGTGCACAAAGTTGCAGAAGTTGCCCGGGCGGCAGCACCGCCCCCGCAGGCCGGGCCGGGCGCCGCCGCCTGCCCCGGGGGAGGGGGGCGATGCAGGCCGCCCCCGGCACGGCAGCGGGCGCCGCCCGGGCCCCAGGGAGGGGGAAGCCGCCACCCCTCCTCCCCCCGCCCGTTGAGACGCAGCCCCCGGGCCCTACCTCCCCCCGCCCGCGGGTCCCCGCGCAGCCCGGCTCGCAGCGCCCGGCCGGGGAGGAGCGGGACCCCCGCGCGGGGCGCGAGCAGGCGCGGGGCCGGCGCCGGGAGCCTTTACCGGGGTCACTGGCGTGTCCGGCGGCGGCGGCGGCCGCCCGCGCTGCGCTGCGCTTTGCAAAATGAAGCTGTGGCTGGGTCCGCAGCCGCCATGTTCCCGTTTTAATAACTGGCTGCTTGTTTATTTCAATGGAGACCCTCCCACCTCTCGTCCTCCGCCTCCGCCTCCTCCGCCCGAGCGCAGGGGAGGGGAGAGGCGCAGTCACTCCCTCCCTTCCTCCTTCCTTGGCCCCGGCCCGGCCCTTCGGCTCCGCTCGGGGCCGTCAGGGACTCGGAAACTTCCCTCGTCCCCGCGGCTGCCGCCGCTCGCAGCGCGAAGGGGACAAAGGCAGCCGCCGCTTCCCCCCTTGCCCGGGAGAAAATGGCTCGGCGGCACCTACCCGGCCCTGGCAGCCCTCGCCCTCCTCAGCGAGCCGCGCTCTCAAGGTTGCCCTTTACTCCCCGTCGTCGCCGGCGCCCCGAGCCGCTCCCGCGCGGCTGCAGCGCCCGGGCTCACCCCCAGGGGCAGAAGGGGAAGGGGAGAGAGCCGCCCCCCCCGCGCAGCACCTTCCGCGCTCCGCCACGCTGAGGCCGCGGGGCTCGCCCTGCGCCTGCTGCGAGCGTCGACTTCCCCGCGCCGCGGATATCTTCTGCTGTCGCCGAAAAAGCCAATGGAGGCTTCAGTGCCGCCGGAGCGGCGGGAGGGTGCAGCCCCAGGCACCATCTCCCCGCTTTTCTTTCTTTGCCTTTTGGACACAAACTATTTTAAACAGCCCCGGAGCCCTGCTCTCTGCTTTTCGTTTTCTAAGATAAAAAACCCAACGCCGCTAGCCTCTCCTTGAACAACAGTGCCTGCTGCGGGGGCATAAGTGCTCGCCCCTGCCCCTGCCCCTGCCCCGCTTTCGGGCTCTCAAGACTTCGCCCAACTCACCGCAGCGGCTGCGTTGCCGGCAGGGGAGGCCCGGGCCTCTGCGCTCACTCGGAGCAGGGCAGGTGGCTGGCTGCAATAGAGGCACCCAGACAGCGCCTGCCTGGCTCCAAGTGCACTCCATCAGCTGCTGGATTTTTTTCAGGCGGGGGTCAAGCTGCTTAATGGAAAATTTCACACACCTTATTCCCCCCCCAAAAAAAAAGGCGGGGGGGGGCTCAGCTCTTTCTCAGAACAAGAGAACAACAGCCCTCATAACTGTTTTACTGAGAAGCTCCAACAACTTTGGGGCAAAATGGGGGTTAAATTTGTGCTCCTGTCAGAAACATACCTTTAGGATCCTAATGAAAATTGCCCAAATTTGGGCAGGTTGCTAGGCTCTAAGGATCTTAATTGCACATGCTCAATAGAGATTAATTAGAGTTTGGCTGCTAAAGTCTCCAAGGAGTCCACCTACAGGGAGCAGGCTCTGCACCCTGGCTCCTGCCTGCCACCAAACTGCCGGCCTGACTGAGTGTGCAGGGGCACAGGAACTGAGCTGTGCAGTCTTGCAGTTTCCCCTCCCATCAGCCTAGATTAGTCACCCAAAGGTGAGGGCAAAGGGAGAGTTCTCTCTATGTGCAAGGCTCCTCCTACCTCCTGCAGGCACCAAGGCAGCACAGAATGAGGACACAGCCTATTTGAAATTCAGAGGGATAGGCAGAGTGCAGGAGAGGAAAATGAAAATAGGGTTGGGGAAGAGGCCTGGGATGAGAAGGGACTGGAAGGGTCAGTGATAAAAAGCCAGAGGGTTAGGGTTAGGTATGGCAGAACCATGCACACCCAGCCACTAGGATCTCACTGCTTCACATGACACTTTTTTTTCCCTGGCTCAGTACATACGTGGAATGGATGTATATTTTATTCTTCATGTTGAAAGTGTGGCCCTTACGCCATGTTTACTGCAGAGTATTCAGACCCCATTCTGAACGTAGAATTACTCATTTTCTCACGGGTTCTCTATGGTGCTTATCTCAGTAGCATCTAAATGCTTCACCACAACCAACAGCTTTACCTTCACACCCTTTCTCTGCGAAGTAATGATGATATTATTCCCATCTCACAGTTGAGGAACTGAGGCATCAAAACATGTCTCAGGGAATGTAACTCAGTCTGGGGTTTGCCCAGCCTGCCTTAAAGTGGGGTAGGAGGGGTGGCAGGTGGATTGAAGCACCTTCATTTTAACCTTCATATAATGAGGCATAATTGGGCACTTTTAAAGCACTCCGCAGCCATGCATTTCTGGCACAGTACAGCCGTAGAGCACTTTCAGGGGAGTGATTGTGCAACAAAACATCACTTCTGTCAGTGCCCCTGGTGTCTTTGACTAAAAAAAGTCATGTTTTCCCAATTATTTACCCATTCTCTGAACTGTCTCCAGTTTAACAGCACACTTAAATTTTGTCCATCTGAGCTGGACACTTCATTCCAGTAGCAGTTATACCAGTGCTCAAAAACTAGATCATATAACCTCTTTTGATCACAGCTGGGAATTCAACTTCAGCTGATTATCCATCACGCTCACAAGTCTTTTTGTGACTTAAATATCACATGGAAAATTTTAAGGATTTAAAAATTAATTCTAAAAAGTGTATTCAGATTTGGTTTCTCTTTCTCTCTCTCTTTCTCTCCTAAATCAGAAAAATTTGAAATCCGAATCTGACTGAAAAAAAAATTCCTTGCCATTATGACTTCTTAATTTTCCATAAATGTTAATTTAACATTCTTGGACAAAAAATAGAAGTTGAATATCATATATCAGTAATTTAAAGGCGAGACAGCTTTACAAGAACATAGTAATTTATAAAAACAAACTCACATTACTGAGGAAAACTTGAGTTATAAGAAATCCCGCTGTTAGAAGTGCAGTGTTAACACGTTCCACCTTTGCTCAGAAAAAAATTGAAGCAAATCCATCTGTTCATAATGAACTATCAGATCTCACCAGTAAGCATCACACCAGAATATTTTGCTTGTCTGTTGCTGTGGAAGCTTCAGTCTCTATAGCTGCACCCAAACGATAAAGACGTGCTTTCAAAAACCTGGTTAAAAAGGCACTTAGCCACAGTAACAGTGTCTTGCCTCAAATGTGTGTGTAAAACTGTAAGTGGAATTAAAATCAAAAGAGCTATGCTTCCTATATCTCCACAGACCAGGAAATTTTTGCTTGGGATTCACAACAACCAGCGTGGTAAGCAGGAGGCCAGTCAACAGGAAATTCTGAAAACAGAACTGCAGAACCCTCTGCTGAAGACAGAATATATGCTATTCCTTGCAGCCCCACATGAAATGTTTGTGTTAATGTGGAATTCAAAATCTGAAATCTCATGGAAGCTGAACCACTTAAAGACATAGCCTTGCTGAACTGCAGCTACTCAAAGGGGAAGAGGAAGACCCCACATGTCCTTTGCCTATAGCACAGCAATTAGGGAAATGGCCCCGGAAGTACAGTGGGTGGATACTAGACCTAGAGTCCGACAAGGTTTGATCTCACAACTCCCATTTCCTAGGAAAGTGCCCTGAACCACCATTCTCTTGGGCATCTAAGAATGCAAAATGAATGTTGCAGATGAACAAGGAAGCAAGGAGTGAGACTATAGCCCAGCGAGGAAGGCACTCCTCCCTGAGCACTGAGTTCTGGCCCCTGGGATTGCTTTTTCATTTTGCATTAAATAACCATGGAATAAACTGCATTAAAAGAATGGGGAAGTTAAACCATAGCCCAAGGATGTAAATCATAAAAGTTCTGTCCTCTTCCTTCTTACACAAGGAATGAAAATTAATAATATTGACATGCAGTAATTATTGAACATGGGAGTTAACGCCTCACTGAGCTGAATGGAGCAGTTCAAATTCACAGAAATATTGTTCAGGGTTCCTTGTAGATTCATCTAGAATCACATCTGCACCTGTACAAGTAGATTCATGTTCCTGAGGTCTTTTTGTAACCATAATAGTTGCAGACCTCTCCTTTCTTTATTGAAAACAGAGATTCTAGAGAATAAGAGTATAGTTTTAGAGAAGCGCCAATAAGGCATATGGATAGAAACCAGTTGCTTCCTAGCACTGACAGCTTGGAATTCACAAATCAGCTTTAACACAGTGGTGTAATTCTACTTTATTTAGAGTTTTTCAGTGTTTTTGGTTACATTCTAAGTTTCTGCACTGAGTACAAATATGTTATAAAAAGTTCCTTGTGCCAGCTGCTACTACCAATAGTATATGCTCACATCTATATTTTGTCAGATAGGGATGTTCCTTTCCCCTTTGCTGTTTGTAGTTGTTATATAGCTACCAGTTAAAACTAGTCAAAAGACACGAGTCAACACGCTGTTGAAAAAGGAGCATGTTAAAGAGCACTATAACCCGATATCTCTCCTTTCTTGTTTAGCTTCAGCTGTCTCAACATTAACTTTGCAGAGAAAATTGAAATGGCAATGTAATCTAAAGTTAATTTTGTCACTTTAGTTTCATTTTGCCACAGAAATATGTTTAGCAATTGCAAAAAGCATAGGGGGAGTATATCTTTTATTGGGGCAACCATATAGTTGGAAGAAAGGCTAACTATATGATTGGTATCAACAAAAGGTATCATCAAAAATAATGCCTCTCACTTCCTGAACTAGCACAGCTACAATAGCATCCCAACCCTACTACATCATGGAGGCTAGAGAAATTGACTCACTGGTTTGTGTCTGGACTGTGTTGTCCAACTTTTAAAGGGCCAGAGACCACATGCTGCACCAGTCTCAGGCACTGAGCTGCACACTGTGCTAACTGTGGCTAGAGACAGAAGTTATACAAAAACCGGTTTAAGTGATTAGAAACTGGTTTAAGCCTGTAACAGAACAGAAGTTCAGTGCAGATAAACCAGCTTCAAAATGGCTGAAACTAGTATAAGATAAACCTGGTTGAATGTAGTATCGGACTTAACTGATTTAGGTCAGACTGGTTTATGGAATTTCTGTCCCAGAGTCCTTCCGGGTTCAAGTTAAATCAAAGTCCCCAAGCATCCCAGAATGCTTTGCATCCCTGGGGTGGGCTGTCTGCTTGAGCAGAGCAGAGTTGGCTCCACCCCCCTGTTCTCTAGCTGGAGCAGCAAGGGCTGGCTGACAAGGGGGTGGGGGTGGGAAACCTGGTAGGGGTGCACCAGCCCCTGCCAGACTTTTCCCTGCTGGCATGGAGGGGGCAGAAGCATGGATAGCAGGCTTAGGTGGAGGGGGATTAACCCCCCCCACCTCCCCTCTCTTACAGGACCCCAGCCAAGGTCTGCCAGGCTTTTCCCCCCTGCTCATGGATCAACATGGTCCAGAGCTCCCAGAACTCCCCTCCCAGGCAGCGGCCAATCCTGCTGCACCTTCCCAGTCACTGGGGTGGGAGTTTGCTCCTGGCCTGCCACAAATGAAAGGCCAGACTGGGGGGAGGGAGGGGAGCAAAACTGGCTGCAGGCCCAGGTGGGGATGCACGCAGAGCAGAGAGGGATCACAGTGGTGGCAGCTCCATCCTGGACATGAACCCTGCAGAGCAGAGGGACCCAAGCTGGGAGGGGTAGGGAAGGGGCTCAGAGTGCGTGTCCACACTAACCTGGGGCAGAGCCAAGCATGCAGCTGGTGGCCCCTTCTACCCACCTGGCCTGATGGTGGCAGGGAAGCCATAGGATGCCTGGTCCCTAGTACAAGGCTGTGCTACACCTCCACTCGATAGGGCAAGAGTGAGCAAGGCGAGCCCAGCTCAGCACCTGGGGGATGGCAGATCAAGGCTGAGGCTATCCAGTGAGTGCTGTGCAGTGGTAGAAGACACAACCAGCTCCTCACCACCTGGGGAGCCCTCATGCTCATTTGCCTTGGAGTCTGTGAAGGAGCCTGGTGCCTGGCTTGGCTCAGCTCAGCCTCAAGCATCACACTGCCTAGTTTCTTGGCACTTCCTGCTGGGCTGAAACCACACCATGTGGGAGGCTGGGGCTGGGCCTGGATGCCTCTCTCCAGCAGGTAGAAGAGGCCACTGGACAGGAGTTGCTCTCCCAGCTGCATGCTTAGCTCAGTTTGGCTCTGCGTTAGGCTAGCACAGACACACATACCAGCCCTTCCCCACCCCCCACCTCTGCTCAGTGGGGCTTACATCCCGAACGGAGCTTGTGCCACTGCGATCCCTCTGTGCTCTCCCTCTGTGTGTGCCCCACCTGAGCTTGGGGCTGGTTTCACTCCCCTCCCTCCCCCTGATCCAGCCTTTGCTCCTGGGCTGCCTCAAGAAACACCCCCCACAACTGCCAGGAAGGCACAGAAGGATCCCCCCCCGGCTGGGAGGGGGGGTTTTGGGGGTCCCAGGCTGCGTTGAGCCATGAGTAGGGAGAAAAAGTTGAGCAGACCCTAGCTGTGTCCCCATGCTGGTGGGAGAGGGGAGGCAGGGGGGTTTAATTCCCCTCCCTCCACCCCTTTACTGCATGGGCCCCTGGCTGGCCACAACCCCTGCCACTCAGGCAGAAGCCTGGCAAGGGCTTCTTTCCCCTGCCCCACAAACACCTTGGCTGAGGCCCCCGCAGGTCAGGATGGGGGTTTAAATGTCACCCCAATCATACTCAGCCTGCCAGGGCCTCCACCCCCAGCTCAGCTTCCCTCCAGCCTTTGGGCCATTGAAGGAGGAAAAGGAGGGCTCGCTCTATCACCCCCAGCTTCTAGCCTGAGCCACTGTGGGCATGTGGCTACATTTCCAGAATCAAAAGTGTGTCTATTCACTTGGTTGCTGGTTCAGCCTACACAGGTTAAAACTAACCTGCAAAGATTGTATCAATTCAGGCTTCGGTTTTTTGACTGTCTATACTTAACTTTCATATTGTGGGAGCTATGCACCAGGTGGGCTCTCTAGGACCTCTACTGTCTAGGCAGTGAAGTCTCCGTACCATGCAGTCAAGGCAAGGACCTCCCCCCAATCCTGCAACTGCATGGGCAGCACAAGCCCCCACTGCTCAGAAGAACACCCACCCACCTGTCATGCCACCACATGTACAATACAAATTCTGTCCCCCCTATCCTGTGCTACCATTTGGACAGCAGGATCACAAGGCTCCCTCCAACTGAGCTGCCATGCTCCAGAGACCCTAGCCACAGGAGCAGTGGGAACAGTGGCAGTTGTGCAGAAGCCTTGGGTTCCACATTAATCCCTCGTAGGCCAAATGCAACTCATGGGCCACCAGTTGGACTGCCCTGTGTTAGAATTGGAGTTGAACTATTTGGAGGAAAGATGGGACAAATGGATTGAACTGATTTAAAAGGAATAATTGATATACTGTATAACAGTATGCAATATTTACCCACAAATTATTCTTACTCAACTTCACCATAATATTTTATTGGCATCTACACTTTATTACTTCTGAGATAAGAAAGCAGTGTGTATTCTCAACAGTTCCGTTTGCCTTTAAGTAGTACTAAATGCTCCGGTGTAGAATTCCTGGGTCAGCTTCTAGACCTTGCTCTGATCCTGCTGAAACTATTTGAATCCTGCAAGGAGACAGGAAAGAAATCACCAAATAAAGGGCATCTTGGCACCTATTTAATTGTCCAGTGCTACCCTAATCTTTGCACATTCTAGAATAAAATGTTTGCCAAGAGCAGGCAAAGGAGAAAGAGGGCTGGAGGGGATGGGTCTATAGCTCTGAGCTCCTCAAGGCTAATGGGCAGCTGTGCAAGTCATAGGTGAGGGTGGAGGGTACCATAAGCATATTGCTTGACCCGTTAAAGCCTAGAATTCATAAAGCCATTTTCTGCTCTCATTTGTTCCTTCTATATTACACCTTTCAGGAGACACATCACAGAATCTTGAACATTGTTTGCTAAACTCTCCTCTTGTCATTTCTTTGTTTGATACTAATCTTCCATTCTGCTTTACAAAATTCAGGATTTGACAAAGTGGTTCTATTTCCTTTCAGACAAATAATTGTCTAGGAAGGAGTCTGGCACTCAAAAATTGTTGTGCTACATTATATTCAATTCTACCTCCAGATACTACTTAGTATCTAGCAAATAAAGGCTATTAAAATGATGGAGACCCATTTCTCATGGCAGCTCTGGAGGGAAAGGTAACTGCTTTTTTTGCGTTTCAGGTATGAAGAAGGATTACATTCATATGTAGAAAACTGCCAAATTGCCTGTCAATCAGTAGACCTAGAAAAAGAGGGATGTCATCCTAACTTTAATTGAGGATTCTATTAGAAACAACCCATATATTTTAAGATAAAATTCAGTGCTTTGTTAAAGTCACTATATTGGCCTGTAACCTTTTTCCTAAGACTGTGCCTAATTTCCTGTGTGCCTAATATGCAAAGTCTGGAATAATTTGGTAAATTCCTAGTGGCCTGAAATCTCAGTAAGGTGTTTGGAACTATGACATCTTCCCTATGTAAATAGATATCTTTACTACAGCCTTCTCTGTTTTTTGTTACATATACAATACATACATACATATATAGACACACACATACACACACACACATATATATATATATAAAAAACATACATACATATATATAGTAAATCTACACAGCCCCCACTCATATATACATAACCTCCCGTTCTTTAAAGGATGTAGTAAGTGAATAAACCTTCTACACGTGTGAGTAATATCGCTGAATATTGAAGAACCATGCATTAGTTTAGCCTTAAATCTCAGAAGATTGTAAACAGGTCACCAAAGGCAAGAACGCTATCGTCTCTCCAAGTCATAAGCCAGATAACACAAAGAGTGCAAAAAGCCAAGGCTATGTCTATAAAACTCATATGGCAAAAGTTGCTAAGATACATTCATATTCTTAAGGAACATATTATTTATTAAAGCAGATTCTGATTGAAACTGGACCTTGCATTTTTTAAAGTGTTTTAGGGCTTAGAAAATAGTGCTAGGCCCTGTACAAATGCAGAAGGAGAAGATAATTCCTACCCTAGAAAGGTTATGATCTAGGCATGAGGCAAAGGACAACAGGTGGATATAACAGACAGATACAAAAGACAAATGGGAAGAGAAGGAAACAATATAAGCAGCCTGGTTGGCATGCTCGGCAGTCATCTTAGCATACCAGCTGCCTGACAATTGTTGAGTCTGCCTGCATTATTGGTAGAGACTAGAGTTTAGCAAACAATTAAAAACTTCAGATAATTAAACTTTAAAACATCAGGCCTCCTCAAGAAAGTTATTTGGCAAATATCGTAATATTAGCCGTAGGTGGTCTGTTCTGTGACAATTCTCTCATGTTTCAAGTTAGGCACATGCTTAAATACTTTGCTGATTCAGAGCCCTATTGACAAATTTAACATAGATGCTTTAATTTATCTATTTACTTGAGTAAATATGTTAAATCTGGTCTTGGTAAATTATTAAGAAACATGATAAACACTGAGGGATTTGGTATGCAGTGCAAAAACATCTCATAGTAGATTTATTTTCCACTTAGAAATGTACACTTTTATTCAAGTAGAGATCATTTTCCCCAACTTGCTTTCTAGAGGCACAATGCTTAACATTTTTGCTATTAGGAAAAAAAACTATCCAGAAAATAAAAGTTCCATTATAAGTTTCAGTATCTTGAAATATAGCAACTCATTGTTTTCAAAACAAGGCAGCTTTGCATACAGGAGAACAAGATTTGTTAGAAATGATTTGGGATATATCCTCTCTTTAGTGATACAAAACATCCAGTTTTCTTTTAAATTCTTCAGTGATGAAACAGGAGCCATAAATATAGAAGATTAAAAGGTGGATTATAAAGTGTACAATAAGATCTCCAATAAGGTCTTTGATTGTATTTTAGCATCTAATTGTACATGATAATAGTCATGAATCCCCATAACATGCATTTTTACATGTTTATTTCTAAATATAAATAGCTTAATTTGGTTTCAACAGTGATTTTCTACACAGGGTGAGAACTACTTTACAAAAAATAATATTGCAGTTTATAAACTACTTGCAGTGAAAGTAGCAAAAAATCACGAGTGATTTATTAAATGGACTTTAGCTTTTTGTTTCCACAAACTGACTCTGTCCATTGTCTTTCAGTAATTTTTACAGTACGTGGTTTTTTCTTAATTTATTAAATCTTAATCTACTGTTTGCTCATGAAGAGTTTATGAATTGACCATGTTTTTTGTATAATGAATCAGCAAATATTCACAAGTCACATGGTATTGTTTCTGTTCATCTGCTGATGTCTAAGCAAGCGAATATAAGTTGCAATCTGGTTTCTTCTGTGAAGAATACTAAATAGTAAAGGCTAGTGAATAAACAAAGAATAATGAAAGAAGGTCAAATATACATTCATTAGAAACTATCTTCCAGTTATTGACCCGAGTTATTTCACAACCACAAAACTACTTTGTCAAGAAGCAGAATGAGCAAACAATAGCCAGGAGTGTAGAAAAGATCATAAATAGGGAGCAGTAAGTACACCCAAATGAAGTAAATCTTCCTAATCCACATGAGTGAAACAGGAAAATCAAGTAAGATGGCAAATTGCAAGCAATGGAATGAGAACAAGCACAAGAAGAATCCCTAATTTATACTATACATCTTCAGAAAGAGTATTGTTATTTTCTCTGAATACCATACTCCAGAACACATTACCCTTGTAGATGCATTCATCAGTGACAAAGTGATATACTGGTTCTGAAGATCTGCACATACATAGTATCAACCAACTATAGTTTCACTCATTACAACAAAACACAGAAATCATAGCAGGAAAACAATGTTATCAAAGATGGAAGAGAAAATTGGTAAAGATAAATTGTTTGAAGATAAAACTCTAATGACAAAAACATTTTCAAAGATATTTTTCGTATTTGAATGCAAAATGATATCTTGGTCAATATAGTAGGAAATTCTGGAAATTAAATGAAAAAGGAAGTGGCACTGGAAATGGAAGATTTTTTTTTTTTTTTAAATATTCTTCATAACTTATTTCACATACACTAGACCTACATAAAAGTCAGATAACCATTAGTAAATATCCAGGTAACTATAGTCAAAGGTAGCATCACTGAATTATTATGGCAACTAAGGGAGTTTACTGCAAAAATAAGAGCTACTGAATTGTTGAAAAAGCTCTTCAAAATACTTTTTATATACATGTTTATAGAATTGTTAGCACAATGGGGTTCCAACCTTAGTATGCTCCTGTAGGTTCTGCTATATTGAAAATAATAAAACACTGATTTCATTTTCACCACCCAAGTAATCTGAAGCCAGTGATAAATTAATTAGAAAATAGTGTAGAAATTGAATTAGGTTTTCCTTCATTGCAATAATGGTGGTACTTTTAAAACTTCTACTGGAGATAAGAAAATTAAATGCTATATAGTATTCTGTAAATATATTACTCACCTTATGAACTCTGGCAGAACACATACAAGTAGAAAGGAATCCTGCCCTCCTCAAATTATTTCTGTAACTCTTGCTTACAAAAAGAATACTTCTTTGTATTTCTGGTGTGACTGGTTTACATGTAGGAAGGCAGAATGTTGCATCAAAAACCAGTCCTGCGTGCCAGAGATCGTTTTGTATGACACGTCTTATTCTTTATGTGTTGTTCTTGTCCGTCTCTCTCTGAATAGGTTGATACAAAAATTACAGAATTTCTGTGGAACTGAAATTAGATATTGACATATCTTCATCCATCTATGCTATGGTCTCTGTCTTGTAGTCAACTGAATTTTTCCTTAATTACTATTGATATTGTATTAACATAATTAGATATTACAGATATTTAACTGCCAAAAACATGTTACAGCAAGTGTTCCTTCAAGTGGGGTGATATGAGTCTACCAGTCTACTGCATCATTCCATCATTATACCAATTAGACTAACACTAAATACAAATATACAGATAAAAACTTTGTGCTGCTGGGCCTGGAAAGTAAGCTGTGTCTGGACCATCCTATAGTCCATGGCCTTAATCAACACCCCCTGCCCCCCAGCTTTTCAAATTATGTTAAGATTTCGGGATTCTAAATCTAAGCCTGAATTTTACAGCTCCAGTACATCTCCAGTGATTGTAGGAGGCACTTGATAATTGAGGAAAGCAGATGAACAAAAGAGAAGAGATGGATGGGTTTACAGGCACAAATGAGTGGGCAGGACTGATGATGCAGATGGATAAAGGAGAAGAGGAAACTAGTGATGTTGAAATTTAATGTATGTGTGCAAGGGGGAAGAAGTAACGGGAATACATGAGTGCTCACGAAAATGAATGAAAAAGTTGAGTGTGCCCTCCAGCTGCTTTACATACATCTGGCAATGTACACACTATGTAAACAGATTACATTGCAAGTGAACTCCAGTTCCTTCGCCTCATTTGGGAGTGGCACTGTACAGCCAAAGGACATTGATTAATCTGGCTTTAAAAGTTAAGAGGATTTAAAATTGATGTTTCATATCTTCAACTCATTAGATATATCACATGGTACTATTCTCCTAGTTAAAGATCACTTAGGAATTTTTTTGTTCTAATTAAAAAACAGGAACATTTCCAGATATAATTGACATTAACAGAGAGGACTGAGTGTCCGTATATGTAGAATAAAAAGAGACTCCAGAGATGTTACAAATTACTTTTTAAGCCATCCTTAGAAACCCAGAAAATTCAGAGCTGAGAGCTGTAATTTAAGACACATTAAGTAAGGGGTGTCTAACTCACCCTATGCTCCAGACTGGATCTGGTCTGAGAAATGGTGTGGCTGCAGAGGGGCTGGCAGTGGCTACAGATCCAGCTCTGGGTATGTAGTGGCAGTGGCAAGACCGGTGATGGCAAAGCAAACAGCTTCACGCTAAACAGCCAATTGCTGTGATGGTGGCAATAGGTCTAGTGGCCCCAAGGCAGACAGGGCTGTCAGTGCAGACCACACTTGCCCTCCTGGCACCAAAGTCCAAGTCAGTTTCATAGTTGGTAGGGTCGGAAAGGACCTAAGCAGGTCATCAAGTCTGGCCCCCCGCCATGGGCAAGAAAGGATGTTGCAGTCAAACAACCCCAGCTAGGTGATTGTCTAGCCTCCTTTAGAAGATCCCCAACATACAGGCGAGCACTACTTCCCTTGGAAGTTGGTTCCAGCTCCTAGCCACCCTGACTGTGAAATAGTGCCTCCTGATGTCTAGCCTGAATCTACTATAGGAGTAAATTTAGTCAGGCTTCTGGCCTACTTGACTAGAAAAACAGACAGAGACCAGAAGTGCTGATACTGCTTATTTCAGTTCCATGTTTTGAGATAAGAAATCTTGCATGTCTTATCACCCTATGCACAGAAGTCCAATTAACTAAACTTGTTTTAGTTTCTCCAAGGTTGTATTTTTCTTCTCTCTTTATCTGTCTTAAGTATAAAAATGCTTGAAAAAACTTAGAAAGGAGGAGGATTCCTTTGAAACACACAAGTGGGTGATTCCCTTTGCTGTATGAAATCTTCCCTGTGATCACAGTATAGCCCTAAATAAAGAAAAGCTGGCTCTGTCAGCTCTGATTCAACCACAATGCGAAGTTTGATTTCTTCCACATTACTCTCAGTCAGCTTATGGCCGTTATTCCTTGCAACTCCCAGTAGTGCTCGGGGGAACAGGGATTCTCCCATTGTCTGCTGGTCCCTCTGGGCAAGTTTGTAGGAGGCCACCAGATCACCTCCTCAGCCTTCTTTTTGTAGGCTGAACAGGTTCAGGTCCCATAGTCTCTCCTCATAGGGTCTACCCTGCTGCCCCCTGATCATGCAAGTGGCCCTCCTCTGGATCCTTTCCATGCTGTCCACATCCCTCCTCAAGTGCAGCACCCAGAACTGGACACAGTACTCCAGCTGCGGCCTGACCAACATCCCATAGAGGGGGAGGATCACCTCCTTCAACCTGCTCGTGATGCATCTACAGATGCATGATAAGGTGCGGTTAGCCTTCCTGACCGTGTCCCCACATTGGCAGCCCATGTTCATCTTGGAATCAATAGCGACTCCAAAATCTTTTTCTGCCTCTGTGCTGACAAGAAGGAAGCTCCCCAGCCTGTAGGTATGCTGCTGGTTTTTTCTCCCCAAGTGTAACACCTTGCAATTGTCCGTATTGAAACCCATCCTATGCTCATCCGCCCACCTCTGTAACTTGTTGAGATCTAGTTGTAGCCTGTCCCTCCCTTCTGGCATGCTCACTTCTCCCCACATCTTAGTGTCATCTGTGAACTTGAACAAGGTGCTTTCCACCCCCTCATCCAAGTCACCGAGGAAGATATTGAACAGTGGGGGCCCAAAGACCGAGCCCTGGGGAACCCTACTGCCCACCTCCCTCCATGTTGAAAAGGAACCGTCCACCACCACTCTCTGGGTATGGCCCTCCAGCCAATTTGCGACCCATCTGACTGCATAGGCATCGACAGCACAGTCACCTAATTTTTTAATGAGGATGGGACGAGACAATGTTGAAGGTCTTCCTAAAGTCCAGCAAGACTATGTCCACCACAACACCTGCGTCCAAGGCTTTTGTGCCCTAGTTGTAGAATACCACCAGGTTGGTCTGACAGGACCTGCCTCTAATGAACCCATGTTGATTGCCTCTAAGCATAATCTCCCCTGCTGATGTGCTCCTGGATAACTTTTTCAAGGAGCTTCCCCAGGGCCGAGGTAAAACTAATGAGCCTATAGATCCCCGGGTCTTCTTTCCTCCCTTTTTGGAAAATGGGGACCACTTTGGCCCTTTTCCAGTCCTCTGGCACCTTGCCAGAGCACCACAAGTGCTCGTAAAGCTGTGCCAGGGGTCCCACAATGACCTCTGCCAGTTCCCTCAGCACTCTGGGTTGGAGATCATTGGGACTTGCTGATTTGAACACATCTAGTCCTTCCAGAAGTTCCCCAACTAGGTTCTCACTGACCCTGGGCCTGGCTGCGCCTCCCCTGGGTCTGTCTGGATTCCCAGTAGGGGGGATGTCCCTGTCCCTGCTCAGAAAAATGGAAGAAAAGAAACTATTAAAGAGATTAGCTTTGTTGCCTTGTGGTACCACCAGATTACCAAGCATGTCCTGCAAAAGCCCCACATTACTTGGTACCTTCTTTTTACCCCATATGTATTTAAAAAAGAACTTTTTGTTATCTTGTTCCATCTCTGCCTTAGCTTTCCTAACAGCCCCACTACAATCCCAAGCAATGGAGGTATAATCTTCCTTGGTGATGGCCCCTCCCTTCCATTGGGTGTACACCTTCTTTTTGGCTTTGAGACATTCCTGGATGCTTTTGGTGAGCCATGGAGGCTTTTGAGCACTCTTGCCACTTTGATCCACATGAGGGATTGTCACCGATTGGGCTTGGAGGATCATCTCCTTAAGGAACGACCACTCCTCTTGGACTCCCAACTCCCCTTCCCTCCAGGACCTCAGTGCCTCCCTGACTAGTCTCCTTACCTCATTGAAATCCATCCTCCTGAAGTCCAGGGCTACTGCCTTACTGCTGGCCTTTGACACCCTGCGCTGGATTGTGCATTCCAGCAGGCAATGATCGCTATCACCCAGGTGGTCAAGCTCCCACAGTCCCCTCATCAAGTCGTCATCTGTGGCCAGGATCAGATCCAACAAGGCATTTCCCCTGGTGGGGATGTGCACCTCCTGGGTTAGATGGAGGTCCTGTAATTCAGCTAGGAACCCACGTGAGCAGTCAGACCTGGCTGACTGCTCTTCCCAGCAGTTGTCCGGATACTTCAATTCACCCATGATGACCACATCCCTTGACTTGACTGCCTCTGCGAGCTGAACAGAGAATTCCCAGTCCAGCTCTTCCCCCTGGTTAGGTGCCTATAGTAGACCCCCACCATTAGGTCCCTTTCCCCCCAACCCCCTTGTATTCTGTCCCTAAGCACCTCAGTCTGCCCTACCTCAGAGCCAGTGCTGTTTGCTGAGGATGTGTATTGCTTTTTGATGTAGAGTGCCACACCCTCACCTTTCCTCCTCATTCTATCCCATCTATAAAGCTTATAGCCCTTGATGTTTACCACCCAGTCATGCATTGGATCCCACCAAGTTTCAGTGAGCCCCACTATGTCTGGGTTTGTGTTAGCTAGCAGGAGGGCAAGTTCCTCCTGCTTGTTGCCCATATTATGAGGCATTTAAGGCCTCCTGAGGGTGTACATGCCTCCCCTGCAAGCCAATGTCCAGAAATATATACCTGCATTAAAGTTCAGAAATATACCTGAACTGCCAAAAGCCTCCCCTGCTGTAACACCATCAAGTAAGGGAAAAATAGACATGGTAAGAATTCTAATATGCCTTTAAATTAACCTGATTCTTTTTTCATCTTGGATTGCAATCACTAACGTTCATTAATCAATCGTACAGCTTTTGCATGATTTGACTACTGATCAGAGTTAACAGTATTTGTCTGGGAATATGTAGTATTATATACTAGTATGCACCTGGGTAGTAAATATGTATGTACATACTACAAATTACTGTTCTCAGAAGGGGAATTAGTGGATAGAAATACTTATTTCTATTGTATACAAGAAAAAATTATATTTTATAACATTTATTTTTCTACATGTATGCATGTGCATACATAGAGCAACATAAATCAAACACTCTAAACATTAAAAGTAATAGATGGCTTTTCTTCTTATGGTTATTAAAAACAAGCCCAGTTTAATGATGAACAAGAACATGCTGTTTCTGAAAGGCACTTCATGTGAAGAAGCTGGTTGGCTTAGTTGAATTCAAGAAACAATATCTTTATGGTCAGTACACACACACACACACACACACACACACTGGCAGGCAGGGTTGGCACACCCTTCCTGAGTAAGGCTTGGTTCTCACCTGTCATAACTTGACAAGAAAGGATTTAGTAGAATTGACTCTATGAGAGATGATACCTCACCAGTTCTGGGCACCTATCCTGTTCACAGCCTTTATGTCAGGGGTGGGCAAAATACAGCCTGCAGGCCAGATCCAGCCCACCAGGCCCATTCTATCTAGCCCATGGGGTCCCTAAAAAAATGATATTTATCTGGCCCTGGCTGCCCATCAAAGATGACAGGAGCCAGGGAAGTAGGACCAAGGGGAAACTATGGTAGGAGCCTACAACAGCAAAACCTGCCCAGCCCCACTCCATCCAGCCAGAAGCCTCTGGCTAGGAGAGGCTTCTGGCCTGGGACTCTGGAGCTGTTCATGTCTCCCTACATGGGGTCCACACCAGTGTCCTGGGGCCAGCACCAGCAGGGCCCAGAGCAAGACAGCAGAAGCATGGGGCGTGGGCTGTCAGGGATTCTATGGAGCCAGGCTGGGATGAGCCAGCAGGGAGAGGGCAGCTGGCCCTGCTCCATAGAGCCCCTGCTGGCCAGGACCCCGAGTTCCTGCCATCCCACTCAGCCCCACCGGCAGTGGTCCCAGGGCACTGTCATGGGCCCCATGCTGCCACCCAGCTGTCCTTGGCTCCCACATGCCCACTCACTCCCCGTCCCTCCCACCCCAGCCCCACAGTACAGGCGGGGACCAGAGTATGCAGCCCTGACCCAGTGTGCCTTGCACTCACCCGTCTGGGTAAAAGGAATAGGTTCTGGGACACCCGGGGAGCTGCTACCTCCCTGGCAGCCTGGCTTGGTGCCAGGCACCTGTGGAGACTGATTGGGTCCAAAGGAAAAAAAAGGATCAGGCTGGCGGCCATTTTTGTCTTCCAGGGGCTCCTGTAGCTGCCAGGAGGCCAGGAGACTCCAGGAAAGCACCTGCTTGGCCCCAGTGGAGCAGCTGGGGCTGCAGAGGGTGACATGAGCTGGCAGGGACCCAGTCCAGGGTGCTGGAAGCCTGGGGAGATGATGTGAAATTTGGACAGGGTGCCTAAGCCTTGGTGCAGCCAGGCCCTGGCTGGCTCCCCCCATGGGCAGACCCAGGGGGTGGTGCTGCCTCAGGGCAAAGGCCCGGGCCCCCCTTTGCACAGCAGGGACCCGGTGGCCCACTGGCAGGTTGCTCCCCCAGCCCCGGGATGGTCAGGGAGGCTCCACCAGGACAGGATTGGGCCTGCAGCTGCTTTTTTGCATTCCAGAACCTCCTGAGCAGCTGTACCAGAAGGGAGGGGAAGAGGTCGCTTTTTCCCTCCACTGAGCACCAGTTTGTCCCATGCCGCTGCTCCTCAGCCTTGGCCCCAGTGCCAACTCTGGGCTCACTTGTTAGGGCTGAGTAGCAGCCACAGCAGCTAGGTAGAAACTGTTGTTCAGTGCAATGGAAAGCAGCCCCTCCCCCTCACCACCTCTGGGTAGTTTTTTCTGTGACAACCCAGAACCTGCACTGCACCAGCCTGCAGTGCGGCTCCTTCACTGCCACCTGTGAGCAGTGACAGTGTGGAACAGCCACTGGTCAGCTCACAGGTGTCAGTGAAGAAGCAGTGTGGGCTCCAGGGAGCCATAGAAAAAATTGCCTGGCAGTGGCAAGGGGGAGGAGCTGCTTTCCAGCCCACCAGACAGCAGCTTCTGTCCAGCTGCTGCTGACGGGTAAGCCCAGAGTCGGCACTGGGGCCCAGGCTAAGCAGTAGAGGTGCAGCTCCATGTGCTGGTCCCCGCCGCTACCACTGCATGCAGTGGCATGTAGGGGTGGCAGGATATGCCATAGTGGGATGGTGTAGAGTGGGTGCGGGGCATGCTGGGGTTGGCGGTGGGGAGGCATCACAGTGTGCTTAGGTTCAGGGCTGTTGCAGGGTGGGGTGGGGGTGGGTGTTGAACGGCTCAGGACAGCGCATGCAGGGGACTCCCATGCACACCCCAACCCTCAAACCTTTCCTGCAGGCCCCATAACCACACCCTCTTCCACACACAATCACACACCCCACATATACAATACTCACACCCACAAACCCCCTATACCGACCCACACCTCCCCATAAACCCCAGACCCACCCATCCATCCTTCCCCCTAACACCCCTGCACACCCCACACACTATACAAGAGTGAGACTGAATTTTGAGCCATTACGCAACCACTTCTACATATACAGCACAAATGCACACAAATCAGGACAAAAATATATTTTAATTTAATTAAAATATATTATTATGGATGTTTGATTTTTAGTACATAATTTGGGGGGGGGGGGTTCTGGTTCTAAGACGGCAAACCCTCTTCCCCAAAGGAACACTTTCAAGGGCAAGGGTGGGGGGGACTTCCAGTGGCAAAGGTCAGAGGTTAGGGGCAGGACTTCTGGTCCCAAGATGGTGATCAGGTGGCAGGGCACATGTCAAGGGGTGGGGCTACCTATGTGGCCCTTGACAGCTTGCCAAAACTCAGTAAGCAGCCTGCCACCTGAAATAATTGGCCATCCCTGCTTTACATGCTGGGTGGTGTGACCTTTATGGGGTCTGGAATGGGAGCTCCTCCACTCCTGCCATAGGCCTCCATTTGTACCATCCCACAGGACTCTGGTCTCAGCCATAGCATTCATCATACTTTGGTCCGCTAGGTTTGCCCAGAGAATTCCTTAACAGCAAGTCTCTGGCTTCATGATGGGACTCCTTGACAGTTCATCTTCAATTAAAAATAAAGAAACATGGGCAGTCTGTCTGCCTTCTCACCCATTTCCGGCCTGTGTCCCACCCGCCATCATCTGGAGGCCTCTCCATTAATTTCCAACATGCTGAATCTCTGCCCCTTGAGGGATCCAGCCAATCAAGACTGATGCTGTCCCCCCAGTTATAGCTCATGAACTCTGCAGAAGGACAAATATGCCGTAAGTTCAGGGAAGGTGTCCTACCATCCAGAACGCCACGTTCCCCTGGCCATGGTACCTGGTCGGTCCTATTCCCATCCCCAGCTAGGGCTTCCCCTGCCAGCAGCTGGATGTCTCTTCCCCAGACATCTGGGCTGCTCACTGCAAGCAGTGAGCCCAGTGGCACCATGCCCAGCATCCCAGCCATAGCATCAGCTGCCAGGAGCACAGGTAAGGGAGAGGGTGTGAGCAGGGGACTCAGCTCCTGATCCCCTCCACCCTGGAACACCCCCCCCCCCCCACACACACACACACAAACACTTTTAATAACATTTTCATATGTGAGAGTGTAAAAGTTACTGCATGCTTTTACAAAACTGGCCAGTACCAAACTTTCAGTTATTACCAACTCTAAATCTGAGCAGCAGAACACTTTACTCCCCCATAGTCCGCAACTTAAAGACAGGGAAAAAATCTTAATTGGAGAGCTAGAAGCCCAAAATTTCACAGGTTACAGTCATCCCTGAGAGTCTGGGCAAAGAGATATGTTCACCAATTTTTCCTAAGTGCAGACAGTGTTGTAGTTAAATATATTTGTGACAAATTAATTTTCTAATTCTAGCTTTTTTCTCTTTTTATTCCTGCTTTCACTCATTTTTTGTTTCCTTTTTCTGTATTCTCATGTCCCACTTCATGATGTATTTTGGCAATGCTTAATTATTTCACCTACCTTTCTTTTATGGTGCCTTTCTCTCCTCCTTTACTTAGCTTTCGCTTTTCTATCTATTATATATTCTTGGTACCAAATCAATCCTTTATACCCTCCATAGTGGCATATTTAATAAGCACCATACTCACATATGCAAATACATCTTGCCTTTCTGTTGTATGTAGTCCTTCAAAGGTCTATTTTGAGCCTAGATGGTACACTATGGTTAAGGCATGCCAATGGCATGCAAGGGCTAGCTACAAGGTCTGTGCAAAGCGGCAAGTATTTGCTCTGGATTTGGCCCTTAAGGAGAACAATGATTCAATCTGGAGACTCGAATCACTGTCCCAATTTGATTTAGCCAAATCAGATCCAAAAGATATGGCACTGCTTTAGAGATTCAGGCATAGACTAAACAGGCAGCTGATATAGCTGCCTCCAGCTGGTAAGTCTGTTGGGGTTGGGGGAGGGAAAGGGTGTGGGGGAGGGAGGGATTGGGGTTGGGGCTGGGGCTGGGACCAGCTGCCAAACTGGGGCAGTGGGGCATGTTATTTGGGGAGGGGATCAGGGGGTATGATAGCACTTGGGGCAGGCGGGGGGGCGGGATGCGGGCGCAACTCACTTCAGGCAGAAGGGGGCAGGCAACAGCAGGGCATAGCCCCTGCTCCCAGTGCTGCTGTGCCTGCATCCCACGCACCCCCTGTGCCAGCTGGGCAAGTGGTGGCAGGGCAGAGCCTCCACCCTCAGTGCTGACACAGGTGTGGCAGCACTGAGAGTGGGAGCTATGGCCTGCTGCTGCTTGCCCCCTTTGCCCCAGACTGACCAGCAAGTGGACAAGTGGCAACAAGACAGAGCCCCTGCTCAGAGCGCTGCTGCGCCTGCATCCTGTGCCCCCCTCCACCCCCCTTCCCAACTCCCATGCCCCCTGCCCTGGCTGGGCAGCTTGCCCCAGCCCCAGTCCCTCTCTTCCCCACACCACAACAGACTTGTCAGCTGCCTGTTTAGTCTATGGCCAAATTGCTGAATCTTTTCCAAATAGATCTGGATGCTTCAAATCAATTTGGAACTTTTAGTTAGTCTTCTGATTCAATTTGGATTTGGAGATTCGGTCCCTGAATTGGGTCAAATCTCCAAATCGAATCAGCTACTGAAGCTTCACACAGCCCTGCTAGCTAGTGCCATATCAGGCCTAGTCTGAATGACCAGGTAAGAATTCATAGCTGGACTGCTGGGTCATGGCTTTCATCTTGAATCTACAGCAAGGCCTGGATTCACACCTCCAGATGTGTAGGGAAACAGCTTAAGAGCTCAGCAACCATAAGTAAGTCCCTGCTTATATTTAATCCCCTCTTTAATTTAATGGAGTAGTGCAGTTGTTAGATGAGACACCTTGTGGCTTGGGGAGGCACTGCAGGTAACAGCAACCATTCTCCTGGGGCAGTTACAGGTGTCCCTTAATGTGGCTGCCCTCATGCATAACAGGTCCTAGAAGATGCTACATGTAACTACACAATAATGTAGCTTCCAGAGCTCCAAGTCCAACTCTGACTCTGGGCCCCCCTTCTCTTATCCACATACTATAATCACATTTTTGGCAGCATCTGCTCAAGTGAGGCTAGAGGACAGTAGATGCAACATAATTGATTTAGATTCCTTGCTGCAGCAGTAACAACACGCATATTGTGCTTCAGACATGTTTGGTTGGAGCCTGTACTGATATCTCTAAGATGCACAGTGTATGCATTTATATTTTAAACAATTGTTCGACTAAAAGTAGGAAATCAAACATACTGAACATTAAAAGTAATAGTTAATTTTTCATCTTATAGTTATTAAAAACAAGCCCAGTTTAGTGATGAACAAGAAAATGTTTTTTTTCTAAGGGGCACTTCATGTGAAGCAAGCTGGTTGGCTTAGTCTAATACAAGAAACAATATCTCCATGGTCAGCACTACCCATTCCCTTGTTTGCTCTGTACAAAGGTGGCAGAAGCTAAATGGGCATAAAACCTGAATCACCCAACACCACCAAAGGGTGGTTTCCTTATGATCTACTGAGGGGCTACTGATGGGGACCCTGTGAAAACGCCTGGCATGATACATCCTACGTTCTAATTCCTCAGTGGATCTCAATCTGGTAGTTTCCACAAGTAGTTGATTCACTTGCAGGCTGATTAGTGAAGGTTCAGTGACTTTAAAAATTAGGCCCTAATCTAGTAGAGTTTAACAAAATACTACCGGTAATTTTGTTTGTAGAAGTGAATCCTCTATAATGTAATGAGTATTTCCTCTGGACTTTAATTTGATTATGTGGATTAAGACATAGAATCAGCCATATTTGCATAAATCTCTTCAGTTTTGTGAATGGTAAAGAAAATTCTTATTTATATAGTTTTGCTTGGGAACCTAAAATCTACATTTTTAAATATAAATGAGACAATTATATTCAACATTACTGAAACAAGATGACAGAAAACCTTGTGTACCAGTTCTATTTCTGCAAATCCCAGTTTTTTTAGACCAAGCCTGCAATCTGTATTTTACCCAGTCATATCCCAATTTCCTCCTTAAGACAAGCTGCAAATTGAGTTTATAGTTTATTTTAATATTTCCTGCCATCAAATTATATGGATAAGAAATCCTGTATACTCATGCCATAATCCCATTTCTGACAAAGAGAAGAATATACAGGCCTGTAGTATAATATTGTCATGCAAACTGATCTGTGTCTTCCCATCTTAGCCAGCCCAGACTTTGACATCTTTTAAAGTAAACAACATATTTTCTTTAAATTAGCTGGAAAAGAAACATAGGAACTTCCCATGGAAAACAGATAATATCTTGAAAGATTAACAAAGTAACTGATAGTGAAGTATGCTGTGGAGGTTACAGTTCTGTTAAGAAATGAGCTGTTCTCAAAGCACTTCAGTGAAATACTGCTACATAATATAAGACATGCAACGTCTTTATTTTTCAGTGTGCATGAGGCTTGGTGACAAGTATGCTTTATTTCATTAGACAGTAAACAAGAGTCCACATCTTAAACAATGAAACAATAAAAAGAAACAATTGTATATTTAAGTATTTTTAAAAAGGATAAGGAAATACTTTGTATTCCTAAAGCATAGTGTAACAGAAGAGGGGGAAAAAAGCACATTAGTTTTTTTTATGAAACATTTGAATGTACTCCCATTTACTAAGGGACCTAAATCATCATCAGTAAATGAAAATAGGAAGTTAACATACCTATTCAGACTTCAGATCAGTTATTCAACAGGAATATTTCAGAGTGCAGATTACTGTAACATTGGAAAAGAGAAATATATGTGATTAAATTCAGATTTATTTTTAATTCTGCTAGGATTATTATTGTAAACAAGAAAATATACAAATTATTCCCAAATTAAGTCTCTTTAAATATAATACCTTACAAGCAAATATACAGCAAAAGGATGTTAACTAATCTGGTATTAAATAATATTTGAAAGATGAATGGGTTTATGATCAGAGTGTGTTGGGGCAATGGTGTAGCTGGGATGGTCCAGGACGGTACTGCTCAACATATCTAGCCCTGTGGGCCAGATGAGTGGCATGGGACCAGTCTGTGGGTCAGATCATAAGCATGTGGTTGGTCAGTAGCCTGATCCAGCACAGGGTCAGTCTGCGGGTGCCATCTACTGTTCCAGTGCAATCTGGAACACCAGACCCTGTTGCAGTGCGATTCTGTACGCCGGCCTGACCCTGCAGGCCAGATCTGGCCATGCCATAACCCTGTGCCCTGTCCCAACCCCATGTACTGGATCTGGTTGCAGCATGAGCCCCATGTGATCCAACAGATGACTACTTCAACCCGGGGGCCAGGTGTTGAGCACCACTGTCCCAGGAAATTCATGAAAGGATTTTTATGGATGATCTCTTATTGCCTAAACTGCAGATTGGGAGAGACTTAAACAAGCTTTAGAATGCAGTACATTGTTCTTCAGGTCCTTGAAGATGTGCTTCAAATTAGAAATTGCACTACATTTGTCTGTGTCTATCCCAACTATGCAGTTTGTCCCCCGCACACCAAAAAATCACTCACAAAATCCCCTGCCTTTATAAAGAGGAAGTTATTGAATAAGATATATATTTTAGTGTAAGATCTTGGCAAGATAAGTGCACATGTACATGGAGCCTAACCTGGGAAATCTTGAAGGGATCTGCTTTCCCAGGACAGATCTTCCACACTTTCTGAAAATCAGGCCCCCATAACACAGCTCAAGTTAGACTACAGACATCAAGCTGTCCATATTCACTAGCCACTTTTAAGCATCTCAGCCTGAAACTATTATTAGCACTATTACACATAAGGTTTGATCCTGCATTCATGCCCCAGGTCACTTCAGTGGGAACCACAAAGAACAGAGCATACTATCCAAAACAGGCACAAAGATAAATAAATAAACAAATTGCACTTTATAAAAGTAAACATATAGGGCTGTCAGTTAATCACAGTCAACTTACACAAGTAACAAAAAACAAATTAATGCATTCTTTTTCAGATCATGTTAATCATGCAAATCATTTTGACTAGTGGAATGGACCAGCTGGAACCCGTGCTCACAGCCCTGAACCCGGCCCATCCCAGACTTGCAGGCTGATGCAGAGCACCAGCAGCAAATGACAGTGGCTGGGTAGAAGTTGCTACTCAGCACGGGGGAAAAGCAGCCCCTGCCCCTCACCACTGGTAGGCCATTCTTGCTGCAGCTATTCAGAGCCCACACCTGGGCTGCCCTGCAGCTCCTCTCAGCTGCTGTCACTGCCACCTTTGGGACACCCAGTGGGGTAGCAATGGCAGTGCAGAGGAGCTGCAGGGCAGCCCAGGTACAGGCTCTGGGAGGCTGCAGCAAGAAGGTCCAGCAGTGGTGAGGGGGAAGGGCTGTTTTTCCTTTGTGCTGAGCAGCAGTTTCTGCCTGGCCACAGCTCAGCATGGGCAAGTGAGTATGGAGCAAGTGCAGGGCAGGCCGGGGTCAGGGCTGTTTGCACGGGGTCCGGCTTGTCTGCTCTGGCTGGGGCTATGCACTGTTGGTGGTGGCAGGGAGGAGCTGTAGGGCGCAAGGGGTCTGGGCTGTTGGGGGATGGGTAGGGGGGTATTGACTATTGTTTAACTGTGATTAAAATTGTGAATTTTATTAATCTTGCAATTAATTGTGATTAATTTTTTAAATAATTTGTCAGCCCTGTAAAACAACATGAAATCACACACACACAAAACAATAGTCAGCTTGGAGAACTGCAAGGCAATTCAATAAGCTATGTTTAAAATAAGATGCCTACAAAGAAAATCCAAAGTCTACAAAAATAAGCTTGCACAAATAGTCTTGAACACTAATTGGTGGAATAACTACTAACAAGACATACACCATGCCCCTGATTACTCAGGCAACAGTAGTTGTGTGTGCCAGGAATATCCAGAGGTCTAATCCCAGCTGCAAACTGCTATGTGACATTGAGTAAAAGTGCTTTTGGCTTTACCACCAAAAATACTCATTTATTAATATTAATGCTACAGGGATATTGTGAAGATTTTGTTTTTATGTAGCACTTTGAAAATACAAAGGTTAAGTTGCTCCTATTATAAAGACAGTCTGCTGTTCAGACGAGATAAGTTTCATAGGTTAGGACACACTGGATGATATAGGTATATATTAGTCTGGTGGTCTAAAACCTGATGTGAAGACCACAGTAAATGGTAATTCAGAGGTTTTGCTGGCCAGAAAAAGTTAAGCAATACATGCACAAAGACAGAGATGTGTGACTGAGGACCTTATAAAACCTACAGGGACACATATTAGCAGCTCAGTTGTCTTCTTTCCCTTCCGTTCTATACCAAGCTGAGCTCAGCTAGTCCCAAGAACTATACTCTGATTTTGTCCTTACTTCAGCCTACTTTCTCAGTTAAAAAGCACGCAATGTCCAGAGTTTCAGGGGAATAGGTTGTAGCTGTGTTGGTCTAAGGACATAGGTAGATAAGGTTCTTTGGGTAAATCTGATAGCTTTTATTAGACCAACTCAAATAGTTGGAAAAATTCTTCTTTGCAACCTTTCAAGTACAAATACCCTTTGCCAGGCTGAGAAAGCATTTGCAGTTGGCCTGGGCTATTCATTCCATCAAGATGCTTCCTCAGCCTGGCAAAGGGTATTTGTATCCAAAAGCTTGCAAAGAAGATTTTTCCAACTACAGCAAAAAAGCTTTGTTATCTGGCACCCATGGGGAGTGGGGGGAGGAGGGGTGTCAGATAAACAAATACGGCGGTTACCCGAGAAGCCCGAACAAGTGTCTTTGCCCGTTCGGGCCACCACCTCTTCTGCCACGTCCGGTGCGCCACTGCCCCTCCCACTGCAGTGTGCCAAAGGGACAAAGAGGGGGCCCCCATGCAGGCTGCTATGCCTCAGACCATGGGGCTCAGCAGCACAGGCTGCTTTTGCCCCGGGCCATGGGGGCTCGGTGAAACCAGAAGTACCAAGGCAGGTGCTTCTGGCTTCACTTTTACCTTACAAGCCAGCATGACTGTTAATAGAGCATGCAAGTTTGTAAGGTGCCAGATAACATGGCTTTTACTGCATTTGAGATGGTCTAATAAAAGAGATCAGATTTACCCAAAGAACCTGGTCTGAACTGGTCAGAAGCATTAGGGACAATGAAGTTGCCTTTCAGAGTATTTCTGCAATGCTTGGATTATGAATAGTTTTGGGAAAGATGTAGTTAGACGCTTTGACTCTTGCTTAGTTAGATGCAAGAGCAAGAGGCATCTAACTCTAGTTAGATGCAGGACATGACCATTTTGAAAGATGGTTCAAAATGGAGAAATAGTAGTGTAATATGCTGGAGAAATGTTGAAAACCTGAAACATACTTTAAAAAAGACAGACCATTATTTTGTACAACAGCATACCCAACCTTAAAATTACTTTGAATGTTAAATAATGACCAGAGTCCATAGTCAAGCCAAGTTTCTCTTGTACAGCTGATAGTCCTTACTTCCTGGGGCTGAACATGTTTTATTTTCAGATCTAAATTTTTTTGGAATCTTATCTGCAAAATTAATTCAGAAAAAGATAAGAACCTGTTAGGGACTTGCAACTAACTAAAGACTCTTAAAAATAGTAAGGGAAAAAACAATGCATTGAGTTTGGGGAGCTCCCTGTAGTCTAGCTGCATATTTTTGATTTAGGTTCAGTCTCATGTACCATCTTTAATAATGATTTGGGAGGTGTAATTAATACACTATTTAGTGCACCAAGGTAATACTAACCCAGAAGGTCCTGGGAATATTAGTGAGAACAGATAATACAACTATAGAAAAGGGTTGGAAAGAGAGGTAAGTAGTAAAAAAGATACTCTCATCTTGGAAAAAATGCAGAATAGATTGAATTTTATTAGTACATATTTAGGACTGTGAATCCAAAAAGATGACGAAGCCAGTAGGGAAATACAAATTTCTTGAGCGAGGGACTAACATTAGAAGGATGGGGGCGAGAAGGGGAACGCAACAAGGTTACAGAAAAGACAACGTTAGCTAACTAAACCTGGGGGTGGGGGAGTGGGGGTTTGCGACACAGAGAGAAAGAAGATAGATGCACACAAACCCATATAATAGTCTGCAGTGGTGGGAGAAGTAGGTCAAAGAAAGTGTCACAGTAAGAAAGTACACAGTGAAAAAGAATAAAAAATATTTTCATTTGGAGGCTGAAATGAGGAAAGCAACTTGACAAAGTGGACCTACATGTAACAATGGACAACTTGGATGAGATGTTACAGCATGATATAGCAGCAAAAGGGTAAGCAGAAAGTGGAATATAATGTTGGAGGCACTTTGTAATAGAGCAAAGAGAGTATGTCTTCTACAGACCTAATAGACTGTACTTTGAATACTTCATTCAGTTTTGGGCATTTCACTTCCAGAGGACATAGAGAATCTGTAGCCAACTCCAGTGCAGTCAGGGATAGGAGTGGAAAGGAAATTTGAGATGCATGGGGTGGGGGGAACCCACTAAATTTGCAAAAAAAAATTGGATTCCAATGTTAGCTTTCTCTCTAGGAATGTTACTTAAAAACCAATGCAACTTGGAAGCATTGAATTGAAAACAATGCAGTGTAAAGGGTAGCAATGTGAAGATAAAGGGTAGAAAGTGATAGCGGAGTACAAGCCTTGCATTTCTCATTCAAATCACATGGGTCAGGCATGATAAAGCCATTGCAGACAGCATATTTGGTGGTAAATTGAAAGTTAATTGCTGGTCTCTGTTCTGGTCCTAGGGATCAGGTCTCCATGGCAAGCTCCATGAGTGTCAACCTCCAACCTCTCTCAATTTCAGGGCCCACCTGCAAGCCCCTACTCCCTTCCTCATGCCAGGCATTCTGTATGTCCTTTACTTCCCCCTGACCCAATACCATTGTCTCCCATTCCAATTCATTTTCTTTCTTTCTGGGAAATAAAACCACTTTTTCAACTCTATAGGGAGGAGGAGTCAGGAGAAGAGGAGTGTTATCCTGGGTGGGGTTAATGAATGTCAGTAACATTCCTTGTTTACAGGCAATTACCAACCTAGATGAAGCTGCCCCCGCTAACTGGATGCCAGGGTTTCTGAGCCCTCCGGTCTACCCTTTAATAAAACCAGACAATTTGGGCAGGAAGTAAAGCCAATGAGGTTCAGCTCAAAGATGCCTAGTAAAAAAAAAAAATCCCTGAAATTTTGGAATAGATGTAATGCAGAGTTCAAAAGGAGTCATGTTACATACAGAGAAATGCCAGCAAGATAAATATAGGGCTTCATTTGGCCTCTTTTTCCAAAAGTGTTGAGAACCACCCTGCTGACTTCACCTCTGGGTTTAGGTATGTAATTTTAGGCAATCAGCTTTGACAACAGTGCTGTATATTCTCATTAAAATTAAAAAGGGTCAGGAGACAGAAAGGAAAGTCACATTCTAAGAAAGAAAAGCTGTAAATCATAGTGATTTACTCGTTTCTCTTTCTTTTATTACTCCTAGCACTCAGTGCTTAACATTACTCAAAGCAGCAGTTCCTGCTCATTTCTGTGATGGACAAGAAGGGGTATTTTGACTGAGCAAGACTTTTTCTAAGTCCATTTCTTCTGGTTTTAACCTTTCCTCTCCTCCATTTTCACCCACCCCAGCTCTCTCCATCTGTTTCTTAGGTATTTTTGTTGTCTTCTTCTACCTGATCCTTCTGATCTTTTTGGCTTCCCCCTTCATTCATACCTTGTTGCTAGCTCCATTCTCGTACCCTCTTTTTCCTGGTGTCATCTTCCTTCTTTTAAATCTACCCTTTGTCTCCTTTCTCAGCTCTTCGCTCTGTTTCTTAGTTCTTACTGTTGTTCTCAGCCCTCTCCCATTCAACCTCACTGGTTCTGAGACCGTACCTTGGTGCTCAGGAGCGAGTCAGACTCTTTCCAATCACCCAGCTTATTCCCCCAGGCTCTAGGTAGCAGGGCTGTTTGACCTGGTGATACATATCCAGATCTATTTTTAAAAGCAAGTATGAACCCCAAATTGTGACAAATGAATGACTAAAGCTCCAATACTGTGAACAACAGTGGAGAAAGATGAAAAGATCTCAAGTGATCCCAAAGGTCCCAAGTGTAGAAAGATCCCTGTATGTGGAATAGGAAAAGACCACAGCTCTGTCCCCCTTTACCTGCTCCCCAGCCTCCAATGCACTGCTTCACATCATCTTACTGTCACTAAAGCCAATGAAAAAACACTGTGGTTTTGTTGTCAGAAAATTAACCCGAAAAAGTAACATCTTTGAAGGTGAGGGTGGGGTGGGGGTTATTTTGCCACGATATTAACATTAAATGACATTCAATTTAAATCCTCGTGAGATTGCTTTCTTAACTGTTAATGCTGTGGATGTACCCCTAGTATTTAAAAATCAGGTTACATATCTGCTTTATGTATCACTACCAAAGGAAACATTCTGGAATCACCACTTCGCTGACCTCTGCTTTCTGCATCACCAAAGAGTTAAGTACTTTTCCACAGCTATATTGACTTTTACTTCATGTCAGTAGTGCAAAGTGTGCTTTTGTCAGTAAATTGAGCATATACGAGTCAGAAAAAGCTGCTTCCTGGAACTCCCCATGTTATGCTTTTATAGCCATTTTTCTGACTATAACTGCATGTACATATTTAAGTACATGTTTCAGGAAAACTTCAGAGCAACTAGATAACTTGACTCCTTTGGTTAATGCTTTATGCTTTTCTTCCGAGTTCTCTCTGTCACTAGCCCAGCTTCCTTGACCCCCCCGCCCTCTCGTGGCACTGAATGCTGCCTGATCACATGGCCACAATTCAGAATGAGACCAAATGACGCAGAAAACTAAATTTGAACTTTAACCTCACCTCCTCCCCACAATTATTTCCCCCCTCCCCCCCCCTCTGTCCCTGTCAGCAAAAATTTGCAAAGCGTTAGGTAAAAGTGGATTTCTTTTCCCTTTTCTTGGCAGAACTGTGCAACTTCAAAAATAAAACAACAAAATGCAAATATGGCATGTCTCATTTGACATAAACAGTTTTCTTTTGCACAGTTCTGCCAAGCATATTATCTGCGACTAAAAGTAGAGCATTTTGAATGAGGGGCAGAAATAGAAATGGAGGGGTGGGGACTGCTTGCTCAGAAGAGCCTTTTGTCCGGCGATACGGTGACTAAAGATAATCTTTGTTTATCTTGTATGTTTAACTTGTGTCTTGTATATCCAAAGTGTTGGAAAAAATGTGGAATTACAAGTGAGTGACTGAACAAACCAATAAGGCAGGGTATAATTTCTAGGCATGGTGAAGGCAGGAAAAACAAACTCAGCAGTTATTATAACTTATATTTTCACTGTAATCTCTCCCAGACTTCTGGTATGATAATTTCACAATTAAAGTATACTTTGACTAACAATTTTACAGCAGAGTGAAACAAAATTATGTTACATTACTCATGCAGACAACCATGGCTGAAATGTTTCCTTGCTACTGGAGTACACAGTTTAATGATAAAACTTCAGGGGGGAAAAAAAGAATTGGCAAGTTCAAGGCTGCAGAAAACTGAGAAGGATTTAAGTATTTAGTGTCACCCAATCAGTGAAATATGATTAATGAAGCTTGAGGAGTATACTGCTTTTTAGTCTACAAAGTAGGGTGGGCATATGGGGGAACATTTTTGGGCTCTTTAATGATAAAAGACAGCAAAATTCTGCACAGCTAAACTACATGTTATATCACAGTTGCTTATTTCTCTTCCATGTGATTAGAGCCTCCCATTTCCCTCATTACAGGCTTGATATTATTGAAGCAAAGCCAACAGCAAGTTAGCAAGCCAGCAGGGGAGCAAATTGATTATACAGTTAGCTGTAGAAAAACTGAAATTCTTTATTAAGGGGAAATGAAATACAGTTAATTTATGCTTCAGCTGAACCCTTCCCACACCACACTTACTCTGCTGGTACTCAGAATTTTTTCTGAAGCTACCAGACAGCCAAGATACTTTACTGATTTAAAAATAAGGCAGGCTTTGAGATTTTGTTTTAAAAAGGAGTTTTCCATTAACAATTACTGTAGCTCATGCTTGATACAGGACAACAGCCCAAAAAGAAGTGCAGGAAACATTTCGCTTATGTAAACTGAAAATCTTTGCCTTCTATTTTTAAATGGTATTATGGAGGCACCAGTTGCAGCTCTATGATTAAGGGTAATTTGAATTTTCCAGTTAAAGTAGGGATTTCATTTTGGTTATATATGAAAAGCATAGTGTATTTTCCCCTAAATTGAGGTGCTTATTTTTTGAGGATGGAATTTGTTTCTAAAAATTTACAAACAACTCTGGTAAGTAGCATACAAGTTAACATTTGCTTTTAAAATGAGCCATTTAAGAAAAGTAGTACCCAGCAACGGAGGCCTGCCTTGTCACTAATGACATCAGAATAAAGCAGACTTTTAAAATTTTCCAGAAAATGTAAACTATCTGAAAGCTCGTGCAGAGACTGCATTTAAAGATCAATAATACTAAAATCTCACCTAATTCTTCAAAATTGAAGTGCTGTTCTTTAGCAGAAAATGACATTCATCTCTAAAGAATACCAGTGAGCAAGGCCCCATTTCAAAATGGCATCTCTATCTTATTGTTCTCAACAAAAGGGCAGCCTGTGGCTTCAGTTCACAAACATGGTCACTACTGCCTTTGTTAACTACTTTCTAATACTCCTTTTCATCCTGACAGTAGTAAGAACACATCATCCTCTGCAGGCATTTTGGGCCTCCAGCCTAGTTGGAATAATGGAAAATAGTAGCCTTTTTGAAGCATAGCATCTTACATGAGAAACAGGTTTTCAGTAGATACACTTCGAGTATGACAGTGGTGACCTGAAAAAAGAGACACTTTGCCTGAAAGCTTGTCTGACCTCTCTCCCACCTGTACAGTCAGTCCAATAAAATATGTATATATTTTTTATCAAAAAGTCTTGGTTCTCACATTTCCTGGACCATCATAGTTACAACAATGCTCCAACCCTACTGTCTTACCTGATGACAGCCTGTGACTCCAGTCACACTGAGAACCATTCTTAATTATCTGGCTTTGCAGTGACACGACTAGGAAGAAAAAAAAGTCTATTTAATCTAGCCTGGTCTCTCAAAAACTGAAGTACTTTATTTAGTCAGAAATATATGGTCATGGCAGGGGGCAAAATTAGTTGCTCAAGTGTCCTCACTGGACTTTCCATAATTTAGACACATTTGGATTTGTGGATTAACCTTAACTCTGATTTTCCTGGATTTTTGCTGCTTGGGTTTGAGAAAACTGCAACATCCATGTGGTGCATTTTGCCCTATATTGCCAATATGTACTCTCAAGTGTAATCCCATCTTTCCTTGATATTTAGTGTTTTACTAGTCCTTCAGAACGAGCAAAACCATTTAAAGGGTTAGTAAAGATGCAATGGAACCTCCTGGTAAATACGCACAAACTAGTGAGAAATATAAGCAGCAGAACCACTACTAACTTTGGAATATCTAGTAAAAGAGACTGGTTGTCTAATTCTCCACATATAGTGCAATTGGTCCAGGAAAAGAATAGAAAATGATCTGAAGGAATGCTTGTATATTAAAATGCTTATTGTGCAGAATGGTAGATTATCAAGAAAAAGATGAGCTCTGACATATATTCTGCCTGCATAATGGACTTTAAAAAAAATAAGTATACCACTTAAATAATATGGGTCAGGAGAAAAATCATTTAAAGGACACTGCCAAGGCACAGTGACATAATAGAATATATAGGTGTATTTTAATTTTTTTGGGTCCACAATCACTCTGGGCATTTCTGAGTAAAAGTTCATCAGTTGTGGTGGTTACCTCCTTATGTCAGTGATGAATTTGGTCTTTTAGCTGGACAAATACAAAACTATCTTTAAAAAGGGAAGAAAAGCATTTATTGGATTACATTTTATCTTTTCATATATACTTAAGTATATAATGTGTGCATACATACTGATAATGGGAGAATTCCTACTAGGGAAAAGTGAATAAACAAGCCTATAGTATGCATGCACTCATTCATATTTCATACATACAGACTATTTTCAGTTCAAGACAATAATTCTTAAAATAAATGATAAAACCATAGTTTCATAGTTGGTAGGGTCAGAAGGGACCTGAGCAGATTATCTAGTCCGACCCCCTGCCATGGCAGGAAAGAGTACTGGGGTCAAACGACCCCAGCAAGATGTACATCCAGGGTAGGAGCCAGCACCACTTCGCTTGGAAATTGGTTCCAGATCCTAGTTGCCCTGACAGTGAAGTAGCGCCTCCTGATGTCTAGTCTGAATCTACCCTCTGCCAGCTTGTGACCGTTATTCCTAATTACTCCTGGTAGTGCTTGGGGGGACAGGGACTCCCCCAGTGCCTGAGGGTCCCCCCTGACAAGTCTGTGAACAGCCACTAGATCCCCCCTCAGCCTTCTCTTGTGGAGGCTGAACAGGTTCAGGTCCCTTAGCCTCTCCTCATAGGGCCTGCCCTGCTGCCCCCTGATCATGCGAGTGGCCCTCCTCTGGACCCTCTCTGTGTTGTCCACATCGCTCCTGAAATGAACTTTCCCTGTTTATGTATTATTTGCAATAGTATTTGAGTGACATTTTCAAGGTGAATGTTTTAAAAAAATATTAATCTTTAGGCACAGGTGTAAAAAAAAAAAAAAAAAAAAAAAAAGGCCTTGGATTCTTTCCTCTGGTCTCACAGGTCTAACTAACTTAACTACAGCCTCCCCTCTTCTTTTATTACTTTTGGAAAAAAAGGTCTCATGCCATTTTTCTTAACAGTTGACCTCCTAGTCTTGCTGCCTGCATCAGATTCTAATCTAGGTAACTGCTTTCCATGTCCATATGATTTCCTTCCAGTTCATTATTGGATACTGAACTCTCCACTTCCCATTCTAATCTGTTCCATAATCAAGTTGTGAAAAGAGAATTTAGCACTCCCCACCAGAACTGGCTGTAATACAATAATGAACAGAGTAACTCATCTGTTGGAAAGTTTGATATCAAATAAAATTATGAAATACATCAAGGTTTCTATGATCTTTTTCTGTTTCAATGGGACATCTCAAAAAAGCAAAGTAATGTTGACACAGGAAATAATAGAACTGATAGACTAACTGGGAAAGCTAGCCCCCTTGTTGATAGAATGCTGTTTCTTCCAAAAACCTGCTCCTTCTGCTCAAGTGCATGCTCTCACCTTAAGTACACAAACCAACTATTTTCTGATCTACTTAGTTCTTCCCTCTTCAGTCTATCCAAAACACTGTGGTTATAATAGCCTTTTCCTTGGAAGTCACTGTTCCTTGAGATTCTCTTTTTTTCACTTCCTGTCTATTTTCAAATTCAGCTTGAATTTCTTGTCCTCATCTTCAAAAACTTTCTATACCTCATAGTTAATATCCTCCTACTCTTTCTTTCATCATACCACTTTTCCATACCTTTCTTAATGCTCCTTTGTCTCCTCCAAACACTTCTATTCATTGTGTCATGTCAATAGTTCAATACTCTATCCAGTTTGCTACTTTACATTCTTACCAGTTTTAGTACTTCTGAAAAAGCCCTACTTTATTTTAGACTTTAAAAGAAAGTATTTTTTCTCAAAAGACTTTTTGTGAGCCTTCTAGGAATGTAGTCATGGTCCAATGCTTGTATTTTAAGTGCTTCCTAAAAGACAAGTTTTAAAAAATTAACAAGCACACACAAAGCAAAACAATTCAGATGATCAGCTTTTTGTGAATACCAGCTCCCAGCCAAGACCCCCATTTCCTTCCTTTGACCTGAAACTGAAATCACCCTCTTATCATTATGGTTGGCCAGTATTCACTAGGCATCACATATTCTGCCTTCCTTCATTGCATTGTCTAATACAGATTGTAAGGGCAAAGACTGTGTCATCACAGAGATCTGTAAAGCAATGCATCAAGCATATCAATGGCATTGTGTGCCTGATGGATAATTATGAATGCTGATCGTATCCTCCTTTCCCTCCCTGTCGCCTCTGCCCTCATTAGAAGAATGAAAGCAACAACACATTTTCTGTAACAGAACCAAAGCTACAAAAGATTCAGAATTCCTGATGTGCGGACGCTACAGGAAAGGTCTTTTGTATTCTTAGAAAAAGCCAGGAGGCAGTCATGCTATGATCAAATGTTAGATTCTTATACACAGACTTAAAAGAAACAGCCATTCTCTAAGAAACTGAATTATAGCTAAAATTAAGGAACATGTATAATAATTAGCCATGACTACATTACTGAGAGACTACAAAAATTAGTCTCTCTGACAAAAGGATTTTTGAGAATGCTGCGCTCCTTCAGCTATAGCAAAAACAATTGAACCGCTGAAGTCCCTTCTGATTTAGAACACACTTCTTTTTGCATGATTTGGGAAACACCCATCGGTGGGTTTCAACATTTCGGTTAAGGTGGCTGTCACATATGCACAGAGCTTTGTTCAGGGCAAAAGACAATTTTGTAGACTCAGATTCTTGTTATAACTTAGATCAAACACTCAATAAAACCTACTGCAGTGGCCAACTCTAGCCTACTCAGATGCTTAGCTTTTACTGAATTCTACAGCCCAACCTACAGCCCAGCCTGCTTGCCACAGGGAAATTTCTCATCAAAACTGTTGATTTCTGCTTGTTGTATAATCCAGTGAAGCCAAGATACAAAAAGAGAGACTAGCAAGCATAACATAACTGAAATTAATAACTCTTGTCTCTCTTGTAGGAAGAAAGCTACTGGCTTAGTCTCACAAGGTATCATAGACATTATTTCATAGACATTAGGGCTGGAAGGGACCTCGGGAGATCATCGAGTCCAGCCCCCATCAAACAGCAAACTTAACAGAGATGAGTCTATTGTTCTGAAATTATGTTTAAAAGTAACAGTACAGTATTCTGGCTTCATTGTTCCTCTAAACTACACAGAAAAGGAATGTCTTTGATACTGAAGTAATAGCCTCCTTATCATTATTCTCTTCATTTATTTACATCTGCCCTCATTTATTTCCATCCATACAACCTCACTGAAGCTCACATTGCACAAATGATAGAAGTCAGTATTGGACAAGTTAAAGAAAAGAGAACATGCACAAGATGGTAATCAGTGTGGCATCATCTTATTGAGGGAGACTATGGTTAATTCCCAACATTCAAAAACATAGGCAATTACCTATGTACAGCTGAAAAAGCAATGACCTGTTCCATTCGAGAATGTTCTGCTCATTTAATGGATGGCAAGTGTTCAGAGCAGTTCTACAATCAACACCAGTATGTGGCAACTGACCCAGGGCAAATATTGTTCAGCTTTCTCCCAGGAAAAATGTATATATCTCAACAGTTGGGTAAAAATCACGGGCTTGCACATTTTATAACATACAATCAGCACCTTAATTATGGTTTATTTAAATGCTATTCTGGTGGTTGATGTCCAGGAATATAGGCTGAGATGCCTATTGAGGGCCCTGAAAATTATTAGAAGTTGATATTTTTTCATTCAAACCACTGAGCTTTAAGGGCAAAACAAAACCCCTATATTTTAAGTTATTCAAAATGGTCTGAATATAGGATGGGATAGAGAGGACTTGGAATCCTTTGATTTAGCACGGGCAGTATAAGTTCTCTGGACTTACAGAGCAACAAGCTATTTCACATACAGTAGTGCACCCTGGAAGCACATGAAGATGGACAAGTGGAAAGGAGGACAACAAAAAGGCATTATTCTTGGGTGCTGAGAACAGAGGACATTGAAGATTCAGATATTTGCATTCACTCTTGAAATGGAAAGTCTCTAGTGCCTTATCACAACACAATGACTTCTACAGCCCAAACCTCTGTGGGAATGCATGCTCTGACCCACCCCTCTGCCTGAAATGACGTTTCTGCTTGGATCAGCTGCAACTGGATGGAAGGTATGATGGTACTAGATTTTCAAGATTAACTGATCTAAGTGTATGCCCAGATGTTCTGTTGGTGACTTTTGGAACAAATTAAAACAAGTTGCTCATTTGACAATTAGGGCCATTTATACAGCCCCCGTCAGTCACCCAAATCATACTTTTATCCAATATGCAGATTCCTGCTCAACAATAGCTGCATTTGGGACTATTAACAGGCTCCATTAGTATCCATGGTGTCCCAATGTGGTAATTCTATTAACATTTCTTTCGGCTCCCACAAACCCTTCCTGCCTAAATGATTTAAGGACTCAACTCCCTTGAAGTAACAGAACTTGAAATCTTGCCTGGGGTCCAGAGGGCTTTATGCCAAGCCTTGGGTGCCCATCTCCACTTGGGGCTCACTAGTCCTTAGTCCCTTTATCTTCAAGGTTATGACTTCCCCATCCATACTGGAAAGAGAGAGGAGAAACAGGGGAAGCCAGGCCACCCATTTCTCTCAGTTCCAGCCTAAGTAGCAGAAAACCATTCCTTCTACTTCTCAGTTACCTTTGGCACTTTGTACCTGTCCTGTTTGACAGCCTCTCTCTACATTGGTCCTTCCACAACTTCTCAGCTTATACCTTTGAAGTCTCTCCAGGATAGCCTGTAGCCTTTCCATCTGCTGTTCCCACTCTGCGTACATGACAGTATTTTATGGCAGCTACTTTCTGACTGGCAGCTTGGTCATCGCTGGAGGAGGTGGTTAGGCATTCTGTCTGTTAACCCTTGTCCACCTGCTGCTGTGTAAGTTGAAAATACATGGCCCTCTTCCCATATGATTACTGTGACCAAGTGCCAGTAACTTATGTGCAGGTGAAGATACCTTAATACAATTAACCAGAAAATGCTTGAAGAAAACATATAAAGAGTACACTCGTGTGTGTGATGCAGCAGAGATAAGTAGGGCCTCTCTCAGGGGCGGGCAATTATTTTGGGCAGAGGGCCGCTTACTGCGTTCTGGCAAGCCATTGAGGGCCACGGGGCAGGCAGCCCAGGGCAGATAAATATTAAATTTTCTAAATTTTTTAAGGGGCCCCACAGGCTGGATAGAATGGCCTGGTGGGCCACATCTAGCCCCCGGGCCACATTTTTCCCCACACCTGGCCTATTGACAACTTTGCAATCCTAGCTAGGATCCCTGGCTAGGGTATTTAAAAATATATATATTCCCACGTCATATACCTGTCCACAGAGGAAGATAGTCTTCTGGCTAAAGTACAGAACTTGGGAATCGGAAGACCCGAGTTTAGCTCTCAGCTCTCCTATAAGCTTCCTTCAGGTCTCCAGTCTAAGACACCACCTGTCCATACAGTAGAAATAATTTTTTCATGTTGCTTCAAGGGTAACTTAATTTGTGTTCAAATCCATTCTACATTTTTCAGATAAACTTTTCAATAACTAGAAAAATATTTTAGTAGGTTTTACTATAGATGGCTTGATTCCTGATCAATTGGGCTAGATTTTGTACTTTTACTCAGTGTTTTTCCAAGGTGTTACCATTAGCTGGAGTACAAGCCAAGATAAAGTAGATATAAGACCCTCTGACCCTGGAAATAAGTCTTAACATTTTATCATTAAAAGTAAAGTAGTGACATTTTTACTGAAGATAAACCTAACTCCCTCTTGTGGTTAAAAACAATTGCATTGCTAAATAGTGATTTTAAAAAAATATTTAATGCAAACTTGTTTTAAAAATGAATTCCCCACTTAAAGCAGCATACAAATGTAACAATCAATTTTACTTTCAGAAGTCACACATACCTGTTATATACACATGATGAAACTTGAGTTGGTGGCAAGGATCTTCTGCCTTTGCCTGTCTGCCTTTGCCTGTCCACCCATGTAATTTTTTTTCATTGCTTATTAAGTTGTAAAAGAGACAATTAGTAGTTCTTGGTGACATCTCTGCTTTATAAAATCTGCTTATGATCTTAAGTGATCCAGTTTATGCACATTTATATAACAAGCAAATATCTAAAATAATTACTGCTTTACTATATTAAACAGCAGATACTTACTACCACTGAGTATAATCAAACAAGTAAAAATGCATTAAATTTGATGTGTATATTTCATACCACAAGCTGGGTTTTTTTTTTTCTTTTTTTTTTTTTTTACACAAATAGACAATAGCAGATTATACAATCAAGTCTCAATCTGAAAAGAATGCTAGATTTCTTTGCTTTAAAGAAAATCCTGCTAAAGCTTCTGCAAAACATAAGACTAAGATCATATAGAAGCAATCCTGGAAAAGAGTTTATTGATTTTTCATATATACATACACACACACACACACACACACACACACACTCGATGTCTGTTCCTAGATCATTAGTAGCATCAAATTGATGTAGTCGCAATACCAAAATATAAGTTTTGCAGCTTTATTGGCCAGACCAGTTAGCTGGACCTCTCCTTAAGAGAACCTGTAATAACATCATCCTCTAGTATTCCTTTCCAGGTTCTTATGCAAAATGTTCAGTAGACCTTTCGGGACCAATCTACTTCATTTATACAAAAGTCCAAGACTTGAACAAATCCCCACAAAACAAGCACTCCTTGAATGGCTGTTACATATACACGAGTGTAATTTATGTAGCACCTTATCAAGGTTAGACTGAGAAAAGATGCATTATTAATGCTATTCAATACTTTAATAATACAGCCTGCAATCGCAGAATAACAGCTTGAAAGAAAACAAGTCTTCCATGTCATTTGAATGGCAAAAGAGTGGCAGCATCTCACTGTTCTACTGAAGCAGATTAGCGCTGCCGATAAAGATTTTAGTGTTAATAATCCTTCATATATCATTTTATTGGAAGAGACACACCAAAAATAAAAGGAGGCAGTACCATTTATAACCAAGATTACACTTCAATCAATAGCAACAATGAGCTTTTGTCTGCGCTTTCGCTTGCTGACAAATCAAAATTTGGACACATTATATAAAGCAGGTGCATTGGTTTTATTTTATAGGAAATATATTATTGTACAATAAATTTCCATCAAGCAGCAAACATTTCAGTGTGAAGATAAGAATTGAAAGCATGGAATTGGAATATATATCTTCTTACTGTAAATCAATGGTACATTATTTGAATAGCAAGAGAGCATTATTAAGGACCTATCACTCCTATATTATAAGATGGTACAAGTTCACACAAACTCTATGCATTCTGGAACTTTTCCTCTCCATCTTACATAATTCTCTCTCAAAATGTCTGTTCCATACAACCTAGGAAACACAGAGAGAGAAAGAATGGCAGGAACAGAGAAAATATTGATTGAACAATTATAACTGTATACAACCATAAGTTACAAGTTGTTCCCATCCATTCCTGACCAAGTGTAGATTTCACTGCGATTATTTTCAGGCTAATAATGTAACTTTAATTTTTTTTTTAGCAAAAACCTTCAATATGACCTTCAGGGTTTTCTCTCAACTTCATTACCAAATCAAGATTAAAAGGTTTTGCCCAGAGATTTAGTTTACTTTATCAAAAGAGCCATCTCATTTTAGGTCATCTATATAACATGAAATCTATGACTTTCAAGATATTGTTGGAAATGAAGTCACTTGTTATGGAAATACCAAACTGTACTTTATTTTTGGATGCAGGTAAATCAAGAGTGCAATTGTTCTGGGAAATAAAGGTGTTCAGGTGTTATAATTTTAATTTCTAGGCACTGCCATAAACCTCTGCAGTCTGAAATAAGATCAAAAGATGTACCCGCTGAGTGACTCATTTGCTGCCAAAGACTGTATAGTGTAAACAGTGTACAGTATAATGTACACTGTGGAAATCTCAAGCCACACCAAATTATAGCTCTGGATGCAAGCACCACTTATAACTGCAAGCATAGAAAAGCAATTCTGTTCCAAAGGCGGGGGTGGGGGAAGAGACTGAAAAGGATCCATTCCTTTGGGAATGGTTTCTGGACTCATATTAATGGATATACTGTCCCCAGCAGTCTGAATTCAAAAGTCAGCAGTTTCCTTCTGGACATATGACTTTCTAAACAAAGTATTTCTTTTTGTAAATCACCTTCAAAATTCTCTGAAACACTATTTCAATTCTTAAGACAATTGACTGACGGGCCCTTTGAAATCAAGACTTCCTTATTTCACTCATTACGTCAGTTTTGTTAGTTTGGAAACTGACAAATCTGACTTTAATATGAGACTTACCCTGAACTTGGCTAGGGTCTTCAGGTACTACGATACTTGTATATCTAATCCTAATTGACATCTGGACATCAATTTTGAGGGATATTTGGAGGTAGCAAAAGATTTAATGAGTTAGAGTAATGGAAAATCTAAAATCTTGCAGCTCAAATGCAGACAATCCAGTTAAAAAAAATAATACGGCAAAATGATGTTGAATTGCTTACAGGAGTTCTAGTAATTTTAAACAAGAAAATAACCCTGACCTTCCTGGCTACTTAGACTCATACCATTTCCTTTTTATCCTAGCATTGCGATTTACAGTGCTAAAATATTTCACACATGCATAAGCCTTCCACTTAGGTATCTTGGCTATTTACAAACAATCAATTTTGCTTCTTGGTACTTGTGAGGTAAATATGGATCTACCTTTTTAAACAGGGAACAGAAGCAGAGAAATTAAATAAGCAAAATTTCACACAAAGTCTGTGACAGAACCGAGAATAAAAACATCATGTCATCTGCTGGTCACCTGTAGGAACTAGGAAGGAATGTTTTCCCCTGTAAAGGGACGTAGGTTGTAGCTGTGCTGTCTGAAGACACAGGCAGACCAGGTTCTTTGGGTAAATCCAATATTTTTTGCTAGACAGACTCAAATAGTTGAAAAAAAAATCTTTTTTGCAAGCTCTTGGGTACAAACACCTTTTGTCAGGCTGAGGAAGCACCTGCAGTTGGTCTGTGCTCTTCCTGGATGAAATAGTAAAGCAGCCAGAGGCTGGCACGCATGCAAGAAAGTGTCAGTGAAAATGTAAATGGAGGTAGTCAATGGGTGAGAGATAGGGTGGGTGGGTGGGGGTGTGGGTGTGTGTGTGTGTGTGTGGAGGAGGGCTAGAGAAATAAATATACTTGGTGAAAGTAGAGAGGTTACCTGGGGAGTCAGAAGTTAGGCATAAACCCAATGTCTATATTTAGTCCATAATTTTTTTTTGTATCCAGTTTCTTCATCAACCTACTAGATACAAACAAACAAACAAACAAACAACCCCCCCCCCAAAACAAACCCCCGCAAAACAAACAAAAACCCAAACCCATGGGCTAAGTAGAGACATTGGATTTATGACGTATTATAACCTGCCTAATATCCGACTCCCCAGGTAACCTCTCTACTTTTACTAGCTATATTCATCCTTCCCCTGCCCTTCATCTCTCACCCATTGACTACCTCAATTTACATTTTCACTGACTGGCTCCCTTACATGCATACCAGCTTCTGGCTTCTTTACTATTTCATCCAGGAAGAGCACAGACCAACTGCAGGAGCTTCCTCAGCCTGAAAAAGGGCAGATGTACCTGAAAGCTTGCAAAGAAGAATTTTTCCAACTAGGACTTGGAGTTATCAAGTTAATAAAATATTTGATTTACCCAAAGAGCCTTGTCTGCCTTCCCCTGTAAATACCTTGTTGGCTTGTGTGCCCCAGCCCCACTAAGTATCAAAGCACTGAAAGATACAGCTGGAGGGAGAAGTTTGGTGGGAGTTGTAGCAAGCCTCATGGGTCTGCCACCCCTAGCACCTGGTACCCCCTGGGATCTGACCCCCTGCTGGCTCTCTCCAGCCCCATCTCACTTCCAGTCTCTTGCTGGTCAAGCCTTTGATGTTATTGTTTTCTTACTGGGAAGGCAGTCCCTAGGGCAAAGAGTAATTTCTCTGGTGTGCCTGCCTGCTGGCTGTCTTTGCTGTTAGGTCCCCACTCACTCCTGGGGGTTTATGTGCATCCCTCAGAGTCCTTTGCCTTTGAGGCAGCACCCCGTCAGGCCTCCAAGCACTTATTGGAGGATCACCCATCCCAGCCTTGGCCCCCTTTTTCTCTGAGACCTCAGCCCCCAGGCCTTGACCCTGACTTGGCTGCAGCCCCTCCTGGGGTTAGTTTTACTATGCATCCTCAGCCTTTTCAGCTTTGGTTTATCTCCAGGCTGATAGTCTCAGGGAAACCACCCATGGCTTCCTCTCCAGTAGCAACACTCCAGTCCCCTAGTAAAACTGGAACACAATAGTGATCTACTGCATCCCAACTTAGATGTAAACCCCTCTGGGACTCTAGTCTTCAAGCCCTCCTACTTAAGCCAACCTGCTTCTGTCCTTCCTGGTACCTTTCCCAGGGAGCTCGGCTCTTTGCAGCAGACGGTTCCACCGGAAGCTCCACGCCCTGCAGCACCAGGCCCACACTGTCCCTCCAGGGCCAGAGGATGTGCTTACATGCCCAAGCCCAGTCCCCTTCTCCCAGAGGTTGTTAATTCTGCTGTTAGCAGCCTGTCCCTGCTTAAGTTCACCTAGGCAGCTCACATCTGGTGCTGCTTTGCCCTCAGGCTCCCTGAAACCTACCTCTGACTATACTCCCCACGTCCCTATTAACAGGGGTAGGGTTCCCTGTTACATGGGTGCAGTGGTGTTCCTGCTATTATTTCAGAAACTCTCAGATACTTGGGTTGCAGGGGCAGGGTTGCCAACCCAAGAATTGTTTTTATTTACTGACAACCAAAACTTTTTATTGATGCATGTTTTTACTAATGTATGTTTTACATATAAACAAGAGAAAAAGTTTTGTTGTCAGTAAAAAGGCTGCAGTAAAAAAAAAAGTTACTGGGTTGGCAACCTTGCTGGACTGCAGCAGTGATTTTACATTGTACTCCCACCCCCTTCCCTCAAGGGTTCCCCTAACTCACCCCCCACACTGCCTCTGACCACATGCTGCCTCATGCTTTCCCCTCCCTCAGCCCATACCCCTATCAGCCCCACTTTCCCAGTGTTGGTACAGACACCAAAAAAACAAGACAGGCAATATTGAGTCAGACCAACGGTCCATCTAGCTTAGTATCCTGTGTCTGACGGTGGCAAAAGTGAATGCTAGAGGAAGAGCATTTAACTGGATAGATCTAGACTGATAGATCCATTACCCTTCCTGGCATTCACCATTATTAGTTTAGAGATGCCAGAGGAAACATCTCCAATTGCTTTGCTCAACAGTTATTAAAAGATCTATCATCCATGAATTTGGCTAGCCTCTTCCTAAACCTTGCTATGCTATCTGCCTCAATCACCTCCTCTAGTGATGGATTCCACAATTTAACAATGCATTGCATATAAAAGTACTTTCTCTTGTTAGTTTTAAACCAGTCCTGTTGACTGTCTTACTCACATGCTCAGGGTCAAACTGCTTACCAAATCTAGTAGCAGGAAGAAGAGTTCTTGGCCTTTTAAAAGAAAGGCTTCCTGGATTGGGGGTGGTGGTGGTTTTTTTTCCCCTCAGTTGCTATACAGAAAAAAAGCTTGTGGTTTAAAAAGACACCAGAAAGTGCTGAGATATTAAAAATAAATCTACATCTTCAATATCAACCACTAAGATGAGAGAACATTTAGCGCCAGGAGTTAAGTCTAAGGAAACAGGCCTAATTTATGCTTCCTTCCTTAATTTTATAGGAAGGACTGATTTGGGCTGTTTTGTTTACAGATCATGTTTTGCATTTCAGATTATGTATCTGCAATACCTGCCTTCCTTAAGAAAACAGTGCATATTTTTCACACTGAGTTTAAGGTGACATTTTCTATACTACATATAGTGGAACATAAATGACAATTGCCAGGCTGCAGATAAGCACAGGATTTCAAATAAGAAGTTTGAATAAAAACAGGTCAGACTAGATCTGTAGTTCCCAACCTTTACAGACTCATGGCACACCTCCTCAATTTTTGAAAACTGAGTGAGATCCCATTTCAAAAACTAATTTATTATAGTGCTTACTTCCTTGTAGGGTTGGGCAGTGGGGGGTAGGGGGAATGGCCAGGCACAGATGAGCCTGAGATTATCTGCTTCTCTCCTTACACTTAGCAGCACCATTCTTGGTACACCACAGGGTACCCCCCCTCAGCACCCCGGTTGCAAATCACTGGATTATATGATTCAGTGATCTTTTCTGGTTTGAAGCTATATGAAATTAGGCTAGCTTGTCTCGTATTATACATATGAATGTAACAGCAAACATTTCAGAGGACTTTTAACTTCCTTTTCAAAATATTTACCAAAGTCTAAAACAGCACAAGTAGAATGAGTAGTAGTAGTAGTAATACGTTGTCACTACATGGCCGAATCTATAATAAGAATGGGTATCCCCTTCAGCAAAGCCAAAAGCAGACAATGAGTCTTGTCCAAAAATGCCCGTCAGCTGCCTGCCTTTGACTTTGCTTAGGAAAACCCTTATAGGGCAAATCCAGATGAGCGCACACATGCCTGTTGTGGTATCTCAAAGCAGTTTGAGATGCTTTCAAGAGACAAAAAAAGAACAAAAAAATGTTCCCTCCGCTGTGTATTTGCAGCGCAGGCTCTAAATTTGTTACCGGGAAATCTCAGTATCAAAAAATATGGAAAAAAGTAGTGCAGGCCATGCTCCTAGAGTGTGCCCCGAGGAAACCAGAGGCCTAAGTCCTCCAGAGAGATGCTTTGGGATCTGGCCAAAGTGTCTCCATGGTACTTTTTCTGCCCCAGCATGTTGCCTTGGTGTGCTGGGGCAAATAGCAGGGCAAGGCTGCAGCATGACCTGGACCCAGGCGCTGTCCCAGGTAAGCAGGGACATTGGGTGGGTGGGGAGGACACAACTGTGTGGTTTCTGGGCGGGTTTGTTGGTATAGTGTGTGTGTGGGGGGGAAGGGCTGCCACATGCTTGCCTCCCCTTGGCACACAGCAAGGCTGTCAGGGCCCACTGCAGGCACAGCCTTCTGGTTTGTACATGCCGAATGGACCCAGCCCCTGGCCTGCTAGCATGCCTTTGGACAGGAGCCACAGGTGGTGGCAGGAGAGAGAGGCGTTGGACAGAGGCTAGGCACTGCAGGCGGTATGTGGTGGCCCCCCTCAAACTTCCCAATACCCACCCACATACCCCCCCATACACCACACACACACCTCCTCATACACCCACAAACTCCACAACGTTTCCCACCCCCGTCCTGCAAATGCCATATCCCCCCACATCTCACCTTGCCTGCCCAGCTGCCAGACAGGATGAGACCTGCTGGAGGGAGCTGTGGCTACAGGGGCAGCTGTCCCCACATCCTGTTTAGCAAAGGGGTCAGGGGGAGCTGTGATTTTTCCATGATAAAGAACCCAAAAGCAAACACCAAAGCATATAAATATTTAGAATTCATTTTATTATGATGACAGTGACACTGGCGGGCCTCCAAACTGCTTTAAAATTGTAAATATAATCAATAAAACATTGCTCAATTGATTTTTCTGTCCTGCATATACATGTTTTGTTTTTATTGTGGAAGAACATGGATTTTTGGATATTTTAAAGAATGAATTTGGGATTTTTTTTTTTTTTTTTTAAATCAGAGAATTTGCAAGTTTGAAACAGGAAACATTAGGAGTTCTTCTGGTGAGGCAAGTGGCAAGACCCAGGCAAAGTCTGCCCAGGGCAGGCACTGGGGACCCAGCTGGAAGGCAAACAAGGTGGCTGACCTCCTGGCCCCAAATGGCCAGGAGGACGTACTTTGACAGTTCAAAGTGGGCCACTGCACTGAGCACATCTTCCGGGTGATAGTTGTCCAGATACCAGGGCAGTGGGAAACGTAGCAGCAGTGCCGCACACAGGCCAATTGTGCAGCCACAGCCCACCGGCAGCGGGCCCAGAGGTGTAGACTGCTCTGCTGCAGTACCCATACCACAGCCCAGGTGGTCGTACAGAGCCCATCCAAGCCTGGCAGGCGTCCAGGCATGGGCCTGCAGATCCAAGGGGGTCAAAGGTTGCAGCAGGTCACAGCCCTTGCTCCAGTAGGTAGAAGGTGCAGGGGCCACTCTAGGCCAGGATTGCTGCAGCAGTCCAGCTGGCACATGGGGACCCCCTATGTCAACTGGCTGGGCCTCAAGCTCCTGTCTATTTGTCTTTTCAATCATTGTGGGCTTTAAGGCCCACCCAGCTAACAAGTAGCCCCTTTTCACAGGGGCTAATGGATGAGTGGGACAACTAATATCTTGGGACAACAAAGGCAAAAACAGGATAGGAGTGTCATGACAGTCAAAGGGTCAAAAATGTGAAAATGGAGTGGTCGAGGGCGACACTGAGCAGAGCTCCCCGGGCTGCACCCACTGGTCCTCCACTCAGAGGCGTGTGCAGACCAGTGAGAGGAAAGTGGCTCTGCAGTCCCCAGGCACCTTCCTAGTCAGAGCCTCCTTCCTGGTCACGTATAGGGCCCACTTTACCAGGGCCAGGAGGGGGTTGCCCAGGAGGTCCCGGGACTTGGTAGAGCCGCAGAGAGGTGACCAAAAACAAAAGGATGAGTGATGAAATTCAACCAGAACCTCAGGAGGAGGAGGTGGAGGTGGAGGGGCTGTAGCCCAGCACACTCAAGGGTCATGTGTGCCAGGGTCTCCCTCTACCCACAGAAGGGGCAGGAGACCAGGGTGTTGGTAAAGCTTGCCACACTGGAAGAAGATGATAGGCAGAGGAGGTGCCTCCCCACTCCAAAAATATAAATAAGTAAAGACAGATATTTAGTACACATGATAAAATAACAAATTAAAAAAAAAAAAATCAACACTTTAAAAATCCATAGTTGCAACTAGAAATCACATTCAGGAGCAAGAGATTTTGGCGCCTAAATTCTAGGGAAACATTTCCTCATCATCTTCCCAATAATACTTTCACAAAGATGCAAAGTAAGTAATGATAAAACTTACTAAATATTGCTGTTAAATACAGTACTTGATACTGGAACAGATCATACTACCATCATCCACTTGCAACAGATGTGGCAAATCCTTGCCAACTGTATTCCAACCACAGAGGAAAGGGAAGGGAAAGTTAATAAAAATTATAAAACATGAAGGTATCAGGTGGCCTGAAAACAGAAAAATATCAATTTCTGCTTGTTATCATATAGATATCCTCCACACTTAAAAAAAAATTGGTATTTGAGATGTCTACAGCTGATCAAAAGTATACACATGACAAAGCAGTCAATGGGAACAACTTCACTTATTTTTCTTACAAGCTGCTGCTTTAACCTGGGTTAGAATCCTGACCCTCCCCCTCTTAGTCATGAAGCCCCCAAAAGTTTTCGTCCAGTGTTTTCAGTAGAGTGGGGGACCAGGATAGTCTTGTTGGCAGGCATCTTGTGCTCGTTTTCTTTATTTCTGCTATTTTGGAATGAGGTCTCCCCTTTCACCACGGAAGAGCTGCAACACCACACCTCACACTCCTCAAAAATTAAAATAAAGTAGTCTCAGAATTTGAAGCCATATGGACTCAAACTGTCCAGCAGGCGAATCTGAAGAAAGAAAACATTCTCTGCCCCTCCTCCAAAGAAAAGTGAGGCTTTGCTTCTTAGTCCTCCACAAGGAAAATTCCTACACCACTGCAGCTCTTGGGACAAAACCAGCTGACAGTACAATGAAAGAAACATCTGGAATTAAGTTACTTGTCTGTAGAGTAGCAAAAGCAACACAAAGCCCATTTTTCCAAGCAGGTCTGTCTGGAAAACAGGGAAAGTAGGATCTTAATTACGGAGAGAAGGTGGAACAAATTACAGCCTCATCTATGCTGCGTCTAGAAATAATAGCTTTCCTTCACTTGCCAAACAGGCCTTTAGAAAACTCTTACAAGTTTTACATTTTCAAACAACAGGTGACAAAAATTAGGGATCTAGCTCATATGTAGGTATATTTACAGTACTGAACATATGCTCTTGGTACAAACTCTGTAAGTGAAGTATATTGTTATAAACAATTAATTTAATTTGGTCTATGAGAACAGTGCACACGTATATTTTTGCAATACATCTCATGTCTCCTGCAACCCTACATCAGCTACATTTGGATGGAGTTTGAACAGGTCAAACTGACCTTTGGAATCATGCCCACCTGAAAGGGTCAAGGGAAACAGTGACTGAACAAGCAAGACACCGAGTCCACCAGTTAGCCTCTTTGCAGTTTTACTGTCAACACAATTCTGACTTGCAAATTAAACTATTCCACAGATTGTAAACAGTATCAACTAGTTTATCATCCTCCTTTTCAGTTTTCCAGTTTTCCCAATCTCTACTCCCTCTGTACAGAAAGGATCTTGCCAGAGATTGAACGAGTTGCACAACGCTTTCTTTTTGCTGAAACATAAGCCAAGCCAGTAGTGTGCAACTTGGTTGTTCTTTGAAATTATTCTAACTGCTGCAGACAAATGTTCTTGTACTGTTCTATGGCATTTGAAAGGCGATAATGTCAATGAACATATATATATATATATATATATATATATATATAAAAAATAATTTTTTTTTAATTTTTATATATATATATATTTTTTTACAGGATATAAAGGGTGCCCTATTGACAGATAAAAGCTGACATTATTTTCAAATGTAGGGGACATGAATCCTGTAATTTTATTACTATAACCTTATACTGAAGGCATCAAATAATTGTTGGAGCTGCAGAGAACAGGCTTTGCACACATGGCCTGCTCATAAGAACAAAGCAAATAGATCAGCACACAGCTTGATATGGGTATATGGCTAAACACAGCTAGTATGTCTGATTTTAGACCTGAACATTGTCTTTTAAACCTAAAGTGTTGTAGTTTGGGATTATCATTAAAATACACCTTTAAACAGAGGTTCAAAGTTTCATTTTTGTAATACAAAAGACGACATAATTTATATCGAAATAAACCCATCTCTGTAGACTTGCAGATTAAGATATGTACATTATCCAAAATCGTTGAACAATATTGAGACTGATAACTAATCTGTTGTTCTGTAGTGAGGAACTGCTTCTAAAAAGGTAAGTGGAAGGCTACATATAAGAAATTGAAGCTTATCAAAAGAAATGAAATGCTTTTCCATATTTAAGTTTTTTCCCAGCATCAAAAATCTGTGAAAGCATGTGGTGGCCCCTAGTGGTTGTTTCTCCAATATCTCAAATTCATCACATGCTTCAGGATTACAAACTGTCTGAGACACATCCAAATGCCAGAATACATTTTAAACCTAGCAGCTGGTGAGGTGATTTACAGCAAGACAAGCTAGGGAATGATAGAGTCACTATAGGCAGGAAAAGAGTTTACCTAGCCTTTCCTCCAGACAGCCAAACCCTTACTCCTCAGGTGACTTACTATAGATGCAGCATTGCTGTGTCTCTAGCAATCCCACTAGGTAAATAGAATTCAGTCCCCTTACTAGTGGTGCTTCTTCTCGAACGAATTCTGCAGTGCATCATTTTAAGCTACTGTTGCATACCACATCAGCATAGGGGCTGCCAGAGGGTGGAAAGGGCAGGGAAATGCAACAGCAGCAGTCTCCTACAAGCACCACTGGAATAGCTGGGGCAGGTGTAGGATTTTTAAAAGGGGAGGAAGGCATTTATCTCCTCACACAAGGGGAACGTATGGTACTATGCCAAAAGGGGATGCATAGTACTATACCAATACAGCATGTCCCAATAAGCTATGCCTCTTAAGCTCCTGACAGATATTAATTTAAAGCAGACAAATGATTTTGAGACTGGGGATCAGATTCCAATTATTCCACTGTTGCCAGTGCAGGGCAAGCCCGAGATCATGACACCCAACAAGCTGGGTGCCTGTCAATCAGCCGACTGTCAGCTTAGCCAGGGACCAAACCAAGGTGAGGAACTAGTGCTGGTGAGGTCCCCGCTTGGCTGACAATCATAGTTTCATAGTTTCTAGGGTCGGAAGGGACCTGAGATCATCTAGTCCGACCCGCCGCCATGGTTGGATCCAGTGACCGCACCATGGTCTCAAACTGGCCTCAGTGCAGTCCTGGACCCAGCTGGCCAGTTGCTCAGTATGGGGTTTAAGGTCCCCAGGTTAGGAAGCCATGGAGTGCCTTGGTTGGGCACTTTAACTCCTGTGCCAAGCAGCTCTAGAATCCTCTCCTTCCCCAGGCTGCTCAGCATGGGGTTTAAAATCCCAGGCAGGGGAAGCCCTTTGTCTTTCCCACACTGGGCCTCTGGTGGGACCAAAAAATTAATCTGATTCTCAGCTACTGGCCAAACCTTAAATTTAGGGCACCACACAAAACACTCCTCATTTTATAGTGCCTTAAATTGGGTGCAAGTCTATTGTTTTCTTATTTATGCCACTGTGAACATGTTAATTGCCGCATAAATATAATGTGCAGAGGGGACCTTAGAGCAGGGATTAGCATGTGTAGAGCAGCCACAGCATCTTTCAGCGTGGCATACCTGAGAGATCTTTTCAAAGTCCAGCACTATATAAAAAATAGCTGGCTTGAAGAAAATTGTATAACCCCCAGAATGGAATAAAATAAAACCGGGCTGGGGCATCAAGCATATGGACCACAGAGATTTGTTATCCACCCTCCAGAACTCTTGGAGGGCCTGGGAATTTTAGTGCGGTGGAGGGATGGTGCCACCACTACACTCTGGGGATGCATTTCAGTAGTAGTGGTGTGAATGGCAGTTGTATTAAGCCCTAGGCCTCCTTGAGGTAACACAACAGTGACAGCTCACCCTACTGCCAGAGGTAGGTCTGGATGCAGCCTGCAAGGAGCTCTGTAATCCAGATGCAGCCCAGGAGCTAACAACTCAGACCCCACTACTTAGGGTAACTTCTGAAGGACTTCAAAATAACGTTCAAGGTAGGGATTAGTTAAATGCAAGCTGTTTCATGCATCAGCAGTTAGGACCTATGATTTGTTGCTGACAATGCAGAATCCAGCTCTTCCCATATTTAGAAGCCGAGTTCTTCAAATCAAATGAAGTAGTGATGTTCATCCCTTACAGATTCAGATTAAACTTCCCTTCAGAGCTTTTTCAGACAGTGCAAACTCATAAGGGAAAAACCTAGTTGATTCAATTCAGAGCTAAAACTACTACATAAGCAATTTAAACATTTTTTCACTTCTGGCTTGAAGTACAAGCTGAGGAGGCAGCACACAAAGTGTCTGCTACAGACAGATATTAGGCAACCTGTTCCATAAAATCAAAATTTAAAATGTACGTTTTTCTAATTTTTTTTAACCTCAATTTTCCAGTTTCATGATTAGATGCAATGGAATTCTTCTCTCCAAGTCTAAAGCGACACCATTTTGTTTTTTCAAACTAATGTGTTATTATTTCCGTAGAAGTTTACTTGGCACATTTCTGTGTACATGGCCCTGTAACAGACTTAGTACTGTAAACAGATGAATGCCTGCCAGCAAGTCTAAAATGGGAGGTGGTGTGAAGCAAAGACATCAACTTAGGTTATCTGACAACTCTTAGGCTATTTATAAAATCCACAAAAAAGCATGTCAGAATAATTTTACAATGGCACCTGGACTAAATACTTAAGCATAGACCAAATTTTGTACAAGTGTACAGAATAAAAAGGGTTTTTTGCAACCAAACTGGAAAATAAAGATACAGAATAAATATAAAGATTAAATATTTTTTATTACTTCATTGGGTATTAAAGCAGTTTCCTATACCCACAATTTATAATTACAAATATTCTGTTTCAATGAATTTAAGATTGCTCATAAGGGCTTCTATTTATAAAAAAGCAGTCTAGCAGTTGTGTCAAACTGAAAACGTACTCAACTGAAAAGTTCATTTAAAATGTTGATTTAAGTAAGTTTTTCTGGGGCAGGGTTATATCATTACAAAACAAAAGTATGCAAACATGAACTGAATATTAAAATGATAATATAATTAATGGGCAAGGCCTCACACTTAAAGCTAAGACAGACAGGTGTGAAAGTAACCTTAAGTAACGATAGTTCAAGGGTAACCAATGACACCAAAAATTCTGTTGAAAAACAAAACAAAGACCCCCCCATTGTCACTTTTAAATATATTTTTCATCAAAAAATATATGCTGTAAACATAACAGAACCATTTCCCAATTAGAGATGGAACCAAAGTAAAAGAGTTAGAGTAAAGGAATGTTTGTTGCAACTTGATTAGTTTAAACAGATTTGCTCTTGGTGGAGCCTTTCAGTTACCTTCTAAATTAAATCACATCACACATTAAGAAAAGATGCTATCTAAAAATTGTAGACAAAGTGAGTTTTCAAAAAGGGTCAAATATCACACCAATGCTCTCAGATATGCAGACTGTATAAGCGCAATTATTACAAGTTAACTCAATTAACTTATTCAAATAGTGCTAGGCAAATCACTCTTCTAAAATAAACATTCTCTCTTCTAATTTTCAAGAGCTAAAGCTATACCTTGGAAAGGAATTTTTCCTCACAAGAAATTTCTAGCCAACATAGACAATAAGACTCTGCAACATTTCAACTCAATTAGATTTTGTTTTAATGAAACGGGCATTTCTTAAATCAAACATCATAGCTGTTACCTACAAAATAATGCATGTTTCATTTTGGTGGTCACACAAATCCAAGTTGAGCTGTAAATAGGAATCAAAGTAGTATGCTGCAGTATTAAAATATCTAAAAATAGATATTAAATGTTTTACTTCAACTTTTCGATACTTCTTAGAGATCTTGGAAAATGTGGTATTTCTGGAACAGCATCTCTCACCAAAATTATAAAAAAACTGGCAGGTAGAATTCATTGTCTCAGTGATCCTCAGTAGGTAGAATTTTGATTCAGTAGGTGGAAGTCACCGACTGATATCTCATCACACTAAAGGTTTAAAAAAAGTGTTCAACGTTGTTTAAAAAGTGTTGTGGCCCCCTAAATATTTGAAGGCAAACTTCCTTAGTCAAAATAGTTTCAAAAAGAGTTTCACAAAACAATACGACAGCAATAATCAAAAAGCATGAATTGTATTTCTGCATCAGTGAAATCTCTAGCACTGAAGGGCTTTTCAGAGTAAAAAGCAGATTCTTTGGGGACATTAGTCAATTAACTTAATAAAACTCAGTTTTACGAGGATTTGTCCTTCCTGCTACGAGGCGAGTCTGCTCCATTTGAGGTTACTGTTCCATTTACTCCATTTTCTAGGAACAAAAAAACAAAAACACCACACATTGATTTATTTTTCAATCAGAACACCACACTTCACAATTTCATTACTTTAAGTAGTTTTTAACCAAAACATGCAGCCTTAATTTTATTCTTCCAAATATTACTCTGCTAAATGCTTTCTTTATTAAGACTTTCATAATGAAGCAAATGTGAGCATTTAAAAAAAAAAAAAGTGTAAAGACTGACATTTATTCTCAAAATTAGTATCCCAGACTGCTTAAGATAACCAGGAGGTGATTTTTTACCATGTAAATTAGACTGAGGTTAAAATCCAAATTCAACTAAGTTGTAGAAAGATATAGTTCTTTATAGCAAAGTAAGATACCCAACTCCCTTACATGGCAGTGACGCACGAGAAGAGTAAAACCATAAAATACAACAGTGGTTCTCAACCTTTTCCAGACTCAAGGAACCCCTCAGAAAGTGCCAGCTCTTCTTAGCTTTCACTCATTCATTGACTATAGGAAAACAGAGCAATTCTATCACAAAGAACTCAAAAGGTTTGCAATGCTTTGGATGCCTACTTGAACTCTCTGGGTTCATCTTTCAAATCATGTGTATTTGTTTGCACACCTGTCAGTCCCAACATTGTGTGGCACCCCACTGCACCATTCAAAAGGTCTTACACCTGCAGACACTGGTTGAGAATCGCTGCAATATATGATAAACACAGTAACTTTTACTTTCTGGTCTACAGTCTGCTGGCAACTTACCATGCACCAGAATTTCTTTCCTCCCTCGCTCCCTCCCTCTTTTAAAGTATGCAGCCTGATACATAAAAATCTTTCAGAACATCCAGGTGTTCCACAGCAGTCCAGCTTGGTGCATGTGTGTATATGTGAGAGAGTACACACAAGACAGACCATATACCACCTTTGTCTTTCCTTTTCCCAGAGTTTCAGAGGACACCATGAACTGCTTCAGCCACTGATGCAGTCTCATGGTATCTATACTGTTTTCAGGATTTCTAAGTTAGTTTGTAATGGTAGTCCCTTCATAATGTAAGATACTGCTTACAAAAGCTTCTCTCTCTCTGATTTAGTCCAAGGTGCAACTTCACTCTGCCTTCTGCTTGCAGTGCAATTTAAGGGCCGCTACATGGCACAGGCCAACAAGATTATTCCCTAGGCTGGGAAAGGTGGTGAAGAGCTGGTTTCATCCAAGGCAGTTACAGCAGCACAGCTGAAGATTTGGGCAAGATATTCACCCCATTCAGAGGATTACAAAAAATTCACAACACAATTATTCTTTTCTTTTTTTTTAAAAAAAAGAAAAGAACTTTAAGCATCTTCAAAAGTTACTGTTCTGTAGCATATGAAAGATTGAAGGTAGACAGTGCTTTACACCAAGAGAGATGCACTGGCAGTAACCAGGAATAACTTGTAAAAAACATTTTTAACCTCATCACTTGTAAGTAATGTACCCTTCCTAAATTTACACTGAGAACTCTTCTACCACATCACTATACACATATCTACAAAGCATATTTTATTAACAATGTTTTTCCATCAGCTTTACTCTCAACAGACCTTCTTTAAAATGTGAAGTGCTGTGGAAAGTTGCAAAAACGTTAGTCTATTGTAAAACTAGTACATCACTAGTAAATTTCTTAAAAATGTATCTTGTTCTGTGACTTCATAACAAAGCCACAAGCGCATCTGACACTTGCTAACGCTAAATAGCAGAACTGGATGCCTGACAAGTGCTTAATTAGCCTGTTTAAAGCAAGCCACAATATTTTTTTTTTTTAAAGAATAAACAGGTGACAAATATTACTTCCTCATATTTTTTCCTTCTTGAAAATAGCTGAAATGCTTTCTTATAAGTATTCCAAGTTTTTAGTCAAGAACATATATGCAAGTTCCATCCTTACACTGAAAAAGTTCTACGCATAATCAGCACTACCAACAGCAGCAGGTATATTTAATCCCAGTAACTGTATCCATACATTGATCCTCGAGTTTTTTTTGGATGCAGTTTAGGTTTTCAACAAGCACTTTATCATCTGATTTCAGATGAACATTCAAATCCGAACTGGTTAGACCACACTACCATAGTGACTACGTAGTCCCATAGCGGCTTACTCTGTTCACTAGAGGCCAGGAGTAAATGATGGCAAAACAAAAAAAGTGAGAGTAATCTGCAGTCTAACCTGGAAACACAATAGTGGGAACCACCCCATAGTACCCAGATATGTCGCACAATTTCCTTAACTCAATTCAGTGGAAAGTTTACACAAGCACCACATGTTACTAAGACCCCATAAATCAGGGCTGTCCAATTGGCAGTGGCCTCTAGGCTTCTGCTGAACTAGTGCTCCCCTTACTGCTTTTGATGCAGTGGTGGTCTGGAGTCTCTGAGCTCCCTGGCTCCTGCTCCCACTCTTGGGGGTGATGCAGTGGGAGGGGCCTGGGGTGCCCTTGTTGGGGAGGCAGGGAGAGGACTGGCCTATTCATATTGAGTACCCAGCAAGGGGCAGTGGCAAAGGGGGAGATGTATGCAGCTGGGAGGCTAGCATGCCCATGCTACACATGCAGTGTAGGAGGGCTTGGGTTGCCTATGCTGCAGTGACACGTTGCATGCCCAGCCAGAAGAAGCTGCACATATGATGAAGGGAGCTGTCTACATGGCAAGCTGCCCATGCAGTATGTGGTCCTTGGTTGTAGAGAAGCTGGATGTCATTGCCACGAACCCATCTGGCTACAAGACAAATGACTTAAAAAGAACCCACGCAAAAATCAGCTCAGCTTATTACCACCATATGTAAGATTTCAAATTCTACAGGTAACCTTCATAAATAAGACTATCAGGCATGACATTTGATGCATATAAGCATAAAAGAACAAACTTTCCTTGCTATGTGCCTAAGCCACCTTTTTCTTCAGAACAGAACTAAGACTGAAAACAATGCTAATTTCTGGGCTTTTAAGAAATCTTTTCTCTGTAACTTTCAAATATAAAATCCCATCTAAATCAAATTGGCAGAGGACTTCTAGGGCATATGCAGTATCTTGATTTTTGGTTTGTTCCCCAAAAATATAATTAGGTGCATCTCTACATTTTCTCTTGACATGAATATTCACCTACTGGTTCATATCAATTTCAAAGGAATTTCACCTCTCCAAAGTCAGCCAAGTTATACAAATTTAAATTGCTTATTCATGTGATTGAAGAGTCAGTTAAAAAAAGTCACTGAAATGAGTCAGGTGAAGATTCTTTAAATTTAACTTGAAAGTTTGTGCTATTGTAACATTTAGTTTTTTACAATTAAATTATAATAAAAATACTAATACTGAAAGAGAATCTTATTTGAATGCTGAAAAGCCTGGGGAAAAAAGAATATAAAAATGAAGGCTCTAATCCCAACAGATTCTCAAAATATGCACACAACTCTCAAAATCAAAAACAATTGCTACATTGTCACTTAAGAATTGCTAGTTAAGAAAAGCATTAAGAAGCTTATACTTTCAATACATTAAAAACAAACACACAAGGCCAACAAGTAACTTTGTTAAACACTGACCAACTTTTTAAGAACAAGCAACTTGCTTTCGGTTGCTTTTTTGAGCACCTAAAGAAACACCCAAGTTATTTAAGAACACAATTTCCGTTTACTTTACACTGCAAAGGCTGATAGAGAATATACCTTAATTCAGTGATTTTCAACCTTTTTAGGTTCAAGGCACCCCTTAGAAAATGGCAGCTCTTACTTTTCACTCATTTTTAACTACAGAAAAATAATAGAACAATTCTTCTGTTGCAAAGAGCTCAAACCACAACAGACCCAAATGTCTTTACTACCATTTCCTATTTGAAATTGCAGGGTTTATCTTGTGAATCATATCTGCACGCTTACTATGCAGTGTTAGCACTGTTATGCTGCACTGCCCCGAAAGGATCTTAAAGTACTCCTGACATCTACAGCAGCCTGGTTGAAAACTGCTGCCCCACTCAAAACATTTAGTATTCATAACTTGTACAAGCCAAATATAACAGAAAGCAGCCATGGCTGGAAATCCAGTACAGACTGCAATTAATAGCATTACCATAGCATCTGGAAATCCCAAATCAGTAACCAAATCCCACTGTGCTAGATATCAAGTTCAGGATCCTGAGGAAAAGAATGATGGAGACCAGCAGAGTAAGGACCCTGGACTCCAGAAAAGCAGACGTTTTACTTGTTCTGTGAACTCATGGGCAGGATCCCCTGCGAAGCTAGTCTGAGGGGGAAAGGAGCCCAGAAGACCTAGCTGTATTTTAAAGAAGCCTTACTGAGAGTGCAGGAACAAACCATCCTGATGTGCAGAAAGTCTGGCAAGTATGGCAGAAGACCAGTTTGACTAAGCAGGGAACTCTTCACTAAACTAATTCACAAACAGGAAGCTCATAAGAAGTGGTAACTTGAACAAACTAGGGAAGAGTATAAGAGTATTGCTCAGGCATGAAGAAATTAAGTCAGGAGGCCCAAAGCACAATTGGAGTTGCAGCTAGCAAGGGATGAGAAGGGTAACAAGGAGGTTACTGACATACTTGTAGAAATCAACAGGAAGATCAGGCAAAGTATGGGTCCCTGATAGAATGGGAGAGGCAACCTAGTGACACAGGATGCAGAAAAGGATGAAGTGCTCAATGCCTTTTTCACCTCAGTCTTCACAGGCAAGGTCAGCTCCCAGACCACTGCATCTGAGAGCACAGTTTGAGGAGGTGAGCAGCCAACAGTAGCAAAAGAACAAGATCCAGGGAACTACAGACCAGTCAGTCTCACCTCAGTCCCTGGAAAAATAATGGAGCAGATCCTCAAGAAATCCATTTCTAAGCACTTGGAGGAGAAGGTGGTGATTAGGAACAGTTAGCATGAATTCACCAGGGGTGTGCTTGACCAACCTGTCTCCTCTGATGAGGTGACTGGCTTTGTGCATGTGGGGAGACCAGTGGATATGGTGTGATTTTAGCAAGGCTTTTGATATGGTCTCCCACAAGATTCTCGCAGGCAAGCTAAAGAAGCACAGCCTGGGTGAATGGACTGTAAGGTGGATAGAAAACTGGCTGAAGCATCAGGCTCAGAGGGTAGTAATCAAGAACTTGATGTCTAATCGGCACCCAGGATCAAGTGGAGTGCTCCAGGGGCTGGTTTTGTTTAGTGTCTTCATCAATGATCTGGAACATAGCACAGAGTACACCCTCAGCAAGTCTGCAGATAACACCAAGCTGGCGGGGAATAGTAGATAGGCTGGAGCATAGGGCTAGGATCAGAGTGACCTAGACAAACTGGAGGATTGGGCCAAAAGAAATCTTATGAGTTTCAATGAGGACAAGTGCATAGACCTGCACTTAGGACAATCCCATGTACCAGTACAGCCTGGGGGCTGACTGGCTGGGCAGCAGCTCTGCAGAAGAGGACCTGGGGGTTACAGTGGACAATAAGCTGAATATGAGCCAGGGAGCCAATATGAGCCCTTGTTGCCTAGAAGGCTAAATGGCATACTGGGCTGCATTGGTAGGTATGCTGCCAGTAGGTCAAGGGAAGTGATTATTCCCCTCTATTCAGCACTGGCGAGGACACATCTAGAGTACTGTGTTCAGTTTTGGGCCCCCCACTACAGAAAGGATGTGGACAAATTGGAGAGAGTTCAGCAGAAAGCAATGAAAATGGTGAGGGGGCTGGGGCACATGACTTCTGAGGAGAGGCTGAGGGAACTGGGCTTATTTAGTCAAGAGAAGACTGAGGGGGGGGATTTAATAGCAGCCTTCAACTACTTGAAGGGGGTTTGAAATAGGATGGAGCTGGACTTCTCAGCGGTGACAGATGACAGAACAAGGAGCAATAGTCTCAAGTTGCAGCAAGGGAAGTTTAGGTTAGATATTAAGAATTTTCTGAGTAGGAGGGTAGTAAAACATTGAAACAGGTTACCCAGCGAGGTCGTGGACTCTATCCTTGGAAGTTTTTAAAGTCTAGCTAAACAAAGCTTTGGTTGGGATGATCTAGTTGGGGAGGTCCTGCTTTGAGCAGGGGATTGGACTAGATGACCTTCTGAGGTCTCTTCCAACCCTAATTTTCCATGATATTGTATAACCAGGACAAAAACTATGGTCCCTGAATTTCAGGTGTCTGAGTTGTCATTTGGTTCTCCAAACCCCTGATTTCTCCTGGAATTAATACCATCAGCTTCAGATCAAACTTCAGAATAAGGGGTCTGGAAACACCAAGACACCAGGTGAAATAGCTCAAAGTACCTTGAGCTATTACAGTAGATTGCAGCTACTTTTCAGCTCTAGATAATTTAAACATCTTAAATATTTTATTTTATTAAATTATTTCATTTCTTGAATGTCCCTTCTTTTAGTGATGTAGTGAGCAAATTGGATAATTTAAAGTTATAACTCAGGAGAAAAAAGTATGCATCTCATCTTTCATACTCCTCTGGCAAAAAAGCATAGCTGTAACTTACAAGCCAGATATACACTAAACAAGTTTACACGTACATACTCTTGATTAATCTGTTTACAAAGGTTGTTTTGAAGGTTCAGAATAGTGCAAGCAAATTCTTCTCTCTTAAGACCATGTTATCACTATTTCAATTCCAATAAAACTAGTCTGACACACATATGCATACCTGTCATGATGTCAGACTGCTTCCCAACCTCCCTGAAGAGTTTGATAGACACAGAATGATCAGAGGTCAGGAAAACAGACCTTATGATGGGAGGCTGGGAGCCATGGGGCTCTTCAGCCTGGGAAACCACAGGTTCAGGGGTGATCTCACCCTCCTGCTCAACGCAAATAATTATGACGTCATAGGGATAACATAGACCTGGTGGGACTCCACCCATGACTGGACCACAGGTATTATTGGCTATACCCTGTACAGGAGGGATCGAGTAGATAAAAGGGGCGGGGCTGTAGCTCTCTATGTTAAGGAAAGCTACACCTCCCTGCAAGCTGACCTAGGCAACCAGGGTAGATGACTGGAGACCCTCTGGGTTAAAATCTGTGGGGAACATGGCAGAGGGGACACAACAGTGTGAGTCTACCACAGACCTCACACCCAAAGTCCTGAGTTTGACCAGGAGTTTGCCTGGGAACTGGCTGAGGCCACATGCTCCGGGACCATGGTTGTCATGAGTGACTTCAATTACCCGGACATCTCATGGGAGGATCACTCAGCAAAATCTGAGCAGTCGTAAAGCTTCCTCTCGTGCATGGATGACCTCTACCTGACGAGAGGCACCGGGGGGGTGAGGCTGTTTCTCTTGTACCTGGGAACCAAGCGGGGTTGGAGTAGGGTGGGGCCAGACCCCAACCTCCCAGAGGAAGGTGCAGAGGGGCCCAGAGGAGCTCTGTTTGACCTCGTACTGGCTACGGGGGATGACCTAATTGGCGACCTAGTGATCAATGGGAAGCTGGGCGACAGCGACTACAAGCTGATCACCTTCACCATCTGCCGTAAAGCTGGCAAGTCAGTCAGCAACACAGAAGTCCTTGACTTCTGAAAAGCCGACTTTAACTCAGGAGCCTGGTCAGTGAGGCCCTAAGGGACCATGACCCCAGGGAGAGGGGAGTCCAAGAAGAGTGGCTGCTCCTCAAGGGAGTGATCCTCAATGCACAAGCTAAGTCTATTCCATCTCGGAGGAAAGGCAGCAAAAGTGCACAGCAGCCCCCCTGGCTCTCCAGGGACCTAGCAGACCTCCTGAGGCTAGAAAGAAAGGCCTGCAAAGGATGGAGGATAGGATTCACCTCCAAAGAGGATTATTCTGTACTGGTCCAGTCCTGCAGGGAGACAACCAGGAAAGTCAAGGCTGCAACTGAACTCGAACTAGCTTCGAGCATCAAGGACAACAAAAGTGCCTTTTCAGATATGTGGGGAGCCGGAGGAAAAGCAAGGACAACATTGGACCCTGCTGAACCAGATGGGGCAACCGACACCCAGGAAAAAGCCAACCTATTAAATGGGTACTTTGCGTCAGTCTTTCATCATGGGACGCCCATGCCCGCTATGGGACAGGGAGGTCTGGGTGAGGGAGATCCCCTGCCCTCCATTAATGCTGACCTCATGAAGGAACATCTTGAGAAGCTGGATATCTTCAAGTCAGCCGGCCCTGACAATCTACACCCCACGGTACTCAAGGAGCTGGCGAGCATCATAGCTCAGCCTCTGGCATGGATCTTTGAAAACTCCTAGCAGTCTGGTGTAGTGCCTGAAGACTGGAAGAAGGCCAATGTGGTGCTGATCTTCAAGAAAGGGAGGAAAGTGGATCTGGCTAACTACAGGCCCATCAGCCTGATTTCTATCCTGGGGAAGATCTTAGAAAAGTTTATTAAAGAGGCCATCCTTAATGGACTGGCTGACGCTGACATCCTGAGGGATAGCTAGCACGGGTTTGTTGCAGGTAGGTCTTGCTTGACCAATCTCATTTCCTTCTATGACCAGGTGACCTATCACCTGAACAAGGGAGATGAGATTGATGTCATATATCTTGACTTCAAAAAAGCCTTCGATCTGGTATCCCATGATCACCTCTTGGCGAAACTGGCCAATCGTGGCCTTGGGTCCACCACGATCCACTGGCTGGTAGAACTGGCTCTGTGGTTGGACCCAGAGGGTAGTAATTGATGGCAGTAACTCATCATGGTGTCCTGTGACCAGTGGGGTCCCCCAAGGCTCTGTCCTTGGACCCATATTGTTCAACATCTTCATTAACGATGTGGACATTGGAGTCAGAAGCGGGCTGGAGAAGTTCACCGGTGACACCAAACTTTGGGGCAAAGCATCCACGCCAGAAGATAGGCGGGCGATCCAGGCTGACCTGGACAGGCTCAGAAAATGGAGGGACAAGAACCTGATGGTGTTTAACACTGAAAAATGCAAGGTTCTCCACCTTGGGAAGAAAAACCTGCAGCATCCTTATAGGCTCAGCAGTGTTATGCTGGTTAGCACCAAGAAAGACAGACTTGGGGGTCATCACTAAGCACAAGATGAACATGAGCCCGCAATGCGATGCTGCGGCTAGTAAAGCGACCAAAATGCTGGCTTGCATCCATAGATGCTTCTCAAAACAAATCCCGGGACGTCATTCTCTCCTTTTACTCGGCCTTGGTGAGGCTGCAGCTGGAGTACTGCATCCAGTTTTGGGCTCCACAATTCAAAAAGGATGTGGAGAAGCTTGAGAGAATGCAGAGGAGAGCCATGCGCATGATCAGAGGTCAGGAAAAAAAGACCTTACGATGACAGGCTGAGAGCCATGGGGCTCTTTAGCCTGGAAAAGTGCAGGCTCAGGAGTGACCTGATGGCCACCTATAAGTTTATCAGGGGTGACCACCAGGATCTGGGGGAATGTTTGTTCACCAGAGCGCCCCAAGGGATGATGAGGTTGAATGGTCATAAACTACTACAAGACTATTTCAGGCTGGACATAAGGAAGAATTTCTTTACTGTCCGAGCCGCCAAGGTCTGGAACAGCCTGCTATCGAAGGTGATTCAAGCACCTACATTAAACACCTTCAAGAGCAAATTAGATGCTTATCTTGCTGGGAGCCTATGACCCCAGCTGACTTCCTGCCCTTTGGGTGGGGGGCTGGACTCAAACTTCCGAGGTCCCTTCCATCCCTAATATCTATGAAATCTATGAATAACTTGCATGGCTCCTATGTTCTCAAAGAGCAAATTTATAGTAGTTCAACTGTGAAGCTAACACAAAAATACCTGTTAACATTTTAATTTTATATTTTTAAACAACATAAAAGTTATTTTTTAAAATATATGGGATTAATAAATTTTATAACTTCATGAGAATTACATAAATGACACATTAATTTATCAGTATTCAGATATATGCAAATCTGATGAACAGTCTCTTGGCCCATGAGATGGGTGAAAGCACATGCTTAAGGAAGGATTTGAAAATTCTTGAATAGCTAGAGATTATAGATGTACCTTTTACATAAGCAATTGGAAGACATTCAGTGAATATCTGAAAGCTCGTTTTTAGATACTTGGGTAATATTTTATATAATTTGGTTTGTAAAACAGCGAGACCAGTTTCAAAGTTTTTTTCCTTGCAATTAATCACTTTCACCAACCAACACTGCCTCAAGCACCACTAAGATTAATCTATCATTAATAGCATTTTACCCAATTATGCCAGATAAACTTTTGTGTTTGCTGAAGCTCTTTGAAGACTAAAAGTGAACTGAACCCACACAATACAAACCTCTCTCTTTTTTGGAGGGCTTTCCTTTGGCTGTTACAAACTTCTTTTTCTGTGACTGGGGTTGAGAAGAAGAATGTTCTCTCCACCTTCTAAGTTGAAAATTGATGAATTTCCACATCATAAAGGCTTGAGTTGCACATATTGATGCCAGTACGCCGATCCTACAAAAGAGAGGGTGGCCACAATAGAGAGAACCATGTAAACATGTCAAACAAAAGCATGGCCAACAATTTTGTCAAGTTTCCCAAAAATAAGTAAAATAGCCTGATTATGTGCATTTGTCAAAATATGGGCCTCAGGCATATTGAAAGGAATGCTTTCAAAAGACAAGTTACAAATTCTTTCCAACAGGCCACTCAGACATACCGCTTTCTATGGCTGTTATGCTGCTATGTTCCCCTTATGATTCCATATTATTTATGCATAATAAAAAAAATAAAAATATCATGATAGCCACAATGTAATTTCTCAAACAACCCAAGAGAGTTAAAGTTTTATTTCCTTTCTGTCAATTTAAAATTTCCCTTTCCCCTTCTGCTTTCCCATTTCTTCCTTTTCTTGTACTCTCTAAAAGTCTGCTATGCACCCCAGTTTGAGAAACGGTGATCTATGTAAATTGGATTTTCCTCCCCTCTCCAGAAACACAAGCCAGTCTGGTGCCAATTTGTTTACTTCCTTATATATCTTAATGGTGACCAGAAATGAGAACAAGTACAAATAAGGATACAGGGCTTAATACAGAGCAAAATGAGATACCTAAAAGTTGATATTGCCTGGAGTTTGCAATCTGGGAAAGCAGCCACAGCTCTGTGGCATGCTCTCTCCCTTTCCCACAATGCCAAATAATAAAATCCTCAAGACTAGTATGGGGTTATGGTTTGGGGAAAATGAGTAGATTACACTGCAACAAACAATCCTTCTCCTTACTGCTGTGACATTATTCCATACTGTAACTCAGACCCCAGAATAAGTTCCTTTTTGAGGGCTAGGGATCCTGGTTTTCCATTTCCCACAGAAAAACAGAGAAAACCATGGATTTCCCCTTTTTATCAGAGAAAAATGCAGATTTCCCCTTTTTATCAGAGAATCCCACCAATTCCCTGCTTTTGCAAACAGCTCTGCAGGCTGGTTGAGCTCCAGCCTGCAAGAGCTGTTTGCAAGTAGGGCGGGAAACCCCCAGCTCTGCCCAGAGGGGCGGAAGAAGGGCAAAGCTGGAGGATCCATCAGCCACAGCTCCGCTCAGATCAGCTTCACTCTTTGCTCCTGGAGCCTGAGGTAAGCGGGGCTTGAAGGATGCTGGAGGCCCCTCTGGTTGGGCTGGGCGGGGGGAGGGGAAGGGGCAGGAGCCATCCCTGCCCCCACCAGAGCAGGTGGCAGCAGTGGGAAAAAGCCAGCTCCATGCTGGTTCTGCTGCAGCTGCCTGCTGTTGGGGGCAGGGAGCTGCAGACTTGGGCTCCTGGCCCCATAGCCCTGGCTAGGGGCCACCTCCAGCAGAGCTGGGGGGCTGCAAGGGGCTTTTAAAATTTTTAATAATGGATTTTGTGGTTTTTAAAATCAGAGAAAGCCAGGATCCCTGCTGATGGCAATTAAAACTGGAAGGTCAGGCAGACTGTACAGCAACTTTTAGGATACAACAACAGCGTGGGCCTTCACCAAACTACCTTATCGTGGCCGTAAGGAAACAAATCTCAGCAAGTGATGGGGATACTCTAGGCCTCTGCTGTAAAGTCTTTATGTTTATGGATATTTACAAATACCTAAAGCTGCAGTCAAGATTTATCAATACCAAGATCTGAAAATGCTACAGCTCATTTTCCTAGGTAAGCAAAAAATGCATGCCTCTTTGCCCTGGCAAGCTGGGCAAACTCCATGTTGCAACTTTATTTCTTGGATCTTACCAAATTTTTTCTTTCAGCACAGCACAGGCTACAGCTCTGTTAAGTCATGATGCCAATAAATTGATTTTAAAATAGTTAAGAAACTAAGTTTTTTTTTTTTTAAATATGAAATGGTAATTTTAAGCCTACAAGTGCTCTTCTCTGCCATGACAACCAACATTATGATTTGTTGTAGTACAGAGATTCTTCAGTTATTAACTTTTGCTGAAAGTTACATGCATGCCTTATTACTTTACTTTAGGAGCTACAAATCTGATGTTTGCAGAGTTCAGATTAATAACCCATATTTCTAGCCTGACTATAATATGCTCCATAAAATGCAAGGTAGATATAAAAGCAATGTTTAAAATTTAAATTTTACAGTACCTGAAACCTAGCACATTAAAGTTTCCAGTACTGAAATCCAGCACCTGATTCTCTGCTCTAGCCAGACCAAAGCCAACAGTGAGGACAGAGAGAATCAAGGTCAAAAGTCTCCCCAAAACGAAAAGAACAGCCCACACTGAAAACCTGGAGTGAAAAAAATATCATGCATCAGTAAGTTTATAAATTTATCATTTTGACTGGGTCCCAAACTAAGTCTTCCTGTTTATTCCCATTACTTCAGAATCCATTTACAGTTGAGAAGGATAATGAAACTTTAAAAGATCAATACTCACATAAGGTATTATATTACTTTCAATGCACACAGAATACTTTATATTTATTTACACATTTACTAGAATAAAAAGTTGTAGTCACTGCGAAAGTTTAAATATTATTGGAAGGAATACATCATATAATCTTAAAGAAAATAAGTGGTGTTCAAAACACAAATTTAGGTTTAAACAGTAGTATTGTTTATTAAGGCAGGATTTTAAGTGTAAATGAATGGAAGGTTAAGCAAGTCCTAATTGAACCAATTTTAATTGTTAAGCAGACACACAGACTTCCTGTTAAACACATACACACAAGCCTTGTGGGTCAATAAAGAAGTTATAAGGGTTTAAAACTGTAACTACTTACCCTTTCTGATATTTTTCATCACTAAAATAGAAGAGGCGGGAGATGTGGAAGAGGAATTCAACAAAGTAATGTAACACCAAAAGAACAAGTCCAAGATGAGTCAAGCTAAAAAACAAAAGCAAACCAAATATTTAAACCATTTTACAATCTATTTAAGTTCACAGATAAATCCAATGGAAGTAAGCTAAAAAAAAGACTGACTTACTTCAAAATATAGGCTCCAGCAATATGAAAAAGATAAAGTCCAATATAGACTAGCTGGCGAGGGATGTCTTCCTATTAAGCAGAAAGAAAGTTAGATGTGCAATGTTATCACATTCACTATTTCAGATCCCCGCTCTACGCTGTTCAGACACCATGGTGCGGTGCTTTACTTTAAACTCCACACCCTTCTGTGCTGAGCCCCGAGCACACTCACAGGAGGCATCACGTTAGTAGAACCCAGCTCTCCCAACATCTGTATACATTATGTGCTTTAGTGGGGCTTTTTGGGTGCTTTTATCTAATGGCTGATTGAAATCAGCTATTAGATAAAAGTGCCAAAAAGCCCTGCTGAAGCACCTTATCTATGCACATACTACAGAGGCAGGTGAAAACAAAGTCATGCTTCTTCCAGCAAAACCCCCTTTATTTAAAAAAAAAAAAAAAAAAAAAGGGTCTGCAAGCAGCCCTTAACACCCTTCCTTTCCTGGCAATCTGTTGTCTCAGTTACTTGATTTGATGCTTTGATTTCCATTCAGGTATTGTTCACTAGTTTTACCACACGTGAACCTATCAGCTTAAATATGCTTCTACTTGAAGAAAAAAAAAAAAAAAGTCATTTAAACTCAGAAATGCTTTTTAAAGCAAGAGGAAAAAAATGTTTTCCTTAAGGCAATTTTGGTAAGTCTTGCCTCTCATTCTACCCATAATATATTTTACTTACATGTCAAAGTAGTAAATACACCAAAATGATCTATTATAGCACAGGCTTATTTACCTCATTATAATTATAGATGTTTATTTCTTGCTTTAAAAGTTTTACTTTTTTCTACAGGTGCTAAAAACAAAAGCTGAACAGAGCTTCCATTAATAAACTCAAAAGATTGTGTGCACTAATACAATGCAAAGAATAAAAATATTTTAGAAATTTAAGATTGTTCAGGAATTTCTAATTTAAAACTCTATGTTCCTGCGTTACCCTGCATGCTGATGGCAAAGTGAAGTTTTAATTAGACTGCAATACAGGTTGTGTGCACTGGCACCTCAAGTTATGCTCTTAGACAGCTGACACAGCATGGTAATTAAATAGGAAGGGAAGAACAAACAGGCAGAAGGAACATAAATAACTCTAGTGCACCTAGAGTAAAGAGACAGCAGGAAGACAGGGGAAGAATGAATTTAAAGAATAAGTCTATTGCACACAACAAAAATAAAAACAGCCACCAATTAAGTACACATAGTAAAACATTCTAATCTTGAAATGCTACACAAGGAACATGGAGACACAAACATCTTCAAGAAAGCCCTGAAGTTTTAGTTAGGATTCCTAAAGTTTAGGTTTTTTCTTTTCACATATTAAAAAGTGGAAATTCTGAAAACAGCCATTCTTCAAGGGTATGTTAAAACAGATGCAATCTGAGCTCAACACAAATTAGAAGGCGCAAATCTATAAAACACACATGCCATGCAAGAGAAAATGTAGATAATGAGCCAAATGGGCAGGTGGAAAAGACTGAGGAATCTGTCCATATTACAGCAGGTTCCCCTTTCACATGTTAAAATGCAGGCTCTTAGTACAGTATAGAAGTAACTAGAAAATTCCCCGTCAACAATGATGGGAGGTGGGAGCAGTGACGAAGTGCTGCCACCCACCATCCCATGCCACTGCCACCTTCCAGGAGCAGGGAAAAAGCTTGCCCTGTGATCCCGCTCTGCCAACACCCCATGCCACTGCCCTCTCCCACCCCACTCCGCCCCCTGTCACAGTGGTGCGCCGCACTCCGATTGGTTGTTTCACTAACCAGTCAGAGGGCTCCAAGAGTATTACGGACAAACAGATGGACTAAGCTCTTTATTATATAAGAATTTTACAGATTATAATTTTTATTTTGCTAAACCACATCTAAGGAAATGGGACATTAGTTTTGCTCATTATAAGGGCTCTGCACACTAGCTGCTCTCTAATGTGAAAAGATGAGCATAGAAGGAACACCCTCCCTGCCAAGCCCTGCAAGGAAGGCAGAGAGGATCTCTCAACTTTTGAGAATCAAGATTGAAAGAAAGTGCGATTCAAACTACTTATGAAAAACTCCAAGAAGGAAATATGGAAGGGAATGGCTCAATTCCTTGTTTCACTTGGGTAATAGGTTACTCTAGCTGAAAGTTTCTGGAACCAAAGGTTCTGGAAAATTTCAGCTAGAGCAACTTATCACTTAATCACCTAAACACCTGCCCTGCTTAATCACCTAAACATCCACTGGGGGTTGTAGGTGGGTATATATACACTGGTGCTCCATTGCATTCGAAAGCTAGTCTAAGTTTACCCTAACCATGTACCTGGTTTAGTAAAATACCACGCAAAAATCCTTTCCTTCTGCAGAAGAGTTGAAAGATTCCCTCAACCCCATACTGTGGATATCACCAGAATACACTTAAGAGTCTAGAACAAGAAAAAAAAGCCAAAAGAATGGGTGAGGGAAAAATATCAGCCATGAGTATTATCACCCAAATATCAGCCACCCCACGTTAGGATAAGTGGAGCTTCTCATAAGTCAAAGACGGGCACTTTGGTAAACACTGCCAAGTAAAAAACTCATTAGACCAGCTGTGTGCTTAACCTCTGGCTTAGGGCCAAATCCAGTCTTTGGGCCCATGTCATCTGGCCCATGGGACTCCCCATCTTTCCAAAAATGCGGTGCCAGGAATATGGTGGTAGGACATGGCCCCACATGCCAAATTCATGCTGGATCCGGCCTACAGACTAGTCCTACAGGGAAGAAAGGCTGAGCACCACTGAATTAGACCAACCACTGTTCTGGTAGTTTACAAAGGCCTCCTCAAAACTCTCCTGAGCAACATGCTCAGAACTCAAGCCATACCTCAATAAACTGTTATAACCAGCAGCTGATAGATCTTTCCTCAAAGCATTTTTAGGCTGGAGAGGCCTGCAAGGGAGGATTGTGAGCTGTAGGCTCATCTCAAAGGAGAGGTACTTTGATATTCTTCCCTCAGTCTGTCGCAAGTGTCCCTGAAAGATGAGGGACCCAGACTTTCACGAAGATTATTCATGAGAAAGTTAAGCAAGAAATTCAGGGGATAACAGAAAGTTTTGAGTCTAGCATTTGTGCTGGCAGAAGGCAAGGGCAGTTTCTCTGGCATGCAGTCATCCCAAAAATACAACTGTTCTTGTAGGCAGAACCTAAAGAAGTTACAGCTGAACTTCTCTGTCTTACTGTTTCACCCCAGTTATACACAGCATGATTCACAGCAAGTTACCCCAGATGCAGAGTTTCTCTGGTTTGAGGAAAATGTCTGACATTAAATGGGTGCCTTTTGCAGCTGCACAAGCTGCTTGGCCAGGCATAACCATCTGCACTGCAAGCCAATCCAAAACCTGGACACAATGCACACAAATATAATTAAAAAGGTTGGAAAACTGTTAGCGGGACAAACTTTTATATTAAAACTGACTAGTCTACATCAGTCAGTAGTAAAACTAAATGCTCAGTTTCACATAAGTATGAAAGAGAACATAAATAAAAAGAAAATTAGCCTAAAATATTCAAAATTCATGAACGAATTAGACACCCATAAATTTGCCAGAAAGATGAAATGTATGTTCCTTGTTGAAAGGATGAGAACCTAATAATGGCAGCACTCTCAGTGGGTAATAACAATGTTAGAGCTAGTTTTTATGTGTGCATGCCCACATACAACATAGAAAGAAAATTGTTATAGATAATGCAGGTTAAGACTTAATTATTCAGTAAGTACATCTTTACTTAATTCTTCACACAGAAGTTTGTCTGTGATCAGATGATTAAATAAAATTAATTTTTAAAATGGAGATGGGAGAGTAGGCTAAAACAGTAGATATATTGAAGTTGGCAGGATCTGACATTCACGCTATACTACTTATAGGAATTAAGTACTTTCTGTAATATTATTTTAAGGATTCATGGAGAACAGGTGTAGCCTGGTGGGCACAGCACTTATCTTGAAGGGAAAAGGAAAGGATATGGGAAACATAATCCCAGTCAGTCTAGTATGGAACCCTAAAACAAAAAAGAAAAATTCTGATACGGATTAAGAATCAATTTTTACATACCTAGACATCAGAGTTGATAAACATGGGTTTGACAGTAACGGACTGACACACTCTAATTTCCTTCTGACAGGGTGGCTAGCTGGCTAAGTAAATACAAGAAGAGCAGTAAATTGACATTATCTAACTCTGGTAAGGCTGCTGACACCATCACAATTATTTCATTTTTTTTTTTTTTTATAGAAGCCAATAAAATATAGTCTAGATGTAATCAGCATCTGGTGAATCCCCTAAAACTGGTTTAAATCATTCTCAGAATATTTATAATGATTTACAGTCCATCCAAGAAGATATTTCAAGAGGGGCCCTGCAAAGATGCATCTTTTGCCTGGTTCTATTCAGTATTTTCATTAATTGTGTGCTTAATGGACTAAACACATGCAGATTAGGCTAGGAACAGTTGCAAGCAATATGGAGAACAGGATCCTATGAAGAACTGGAGAAATACCATATTTTCTTGCATATCACACACCTTTGATAAGGCATGCATCTTGTTTTTGGAAGGCAGAAAAAAAAAAAGAGAGAACTTTTGAAAATACCAGTAAGAAAAGAAAAAATGAGGGAAAGAAGAAAAAAAAAAGAGAGGAGAAAATAGAAGAAAGAAAGAAAAGAAAAGAAGAGACGGGAGAAAAAAAGGAGAGAAGGAAAAGGAGAGAAAAGAAAGCAGAAGAGAAGAGAGAAAAAGGGTAAAAGATAGGGACCTACCAAATTCATGATGGAAGTGGGCTGGCTGCGTGGCAGCACATTTAATTTTGCAAGTTCCCCTGCATGCCCTCCCCTGGCACTGATTGGTGGAGGGGCCACACTTGCGGTCCTGATTGGCAGGGAGGCAGAAGCTGCAGTTTTAAACTTGGAGCCATTTTTGCTGCCCCACCGCCTTTTGGCTGAGAGGTCCTGGGATCTCTGCTGCTGACTGCCAACCAGTAAAGACACAAAAACTGTGCCATGTTTCAAACCACGGTTTACACTTCCTTGGTGATTCATTATAGAAACACCTGCAGTTGCTGTGGGTGGGGGGGAAAGAAGAGGGTTATTACATGATTTTATCCCAATTTGGCAAGCTGCTCCAGTGAGAAGCCATAGGCTGGGCTTTGCAGTACACAGCAAGAGTTGGAGGGTGGAAGGGGCTGTAAGGAATGGGGCTCATGCTCTGCCCAGCTGTGCCCTGCCTGGCCCCTGGCCCCAGGGTTGGGAAGGGGCAGCAGCAGCCAGTGCACATGTGTTTGTCTGCCACATTGCTCCCTGAGCAGCAATGCTGCACCCCTGGGTAGGCAGGTTGCCCCAGCACTTCTGGCATGGAAGCCTAGCAGAGCTAATGCTGGGGGTAGGGGGTTGCTAGTGTAGCCAGTGGGCTCCAGAAAAAGATATCCCCTATCCCACCATGGCACCCTGCAGCTCCCAGGGAGTACAACTTCCCCACGCAGTGCAGGCTCTCGCCCCGGAGAGCTCCATGTCTCCCAAACCCACCTGCATGCAAGCTCCCCCACTACAATGAGTGCCGGAGCTCTCCATAGCAAGCAGAACTTCTCCACTCCTCCCAGCCCCCCTCACCCGCAGCCCAGGGTCCAACCCCCGCTGGGGCCAGCCTGCCCTGCTTACAGTCCACAGGAATTGTATCTCGCCCTGAATTCAACATGGAAGTGAAAAACCACAGTTTTAAACGTGGCGCCGTTTTTGCCTCAGTGGTGGGGGAGACAAAAATCAGTGCAAAGTTTAAAGCTGCAGTTTTTGCCTCCCTGCCAATCAAAAGCAAGCTGCAAGCACAGCCCCTCCACCGATCAGCAGCAAGCAGAGGGAGAAGGTGCCCAGAGACCTGCAAGATTAGTGGTGCTGCTGCACTTGCACCATGAATTTGGTAGGTCCCTAGAAAAAGAGAGAGTGGGGAAGGGGAAAGAGGAGGAAGAAATTATGTGAACTGGCTGCCAGAGCCTGGCCACCCACCATTAGCAATGCAGGTGAGCAGTGTGGGCACTAGGTACGTAAGGCAGTGACTGCCACTGCTGGTTTTCCTTCTCCTCCCTGTCCCCTTCCAGCACATCAGCAGGCACTGGGGGTGGGTCAGGAGAACATGGGCAGGGACGCAGTCTGTATTCTGCTAACCCTGCCCCCGTGTCAGTGGCTGTGCCGGGGGTGAGGTTAGCAGAATGCAGACCATGTCCCTGCCTGTGTTCTCTTGATCCCACCCTCAGAGCAGCAACTTTAAAAAAATGCATACACATCTTCCTCAGCACACTTCCAGGCATGCCAAGGAGAATGTCTCCGCATACCACTAATTGGCACATGTGCCAATTGGTTGCCTCTCTCTGGTATATCCTGTTCTTGGATTTATTAAGAGATGTGAGGTCTTATTCAACTCTACATAATGCCTATGGTGTCTTAGCTGGAACACTTATCAGGTTTTAGGCACACACATTTTAAAAAAGGTAGATAAATTAGAACGAGTAGAAAGTAGTAAGAATGAGACCATGTATTTTGCAAACTCAGAATAATGAACTAAAGTAGTGATTCTCAACCAGGGTGCCATGAGATCTATTTAAAGGTGTCACACAATATTGGAACAGTTAGGTGTATAAAACACCTACCTTCACTTGGGTTCACAAAACAAACTCATAGGCACTCACAGCATCGAATATTCTGACTTGTTCTGGTCTTTCTGAGTTCTTCCAACAGAAGAATTGCTCTAGTATTTTTCCAGTCAAAATATGAGTAAAAGCTAAGAGCTGGTATTTTCTGAGGGGTGCCTTTCATCTAAAAAGGTTGAGAATCACTAGGCTAGAGTCATGCTTCCTCTCTTCTTGCTTTCTAGCCCAAAGTTCTTGTATTCTTAGCTAGAGTGGAACAGTTTTAATTGGATGAGGAGGGGGCATCACTCCACCTATATTTAACTCTGGGGTTAGGTCAGGGGTGGGCAAAAATATGGCCTGGGGGCCGGATCCCACCTGCCAGGCCATTCCACCCAGCCTGCGGGGCCTCTAAAAAAAAAAAAAAAATTAGAAAAAATAATATTTATTTGGTTCTGGCTGCCTGTCAAAAAGGACAGGAGCCAGGGGCAGCAGGACCCAGGGGAAGCTGGTGGCAGAACCCAGCAGCAAGGCCTGCCCAGCTCCGCCCCTGCAACCAGAAGCCCCTGCCTACCAGAGGCTTCTGGCCTGGGACCATGGGACTGCTCCTGGTTCCCTGTGCCAGAGAGGAAAATGCAGCCCTCAACAGCTTGCCAAGACTCAGTAAGTGGCCCTCCACCCAAAATAATTGCCCACCCCTGGGTTAGGTTCATCTTCTGCGGGACAAGATTAAAACCCACCATAGACTGAAGATGGTTCAGATATTCCATGTGAATATTCCTAGAGCAAGTAGTCTAACCATTTAGCTACTGCATGAAAACCACCACAACGATTTCCTGTTCCTATCTCGTTTTTAGCAACAGCAGCTCTTGCCGTTTTACTTCATGTTGAACTCAATTCTATTGATGTTAGGTGTGCTTGGAGTACACATCCTGGAATAGGTGCCCCAGGGGATTTAGACACTGCTTTGGTGAACAGACTTTGGTAAGAGACATGTCAAGGTGTTCTGCTCAGCCAAAAAACTGTAACTAGATCTGAATTTAGGTTGCATTGTATGGATTAAAAAAAAGTGTCTATCCTAAAAGGTAAACTGAAGACATTTTCAGATTTAGCTATTTAAATTCCAAATGCAAGTAGAACTTTCAGGTTACTTCTAAAATCAGCATGATCTGATGTGTAGGCTGGGTCACCAAGTACACCAGGACGGTAGAGGGAACAATCACAAACACAAGATGCACCTTAGAACACACTGCAGAAATGGATGCAGGGATGTGATTTTCTAAGAGAAATTCAATCAATCAAGTTTGTTGGTTCATTATACTTTATTACCATTGTAACTGAAGCGCTTTAGTTTTCAAGATGAGGGTTTCCTGTTGCTTGAGGTATCACAAAAAAAGGAAAAGCTAGTACTCAAGCAATTAAAAAAATCCTGACTTATTTTGGGTAATATTTAAATTAGTACTTTAATTAAACTTGAAATCAATATGCAGAATTAGCCTTTTAAGCAACCGCACACAAGTGTTCGCTGTGCTTTATTGTGCTAACTAGTTAACAAAAAATGCTCAGCACTGATAACTTAGTATGTTAGTGACTACTCAGGCTAAGATCTATTTATACAGCATGTGCAAAACTAATGTTCTGCCAAGTTGTTATCCATAAAAAAGCATTAACTCAAAATACTTCCATCCCAAATCTAAAAAATGATCATGTCACTGCCAACCTAGTCAAATCTGTGGCAGCTAACAAGAAATCCAGGGTTCAAAAGTATTCTGGTGACCAAAAACTATGCTTTGGGAAGAAATGGACATGTTCCAGTAATGAAGTGTCCAAAATCTTTTATTGATACTCAGTTTACCAATTCTAAATTGCAAAATAGTTAATTCTTATTCCAGTTTCCATCCTTACCAAACACTGATTTAATTCAAATCTCATAAAGATGAATAGAGAAAAAAACCCATAATCATCTCTCTTGGCAGCCTCTCACACACTGACATAGATAGGAGAGCAGAATGGAATCCAGCATGACCTTTGTAGTGGGTAAACTGCTAGCCCTCATTCTCCAAAGAGCAGAGGTACTCATCATTCTCCAAAAGAGCAAAATCACTTGGTTATGCAACTTCAGCTGTTCCGATTTTTACTAAATATATCTGCTGAAGTTTATCCTTTTTCAGAAAGAGATGAAAGATAGAGTATTAACAGATTCCAATGAAGAGAAGACAAATTTTTGCAGTACTGAGATCACTGCTGGAAAGTAGCTTAATGAAGTTCTGAAAAACAATTTGGTAGCTCTAACTAACAGTCCTGTAAACCTGTTTCTAAGGTGATGCATGACTGAAAAGAGTAGAAAAATCCACGTTTTTCTTTCCGAAAAGATGTTAAAAGCTTCTGGTCATTAAGAACATGTGGCTATTTTCCCCAATGTTTTTCAAAATCCCTGGCATGTGATGTATATAATTTCAGAAGACAGGCGCAACAGTCACTTGGTTTGCTAAACCATCTTTGAATTTTAATGTGAAGCAGTTTTAACTAATACTGTTTCTTCTCTTCTGCTTTTGGAAGACAGATAGTTGGCTAAGACACTCTAGGAAACAAAGTGACTTTAGTGAAACTAGAATCTATTTCCCTAGTGTAGTTCCAACTCCAAACTATACAAGAGACATGTAAGTTTCTGATCTCCATCAGAGTGCCTATACTGGTAGCAATGTGCTGGGATATTAAAATGTTCCAAAACTAAAAGTCAGCATTCCTTGCTGGGGGTGGGGGGAGTGGGAGGAGAGAGACTGCAGCTTCAAATATTATCATGACTAGGGATCTCTGTAAATCACACTGGAAGTGCCCCCCAGCAACAGCTTCTTTAATGCTTTCATTTCACTGCTTGCCCCCCCACCCCCCCTTGGTTGACAAATGTTTTAAAGTATGCTGCGGTTTTTCCTTCTTCGGGGATCAGTGGCAAATGGGTTGGCCAGCAGGACCCCTCCACCAATCAGTGGAGGAGGGGGTGGTAAGCAGTGAAATGAAAAAAAACATTAAAGAGGTCACTGCAGGGGGAACTTCCAATGTAATTTACGGAGATCCCTAATCATGACATAGAGAGTGATTCTCAACCAGAGTGCCATGGCTCCCTGGTGCGCTTTGAGATCCTTTTAAGGGGTGCCACATAAAGTTACCACTGTTAGGTTGTGATTCACTAGATAAACCCAGAGATTTTAAATAGAAATCCAACATTGTGGTCTTTCTGATTTTTTTGCAACAGAAAGAACTGCACTATTGTTTTTTTTTTTTATAGGCAACAAGAGTGAAAACTAAGACCTGGCATCTTCTGAAGAAAGTCTTGGGTCAACCCAGGGGTGCCTCAAGTCTAAAAAGATGTTAAGAACAACTGGTGTTCCTTCCTTGTTAGGATACTCCTGTAAGAGGAACGGGAGCAGGGATCTGATATTTCAATGTTAAGTGCCTGAAAAGCAAGCTTTGTAGACATCTTTGTGCAGCAGAAAGAATGGAACGACACAAAAAAGGAAGATAGAGACACAGCAATAATTGAGAGGTATTGTAACAATTAGTCCCACTTGTCAGCTCCTGGCACAATTCTTTCAGAGTTCTCAATTTGTATAATCAACATAATCTGAAGTTCTCTGTTGAAACTGGTTTAGCTAGTACATACCTATAAGTTCATAAATGTGATAATATCTAAGAGCAACAGCTTTTCAGCTGCTGCATCATAGATTATACAGAAGGAAAACATCTGCCCAGAGGTTGTCTGCTTTGACTTGAAAAATGTATTAAAAGTTGTCTTTTAGACTCATCACCATCTATAAGACTTGAAACTGAAACCAAATTTTTAGAAAGAAAAAAATTCCATGTTTCTAAAGTCAACAAATTATATTACCGAATTCCTATCTATTTGCATCTCAAGGTCAACTATAATGGCCTGCATACCAAGCTTGCCTTTAGATGTTAAAAGCTTGCAGCATTCTCCCTTTGCTGAACACACATACATGTGCCGTTTCTCAGAGGTCTTTGCCTTATCCGAGGAAGCTGACAATCTCTTTCAGATAAAACTATTCACAATTCCCCAAAGGTGGCAAATTTGGCAATCTTCACTGCCTAATCTATATGAATTCTCAGCCATTAAATAATTTTGTATTAGGACCTTAATTGGCAAGAATTAGTTGTCTTCAATAGTAACAAATAGGGAAACCACCAACTGTGAGACTGAGTTGAACTGACTGTGCCATTACTTGAATGTGGTGGAAATAAATGACCCAAAGCTATAAAAGGTAGTTTCTTGTTTTTCTATCAGTTGATTAAAAAAGTACTTTTACCATCAGTTAAAATGTAAAGAGAACTGCAAATCAGAACTTCAAGTGATACAACAGAATTGCAATCCAATTTTGCATCAGAGCAACTGCTTGGAAGTAGTATTAGAGTGCAAGCTCCCACAGACAGAACAGCCATGTTCACAAAAGTAAACACTGAAGTAACTGCAGGTATTTAAAAAGACTACTTGAAATTTATTTTTAAGTAATTCACTCCCCAGTAAGCAGATGGTTCTCTCATAAGTTCTCTATTAATACAGAAAAACTAGAAGTATGTTTGTTTTTTGTGGACCAAAATATATCAATTGATATGCAAGCGTATACATTTATATATTCATATTAAATCTATTCCCTGACACACTTAGTAGTAAAAGCACTGCTGTTTTAACAAGAGATTTTTTTTTTTTGGCTTACTTTTTTAGTTTTCTGGAAGTACAGTTCTGGAAAAGCATGAAACCAGTACGCCAACTGAGAGATGTAGAAAAATTTCATCTGAAATCTGCATGAGACAGCAAGAAAATATATACAGTAAGTGTGTTTGGTAACTATATTCCTAGTTCAAATGTTCCAAAAAATTTTCCTGCAAACTTCTAAAACCTATGGATAAACAACAAGAGAAATGCAAATTTTCTCTCACTAATAAAACTTCTGGGAAAAATGAAATGGTATTACAAGAAATGGCTAAACCTTATTAACTTCCCTCTCTGCCCTGAAGAAATTGGATTTCTGGATGTTCCAAATGAGGAGAGCAGCAAGTTTTTGCATCATATAATAACATATTTTAGACCACTACCACAGCTCTGCCCAGTAGTTGGTCTAAGCCATGAACTAGCACTGTACTATAAATCTTAGATAATTATTACTTTCCAACATTCTGGGAAAAAAAAAAAAAAAAAGGCTTACGGAATCAGAGTGTGAGGGTAGTCCTTCCACAAAGATGTTGGATCAGATACATAATTCTCCTGAAAATGGATAATGCTACTGATTACCGTTTTTAGTTTAGAAATCATACTCCAAAATCCACATACAGAAACAAAATGGTCAAGCTGCACCCACATGTGTGGGGGGGTGGGGGTGGGGGTCAGTCAACTTAAAACTACAGCAGTATCATACCATTAGTAAGCTTCTTTAGTTATATTATAGGCCTTTAGCATTACTCTGAATAAGAAGAATTTTCAGAAGCAGAAGTCAAGCTTACTAAAGAATAAATATTTCAAGTTTTGCTTTTTGAAGACCCTCAAGCTCCCCAAGTTTTAACAAAGTCTCACAATATCCAAAAAAAAGAGAATCATGTTTATTGTATTTACTCAGATCTGAGATGACATTTCGCCCCCATATCTAAAAAAGTCTAATTACTGATGGTGGTGGTTGTATAATTGTTCCTAAAAATAATAAACTAGAAGTAATTTACTCAGATTGCAATTAAGAGTCAAAATAAACACAGATGAAGTATCCTGTGTCTATTTCTAACCTGCTGTTCAAAAGACAAAGCCAAGGATTCAGGAGTGAGTGCTACCAATATTTAGCTACAACTGAGATCTAACAGGATTTTGCAAAGGATTAGTCTCTGCTCTAATAAATGGCTGAGCAACAGAGGAAGTTATTTTCTTACTGCAAATGACTGAGATCTGACACTATAAATGCAAGATAAGACATACTTACAGAGACAAGAATACTTGCGCCCCAAACGCAGGAGAAAAAGTAGAAAGCACTCAGCTGTCCAGATTCATTAAACTTGCTATGCTTCGTTTTAGAAAAGTGCATTTTCCTGTTAATTTTCTAAAACAGAAGTTATGAATTGAGAAATGTGTTAAAACAAATGTGTTTCAGGTGTTACATGTCTCATTTTTCACACAGTATCTTAAATCGAAATTAACATATTCCATGATCATACATTTTAATTTTCAAAATTTTAAATATTAAAAAAATGTAATAGTACTGATGTTTGCTATCTTAATAAAGATGAATATTTTGTACTTACATCCAACACATATTCTTGAATAATGGCATGTACGATTATTGCTACCAGCATATAGAAGAAAATTGTAGCCAAGTCTTTGAAACCATAGTAATAGAGAGAGACAGTTTCTGCAGATTGTTCTGAAGGATTAAAAAAACCCAGATTTTAAAGAGTTAAATACTAGGATCTCATTTAATCCATTTATTAATAAGTGTATCTATTTCTCAAAGAAGTATTTTTCAGATAAGAAATTAAGATATTAGTGTGCACAGAGTATAAACTAAGTTTAAATCTATGGTCTATCATCACTGGTTAAGCCACTGGGGGCCCAAACTTTTTGGTAGGTGTGCAACAAGTTAGCCCCGCACTCTACCCAAGTGCTACTCTGCCCCCCTTTCCCTGTCCAATCTTCTGTCTGCTCTGTAATGATCTGCTGCTTTGCTGTCTTCTTCCTGCCCTATCTGCCACTGTGCTGCCTGCCCCTTCCCCAGTCGGGCAGATACCACACACACAAGCTACTTGTGCCACTTGGGACATGCATGCAACAGGCTGTCCACCACCCATAGGTTAAACCAGCAACCTTAACTTCTACTAATTATCTCCATCCCACCAAAGACATAACTGTTTCTGGAAAGAATTAAAATAAAAATATAATTAATGCATTTAAGCGAGCTAGTGGAATTCTTTAGAAGGGGCACTGTTAACATTTAAATAACTTGTCTCCCTCTTAGTACAACTTGCAGAGACAAAGTTTTATCCATAAAGTTGCTAAAATCATTCACACTGATCTGAATGCCTGCCTCATATCTAGATGTATGCAGAAACTAGGCATGTTGATACCATTTTATTGATGATAAAACACAACAAAACAGCATTAACATTTTATCACAGAAGCCATTTTAAACTGTATCATTTAAAATATAAGAATGGGTCAATTTATGAAGACTATAATTCTTTCTACCCCACTGGTATCTAAACTCCCTAAAGAAACCCACCTGTGGCAGGAATTGTAACATTGTACTGAAGCGTAACAAAAATGACTGCTGCTTTTGCTGTAATCTGAAAGAAAAGAACAAAGTGAGTACTACACATTCTAAGTTATCAATGGACTATTGACAACATATTTATTAAACAGAAAACACCAATGTGATCTCAGCAGGGCAGGAGAGAAACACACCCTTAAGACAAAATTAAGGAAATGATGATCTCCCGAGGTCCCTTCCAGCCCTGATGTTTATTTAATAGATTTCATAGACTTCCCATCATCTCAGAGTCTGTTGGTCTGACTTTCAAGTCAGAATAAATAGCCTTACCCAAAAGCTGATTCACACAATACAGGCAGGGTATTTGTGGAACTGAGCATTTTCAGAATATTTAAAAACACAACTCTCAAGCTTCTCCAATACTGCATATTTACCAGTTAGCACTTTCTACTGTATTAAACTAATAATAGGAACTGTAGTTCCTTTCTCAATACACACTTAGCGATTCAGCTAATCTGAAGGAAGCCAGTTGTTTCCTACAACCCAGTTTCACCTATTTTTAGGCAAATATGTTAGCCAGTTTTCAAAGCCATTCTGAGGTCAAACCCCATTTTCAAAATACACTGCCCATGCTACAGATGAAAGAGGAGAAAAGAACCAGTAGAAAGAACAGAATGAAGAGGCTGATAGACTCTTTATATTTTCCTGAACTGGTAAACAGCTAACAGACTCAGAAACCGTTAAGCATCGTACAAGCAAGGTGAATGGAATGAAGTTATAGAAGTGACACCATGTATGCTGAGCAAGAAGTAAAACCATGATAAGTACAAATGAGTTATGAGAACTGAGTAAAGTTGGTAACGAAAAAAAGTCGATCCATGCCAACTTTCAAGCAAAAAACGTAGTTAATAATAGCCATATTGGAAGGCTTCAGTGGAGCCCACCTACTATCCCCAGGCCCAACCACTTTATTTAAAAACAAGCAAGAATAAAGAAGTTAAAATACCTAAACCAAAAAGGTTTAAGGAATCCAAACAATGCCCTCTTCTGCAATTAATCACACTTACATCATCCAATATTTGGCTCTAGACATTGGAGAGTGAATTTACAAAGGTCAAAATATCTTAAAATCATAAATACTCATTTCCTATTTAAGAGAACAAGTTTAGATAGACTCTGAGAAATCCTTTATTTTGGAATAAAACACTGAAGAAAATAGTAAGTGCTGGAAGCAAGGTCACCAAGTACAACTGAATGGGGCAACTCTGTATTTGTTCCATATCAAAATAAGTTTACAGAGCTTGGAAAGGCTTGGTCAGAGCTTGATCTTTTTGTGGGGACTGAAGGAACTGCAAATTACACCCCCTTTCCCTCAGCAAATTTAAAAAAGAACAAAAAACCTTACACTCCAGTATAGAAACAGCTTTACAACGTTAGCAAAATCAGTTAACAGCACAAACAAGATACTCAAAACCAGTGGTATAGAAGAGTGGTACAGTATCCTGTTTGTGCTAACTGATTTTGCTAATGTTGTAAAGCTGTTTGTATACTGGAGTGTAAGGTTTTTTGTTCTTTTTTAAATTTGCTGGGGGAAGGGGGTGTAACTTGTAGTTCCTTCAGGCAAAAAGGTAAACAGGAACTCTGTACAACCACAACCTTCCTATTCAAATATGTCAATAAGATGGAGATTGATGTGCCATAGCAAGCAAGAGTTGTTTCCCCACACCTGCTTTTCTGTAGCACGCTCCAATTCCTAGGATTATGTGGCATATTTTACCTAATCAAATCCCTGCCACTGCAGCGACCCCAGGGCATCATGTGTGTCCTTGTCTCTCCTGCTCTCTGCTAAAGCAGTCTGAAAGGCTCTTGAGTTTTTTTGTACAAGAGCCTCCCAGTTAGTCAGGCAGCTCTGGCGTTTGTGGAGTGTCTGCAACTGGGGAGAGGGAGGACAGAAGAACAGATATTCTTGCAGATCCTTTTGAACCCAAGTGGGCCCTTTTGTCTGCAACAACCTACGTGGTCCCTTCTAGTCTAGACCTGGTATTTGCCAACCAAACAGATGCTTACAAAAAGGAACTCTTGGATGATGACCCAACACTTACAACGTGCTGAGAACACAGATCCTGAAAAGCTGCTGTGTTTAGATTTCTGCCCAAACGAATCCGCTCATCCCATCAGAAGGGAACCCTTGCTGTGTTTAGATCGTGAAGGAAAAAGTACCTCCCTTGCTCAAAAATGCCATGGAGCAATGGGATAGCTTGAATCATATGAAGTAAGGGTTAGAAGGGACTGGACCGCAAAAGGTCAGCTAGCCCAGAGGATCTCAACCATTATTTTCCAGGGCCCACTTGTAAACATGAACAGCCAGTTCCAACACAGCGTCCCCACTCCCGCCGCTGTGCCACACCCCCCCATCCCACCTCCCAGCACGCAGGGTGGGGGGTGGCGGGCCTCCAAGCAGCCCCACACAGGCTGGAGCTCTGCCAGCCCACACTGGAGAAGCCACGCTTCCCCATGTTTCTTGCCTTTAAATGAGAATCCATTTTTAAAGTTTCTTCGCCATCGTTTTCCTGTATTCTCGCAACCTGCCCATTGAGAAACACTGACCTAGTCCAAGCCCCTGCTCAAAGCAGGACTAGACCCAACTTGTTGGCTGGGGAGGTCTCAGCTCCCTCAACTTCATGGAGCCAGAAGAGGCAAAAGAAAGCCTCCCCACCATCCCCATCTCCAGGTAACGCATCAGCTTGGGGGAGGGGGAAGGAGAAGACTCAGAGGGAGTGCGAACCCTCAGCCGGGCCAGGCTCTGCCGATACCCTCAGCACTGTCCTGGGCACCTGCCGGGCTCCCCAACGTCTGCGCCCCGAGGTGGGGACGCGGGGAGTTGTACACGTCACCACCCCCGACCTCCCCGCTCAACCCCGCCCCGGCGGCCGCGCTACTGCCACGTAACCGCGCTGCCCGGCGGCCCCGGCCCCGCCCCCCACAGCCCGGCGCCGCGCCGGGGTGGGTGTGTGCAGGGCACCACGGGACGGACACGGACACACGCGGGAGGCGTGGGGAGGAGGGACACGGACTCACCTCGAACATGAGGCCGAGCAGGAAGACCATGGCCACGCAGGACACGATGTCCGCGTGGTTCTGCACCACGAACTCATGGCTCAGCACGGGAGGGTTCTTGTTGCTCTTCTTGCGGATCGCCATGGCGGACCCGCGCCACTCTGCCGCCAGCGCAGCCCCTCGCCCCTGCGGCCAGGAAGAGGCGGATGGGACTGGGGAGGCGCCCGCCGCGCCCCGCCCCGCGCGCGGCCCCGGGTCCCGCTTCCGCCTAGCGCCGCCCCGCGCGGGCCCCGGCGGCTGGAGCCCGCAGCGACCCCTGGTGGCCGGCGGCCGGGAGCGCGGCAAGGCAGGGCCGCCCCTCGTGCTGTGCGGGGCGGGCGGGGGCAGCTCGGGGCGTGGTCCTGCCCCCGGCCGCTCGCCAGGCTTTGGCCGCTGCCAGAAGGAAGAGCGGTTCTCGACCCACGCCCGGTGGCCGTGAGGAGCTGCTTAAAAGCCTCTGCAGAAATGCATCCAAGCGGAAGGCAGCTCCCGAAGGGCGATCAGAACCGCAGCAAATGAGGGGTGGGAGGGGGCGCAGGACGTGTCGCCAGCCCCTTGCTCAAAGCAGGACCAGCCCCAACGAGATTATCCCAGCCTAGGCTTTTTAAAACCCGGCTAGACAAACTTCCAAGGATAGTTTTGTTTTCTTTACTTGCATCTGGCTCTTTAGTAAGAAAGTCTGTCACACTGTCCCAATGGGCATGACTGTATTTTGCCGCAGCAAGCCAGGAAAACTAGTGAGGTTGCAAAATGGGGAGGAGTAGGGGGCACATGAAAATCCAGCTGACTTGCATTGTTGCTGGCACAGACTTAAAAAAACGCTCACCTTTTCTTGTTGACATGTTTAAATGTTCCTAGAAAAGGTACCACAAATCCATTAGTGTTGTGGAACTTGTCTGTTTTTAATGCATGATCAATGGCCACAAGCAAAAGATGAGCAATGCACATACGATGTGCAGTTACTGCTGTAAATGTGAGGCATTTCTTTCAAGTCCTTCACTAGGCATTTGCATGTATACTGTGGAGTCACTGTTGATTGTCACACAGTGTTCTCACATTCGGCTGTACTCTCTCAACACATCTTGAATCCAAACTGAGATGATCCCTGCATTGTACTGAAGAACAACAGAGGATTTTAACTGAATTCTAATTACAGACTTATTTTTATCACAGGTGTTAATTGCTGGCTGTCCTGCAAGCTCAGGGGTTTCTTCAATTACTAGAGAAAATTTCTCATCACTCAAACATTCCTTAATCCCTGGTTGGTGGTGGGTGCAGCCCTGGGCCCTAAGCATGTAGGCCTCAGCTCCAGTCAACTCCCTCCCTCCCTCTGGAGGCCTCAATCTCCCTCTTCTCCCCCCACTTACCTGCAGAAGCTGCTCTCCAGGATGCCTGGCAGCCATGTACATATATATGTACATGGTACTCCCTGCCCGACTATCCTCTTCTCACTCCCTTCTAACCCCCTCCAGGCTGGAACTCCACGAGCCTGCAGAGGGCTCCTCAAAACTGCAAAATCCGCAGGTTTCTCCTGTAAAATGAGAAGTCCGTTTTTGGCTCTGGTAAAAGGTAAAATCTGCAGTTTACTCCGTTTTTCTGTGGGAAATGGAAAACCCAGATCCCTGGCTAGGCAGGGGTTTGGTCTTTGCCTCAAACACACAGGCGCTGCCCTGGGCTCACCAAGAGTTTGGTGCCTGATCCCTGCTTGGGACCTGGGCAGAGCAAGCAGCCTGTGGCACTGGGCTCCCAGCTGCCAACAGAGCTGCCCCTCTCAGCACAACTCTAGCTCCTGCAGTGGCTGTCCGGGTTGCTGCCAGAGGAGCAGTGCATGGGTGGCACAGCTGAGGTTGTGTGTGTGTACATGCATGTCACCAGCTGCCCCAGATTTCCTTATCCCATCCCTGATTTTTTTCCTTTTTCTATAAATTTTGATGATTACCAACAGAAATATTTTTTTTCCATCACCCTGTGATTGTCAGGTGAAATTCCTGTTTATCTACGTTTATCAATAACTTTGAATCCTGCCTGCCAAGTCCTGTGCTCTAGCCCCCTAACCATTTTTGTTGCCCTCTGCTGAACTCTCCAATTTATCCATATCCTTTCTGTAGTGGAGGGCTAAAATTTGGACACAGTACTCCAGATGTGGCCTCAGTGCCAAATGGAGGGGAATAATGACTTCTTTTAATCTGCTGGTAACACTCCCACTACTGCAGCCCAATATGCTGTTAGCTTCGGCAGCAAGGGCACACTGTTGGCTCATATTCAGCTTATTGTCCACTGTAACTCCCAGGTCCTTTTCTGCAGAGCTGCTGCCCAGCCAGTCAGCCCCCAAGCTGTAGCAATGCATGGGATTGTTCCGTCCTAAATGCAGGATTTTGCACTTGTCCTTATTGAATTTCATGAGATTTCTTTTGGTCCACCATCCTCCAATTTGTCTAGATCACTTTGAATCCTAGCCCTACCCTCCAGTGCATCTACTACTCCCCCTAGCTTGGTGTCATCTGCAAACTTGCTGAGGATTCACTTTATCCCATCTGCCAGGTCATTCATGAAGATACTGAACAAAACCAGCCCCAGCCCCTGGAGCACTCCACTTGGTACTAGCTGCAAACCAGACATTGAGCCATTGATTATTGCCCTCTGAGCCTGATGATCCAGCTAGTTTTCTATCCACCTTACAGTCCATTCATACAACCTGGACTTTCTGTGCTTAGGATTCTTCTGGAGGAGACTACCTTACTCTATTTTCCCCCCCAGTGTATTTTTACTCTACAACATTTTTAGGCCACACCAATAATTTATAAAGGGCTTCAGGTTGAGGACAGACAAGGTACCATGGGACTTAAGCACCAGTCCTATTTAGCATGCCTCCCATTATGCCACACATACCTGGCAGGATGTGTTGGGATTTTGGGAATGGAGATGAGAACGCAATTGCGCCCTACTCGCCTGAGTAGGCAAATTGTTGAAAGATTCCATTTTCATTAAACATGGCTTATTTGACAGCAAAAGTTACAGTTAATAGATGCTCTTTATAATTATTCTATCAGGACCATTTGTTTTGCGCTCATTCCCTCTATAGTAAACAGTGAAAACTTTCATAGTTCCCAAATATTTCAGAACCTGTTGCCTAAAATTAGTCATCAAAATTCATATTTTGGCACTGTAATAAAATGGGGTAAGTACCCAGAAATCTCAAGAAAGTTGCTTTTAGAATATTAAGAACAAAAGACGACAGGATCATGTCGTCATGTTACTTTAGCTATTTTCACCATTAGTGGTGATACACGGGGTACATGCCCCCCCAGAGTGCTAGTGCACCCTGTCAGGCCATGCTCCCAGTTTAGCCAGTGGGTAGGTGGGCAGGTGCCGGCTGGGGACCAGGGCTGCCAGCAAAAGCGGCTGCATTGCTTCCAAAAGTGGAGAGAGAGAGAGAGAGAGAGAGAGAGAGAGAGAGAGAGAGAGAGAGAGAGAGAGAGAGAGAGAGAGAGAGAGAGAGAGAGAGAGAGAGAGAGAGAGAGAGAGAGAGAGAGTGTGTGTGTGTGTGTGTGTGTGTGTGTGTGTGTGTGTGTGTGTGTGTGTGTGTGTGTGTGTGTGTGTGTGTGTGTGTGTGTGTTCCGGGTGGGAACCACCCAGTCAGCAGGATTGGCGGCAAGGGAACCCACCCCCCCATCAGCGTGATGGGCCGCTGGGGTGCCCTCCCACCTGGTTGTTGACTGGTGTGTGTGTGTGGGGGGGGGGCAATGTGCACCAGACAACAGGCACCAGTCATCCATGTTCACCATGCAGTAATTACTGATATTAATTTGATAAGACAGTAGTGCCTTCTGTAATAAATAGTTTGTGGTGCTAAAACTTGAAGTTTGGCACAGAAGAGATAACATAGGATTTTTTCACACTAGTTTCACTTTATTAATTGAGCAAACCAGGTATTCTTCAATTTCCATTACGCAGAATATATGAAAATCATTTGTAACTGGTAATTAGTATAAAATTCACTTAAAATTACACCACCACAATTTCCTAAGCACGTCCAACAAAAACTGGTGTTCAGATTTTACATATCAGCAAAGTGTCTTTTCATTCTCCATTAAATAATTCTGCACATGGTTGCTCAGTAATATGGTTCTTATAGTTGTTACTTGTAACATTTATAAATTGCTTATCCGGATTAAGGTGGGAGACTTTTCAATCACTGGTAAGGAAAAATAAAACAGAATAGGTCAAATTAGCCACTAAGAACTACTATTTAAATCTAAGTCTGATCATACACTGTTTATTGTTCAGTATTTTATTAGAAATATTAAACAGCACAAGAGATTCAGTTTTAACCTTAGGGATGCGAGTTTATCATAGCATCCATCTTAGCATCTGGTGATCTGCATGGAGATTTTTTATAAAGTCATAATGCTTGATGTCTACCTGATTCATGGTTAAGCAATGGAGATAAATTATTTACTACTTAGTTAAACATGCTGACAAACTGATTGTAACTGGGATTGCAAACCATGTTGAGAAAAGTGTGCATAATTATAAAAAATATGCAAAGGTGCTAGACTGTCTGAATGTTACGAAATGCAGTGTTGCTGTGTTTTCAAAGTGTCCCTGCAGTAGGAAAGCAGGTACTTTAAGTAAACTGCATACAGTACTTTTCTGTTGAGGTTCTCAAACTTGGCAAAAATAATTTAAGTATATTCATACAATTTGTTTTTTAGGGCCTCTGCAATGGAACATAATGCATCCAGCTAAAGAGAAAATAGTTTGTATACAAAAATGAAGCTGTATTAATATTTTCAATTTTTTTTAAAGTACAAGATAACCAATAAACGCAAAGCCATTATGAGCTGAAGCAAAAAAATAAATGATGAGGACAACCACCCACATAGTCTGGACTCACTGTCAGCTCCCCTCAAGAGGAAGGAGAGGGGTATTGGGACTGCATCAGGGACAGTTCATGCTCCCTACAAGGCAGTGGTTGGGGTGGCAGCACCCATGTGGTGCAGCAGTGGAGGGGTATCCATACAGGCACACAGAGCAGGCAGGGGGAGGGAGGGAAGAGGGGGAGGATCATTTGCATAGCCCGCACCCCTGGCTCATGGGCTGGTGGTGTGGCTCCCCGAGCCTTAGAAGTTGAACAGTCCTGATATAAATCCTTAAATGGAACTGAGAGCTGACACAGATTTATAATATATATTTAACGGTACAATTTCTAAGTCCTATTCTTACACTTTCAAGTGTAATCTCTTTCCACCCAAAGAATAAGCAAAAACCTCTTACATGATCTTTTCATGCTAATTAGAATTGCTAATTAGTTTTGTTCTTCGTTTTCCCAAGAACATTCAAGGGTACAAGGCTTTAAAACATTTCTTACTGCCCTCCCCCAAAACACAAAGTACACAAATACTCTCTGTAGGTACTGAGAATATATTGAAGTAAAGCGCATGAAAACTATTTTAGTAGGTGCTTGGTACAACCCATAAGCAGTGAACCTGCCAAACAATTTTGGATGCTTCTGAATTTTGGAAGCACACATCTTGCTGGTTTTAATTTTTGGCCACTCTAAAACTGAAATCTGATCTTTTGAGGAAGTTGTGGGCTATCAATGCCTAGCAAGCAAGTGCTGCTTTGAAAAAAGATGCCTTTGATAGACTTGTGACTGTTTTGAAAGTTAATGTTGAAAAGGAACAAACAGTAAGTTCACACGTGGATATTTTTCTAGGTTAAAGGGCAAGTTCCCTTTGCCCCTTCAACAGGGAATTGCAGACTCATCTCATTTGCTCTTTTGGTATCTACATAGGGCCCAAAGAAAATACTGGTATCACAGCTGCTTTAGTAAAAGGAGGCACTGTTGCTTTAGGAAAAGGAGACTATGGACAAGAAAAAAAAACCTTGAACAGTATTTTTGTGTGGGGGAGAGGCTTTTTTCATTTGTTTTTTGGCCGGAAAAAACTGCTGCTTCTGCCAAAGAAATGAGAGCATTTCCAATCAGAAATCTCTCTCTCCTCCCATATCAACTTGAAGTAACTCTTCAGTAAACTCAATCACCAAAAGGAAAATTACAAGAAGTGTAAATAACTAGGGAGGAATATAAGAACATTGCTTGGGCATGCAGGGATGAAGTCAGGAAGGCCAAAGCACAACTGGAGTTGCAGCTAGAAAGGATGTGAAGGGTAACAAGAAGGGTTTCTATAGGTATGTCAGCAGGAAGAGGAGGATCAGAGAAAGTGCAGGTTCCTTACTGAATGGGGGAGGCAACCTTGTGACAAAGGATGCAGAAAAGGCTGAAGTGCTCAATGCCTTCTTTGCCTCCATCTTCACAGGCAAGGTCAGCTCTGAGACTACTGCACCAGGCAGCAGTTTGGGGAGGAGGCAAGTAGCCCTCAGTGGTGAAAGAACAGGTTAGAGATTATTTAGAAAAGTTGGATGTGGGGCCAGATGAGTCCATGGGGCCAGATGAGATGGACCCAAGGGTGCTGAGGAAGTTGGTTGATGTGATTTCAGAGCCACTGACCATCATCTAGAAAACTCATGGTGATCAGGAGAGGTCCTGGATGATTGGAAAAGGGTCCTGTGTCCATATTTAAGAAAGGGACAAAAGATGATCCAGAGAGCTACAGACTGGTCAGTCTCACCCTCAGTCCCTGGAAAAATCATGGAGCAGATCCTCAAGGAATCCAGCTCTAAGCACATAGAGGAGAAGTTGGCAATTGGGAACAGCCAGCATGGTTTCATCAGGGGAAAGTCATGTCTGACCAACCTGATTGCCTTCTATGATGAGATGACTGGCACTGTGGATTCAGGAAGACCAGTGGATATGGTGTACCCTTGATTTTAGCAAGGCTTTTGATATGGACTACCACAACATTCTCCCAGGCAAGCTAAGGAAGTATGAGCTGGATGAATGGACTGTAAGGTGGATAGATAACTTGCTGGAGCATCGGGCTCAGAGAGTAGTTATCAATGACTCTATGTCTAGCTGGCAGCCAGTATCAAGTGGAGTGCCCCAGGGGTTGGTCCTGGGGCCAGTTTTGTTCAATGTGTTCAGTGACCTGGAAGATGGCATAGAGTGCACCCTCAGCAAGTTTGCAGATGACACCAAGCTGTGGGGAGTAGCAGATACACTGGAGCATAGAGCTAGGATTCAAAGCGACCTAGACAAATTGGAGGATTGGGCCAAAAAGAATTTCATGAGGTTCAACAAAGACGTGTTCAAAGTCCTGCACTTAGGATGGAATAATCCCATACACAGGTACAGGCTGGGGGCTGACTGGCTGGGCAGCAGCTCTGCAGAAGGGGTCAAGTAGGTCAATGACAGTAGGTCAAGGGAAGTGATTATTCTCCTCTATTCAGCACTGGTGAGGCCACATCTGGAGTACTGTGTTCAGTTTGGGCCCCCCACTACAGAGAGGAGGTAGACAAATTAGAGAGAGTCAGGTGGAGGGTGACAAAAATGTTGATGAGATTGGGGGATGTAACATATGAGGAAATACCGGAGCAATGGAGTTTATTTAGTCTAGAGAAGAGGAGACTGAGGGGACTCAATAGTAGCCTTCAACTACCTAAAGTGGGGTTCGAAAAAGGATGACTAGATTATCGATGGTGGCAGATAACAGAACACGGAGCAATAGCCTCAAGTTACAGCAACGGAAATTTAGGTTAGCTATTTGAAAGAACTGTCTCCCTAGGAGGGTAGTAAAACACTGGAACAGGTTATCCAGAAAGGCAATGGAATCTCCATCCCTGGAAATTTTCAAAACCTGGCTAGACAAAGCTTTGGCTGGGATGTGGGGATGGTTCCACTTTGAGCAGGGGTTGGACTAGGTGACCTCCTGAGTTCTCTTCCAACCCTAATTTTCTATGATTCTGTGAATGGCTATACACTTCTCTTGGGTGGTGAGGACCCCCAGTATCCCAAGGAAGAGGGAAGGAAGGGAGAGCATTGGTTCCCTGATAGGTACCCAGGGGCAAGCTGTCAAAGTGCCTGTGGGGACCCTCCTGCTAGTACCAATTCACCCTGCCAATTAAGAAACCCTGGTCACTCTATGTTTATGCAAGGAGTGGGGCCTCATTCCCCCAGAGCTGCACCTGTTTGCTATGTACCCACGCTGGTCCAAGCTGTGAGGGAATACATCCTCAGTTCTGCTGATCAATCAGTTAGAGATGTGAATTGTGGGTAAGGGAGCAAGGCAGTTGTGCTGCAGGTAGATTTATCTCAGACCCAAATAGGTCCAGGTGCACTGCCTCCTGGATCTGTGCACAAGGTGGGAGTCAGGGGCAGCAGAGCTACGTTAGCATCAGCTGGAGGCAGATGGTCTTCCATGGGGGCAAAGTAGCAGCCTCTTATCTCCTCCTGGCTGGAGTGCTCATCTTTCAGGTTACTTTGCTGCTCTTGAACCAGAAGGTTGGAACTCCTGTAGGCTCCTTTTTGGACCAGCTTTTCCAGTGCTGCAAGTTTCCCTGAAGTATGTAGTGCTGGAATTGAATGCTTGGCCATGCCCATAATCGACAACATTTAAAGCCTCAAAGATCTTGCCCATTCGTGTTATGGGAATGGCCACAATCCAGATCCACAATATACTTGTTTGTATCTGACTCCTGATAGAGAGCACACACACCAATAAAGAGATGGTGTAGGGAACTATAGGGATTATAGCCTTCTCATTGCATCTTACTTGTATTTCTCTTTGCACAAAATATCCTTCAATATACCACTTGCTCCATATATGCAGCTACTGCACCAAAGGAAACAGATAACCTACTGCAAGACATAATTTTAGCCTTGAAAAAATTCTCATTTTTAGAATATTTGCAATCCAACATGATACTGAACCTATTTCATTCAAACCTGATCACTGAAACAAAAATAAACAAAGTGCAAGAAAATTAATTTAAGGAAACTGATGGCTTGTTAACTCTTACACATTTATGTGGTTTATAAACGCGTATTAAAGATGCTTGTTTAATCTACAAGAACAAAAAAAAACATTCATAAGCCCCTGGCTGACTAATGCTTACGGTTTCTACTTGCTCAGTTTTCTAAAGGTATTCATTCACCTGTGCTTACTGGCTCTTACTACAGAACTAGGATTTCTCCATCTCTCTCCCATAATACCTGAGAAAGTAAAGTGAAAAAAAAGCTAAGCTAAATGCGGTATAAACTTAATGTATCAAATACCATATATGTCAGAAAAATGTAAATGTTAAGGTTGTACCACTTTAACATTGCTTCCTGGAATGCACGTATAAGATTTTTTTATATACTCTGTAATCATGTAATTAAGACTCTAAACAATATTTTATAAATGTCAAAAGAAACAGCATGACAGCACAAACAGCAGCATAATACACAAGTTTCAGAGAAATGATAAAAAACTTTAGATAACTTTAATATTTGTATCAATGAAGTTGTTGGTATTTAATTATACTTTATATTGCTTAAGCAATTACTACAAAAATGTCTAAAAATTGACATATTTGCATTCCCTAAGCAATAATTTACTAAACATACTGTAAGAAATAACTTGAGACAGAAACACTTACACACTTTTCCTTCTTTTTCTAATTTCCTTAAGTGGCAGGTGATGTTATTTTCTGCTGCTTTATATAAGGGTTCAGGAAGATCCTAATAAAAACACAATGAATATATTATGGTCATGCAACTTAAATATTTGTCAGTTTTGTCAATTTTTTTTTAATATACTGAATTAGCTATGAACAATGTAACTCCAAAACCAGAATTATTTGTTAAACACTATCTATGTAACTGCAAAGAACTGAAACAATTATGTCCCTTCCCTCCCCCCTTTTCTCACAACAGGCTTACCAGCTGCACCTGTCTGTTCTCCACACTGCTGGGCTATGCTCCTGGCCACCTGTGTGCTGTGATGCGGCTGTGGGAAAAGGGGGGAGGGAAGGGGCATAGGGAGTAGATCAAGGCCCCTGTGGTGAGGGAGGGAGGGAGTGGGGCTGGGGCAGGTGCTACACAGCCAGGGCAGGGCATGGGATGAAGCTGTGACTTATCTGGGAGGCATGGAGAAGGTAGGAGTGGCTCTCAGCCCTGCACACACCCCCGGAGAGCATGTGGGGGGCATGTGCCCCTGGCTCTGCAGGTGGGGAAGGGGGAGCTGCCACTGCAGGCTGGGGCCAGGGCTGCACCAGGCTCCTCCTGGTGGGATGAGGCTGGGCCAGGCGTTTATCAGCCACATCAGACAAAAAAAGCCGACTGCCAATACTTTCAATTTTCCTCATATTGGTGCCGATCTGATATTGCGATCAATGTATCAGTGCGCCTCTAGTTTTATGTGATGTAAAGAGCTGGCTTGGTAAATAGTTATTTAGAAAATCTGTATCAGGATTGCAAAATAGGCACCTAAACACTAAAACCTTAGTGATGTAATAAAAATTTTTTGGATTTTAGTGATGGGACAAATTCATAATGATTAAGATAAGCATCGAAACTTTTGGATGATAATCTAAAGTACTGAAGCACCTTCCTCGAAACCACTATTTCTTACACTACTGTTTATTCCTCCAAAAACAAACCTGCTCTATTAACCGTTTTGTTACCTGCAAGGGGGAGAGGGACAAATTTAAAATCAAGGGGTGTATTTACATGTACAATTAATGTGAAGAAATAAACTCTGGCACATAGTGTGCTGGAGTTCATTGCTCCTGGGTGCCACGTTTACACATGTATCCAGAACCACAGCATGTTGAGCTTGGTCAGAGCAACCCTGGCTGGCAGGGGACCTGGGGGGAGAGGTGGGGAGGTCACCAGGACTGGTATGACCTGGCTCAGTGTGCTGTGGAGGGGCTGGCTGGGGCATGAGAGTGCTCTAGTGTGGGGCTAGCTGGCAAGGAGCCCCCCACAATGAAGCACCCTTTGTGCCCCAGCCAGCCCTGTCAGCATCTACATGCATGCTGCTGCATAGTACAAAATGTTGCAGCAGGATAGTACTTGTATTTAAAAGTACCAATTTACAACAGCATTTATTAGTTTACTGCAACTTAATAGGTAGATGTAGAGATGCAAAGACTTTACTGTGGAGCTAACTGGGCATCTCTGCAGTAAACACCTCGTGTAGATGTGCCCAAGTAGTCTGTGATACAGGTGGGAATGTTGAAAAGCCTGCCTGAAATCGCACCTGGAATCTCTTTCACAATGCAACTGTTACTGTGTTCCTGATATCCTCTAACTCAGTGGTTCTCAACCTTTTTGGTAACAGGACCCATTTGTAAAGATTGATTGCCAGTCCCAATCCAGTGTCCCTCACTCCCAACCCACTGCCCCCTGCTCCCAAGTGTGTGGGGTAGGGAGTGGGGGTGTGTGGAGCATGGTGGGGGGGCCACAAGCAGCCCCTTGCAGGCTGGAACTCTGCCTGCCTGCAAGAGAAGAGCCATGGTTTCCCACATTTTTCTCCATTAAAGGAGAACCCTTTCTTAAAGTTTGTTTGCAACCCTTTCATATAGTCTTGTGACCCACAGGTTGAGAAACATATCCATTTATCTCACCCAGCTCATCTCAGTGTGATGAGTGGGCAACAGACTCCCAACCTTAATGCTGGGATAATTTCTACTCTACAAAACAGCCAGAAATGGACTGTATCTACTCAGACAGGTAAAATATACAGCAGTTTCCACCTGACATTTATAAACAGCCATAAGAGTGAAAGTTTGCTGTACCAAAACAACCCACAGTAGATTGCAAAACCCTTCATAAACCTGTCCTGCATAGAGTTTAGGGACTGTTAGATAGCAATAGTCTCCTCTCCTAGAATCCAACCCCCTTACTTTTACTTCCTAACTAGGAAGTTCTTAAAAGCGATACTGAGAGTGAAATGATCTCCATACCGTGAGTCCTAAATAGTGAGATTTACCCTTTTGAAAAGAAAGGTGTAAGACAGCAGGCTTTAGACATCTGTCAAATGAATTATTTATGCATCTTGCTTCAGATAACAAGATCCAGATTATTTTGCCATACTGTAAGCACGTGAATGCCAGATTTCTAACACAGCTGGCACACAGCCTTCTGAAGGCTGTGAGTGCCTGGGGTTACATGTTCTAAAACACTTTGTGGGACTCTCTAAACAACTTTGCATATAATAAAAGTAAAAAAAAAAATATTTAACTATTATCTGACATTTTTCACTGATTTAACTGTTTTGTAACTTAAAGCTTTATCTTCATGAAAATAAGATATTCACTAAATTTAAAGTAGTTTGTTACTGAAGTTTAAGAAGTTAATAAAAACAATTTAAGTCCCAATCCAGGAAAGCACTTAAGCAATATGACTACTAACATACTGAATGTCATATTTTACACATGCACAGACTATTTATTTTTCATAACAGGAAGCATATGCCAAGTGTGACCGTGTTCAATTATGAACTTTTAGAAGTCTAATACAAATACATACCCCAATGTTTTTAAATTCAATACAAAATAAGGTTGCGATCTTTGATTCTAATCTAGTTCCAGATATAAAAACATTTTAACTAGTATTACCTTGTACACCATTTTTACAAGCTCCATGGGTGTAAATGATTTTACGGCATTCTTCTGGAACATACTTAAAATTTGCTGTTCGCGCATATTTCGGTGAGAAATATATTCTTGAATTTTGTCATCTACATTGTGTATTACAGGGCCATGTCCTAAGTTTAAACACATTTACAAGAGTAATGTTTTATATAACTGAATTACAGAATCAAGTTAATGAATAATTCATTTACAAATAACGTCTCTCTCAATTAAGTAAGTGTACACTGATAGGCCAAAAGTTTCTATAGTCAGCAACACAAAAGATCTGATCCCCCAACTCAAATAATCAGGTATTCATTTACAGTGAGTTAACTGGGATTAACCATCAGTGCAATTCCAGAGCAAGGACTGAACCTACACTTCTGGATCAGAACAGCAGAACTGAAAAGATTTGAGTGTGAAAAGGTAACACTGCAAGGACAAGGCTGCTGTGGCCTACTTAAACACAAAACAAGAAGAAAAAAAACTGATTAGGAAATGAAATTAAAAAAAAAGAAAAATATTAATTTGTCTGAACAGGAATAAGGAAATGGCAAAACAGGTTAACTATATTTGAAATAAACATTCCAACATGGCCATTTCAATATGGAGTCACTCAGATAGATCATAAGTACTTGCTTATAGGAAGTGCTTTGAAAAAAAGGGAAGGACTACAATCCCTATCCAAAAAGAATTGAACTTTATATGGAGACTATCATATGCAAACACAGTTTATATAGGTGCTTTATCTATGAAGAAATTATCTGCCAAAACACAGGGATTTTTCTTTTTACAAACCGTTAAGGTACACAGAAATCCTAGTACTGTAATTTGGACGGTGTGCACTTTGCATGTTGAGATAAAGGAAACTATGTTCATGCGTGTAAGGTTGATTGTTGACTAACCCACTAATAAAAGTTTCTTTTGCAGCTCTTCTGAATCTACATTTCTGGAATTTTTAATAGCCTATAGATGTATTTTGGAGTAAGTTTAAAAAAAAAAAAATCAATCAAAATAATTTTTTGTCCAAAGACTTTTGGGAAATTTTGACAGACTCATATCTTTTTCAGTCCCTTGCAACTTAAAAATAATTTTTCATTGTAGTTTCAAACTGCCTTTTGAAATCAAGGAACTGAGATGCAATGCAAAGCTCCTTTTCTCTGTGCAATTTACAATCCAAAGATTGAAAGCCTTAATTCTCTTCTCCCTTGCACTATACATAGTCATGTATACCAGTATACAGAGGCTGTAAAACACTACCAAGATCAAATACCAGCATTTATACTTGGGTCCATGAATCCTGGGCTCTTTTTCCTGTCTGGGGAAGTGGCAGTGTAGAATAAACACAAAACACTCTTCACAAGTTAAAAGTCTGTGTTGTATGAAGTAGCATCAAGTGAATCCTAAAATAATAAGTACTGCTGGAATCTGTGGAAATTTTAAACCTGATAGACAACTAGGAGGAACTTGTAAGCTTGGCAAAAGTCTACAAAGTCTTCAGCTCAAAAAAGTTATGTATATTCAACTTTCATGCTATATTCAACACGTACACACCTATATACACCAAGCCTAATATACACCAAGACTTATTTTACACTGTAACTAACATATATGGATGGTCATAAATATGTCTTAAATGTGTACTTTAAAAGTAAGACTTTCTACAAATAATATCCTTCAATTACAGTTTTTTTGCTAATCAAAATAACTGTTACAAACTTACTATATTTATAATCGGTAACACCACTGGTATTGTATGTTAAAAGGATAAAGAAATAATTAGTTGAGGTAGGAAACTGGAGGTGGTAAGACTAACTACTCGTCTTCTCTAAAGGGCCAAAAAGTCACATGAAGCATTCTCCACATATATGAATGCTACTGAGAAATATGGAACCAGGTCTGGACATAAACCTGCTTCATCAACCAGTTTTCTGGGTCATTCACCACATTCTATTAGTTATAAACATATACCTTCCTTAAAGGAAGTACGTCCATATTTTAATAATGTAGGTCCTCATATGGCTACCACCATCATAAAACATCACAATCTCCTCTGTGTATGACCCTTGTGAAGTAGCATCATTACCTTTACATTACAGGTGGGAAAACAAAGCAAAGAACTATAAAAACTGATCTGCTGTAAGTCACAGAACAAGTGTGTGATACAGCCTAGAACTGCTCCTTAGCTCTTAGTTCAGAGACTGAACTACAAGTTCATAGCATGCATATATAATTCTGCTAACATGGAAGGATGTTAGTTAACTTCTCGCACCTAATGGAAGAAATTCTACTTTCAGTTGGTAATACTTTCTGCCATCTTCATAAGACCATAGATTACATGAAGATAGGGTAATGGGAAGTCTTAAAAGTTCATACACTTTGAAGGACAGACCATGTGAGGAGTAGCTAGGCAACTCAGATAATTAACTGCTAAACTAATATGGCAGTAAGAATGGGTTCAGATATGTTACTGAACCCGTAGGTATGGGAGACAAATGAGAAGATGAGGGCAGATAGCTGGAGTTCCTAGAAAGCCCACTGCAGAGCAGATTAGCTAATACAGCTAACGTTATTTTCTAATACACAGAAGATGAAATACACTGGTGCATTTCAGAACTATAGCAAATAAGCTGTTGAAAGAAAATAGAAAAATAACAATATTCTCTAATGTAAAAGCAAATAACAAAATCCTCAACCACTTGATTTTATCTAGTCACAAAATGTTTAGCAAAAATATGCTTAGACCCCTATTGCCAGCTTTATAGTACTGAAGCACATAAACTGAGGCATACCAATTCCCTCCCTTCCTCTATAACAGTGATATGCAACTTTTTAAGGCTGTGGACCAGATTAACCCAGTTCAGACCAGACGTGGGGGGAATATGCTAGGACTCAGCCACTGCTGGCATTTTTCTCTGCAGCAGGACAGGAAAGCAATTGCTGCTGAAGCCTCTTGCTGCCAAATACCACTAAAGCCCCATGTCTATGGGCCAAATCAAATGGCTCCGCCAGTTCGGATTCAGCCTGCAGGCCATAGGTTGCCAATCCCTGCTCTGTAATAACAACATGTAACCTTGCTTTGAAAACCAGGCCAGGACATTCTGAAGTGTATACTTTTAAAGTATATGCAAATATTGGTTTAGGTTAGGATGTCAAATGTAGGACCTGTGGGCTGGATCTACCACCAGACTATTAGAAGTTGGCAAGCATGGCTTACTATGAAATTCAAGACTCTTTGGCCCTGCTAGCTGTGGCCATCAGCACCAAGTTTGGGTTGCCATAATTGGATCCCTTCCACTGCCAAGATTTTAGCCAACAGACCCCTCACCACGACCTCTGGATCCCTCACTGTCCCAGACCCCTCAGAGCAGTGGCCGTGGCAGCTATCCCCATTTCCCAGGCTGGATCAGGCATTAAAGGAAACCCAAAGTCTGGATTGGGCCCAGTCTGACACCTCTGGTTCAGATGAATGTAGACATATATTATGTATTTGGAACCCAACACCTCTAATATATAATCAGGAGAAAGTAAATCAAGGTTATATACATGAGAAAGCACATTCTTAATGAGCTTTCTGCCTTACAATGCATGGTGCTCTTTTACAGTTTAAGGGAGAGACATGAAACAGTTGTAGTGCCAAACACAAAAAAACCTGGAAGTTTGTTCTGTATTTGGAAAGCACGCCTTAAAAGAGTAGACAAATATCACCTATGGTTGGAAATGTCAGCCAAAAACAGTGGATGCATAATTTGACTAAGCTGATGTTCCATATTGAAAATATTTATGCTATAAAGTGGGAGGATGGAAAGATTTCTGGTATGAATCTGAGGTTCATCTGTTAAATCAAAATTACTGTATTTTCTCACATAAAACATTCCCCTGGGATAAGATATGCACCTTGTATTTGAAAGGTGGAAAGCAGAAAAAGAGGTCTTTCCTTGTAGTGAGTGAGTAGCAGCAGCTAGGGAGCCAAACCTTCTTACTGTTTGTCCTGTGAATCCATGCAGACTTTACTTTCATTTTTGTCTAGAAAGTGGCAGAAACTGCCACGGCCATATTTCTTGTATATCATAGACACTCCACTTTCCAGCAGCTGGATTGTGTATAGTTGGGGAGGGGGTTAAAAAAAGGTGTTTGTATGAGAAAATATGGTATTTCATTAATGTAAAGGTCACCTTTGACTTTTTTCAGAACCTACAAAAAAAACAAATGTATTAGTGTTTCTTAGTATGATGGTTAATTTTTTACGTTTTAAATGTTTTGTTATGGAGAATCCAAATTCCCAAATCCATGTTTCAATATTAAACACATTAAAGATGATAAATACCATTGAAGTTAAAGTTTTGTTTGATAACTTAAATATTCCAGTTTAAGTATTCATATTTCTTAACTAAAAGATGGTTAACAGAAAAGTGTGGATGCCCTCTGGTGGCCAAAACACATTTTTTAGTTCTTATACATATTTATAAGGTACTGGCAATGAATATATTCTGATGTATATTCAGTCCAAACCAATTCACATGCTTAGTAAAAATACACATGGTAAAAGTAGATATTTACATTAGGCAAATGGACTCACTGTGACAAAACAATTCAAAACCTCATATAAACGCCTCCAAAGTGTGTTTGAGAGTGGGAGTAAAAGAAAAAAACAAATCTCAGGAAGGGGCGACTTAGTCTGAATAACATTAAAGCACAAAATGTAGTTACTCTCATTACAGTAAAAATTTTACTATATTAAAAGAGCAGTAATAGAAATTTTTGATTGGCGAGTGCTTACTGCTTGCAGAAGTGGACAAAAATTTGTGGACTATGTATACAAATTAGATATGACTGAACCCAGTATATAACAAAATATTTATGGCTACTGACCACTGATAAAATATAAAAATATATACTGTACTGTAATAAAGATCTTAACTGAAAGAAGCATATTAAAATGTAAACAACTACAGCAAAACAAGCCTTTGGTGGAATTTCATCCTTTTATAATAAGATAGGCAGAAAAGTAGTTCTAGCAGCACCAAAGGTCTAGAGATCTAAGATAAGAGTCTGTATGGAACAGAACTTTTGGGTGCTGAATCTATGGCCCACCCAAAAACCAAAATGATTTTCAATTAGTTTTTAAAGGGGCTTTTATCTCTACCTAATTCTACAATGGGGGGAAGGGATGATGAGGCTCATGCAATCTGAAACCAGACTGATAAAGGTGAGCACCTTGGCTAAATGAAGACTAAGTACTGGATGAAAATTAGACGTTTTACATCTAACTACATACCCCAAGAAAAGCTGAGTTTTTTGGTTGTAGCCATATTGGTCTAAGGACATGGGCAGGCAAAGTACTTTGAGCAGATGTGATATCTTTTATTAGACCAACTGAATAGTTGGAAGAGAGCTCTTAGCAAGCTTTTGGGCACAGTCACCCTTCTTCAGGCATAGGGACCAGCAGACTCCCTATGCCTGAAGAAGGGTGACTGTGCATGATTAAATGGTAAAATCTGGCACATTACTTGCTTCAATTTTTTTCCTGGAGTGCAGAAAAAAAATCAAAAGAAACGGACTATAGTATATAAACTTTGTAAGGCAGGCAATGTGGACTACTGGACAGAGGCCTGGGTACTATTCTCAGCAATACCACTGATCAGCTGATAACTATAGGCAAATTATTTAACTTCACTTTCTTCATTTTCCCCAACTGTAAACAAGGTGTGCATCAGCTTTAATAACACTTCCCTCCCATAAAGTAATTTAAAAGCTATTGATATATATAGCACGTTATATATGTTAATTTATTTTACAAAAAAACCATTTCAAGTATATTATAAGGAGTAAAGGCACAGGGCAGTGTCAAAAAGGGCACACCTAAAAGGTTAAGAAAGAAAATAGAAACAGAGGGATGAAGTCAGTCATGCAGAATGAATGGTGTGAGGAAAAGTAAAAAGATAAATGAAAGAGGTAGGAGTTAGGAAGTGAAGTTCTGAAAGAGAGTAGGGAATTAAATCTTAGTCACATAATGAGTTTTTAAGTTCAGTCTTGATAAACAAGAGTCATGCTTTACATGAAAACTAATGTATTTCCAGAACAAAAGAAAAGCAATGTCAGAGTCTAAATCAAATCAGAAGATTATTAACAGATACACAGTTTGAGGTCATATGAATACTTCAAATGGAATATTTAAGTTATCAAACAAAGCTGCCTTTAATGGTATTTACCATCTTTAATGTGTTTAATATTTAAACACAGATTTGGGAATTTGGATTCCCCAAAACAAAGCATTTAAAATGTAAAAAAAATAACCATCACAGTAAGAGACACTAATACACTTGGTTTTTGCAGTTTCTGAAAAAAAATGTCAAAGGTGACCTTTCCATTAACAAAATAACATATTTTCTCACATACATACACCTTATTCCAACCCCACCCCCCAAACCCCTAAACACAATCCAGCTCCTGGAAATTGGAGTATGTATTATATACAAGAAATATGGTAAGGGCAGTTTCTGCCACTTTCTGGACAAAAATGAAAATAAAGTCTGTATGGATTCATAGGAAGGAGAACAATGAGCAGGTCTGGTTCCATAGCTGCTACTACTCAGTTACTACAAGACCTTCTTTTCTTTATTCTGCCTTTCAAACAGAAAGTGCGTATCTTATCCCAAGGTATGTTGTATCTGAGAAAATACAGCATGGATTCATCAAGAGCAAGTCATACCTGACTAACCTGATTTCCTTCTATGATAAAAGTGACAGGCTTTATGGATGAGGGCAGAGCAGCAGACACAGTATGCTTTGACTTAAGCCAGCCTTTTGACATTTGACTAGGATGATTTAGTTAGGAATGATCCTGCCTTGAGCAGGGGGATAGGCTAGATGACCTTGTGAGGTCCCTTCCAACCCTATTTTCCCCATGATTAATTGAATTTACAGTAGAAATCCAGACTGCAATAAACAGCTATACATTCCATAAACCATGATCACTATTCCCAACTTTTTTATACCACCCCGACCAAAGCAGCCAAAAAAGCAAATGGTCATAGGTACTTAACTAACATACTTGACCATTTCCTTCTTTGTTCTTTTCAGCTGTGAGCAAAGTGCACTGGTTCTGCTGTACAGTGCATGGATCCTCTGAACCGTCAGTTCAGAACTTTTCAGAAGTGCAAATTTAACACAGAATCAAAAAGATGTCAGCAAGAGAAACAGCTATTATAGTAGGCAGCCATGATGAGGTATGAGCAGTTTCCTGCAGTATTATATCTGCATTATTATTTGTCAGTTATAAGTGGTCTTGTATTGTTATAAGTAAGTGGTGCATCAATAGAGATTTTGGGGGCCAATACCAATAGCCAATTTTTAAGGAGGCATGTAAGCAGATACTGATCTGATTTCCGATACAGCTGTGTCCAGCTGGTTAAGTCTGTTGTGGTAGAAGGGGAGGAAGCAGGGAAGGGGCATGGGGGCGGGCAGATCAGCGGCCCGCGTAGTGAGGGAGTGGGGCTGGGGCAGGTGCTGCCCAGCCGGGCAGGCAGTGTGGGACGGAGCCACATCTCATCTGGGTGGGTAGGAGAGGAGAGTGGCTCCTGCTGCTGCGCACAACCTAGGAGGACATTGTGGGGGGCGTGGATGCCCCTGGATCTGCAAAGGGTGGGGAAAGTTCCAGCTGTGGGCCAGGTTCAGGGCTCTGCTGGGCTCTTCTTGGCAGGGGCTGGGCTCCGGATGGGCAGTGCCAGTGCTGGGGGGGCAGGGGCTACAGCCGCCCCAAATTCTGCTGTAGCCCCCTGCCCCGCCCGGCACAGCCCTGGCTCTTCCTGGTGTGTAGGTGGAGGCGGGGGTTAGACTTATGAAATCCAGTGGAAGCACTAGGATGGGGGGGCTACAGCATCGCCTGTAGCACTCTCCCAGCGCTGCTGTCCATCCCAAGCCCAGTCCCTGCCAAGAAGAGCCCTGTGCAGTCCCAGCTCCAGCCCACCCACCCTGTGCAGATCTGGGAGGCACATGTTGTGTGTTGTTTCCTCCCCCCCCACACCATGAGCCATAGGGGGCTTGGCCGGGCAGCGCCTGCCCCAGCCCCTGCCTCACTCCCTCCCTCTCTGTGGGGGGCATTGATCTGCCCCCCTCCCCTACGCCCCTTCCTTTCACACTCCCCTTCCACCACAATGGACTTAACAGCTACACACAGCTCTCCAAGCTGCTATGCTGTGCTCCTTGCCACCTGCGTGCTGCAGTGCAGCTGCGTGCATGCACAGGCGTTTATCAGCCAAAATATTGGCTGCATGGGGCCAATATCCAATGCAGCCAATTTTATTTTTATTAGTGCCGACTCAGTATTGGACCAATGTATTGGTGTACCTCTAATTAGAAGATTATATGTTAAACAAATGTATACTGTTGATTTAATTATGCAATTCAATACAAAGATACCAACCAGGATATATCAAGACAGCTTTAATCTGCAACAGCCTTTCCAATGATTTCATGTACTCATAGAGATCTTCAAATATTGCCGTCCCTTCTCCTAGAATACAGTCACCAGAGAATATAGCATTTTCTTCTATGAGATGCAAAACCATATGATCATCCGTGTGTCCAGGTGTATATAAAACTCTGTTAAGAACAAAAGCATAAATTTACATGCAGGATGTATGTAACACAAATACCCCTTACAAGGAAAAGAAATATATATAAACATGTGTTTGTGATTAATAAAGAAAATACAATTCTATAAAGAATTATTATAGAGATATGAAATAGCAATGTAACAGAAGATAAGATTTAGGTTAACCCATTATAAATTCCCAGATTTCATAAATCCATGTGGGATTTGGCTTATATCATCAGTCAGAAACCTTTTTAGGCTGCAGGCGGAAATTACCCAGATTGGGTCAAAGCTGGGTGGGCACAAGGACCTGGCTGCCACTGCTGCTTCTTCCTGAAGCCCCATGTCTACAGGGTGAATTAATGGGCTCTGCAGTCTGCATCTGGCCCACAAGTCATAAGCTGCTGATTCTGGACATAGTTAGCCCTACATTCTATAACACAAGTTTTTCTATTACACATGTAGTATCTGAGCATTTTCCAGCAGTGCATTAAGTGATACAACTAATCTCTCTCATGTGGCTACGTTTTCTCTTATTTACTTCCCTACAGGCAAACTGTATGCTCAGGAGTTTTATTGTGGCTAAGTTCATAAATATATGTGCATGTACATGCACTCACACACCAAACACACAGATAGACCTATATGTCTACGTTACACCTGCAAAGTTGAAGAAATGCACCTTACAGATAGAGCAGAATGGAATGAGGTGTGAAAGGATCCTCCTCCATCTTCATACAAGTTCACACTATAGAATCAGGCTGTCCCTGTATCTTCTGCATTTTTGATCTTCACCTTTACGTAAAATGTTTCACTGTGCCAGAGGAGTAAAAATACCAGTTCAGAATCTTCATCCCAGAGCTTTCACATCTCCTGGGCCCAGGCCAGGGAGCACCTTGAGGATAATGACCAAGACCTGAAACTTGATTTTAAGTTCTTTGATAAACCAGTGCAGGGAGCAGAAAACAGTTTAGGGTGTTCACTATAGTCCATGTTGCTAAGAAGATCCTAGTCAGCATTTTGAAATCTCCATAGTTTCTTAAAGACTTGATGGTGTTGTGCCTAGGTATAATGCATTTGTGTATTCCATCCAAGAGCTAATAAAAAGTATGTATAGTTGTGCCCAGGTCACTTTGCCAAGACAGGCAAAGTCTTTCAGCCAACTGAATATGGTTTAAAAATATATTTAGGAATAAAAGTCCAGGAAGGACCTCCTAGACCATTAAGTCTAGTCCCCTATGTTCTCAGGCATTTGTTATCCAAAGCAATCGCCAAAATTACCACTTCAAATCCTTACCCTCACAACTAAAAGGAAAAATATCCCAAACACTAAGAACACCATATAACATGCTACAGGTAAAAGTAAGGGGGGGGAAACACAAAGGCACTTCCAATGAACTGACACAATGATAAAGCAGCGGTTAATATATACTTAGTGGATCCTACGAAAAGGACCACGTTCCATACTACACAGGAAGACAAAAATATCCACAGTCCCTGCCAATCTGATCAATAAAGGGGAAATCCTTCCTAACCTCAAATTTGGCAATGGGTATGATCTTAAATGGAAGATGAAGATGCTTTAGCCAGAACCTCTTCTAGGTTTTTTAGTACCAACAGGAACTAAAAATAATGCTCTATTACCTAGCTCTGTATGACATTTTAATGCTCTATTACCTAGCTCAGTATGAAACTGCTTACTAAATAAGACCAACATTTTTAAATATGTTCCTAATAGGGTCCACTCCAATTAATAGTCATATGCCTATTTTTACCCCCTATTTAAACTGTACTGGGCACATCTACACAAGACACTAAATGTGCAGTAGACTAATTCTATTGTGTTTGTGTGTCATGACAAAAGCCATGCTAATGCACTAATGTGCAGTACAATTAGTCTACTGCTCATTAGTGTCACTAAGAGACCATGCGCTGGGGCTACTGTGCAGTAGCACCGGTTACTGCATATTGAGTTAGCACCTATAGCATGAATGCACAGTCACATGGGTGGCAAACTGACTCCAGGGGTGCACCCAGGGGGTGGTGGTGGATGGGTTGATGTTGACCTGGGAGAGTGTGGGCAGCGGAGTCCCCCAGGGCTTGGTCCTTGGGCAGGTGCTGTTCAACATCTTCATTAGCGACCTAGATGAGGGTGTGGAGTGCAACCTGTTCAAGTTCGCTGATGACACCAAGCTGTGGGGGAAAGTGAATACACCGGCAGGCAGGGACCGCATCCAGGCAGACCTGGATAGGTTAGAGAAGTGGGCGGATCTGAACAGGATGCGGTTCAACAAGGACAAGTGCAGAGTGCTGCACCTGGGGAGAGGGAACCAGCATTATGGTTATAGGTTAGGGGCTGACCCGCTCAGCAGCACAGAGGCAGAGAGGGATCTTGGAGTCAGGACTGACTCCAGGATGAATGAGTCGCCAATGCGACGAAGCAATAGGGAGAGCCAACCGCACCCTGTCACGCATCAACAGGGGCATCACTAACAGGTCCAGAGAGGTCTTGCTCCCCCTCTATGTGGCGCTGGTCAGGCCACAGCTGGAGTACTTGTATCCAGTTCTGGGCGTCACACTTCAAGAAGGACGTGGAGAACCTGGAGAGGGTCCAGAGGAGGGCCACTTGTATGGTTGGGGGCCTCCGTGGCCAGCCCCATGAGAAGAGGCTGAGGGACCTGAATCTCTTCAGTCTCTGCAAGAAGAGACTGAGGGGGGATCTTGTGGCCAGCAGCAGGAACTGGGGGAAAGTCTGTTCATCAGGGCCCCCCTTGGAGTTGCTAGGAACAATGGCCACAAGCTGAGGGAGGATAGGTTTAGGTTAGATATTAGGAAGAACTACTTCACTGTAAGGGTGGCCAGAGCCTGGAACAGGCTTCCCAGAGAGGTGGTGTTCTCAGCTTCCCTGGAGATCTTCAAGAGGAGACTGGATAGGCACCTGGCTGGGGTCTTATGACCCCTCCCACCCCCAGGGCTCCTTCCTGCCCATGGCAGGGGGCTGGACTCGATGATCTGTCTAGGTCCCTTCCAACTCATTGATTCTATGATTCTCTTACAGGTATTAAACTTAATGCGCAGTAACAATAGCCCATTAATGTATGTGTAGATGTGCCCATTTTGTCCTAAATTAGACCCAAGTGGCATAAAACCACCAAGAAATCCTTAGACCACTTATTTTGACCGTCTTCCTAGCACTTCTTAAAATTATTCTCACTTATGTTCTTTTCCTTTACCTCTTCTGCTCCTGGCCAGTTTGGGAAACAGAATGCATGCAAATGATATACCAAATTGTCATTAAGTCACTCAGAGCCTAATGAAGTCTGCAGGACTCCATACGATGTGCACCAATTGTACACCAGAACTCTCAGTCTTATAATACCAGTGGTGCTCCATGTTTTTCCCCAGCAGGCCAGATGGGCAGTGCCCATTCCATCCGCAGCACAGATCCAACGTTCTTGATCCAATGCCTGGGGTTGGCATGGCAGGCACCATCTGGCCACATGGATGGGGGCAGGGAGCAGGCCAACTTCAATACAGCCTGGCAGGGGAAAGAAGCTTAAACCAACTACACAGTAGCTGGCCCACCCCAGCTCTGCAGGGGGTTGGAAGGGGGTGTGGCCTGTCCTCAACAGGTAGAAAGGGGGCATGGCTGGGCCCCAACCCATAAGTGGCAGGGGAGGGTTATGACTAGGGATCCTGGTTTTCTGTGATAAAAAAATCATATATATTGCACATAGCATTTACAGGCACCGCATATAGCATGCGTCCCAGGATGGCTGAAACAGGCACCGTGTGTGGCATAGTCCTGGAGCTGCTGGAGTGGACACTGCATGCAGTATAGCTGCTGAGCTGGCCAGACTGCACCACATGTGCTGCCTGTTCCAGCCAATCCAGGATCCATATAAAACACAGCACTTTTCAAAACCAGCTGGAGTGGCTGCCAGATCAAGTATGCTGTGGGGAATGGAGGTCCATGGGCCAGATCAAGTCTGCAGACTAGATCTGTACCACAAACGCATGTCATGCATCATCTGGGTCTGATCAGATCCAGGGGCCACAGGTGCATGCTCTGTTCCATGTGCATCTAATCAGACTCAGAGGCAGCACCTGAAACCAGATGGCAGGATTCTGTGGGTCAGATCCAGCCCACTAGCCATAAGTTTGACACTCCTGGTCTGAATAAATTAAATACACTGCACTGCCCTTACCCATTCAAGTCTATTATCCTAGCACAGAATGATATTAAATTAGTCTGATATAATCATCTTCTAAGTAAACCTAAGTTGTGTTTTGTTCCATTTGCCACTTCCTTCCATATCTTTACCTATCCTTTCCTCCAGTATGTGTTGGTAGCATTGGTATGGCAGTACTATTAAAGTTGAGCTGCCAGCCCTATAATTGTTCAGACAACATTCTCTCTCCCTTTTCTGAAAACAGGCACTACATTTACTATTTTCTAGTCATAAGGTACTCTCTCCCTGCATTGACAGGTTCTGAAAAATCCACACTGTGAGATAGTGCTTATGCTAAGCAAGGCCTAGCATTAAGAACAATGCACTAAAACTCCCAGAATGCTTCAAGGAGGTTGAGGAGTCAGCGATTGACATTCTGGTAATCACCTTCTGACCCTTAGATGGAAATACTAAACTTCTGACCCTTAGATAAGAATGCTGACAATGATAAAAATTGCAAGCTGCTTATATTGTTAAAACAGGAAACTGCACGGCTAAACTGCAATGATAAAAAATAGCTCTATATTATGCAAGCAAAGTCTGGTACATGCTGTAGTTAGGTCATTACGAATTAGCATAAGAAGTGTAAAAATTATAATACAAAGCGTATCACCTGATATTATAATTTAGATAAGTTAACTAAATAACCAATAGAAATAAGAATTAGAAATACATATGTGTATGTGTTATCATATATAAGTGATAGTAAAGTTATATTAGACGCCTCACTGTCAGAGTGTGGACAGTTTTGTATCTTTTGTCTAAAAAAATATAAGGGACTCCTTTTAAATGAGCTGTTGACCGGTTCTGAGACTACTGAATCAGGCAGCTGCACCTAGCCTCCGGGTTAGAAAGTAAGGGCTTGATTTGGGAACCTCGTGAACCAAAAGACCTCCTTAGTTTATGACTTTGTGAAACAATAAAAGTTTTATATTGAACATCCAGGTCTGAGCCTGTGCTTAATTCAGTCCTTATAGAATTCGGCATCGAACTCATACACATACTAGAGGAATTGCTATTTCATGTGCCAATCCTATCGACATTCCACTGGAGATTACCCATGCCTCTAATCTTGTGAGAGTGAGCAGTCTAAGATACGTTTCCAGCTCCGTTATGGTAATTTCTAGGTGCATGTCTATTATTTATAATAATACCCGAGGGATGATTATAGAGAGGATGGTGATGAGTTTTTCTACATGACCATGGGGGACGGGATTACAAGCAATGGCCTCAAGCTGCAGCAGAGGAAATTTAGGTTGGCGATTAGAATGAACTTTCTGTCCAATCTGTCACCACTGCCTCCAGGGAGCAGGGCCAGGGGTGGGGGGGAAAAGAGGCCAGCAGCACTGCCCTCACACCCCTGCTCCATCCCTGCCATGGTGGTGCTCCGCTGCTGTCTGTCTGGAACACTGTTGGAGCACTCTGATTGTTTCAGACAGCCAACCTGGGTGTGAATAAAGCGTGACAGACAGACAGAGGCTTTTTTATAATATTAGATTATTTTCAAAAGCAGGTTAGACAAATACTTGTCTAGGCTGGTTTTATCAGGCATGATCCTGCCCTGAGCAGGGGGCTGTACTAGATGAGTCCTTCAAGCCCTACTTTCCTATGATCCTATGGTCTTACTGTAAGATGCCCTGATGGAAAGGGCAGCATAAAGCTAATCAATAAATAAGTTTGCGACTGTAGCAATGTACCACTGTATCATCTTTGAAAAGATATTTCCACCGTAAGAACTGTACTTAAAAAAATCGCACCTGCCTTTTTATCAAAACCTCCAGTACAGTAAAATCTGGTAACTCATCATTCTAGGGGAATGGCAATGATTAACTAATTATCAGCACCCAGCCATTTTCTATTTTTAAAAGTATTGATTGATTTTTAAATGCAATACAAAAATAAAAATATACATCCCAACTGTACATATCATTTGAACATGCCTGTCAGAAACAATGAAAAGGAAAAGAAAAAAAGGTAACGAAGGAAGGAAGAGGGAGAGATAAAAAATAAAGAGACAGGTGTGCAAGGAATCCTGGTTTGGTTGCCAAAATAGTCTAAGAACTCTCTCCAAATTGCACTGAATTTTTCAAAGCAGTCACATCCGGAAGACATTTTTCTCTTCATAGATGCCAGCTACACCATCTCACCATTTGGAGACATCACTAATGTGCAACTGACCATATCCAAATTTTTGTGAGATAGTATGCAAAATATATGTCCAAACATAGTAAAGAATGATTTTGATATACAGAAGAAAAAAAGCAGATTACAAAAATTCTGAGTGCAAATCATATGCACCTTGGTTCACAATATGAGAACTGTATGATTATATAAATGTTTATCTTCCAATTTGTTGTATAAAAAAACCCAGAAAGCTCACTATGTAACCATTATGTGACTATGATGGAGTAAAACCATCAAACGTTTTTGCTTTGTATATAAATTATCAGCTGTTCTACTATTTGGAATTCTCTTCCATTTTAGCAATGAATGCATAGATGTTTTGTTGAGCCAAGAAAAGCTGGAAAGCATCAAACAATTTGTAGGCACCAGCTGACCTGGCAGGTTCCACAGAGAGCACAGGTCAGTACCTTTTAAGCTGCCTAATTACCAGGAACAAATCCCATTGTGTACCCAGTGTTTTGTGCACAAATCAAGAACACTCTAGCGGGGATTCAGTGCACTGACTAAGGCCACAGCAATGATGATGAGTTATCCCAATAACTAATCAATCTAATTTCACTGCAAATAAAATTGTGCTGAAACAAACAGAAGCTAAAACATATTACAAACAAGTAACAAAAATAAACACACTAACGGAGGTTTTTACCTTAAAGAGAAACAAGCACTAGAGACTCTGAGAAGTCTACCATGAACACTGATCAACTTTAAAATAATGATCAAATTTAAAAATCAGTTCATTCTACTGCAAAGGGCAGCAGTATAAAACTCTATAGATACAGTTAATATATTGACTGCTTTTATTTTTGGGGAGGGCAGACAATATCACATCTTGGCCCCTAGTTACATTTATCATTGGTTAAGATCAAACTTAGTATACACAACAGCTCAAGAATCATGAAAAAATTATAACATAGTATTAAAAATGATATAGCTAACTTGCACAGAAGTTATCTTTACCTGAGAGTGGCTCCTTCGGTCTTTACCTCGTCTCCATCTTTCAGATATAAATACTTTTGTTCTCCCCTTCCTATAATTTCTTCACGAGGTGGGCTGCGTGGAAGCTTACTAATGTGAAATTTGGAACCTATTTTTAAAAGGTAAAATTATATTTCAGATTGTTCCTGTCTAAACAGTGGTAATTGACTAAACAAGGCCATTTCATAAACATTCAAAATGACAGTTGATGTACCATTAACACATGGTCTACAGCACATGCAAAGTTAAAGAATAAAAAATTTACATAAGTATCTTATGTTAATAGAGCAACTTAATTCATATCCACATAGGAAGAATCGTTCAAATGCCAAAGAAAACCTCCGAAGGGACAGATGTGCCAAACTATTTTTGGTAGGTAAAACAAGAAATATTTTTTCCTAAGTGAAATTACTAAGAAATTTTCATTTTAAAGTTTTACAACCTGTTACTGGTTTAATTTTCAAAACTAATTTTCTTGTTCACAAATATACCATCACTTCCAACAGCATTTGGGAATTCCTGGAAAGCGTAGTGGGAGATATTCCCAAAACAACAGAAAGGGGCTGTATTCTCTATGCTGTTAATCAAGTTTTTAAAAAAAAATAGCTTTCACTGTTTAAAAAATTAATTAATTAGAATTTTAAAAGTCTAGCTTAATATGTATCAATGTGATATACTGTTCATTTCCGATAAGGGTAGATGTGAAAAAATGTGATAATTTTCGGCCAAATGCAAATGCTTTAAAGAATTTTATTATTCAGGAAAAGCCATTTGAATTAGGGATGTGAAAGGGGAAGCAGTAAGTATATTTTCCACTGGGGAGCAGGATTTTATTTTTAGAGGTGTTTTTTCAGTGATTCTAGGCAAAACTGTGGAAACTGATTTTTTGCAGTTTCTGCAATAATCGTGAAACCATGATTTGAGTAGGTCCCTTGTTATTGGTTAATTATTTAAGCAGTATCATTAGAAAATTTAAACGGGTAATTATTTAAATTTATATATATATCCCTAATTTGAATGGCTGTTTTACTTTTGCTATTCAAGTGAAAATAATGGTCAACAGGCTATAGGAGGGTACTGGATATCACTATCAACCTCCTACTATTGTGTGAGTTATCAATATTAAACTAGATTTTTTTCTCATCATTCTAGGATAAGGAGAAGGTAGAATGAAGCTTTTTTCCTCCAAATAGACATATGCTAATAGGAAGAAGAAATGCAGTGACTAAATCAAATATGTGTGCTATTCACTGTACTTACACTATGCACTGCAGCAATGCCATCAAGTATTTAAATATAGTGTACAGTTCATACAGAAAATCTAGCTAACAGGCTTACAAAACACCCAATGAGAAGTTCCTTGGCCACATACCTAACAAGTCACAGTTCTTCAGCACCTAAAAATTAATCCTCTGCCTACCTTTATCGATGTTTCTACATATGTCGGAGATGCCGCCAGTATGATCAGCATGCCAGTGTGTCACTAAAATCTCTTGTATTGAGATGTTGAAATCATTGAGCGCCTGCTTTAAACAGCCAATATATTCAGGTATTGCTGGCTCTCCTGTGTCAATGAGGATCCTTCTACATTTAAAAAAAAGAAGGCAGAGACATTCCATTAAAAGAAGCAGCCTGAGAATTAAGAGAAGACTAGCACAAAACTTAATGTTTTATAACTACAGAGCCCTGAACACAGAGATGGCACTAGCCTCCCTCAGAGATGCCTTTCTCTTAGTGACGGATACCCCAGGGGCAGTCAGCACACCTGCCTGGCTGGAAAAGCTACTTATGGGCTGGACTGGGCTGGGCTTGGGGGAGATCTCAATTGCAGGAGTGGGTATTTTCTACTCGGGCTGGCTGCAGGAGCCATGCCCAAGTTTCCTTCTTCAGTGCTGCCGGGGTCTTGAAGCCACAGGGATCCTGCAGAGACCCTTCTTCGAACCCAGCCTGAACCGAAGCCTGCCCATCCGGCTTCAAACCAGGCCACGGCCTGAGGCAGAGCCCGGAAGCAGGGCCCAGCCTCCAGCCTCGCGCAGACCCGTTGCCACTGGCCCGAGGGACCCCAGCTCGCTACCTTGCGCATGCGCTACTGTCAGCTGCTCCCCCACCCCGGCCAGCGCTGTGACGTCACGGCTTGCACATCCGGCGAGAGGATTGAGCCCTATGAGGAGGGGAGGGGAAAGGAGCCCCGGCAGTGCCCATTACCTGGGCCCGGTGCCCACCAGGTAGGTGTTGGTGCCCTGCAGGGTCATGGGGCCCGGGTTGCAGCCCAGCACACGCACCACTCGCGCCGATAGCTGCTCGATGCGCGGCAGCAGCGCCGCCATCTTGCTAGCACGCAACGGCGGCAGGCGGAACGTACTATCCGTCGCGCGAGCCCTCCTCGCCCTGTGCCCCCTCGTGGCGGAACGAACAGTGTGCATCATCCGAAACATGTCCTTCCCCCCTGCCCCCGACATGGTTCCGCTCCCAGCTGAGCGGTGCTGAGGGGCGGGGCTTGGCTGCTGCTCTGCGCCGCTGCTGGTCGGGTGCTTGCGCACCTTACGCTGTGATTGAGCCCTACAGTCTCTCTGCTTTCCGCTCATGTTGAGCAAATTCTTTTTGGTATTGGTTGGTGGAACCAGAGCGTGCTCTGTCTACTCCATGCATTGACCTGGTATTGCAGTGCTTCCAGGACTGGTGCAAAAAAAAAAACAAAAACCTTACGCTGAGCGCGGCGAGCAGGATTGAGCTGGCCAAGTATCGCCCTGGCATTTTCGCTCCCAGCGGAGCCCCGGAAGAGGCGCAGTGAAGGAAGGGACCTCCGGGCATCCTCTAGTTTACCCCCTGCCTGAGGCAGGATCAGCCCTAGCCAAAGCAATCCATTGTCCGACGTAGGGGTGCTCCTGCTCCATCCCACCAGCCAAATCTGGCCTGTGGAGCCACGGCGTTTGGCTGTGGGGCTCACTTAGGGGTTGCAAACCTTGTGGGCCCTGTTGGAAGCGTCATGGGGCCAGCTCTAGGCTCATTCGGGCCATTGTAGTGAAAGGAGATGAGGCCCACCCTCCAAGTGTGTCCGGATCAGGCTGGGCTGCTCTCCCTGCCGGCAGCCACAACTCCAGACCAGGGCCGCACATGCCCTATTCCCTACCTGTGTGTCTGGATCAGGGCCGTCCTGCCAGACCCCACATGTCCGGACCCAGACCGGGACTGGGCTGTTTCCACGTTGCCATGATCCACATTGAAGCCACTCTGTCCCCTGCACATCCAGATCAGGGCCGCCTCCACCCCTCCCCTGCTACAAGCAGATAGATCAACATCAGACTGAACAACCCCTACAGCTGGATGCTGCCTATCAGCCAGATCTGGCTTGCACTCTGGCACTCTTCCAACTGCCCTGCTGAGTAAAAAAATCTAACCCAGGGTAGGCAGCGTTTTGGCTGGAGTGCTGAAAAAACCACAATGTCTACCTTGGAAGGTGCCGAAGTGCCAGCATGCCAAAAAACAAAATTGGGGGTGAGGGATGGTACATGGCAGGATGCACTGCATATTAGTAAATTTAATAATCATAAATATTGCCTTTGTTGTGTACTTTTTTTGTTAAATGTTACAGTGAGAGAGAAAAAAAAATGAGAGAGAAAGAGAGAGAGAAAGGAGAGCAGAGAGAGAACCAGGCACTCACCCACGCACACTGAGAACCACATGCGTGCACACACAGAACCACATATGCACAAATACAGAGAACCAGAACAGACACGTGCACAGATGCACAGAACCAGAGGCAGACAAACATACAGAACCAGATGCATGGGTGCACAGAGCCAGGCTGCTGGGCTGCAAGACAAAGTCCGACCCAACAATGCCCTGGGCCTGCTGGAGCCCCTGTGGTTCCCTGGAGAGCCAGACCCCGGGGTGCAGTGTAGCTGGCCGAGGCCCCTGCCCAGAGTCTGCCCATCAGCCCAACTACCCACCCACTCCACACAGCTAAGCCCGCAAATGTGCGTCGCTCCTGGCAAGGGGCAGTGTCAGTCTTATCCCAGTAGGGGGACTGGGTCATTGCTGGGCTTGGAGCGAGTGGGAATCAGGCCGGCTCAGCTGCAAGCCGTGCTGCAAGCAGCCTGGGCTCCATAGTTGGCAGCAGCTACCCAGAGCTGGGGCTGGCTGCAGCCAGGAGTCAGCAGACAGCTGCATGCGCGCCTCAGAGCAGACGGTGGGCAGGGCCTGAGGCAGCACAACCCTGGCCTCTCCCCTGCCGCCAGCACAGCTGATGACTGGGCTCTGGAGCCCAGAGCAGCTGCTTGTAGCTGGCCTGGGCTCTGGGCTGCTGCAGCAGGCAGGCTGCAAACATCTGTGCTGGGCTTCGGCATTAGCTCTGTACTGGTGCATGCACGCACGCCTCAGAGTGGGTGGTGGGGGATGGGCTTGAGGCAGCACAACCTTGGTCTCTCCCCCACTTCCGGCACAGGTGTTGGCAGGGCTCTGGAGCCCGGCACAGCTGTTTGTAGTCAGCCTGGATTCTGGGCAGCTGCAGCAAGCAGCAGGCAGGCTGCAAACAGCTGTGCCGGGCTCCACAGCTCCGGCATCAGATCCGTGCTGGCGGTGACTGCTGTGCACCTCGGAGCGGACAGTGGGGATAGGGCCTGGCCCTGAGGCAGCACGGCTCTCCTGCTGTCTGCTCTGAGGTGCACGGCAGTCACCACCAGCATGAAGCTTATGCCTGAGCTCCAGAGCCCGGCACAGCTGTTTGCAGCTTAAATACATGCATCATAATGCCACATGTGCAACGTAGGTAGGTTATGGTCCAGTGCTAGGTTACGGTCCGGCAGCTCTTAAAGTAGATTAGGGAAGGGAGAGAAGGATTCTAGTTTACACGCCATTTCTGCAGCCCCTCTTCAAGTGTGGATGCTAACCCCTGCTTCAGGCAACCTTGGTCCCTGGTGTGAGCCAGGGCAACCAAAAGGCTACTTGAGTTTGTTTCTGGCCCTGGTGACTCCAAGGGAGCCCCCATTGGCAGTGGAAATCTTTTCACTGATCTCAGTGGGCTCTGAATGGAGTCCTATATACTTGATGAAAGGTATGCACAATATGAACTAGAGAGAGAGATTTTAGAGATGCTTGAATCCATTTCTGTACAAAATATTGTAGTTTAACTTCAGTGAGACTAAGGAAGAATATAAATTGCATTTCTACAGCCTAGACAATCCAGGGTAGCTGTAGATACTGCCTTTTCTATCTAGCTGGTATTTTTTCAGCCAATCTTCATCCTCTTTCTCAGTGAATTTTGTCCTTTCCAAAGTGCTCTTTCCCAAGTAGTAATTTACTTAGTATGCAATCTGCTTTCTAGAGTTTTTAAAGTGCTGCAACATACTTACTGTGCTTAGAGTGTCATGAAACTGAAAATCCTGATTACTAGCCTCTTCAGAAACTGCTCTTGGATGAACTCAGCAGTAAATGTGTGCTTTTCTTGAAGTTCATATAAACAACAAATGTAGAAAATATACACTGAAATTAGAATATGTAACATTAGAGTACCCAGGCAAACTTTTTGCTATATATGTATTTCCAGATATTATTCCTATGAGTTTCAGACACTAAAATATAAGCTATCATATCAGTTTATATTAATTCATACAGTTTCATAGAATCATAGATGTAGGGTCAGAAGGGACCTTGTAGATCTTCTAGTCAGACCCCCTGCCGTGGGGAGGAGAGAAAACTGGGCTCAAATGACCCCAGCCAGGTAAACGTCGAGCCTCCACTTAAAGACCCCCAGGGTAGGAGCCATCACCACTTCCTTTGGAAGTTGGTTCCAGATCCTAGCCGCCCTGACTGTGAAGCAGTGCCTTCTAATGTCTAGTCAACCTACTCTCTAGCAACTTACGGCCCTTATTCCTTGTTACTCTGGGAGGCACTCGGGAACAACATCTCTCCCAAACCCTCTGGTCCCCCCTAGTAAGTTTATAGACGGCCTGCACTTGTCAGTATTAAATCCCATCCTATTTTCATTTGCCCACCCCTGTAACCTGTCCAGGTCCTGCTGTAATCTTTCCTTCTCTTCTAGTGTGCCCACCTCACCCCAAATCTTGGTATCATCTGCAAATTTAAACAGGCTGCTCTTCACCCTGTTGTCCAAATTGCTAATAAAGACCCCACTGCCCACTTCCCTCCAGGTCGAAATGATCCGTCCACCACCACTCTGTGAGTGTGACCCTTCAGCCAATTTGCAATCCATCTGACTGTGCAGGCATCAGTGCCACAGTTGTCTAGCTTTTTAAACGGAATGGGGTGGGAGACAGTGTCAAAGGCCTTCCTGAAGTCCAGAAAGACTACATCCACCGCGACACCCGCATCCAGTGATTTTGTGACCTGATTGTAGAAGGCAATCAGGTTGGTCTGACATGGCCTGCCCCTAATGAAACCATGCTGGTTGCCCCTGAGCATCATCCCCGCTGCTGGCCCATCACAGATGTGCTCCTTGATAATCTTCTCAAAGAGCTTCCCCAGGATTGAAGTAAGACTAATGGGCCTATAGTTGCCCAGGTCCTCCCTCTTCCCTTTTTTAAAGTTGGGGACCACATTGGCCCTCTTCCAGTTGTTCGGCACCTGGCCAGAGCACCACAAGCCATGCCAGGGGCCCCGCAATAATCCCTGCCAATTCCCTCAACACCCTGGGGTGGAGAGCATCTGGACCTGCTGATTTGAACACGTCCAGCCCCCACAGAAGTTCTCTAACCTGGTCCTCCCTGATCCTAGGCTTGGTGGCGTTTCTCCCAAGTCTGTCCTGAATCTCGGTAGGTGAGCCCAGGTCCCTGCACAAGAAAATAGAGGCAAAGAAATTGTTAAAGAGGTCTGCTTTCTCCTCTAGTGCGACCACCAGATTGCCAAGCATATCCTGCAGGGGCCCCACATTACCCCGGGGTCTTTTCATTCTCCCTGTGTATTTAAAAAAGGACTTTTTGTTATCCTTGATGCTAGCCCTAGTTCCGTATCTGCCTTAGCTTTTCTAACAGCCCCCCTACAGACCTGAGCGGTGGAGGTATACTCCTCTTTGGTGATGAGCCCTCCTTTCCACTGGGTGTACGCCTCCTTTTTGGCAATCAGGCATTCACAAATGCCCTTGGTAAGCCAGGGGGGCTTTTGGGCACTCTTGCCCCCTTTGCTTCTTGTTGGGATTGTCACCCCTTGGGCTCTGAGTATTGTCTCCTTAAGGAACGACCACTCATCTTGGGCACCCAGTTCCCCTACTCTCCAGGACCCTAGTGCCTCCCCCACTAATCGCCTCAGCTCATTGAAGGCTCAGTGATATCGTAAATGTGAAATCCAAAGAGACTAGTGAAACTGGGATCAGTTTACTCTCGAGTAAATTACTCAAGAGTAAACTCCTGGACATGTGTCTACATGTGCAGGGATGCAGGAACAAACTTGCTTCTTGTAGCAGCAGACTGCTCCCACTTTCTGTACCCTGCAGTGGAACCCGGGAGCTCCAGGGGGAGCTTCAAGCTCCCCTTGGGTGGTAGCCCAGGGACCAGGAGACAGCTGTCCCCTGGCAGGGGCTGGGACATTGCTCCCTGCCTCTGGGAGCTGGCTGTTGCCTGGGTGGGCTCTGTCATGAGCTGAGGTGCGGACAGTGTCCCCCTGCCTCGGCAATAGGCAGCTCCCAGCCCCCCCTCTGGGACTGTGGGGCCTGGGTTGGGAGATCCTTTTCTCCCAGCACCAGCTCTGCGGTTATTGGGCCGGTGCTGGAAGATCTTTCTCTCCCAGCACCAGCCCCGCAACCACAGCGCTGGTGCTGGAAGAGAAGGATCTTCCGGCGCCACAACCATGGGGCTGAGGCCGGGAGATGAGGATCTCCTGGCCCCAGCCCCATGACCACAGGGCTTGAGCTCAGAAATAAGGATCTCCCAGCCCCAGCCCCGAGGTCATGGAGTGGGGGCTGGGAGCTCCCTGCTGCTGGAGGAAAGGGGATACTGTCCCTGCCCAGGCTCTGATGGTAGAGCCTGCCCCAGCAGCAGGCAGCTCCCAGGGTCAGGGAGCAATCTCCTGCCCCCTGCGCCTTTGCTCCCAGTTAGGTATCTACACATGTGCTATTGTGCAGTAAGTAATCTTGAGTAAATTTGCTACTTGCATTTGCAGGTAGCAAATTTACTTGCGATTAGAGCCAATTACTGTGCAGTAAGCGTCTGCACATGTAGATGCACAGTAAAGCATCTTACTTAGATGGACCCACTGATAACTATGTAGCAACATTTCTCCTTGAATCATTTTGCAAGTGGTTTTTAAAAAATCATATTCTTGTAACAGGGTTGCTTTCCTTACGCGTGTGAAACCTAGAACCACCAGCAGGATTCCTTTCCACGTGTAGAGAAACGGTAAACCCCACACTCTCTAGGCTGTAAAGACCTGAAAAACTCAAAAAGATGTATATCTCCAATTGACTCCTTAGAATATAAACTGTGCAGGTAAGGAATATGTGTTTCCTTTATATTTGTCTTAGCCAGCATGAAAATAATGTTGCAGTTAAGAAGCAGGTATTAATTTGGCATGGGTTTACTTCAATTAGAATTAAGAAAGGAAGTCCATAAAGGCTGAGTGTCTTTATTTTACATGGTGTGCATGTGTACATGTTCATTAATAAGTTTAGTACCTATTATGACAGGTATTTAATTCACCATAATCGGCGCTACTGCATATAAACACAGATGAACAGTTTTTTGTGATGTTAATACGCATTTGACTAAATCTAATGCACATTAGTGTATTAGCACGGGTTTTGCCCACCACGCTAATGCACAGTAGAATTAGTCTTTTGCACATTAAGCGTTTCATGTAAAATCTAATCCCTGGGGCCAAATTCTGGTTGGTAGTTTTAATAAATGCACACTAGAAAACCTACAGGCAGTAGTAGCTGGACCAGAGGACAGAAGCTTATATCCATAGATTTGTGCCTTCAAAACTGCACAAAGCCAATCTTATTTATATTCAGAGCTGTTCTGGGCAAAATACTAGCTTTGCCTGCTCTCCTCAGCATTCACATAACTAGCCATACTGACTAATCAAAATGCAGAGATCGTTTAGCTTTAGAAATGGCACTGCTTTAATTCTACCCTGGGTAACTGCCCACTTTGTCCCTAGGATAGGCTGGCCCTGTTTATACCACATTCGTAACAGTAGTTTTTCGTGTCAGGCTCCTTAGCAGGAGCTACAGAGGGGCATTACATACTTGGGGTCATGCTACATGTTTATGCATATATGCTCCTTAACTCACCGGTGGTCCCGATACACAGTGTTCCCTCTCACTCTCACCCATGGATTATTCCTATGGTCTGTACAAAGGCTCTATGAATGGAATTGACCTCAGACAGGATGAAGTACCCCATAATGCTGCTTTTGTAGTATATCTGCACTTGCTTGATGGTCCAGTCACCTAGCACAATTTAGCTTTTAGGTAATGTGATGGATTAAAATGGTAACCAAAGATACTTAGGTAAGTTGTATATTTCAGTAGTCTACCTTTTTTAATATTAATTCAACTTTTCTACATAGTCCTTAAAGTTTGAGGGTAAAAATCTTATCAGATTTTGACTGCTTATAAAATCAAGTCTTTTTTTAGCATCTCAGTAATTTTCCTTTGAAATGAAGGATTGCAAACTTATGTCTTTATTGGCTTAATGTGTCATGCCAACATATAATGCCTTTTCTAAACATATAGAGGAGCTATAAATCTATTTGGTCTGAAGGTGGCAGCAGTAGCACCCTTTGAAGAATTAAGTTCTTTTTGCAATGCCAAACACATTTATCTTCATTTTTTGTCCCTACTACCAGCTACAGAAAAGTAAAATGCCTCTTAAAAATGAGGTCAGCGTGTCCTGCTGAAACTGTTGTTATACTTTCTTAGGGTTTTTTTTTTTTATTATACTTTCTTAGGTGCTTTAGCAATTCTCTCTGAGCTCCTAGCCTGGGTAGGACTAGCTCCAATTGGTAGAATGGGGCCTAGGAAGCAGGCAGCTGTCCGGGCAGGGGATGGTGCCCCAGCTCCCATTTTGATCTGCTGATTGGGGTGCAAGGCTGGGAGGCAAGCAGCTGCCCAGGGCAGGGGACTATTTCCTAGCCCTGCCAGTGCTGATTGGGGCGCAGGGCTGGGAGGCAGCTGCCTTGGATGCAGAACAGCTCTCCCTGCTCCTGGAGCCTCAGCCTGGCCCTGGTGCCCTCTGCCAGCATGGGGCTGGCATCCAGCAGATCCATGGGCAGAGCAAATTTGCTCCCAATGGGCATATGTGTAGATGTGCTCCCAGGGAAAGCTTACTGTGCTGTATTTTACTTCAAGCAGTAAGCTTAAAGTGCATAAATAGCACATATAGACATAATCCCTGTTTCAGTTTTTCTGATCTGAAGAGCAGTTTTGCATTTTAGTGTATTATATATTTGGGAAATAAATTCTGAAGTAGGGAACATGTGAGTTATAAATGATGAAAAAGAACTAAAAAAATGAAGTGATCTTTGAAAATCCTAAATGTATGTTGCTTGGTGTTTTGAAATATGATCTTACCTCAGAGTCAGATTTTGAAAGGCCTTTAGTCACCTAAATCTAGATGCACACCTGCTGTTTTGGATGTGGTCCAAAGTACGATTAAATCCTTTTAAGGGTGCTATGATGTGCTGTGTAATATTAGCAGCATTAGGTATGCAAATACATATACCTGATTCACAAGATAAACCCAGAGATTTGAAATAAGGATCCATAGTGTTAAAAACATTCTGACCTGTTGTGATCTTTCTGAGAAGAATTGCTCTGTAATTTTTTTTGTAGTCAATAAATGATTTAAAGCTAAGAGCTGGAATTTTCTGAGGAGTTCCTTCCGTCTAATAAGGCAAGCTTTGAGTCTAAAAAGGTTGAAACCCACTGAGGTTAGGGACAAACATTACACATAAACCAGTTTAAGTGATCAGAAATTGGTTTAAACCTATAACAGAACATACATTCAGTGGACATAAACCAGTATCAAAATGGCTGAAACTGGTTTAAGATAAACCTGGTTCAATGCAGCAGCAGGCTTAACTGATTTGGGTCAAACCAGTTTATGCAATGTCTGTCCCAGACCCCTTTCTAGTTTAAGTTAAACCAGAGTCCCACAGCATCCCAGATGTTTTCCGGCTCTGGTCTGCGCTGGGCTGGGTCAAGCTGTCTGCTCCAGAGAACAGGGCTGGCCCTACCCCTCTGCTCCCTGGCCAGAGCTCTGGCAGAGACTACAGGCATAGCAGGATCTGCCTGGCTTCTCCCTGCCCCTCCTAACCACTGCTCAAGCAGGGATTCCCCCCTCCCTCCCTCCCATCTCCCACAGCACAGAACCCAGCCCCACAGACCCTAGCTGGCATGTGGTATGCTAGCTAAAGCTGAAGTGTGGGGGGGTGTGTGTGTGTGTGTGTCTCCAGTTTCACTGGGACAGGACAAAGGCAGACAGGACAGTGTCCACTTAGGGCTTTTGGGAGCTCATCAACAGGTCATTTGTTAATGTCCCTCTGTTTCTTCCTTGGATCAGGACCAAGACTTTGCCCACCCTGCTTTGCCTCAGAGTGCTAGCAGAGACGGGTCAGGCAATGCTCCTACCCACTGAGCAGCGAGCAGGGAAAAGCCTGGAATGGTGCAGGTGGATCTCCTTAATCAGAGTGTCCTGCCAGGGCCTGGCCATGCCCCCTCCTCAGCTCAGCACTATTTAAGGTAAGGGAGGCCTTCTCTAGTGCCCTCTGGCTTCTGGCCTGAGCCACTGCAGGCATGTGCCTGCATTTCCTCAGTCCATAGGGAATATCTGTACATTTGCAAACTGGTTCAACCTAGGCAGCTTAGACTAACCTGCAAAGATTGAATCAATTTAGCCTCATGCTTTTTGAATGTGTCTCCCTAGTCTGGGTTACAGCATCTAGGTTAATGACTCAGCTATTTTAAGATATTTGCAGGTAATACCCTAGGAATTTAGTCATCATTTAGACAAATAGCTTGAAAACCTTTATTTAGAAACTGAAAAAAGCTGGGTTACAGCTATGAGAGTCTAAAAATATCATTCCAACTCAAAAAGAATATACTTCATTTGAAAGCTTGTCTGAATCTATTACAACCGTAGAGTTGGTCCAATAAAAGATACCATCCACAAAAATCTTTATCGTTTCAACACGTCTTTGCTGCTTCTACACTAAATGCTATTGTCACAATGCGGGGTCCCATAGCAAGGCTTCTTAAAATTCTTGTTAGAATAACTTACACATTCATAATCATAAGGAATGACAGTTTGAGGAAGCTGGCAGATTATTAACTGTGTCACATGATCACCAAGAAATTTAAGTTTCAGTTTTCCTGATGCTGTGTACCTTTTACTTTTCCTGGTTATAAATGTTAGAGAAAGAAAACAGAAATACCGGTTTGAAAACTTTCAAGACTTCAGATCTACCCTGAGTAGACAATAAATTTATGGTGAACTTTAGTTGCCAATAGCAGGCAATAAGGTAAAGTCTGTATTTTATAACAGCTTTTTGTATGCACTTTAAACCGTAAATATTTATAATGTTGTACCACTTCTGCTTGATCTTAGAATGTCTCTGTAAAGGTATGTTTGGTTTCCAGTGGGCAGGTATTTATGTTGGCCTGCAGATCTGCTGTACTTCTTGTGGAAGCTATCTTATCAAGTTTGGGTCTCTTGTACTGGGATAGAAACTAGACAATTCCCAGTGCTGCAAGTCATAGCATATGGTATTCTTCTCTCAATCAGCACTGAACCTGTAACCTACAGGTTACAAGGGAATAATCTGCCATTCGAATTTTTGGCATCGATTATACCCCTTTGTGGACATCATACAGGTCCAGTTTTCAGCTGGGATTTCAGATGCTCTTGAAAATATACATTTGGCCATGGACTCCTGGTTGAAACACTGAACTAGGATATTTGAAATATGGATTCAGTGTATGATTTGAACTGCCTGCCTGCCTGCATTTTCTGAGAAAAGATGAGGTATTATTAATTCCCTAATGAACAGGGAGGTAAACAAGCATATTTATTAAGGTTTATGAGGTACTAAGATATTGCAGTGATGAGGGCATATAAGTAGTTAGATGAGCAGCTACCCAATTTTCACATGCATTTTTCACATACAGATATCAGAGACTATCTTAAAATCTGACTTCAGATATCTGGTTCCATATTGCCCATGTGCAATCATGGCAGATTCCAACATCAGAAATCAGATTTTTGCTCACTGAATAGGAATATGAGATCTGCAGTATTGGGTCAGAAGCTTCATTTGTTTTTCTGGGAATAGCTATACCTATATTCATTTTATAGTTTCAAATTGAGAGACTTTTTTTCATTCCCTCTCTGCTGAAGAACTTTTGCCATGACTCTGTTTTCCTTGTCCTCCCCTATAGGGGTGGGCTGGAGTTCAGCCCAGGTAGACACAAGTGTCCAATCTGCAGGTCTTATGCAGCTGTCCAGCTTCCCTGGGCAGGCACCAAAGTGGGTGACACTCAAAAGCGCCCTTTGGTATTGCAGTTCAGAAGGGACTGGAATAGCATATCTTTTGGCTGTTTCACATTTATGCTTTTTTTTAAATTTGATGTTGTAAATGTTGGGGGAAAGGGAAGGAGTTATGGGTTTTGGGGGACAGCCACAGATCCTCAGCAGATGAAGGAGGCGTGGGCTTGGCAGAGATGTTGGGAGTGGGAGGAGGTATCTCACCTGAGTGTGAGGCAGGGGAGCAGGAGAAGATGGGAATAGTGGAGGAGGGAGAGCAGCTGTGGGAAGAGTTTTTTTATATCTAGAGGTAAATGGAAGTTGGGAAGAAAAATGCTTGGGAGGGTTTGCTTTTTTGGGTGTTTGGTGGGGAAGCAGAAGTGGGAGAGTAGAATTTTCAGATTTGGGGTGTCACTTCGGGAGTTTACTGTTGTTTCTTATCTGTGGGTTATTTGCCATTTATTTTAAGCCTTTTTGGATATGAAGGGATATAAATCTAAAAATAAATCTTCATCCTAGACATGGTACACAATGTTGTTGTCAGAGAGGATATATTGTTCCAAAAGTGATTAAATGTCATTACTGATGAAGTGATCCGTATATACTGAATATATTCACTTCTGGATGAACACTGTTTATATACTATTAGTTTATAGTGGTGTGTAAATAAAAGATACCAGAACACAATTACAAAACAAAGCTCAATTGAGCTTATCTATATTCTGTACCAAAGTTCACTCAGAATCAGAGAAGTAGGGCCAGAAGGGAACTCCATAGATCATCTAAGCCAAACCTCTCCCTGAGGATCATCCCTATCCAAACCATCTTATACAAACCCATAATCTAAATTCTTTTTAAAACTACCATCAAACCAGAAAAACATAAGACATAACACTCTAACCTGTCACAGATAAAGCAGGGTAACCATGGCAGCCCATGTTCTGCTTTTATAAAAGGTTGTTAATATAGGCTCAAGAGATCCCAAGTAGAGGGCCACGCCACCTGCTACATATGCAGGCAAAAACTTCTACAGCCCATACCAATCTGACCACAGGGTAAAATACTTTCCTGACCCCAGATACAACAACCAGTCTCGCCATGAGTGTAGCCCTTTAACCAGAAACTTCAGGCTTTAAGTCCCAGCAGCAGCATTGGCACACCCCAGTGAACGCCCCCAGCTTTGGCTACAGCCATCACCCAGTGCCTCTGAGGAAGGCTTAAAAACACCATGACGTATTGGAAAGGAGGAAAGGGGGCAACCAGCAGAGCCTAGGAGTATGAGAAATACCCTTAGCAGAGCATAAGGCATAGCAGTGCCTATTATCATCCCCAACCAGTGGTTGTCTGATGTCTTTCTGAACACCTCCAGTGATGGAGAATCCACAACTTCCCCGGACCATCTATTCCACTGCCAGTGAAGAAGTTTTTCATGACATCAATCCTAAATATACTTTGCTGCAACTTCAAGCCATTGCTCCATGTCCTACTGACAAAGTAACTAGCTGGGTGGAGGAAAAGAATGCTGTGGGTATAGTGAATCTAGACTTAAAGTTGGCTGCATATGCACATTCCAGTAATCTGGGAGAATTCTCCCAGGTTTGTTCTCCTGATAGAGAAACTTACCCAGAAACTTCTCTCAGAAAAGAACATAGTCCTCATTACACTTCCCTCAAGTGCCCTCCCCTGACCCTCCCGGGGGACAGTGTGTTGCTTGCTAGATTCCGCTGTTCCAGCAGAACACACCCCCTTCACAATCTCATATTGTGCTTCAGGGAAACACAGGCTGACCATGGGCAGTCTGGATCAACTAGTCATGGCTGCCCTATGTCATCTGTTGCCAACAGACTAAAGGAGCCTGCAAAGTACACTGAGTTATGTGCACAGGGCACCTGCCTGGCTGCACAGTGTCAGAACCTCAAGCTCTTTGGGGCCTCAGCATTCAAATATCTGTACACACAGACCATAGCATGTACAGATATTTGCTCTCCCAGGAGAAACTCTCTTGTGATTTAATCTTGGCTGTTCCTAGGTTATTTTTCTCTTGGAGTGGCTGTTTTAATTTTGGGGAAAAAAGGTCTGAACATCTGAAAAAGCCCAAGAGTTGCTGGTTTCCCAGGAGAAACTGAATGTCTATACAAGGCTCTTAGTGAAATCTTTCCCAATTATGCAGTTAGTTCAATAAGATACCATCCACAAAAATCCTTGCTTCTTTCATGCAGTAGTTTTAAGCATTTTCTAATTTAGTAGAGGCTGAATAGAATTTTGTGCTATAAAGAACAACCATTTCTACATCTAAAGCCTAACTCTCTCCCCAAATATAAATGATTTTCTGCAAATGATAGAAGTGTCAGACCTTCTCAAAATACAAGTCACAAGAATCCAGAAATAGAAATCTTTAAATGTCTTCACTACCAGCTACCCTATACATAGTGCAAATTCTATGATTAATCAAGGGAGTGGGCCTGAGTGGGGGAAAAGCTGACCCACCACAATGGGGCAGGACAACAGCGGGCCCAGCCCAACACTGCTGCAGCAGCATTAGTGGCTGGGGGAGGGAAGGAGCAGGCCTCCTCCCCTCCTCAGGCCTGGGCCCACTCCTCCCCCACTCCCATACCCAAGTGGGCCTGACATGGTGGGGAGGAGCAGGCATGCCGTGGCATCAGTAGTGACAGTGGCGCCAGGGGAGGACTAGGCCCGGGCCCCAACATGTGGTGGGGGAATGAGCCTTAGCCGAGGGAAAAGCCACCCTGCTGTGGCAGTGGGGGAACCAGACAGCGGGCTGACCCGGGCCAACACAGCAGCTACGGGGGAAGGGAGGAGTGAGCCTCTTCCCCCGCGTCAGGCCTGGGCCCACTCTTCCCCCCTGCCGCTGTGGCCCAGCTTCTTCCTGCCCTTGGGCCCAGGAAGTCCTCCACAGCATTGGGCCCAGGCCCAGGCCCAGTCCTCCCTTCCACCTACTGCTGTGGCAGGGAGCGGGGGGAGTGGGCCTGGACCCCAAGCAGGAGGAGGGAAGGGGGAGCAGGTGTGGATGGGGGGGGGGGCCTGGGACTCCATCCCCACCCACTTCTCCCCCTGCCATCTTTCTTGAAAGGCAATTGGCTATTTTTTATATATATATATATATATATATATACACACACACACACACACACACACACACACACATATATATATATACATACACACATATATATATATATTAGTGTGTGCCCTTCTCGCTTTGAAAATCCATTCATGCACCACCTTGGCACAGGTGCCTGATGATGGATGCAGAGATGCTTCATGTGACTTCTGGTAGGGACCTCGGTCTCCTCGGGGAGTACCTCAGAACTCTCCTGCCATGTCTTTGAATGTAACCTCAGTGGCGGGGTCTCGTTGGAGGTCCCTCAGGATCAGTTATTCTTCCTGATGGATATTCAAGGGGCTCTACCTCCCCTACACCTGTTCCATATGCCAGCCTGGGCCACCTGCTGTCAATGCGGCGTGCCCTCCAGCCTTGATGGTTTTTTCTCGTCATTCTCTCTCAGGTAACTGGTCCTATTTTCTTCTGCCCAATGGACTTTGGGTCTGTAGGACGTTCGCCTCTCCTCCAGCTCTTCCCCTCATGCTCGATGCTGCTGACACCCAATTCCTGTGAGCGGCCCTTGTGGCTCATTTTGTCCTCCAGATCTCACGGCTCCAGGTTACCGCTCAAAGCAAGACCAAAAAGAAAATGAAATGAAAAGAACAACACGGTGTAGTACACCAGTCAGAGGAGACAAAAGAAAACACGACACAACAAAAATAAAAAGGAGGGCAGGTGGAAAAGAGGGAGATCAGAGCACACAGTCCTCCTCCTCTCCCTGTCCTGAAGCCAGTGCCTGGCTGCGTGCCCCAATGCTGCTCCCCCCTCTGTCTCCAGTGGGAGCTCCCTTTGCTCCTCTCCCGGTCAGCTCCCCTCCTACTGCCTTATGCAGCTGGGGTGGGGTGTGCAGCCTGTGAGGACTTTGGGCATCCGCTGCTGCTCGGATCATCCTTCCCCGATTGGGGTCTCCTTCAACTTGCTGGCGCTGCCTGCTGTCGGTGTGGAGAGCAGCCACAGACTCCGCTGCATCTCCCACTCTCCCTGTCTCCCTGTTAGTGCCGGCTTTTAACTTAGCTGGCTGGTGTGTGTCCATGACATCACCTACTGGTTTCAGCTGTATATGAACATGGCTGATGAACTGCATGGGCTTTTCTTCTTGGGGTTGTTCTGTCAGACAACCTGGGATTGATAAGTAATTTCTGATTTTGGGGTCTCTCTTCTCGGTTTGTCCCACCCCCATTTTTGTGTCCCTGGGACACAGTGTAAGCAGTATTTATTCATTCATTCATGAGCAATTCTAACAATTTTTTCACTTTTTGCCTTTTAAGTGATCATGTGAATAGCGGTGTGAAGCTTGATGATTTTCTGAATTATTGCTATTATTGGTGATCCATTGTTTATTTTTCATCTTAGGAGCCAGCAGCTAGGAAGAATGGCCTTCATCGGCATAGCTAAAAGAGAAGATTTCATGTATGCTTTCCAAAATAGACATGTACCCATGGAATTGATTTAGTACTTAAGGCTAGAACATAAGTGTTTAAGTCTTTTAATTTTGATTGTATTCGTCAATACATGCTGAAAACACTACATAAGAAAGTTGCATCTTTAGGAATAAGAGCTTCGCAAATAATTCACTTTTATGATTCATTCTGTTATTTCATATAAGGAAAAGTAGTCAGAACTAATTTAACATGCAATGAAATTTACTAAATGTAATTTTTTATGCCAGTTCTTGGGTTTTTCATTTATGTAGCTGATATTATATCAGATATCTTTGTAGCTAGCAATTTTTTCTGTGAGGGAAAATATCTTTGGAGTACATTAACATTAGTTTTTAGGCTCCTTGCATCAACAGTAGTCCAGACTTTCAGTTTTGAGTGATTTAAAGATGACTTTGAAAGACCTGAGTTGGGGAAGCTGGCCTGGACTTTTCTAGTTCATTTTTTGCATGGTGGAATTCTTATAAGGTAAATGCCAATTTTTAATTATTAAGACAAGAAATCATACTGCTTTTTACATGCTTTGCTTTGGAACTGCCAGGGTCAGTTTATGAAGGCAATGCAGCTTCAGGACCAAAATCACTGTTAGTGACAGAAAACAGCTCTGCTTAAGAAAATGTCCCAGTTGTGAATTTGTCCTCCTCCCTTTTGATATAACTGTACTCGTTTTATTTTGCTTATCAGTTATTTTATCTGCAGCTATAATCCAATTGCATTTGCAGTACAAGAGATACTAATATATATTATATATATATATACACAGAGAGAGAGAGAGAGAAAAAGTCATTATATAACTGGAAAAAATAAAATTATACTAGGTCATATTTGGAAAGAATTTGATTTGTATCAGTAGTTGGGTTAGCTATGATGAAAGTGAAATCCACAAATATTCAAAGTCTAATGTTGTAGCTAAAAAGAAGGCCAAGATTGGAAGAGAGGACTGAGGAAGTTGACCAGTTAATTAGATTACACAGAGTACTGAGGACTGTGCTTTATAGTGGGTGCATCTACGTGTGCCTCTGACTGTGCAGTTGGTACTGTGCAGTATTCCTCCACCTGCTCTTCATTGGTCTCTTCCTATGAAATCATAATTGTTTGAAGGCTAGAAATCCAAGAAGCAATAAACACAAAAGTGGACCTGAACTTTGCAAGTTTACATGGTGTCATGGGATGGGGTCCTCAAAGACGGCTGTGATCTCCTAAGGCCCTTTGACTGTGCCAATTTGGCCCAATGGGCACCCTCAGTTCTTGCCTACCACGTCTGGAAATATAAAAATAGGGAGGCTGCGTTTAAGTCCTCGTGGACACGGTTTGATGGATTCTCTGAACCCCATGAGTTCCTGGAGCCCTTGTAGGTCCTGTTTCATGATGAGTGTTTTGGGGGCACCCTAGCCTTATGGACTTTGTGTGTGGCTCCAACCTTGCAGATGGTATTGGGTTGTCTTGCCTAGGCCACATTATAATTTGGCCTCTTGTCCTCACTGGGCTCTCTGCAGCCCTGTCTACACCCTCTGTGGCGCCAAGGTCTGTGCCCCGCAAATACCATGCCTTCTCTGGGGTCGGGGTCTCCACATTGCAGTGGACCCCCAATGAGGCCTCCTCCTTCCCAGATAGCCTCACCCAAACCACCGGTCTTATAAGATGGCAACAAAACATAAGCCCTTGGGCTCTAACATAATACAAACTGCATAAGGTGTGCTCGGCCTCTTTACATTACCCAGAGCAGAACTTAGTCAGGCCTCTTCCCTTCACTTGCTCTGGGAGGGCTCCTTCTCCCTTGGCCACCAGCAGAGAACTGCCTCATAGTCCCCGTCCTGGGGTCTCTGCACCACCTCTGCCTGACCCCACATGCCAGGACTGGAGTTCTGAGACTCTGCACTGCTTCCACTGGCCCCACGCACCAGGAATGAGCCCTGCACTGCCCTGCACACCTAATCTAGTATGCACAGCCAGCCTGCAGGGCTCTTCTTATCCACATGGGGAGCCTCTTGGGCTGGAAGACCTGGTGCCGGGGCCTGGACCTGGATCTTGGGCCAGGGCTTAAGTGCCCCTGGTCTATACTATATCTATGCCAAAATCTAAGGCAAAGAGAAATGTTTTTAATTACTATACTTTCTCCTTCCACTTAAAATTGTTTTAAGAAAAAAAACCCATTCCTCCAGTTTTCATCCCAAATACTGGAGAACTGAGATAAAGCCAAATTGACTAGTACTGACAAAAAGACAGAGATTACTCTGTTTTCAGTGTCCAAAGTGAATACAAAATGTAAGCAAGTCTAAAGAGTGAAACATAAATTATATTTTTAAAGATTAGTTCAGTTTTAGTAATGTGAGTGAGGTATTATAGGAATCATAGTAGAGAAAGTAACTTATTTTAAAATATGTTAAACTGCCAGTGTCCCTGGCAGTTCTGCATGCAGTTTTATAATGAGCTATTTTCTTTCTGTAACTGGATTTTGCACGTAAATTTATGTCACTCAATTTAGATACAAATTAAGAGAAACTAAATGAAGTACCTAGATTAACAAAGACATATACATATACAGTATGCTAAAATATTAGTAATTGGTGAACACTGCACTACAGGTATTGGGATCGTTGATATCCATCATGTCCCTTATTCTGGAAGATTCCTTTTTACAATATGTCTAGCGTTTGCCTCACACCTCATCTACCTCCCCAACTGTGAGCTCTGGAACTCATATTCATTGCAACAGCTTTCAATTTACTTGCTATTTGGACAACTACAAAATCTTGTGGATGAGTGTGTGTGTGAATAACAGGTTGCCTTACTCTTAACGGGTTTTCTTAAAAACACCACATACTGTACAGATGTTTATATTTTCGATGCAAGGACCAGATGTTTTGGATACTTAGCTGTTTTATACCCTGAAAAAGTTATAGATGTTTTGCCAAACAGTTTACTTTTTTACTTATGGGGGATTACTGAGGACACAGTAAAATAAATATGCAACAATCTAATGTAAGAAAACTATTCCACTTGGGAGTAAATCATGGATTTAAGGCCAAGCCATTAAGCTAGTGTGTAGCCTGAGTGGCAAAGATGCATTGTTGGTGTCTTTCTAGGGAGAACGGTAAAGAATCTGGCCTCTGGGCAATGGACTAAGAGCTTTTGCTGCTGCAAGCTTCTGTACTCTTGTTTGTGCAGAAAAATTGGCCAAGCCTTGACCACAGGAAGCAGAGAACTGAAGCATATGGGTGAACAGACCTCTAGCTTTTGTCTGTATCCTTTTCCTCTGTTGAAGGACACTAGGGTGTGCCACAACCAGGGAACAGATTTTGATCCTTAAGGGTGCTGAAAGGTGCCATATTCAAAATCCAGATCCCTGATGTCCTCTGCAACACAGAAATATTATGAGCTTCAGCAAAGCAAGCTGTTGCCACCAGTAGGCCTCTGGCTTGACCCAGGATAAAGGATGGGTAGATCTTCACCTTACAGATTAACTAAATCAGATACTGAGAAAGCACATGCACAGAGCAGTATATAAAATATAGAGAGTTATTTGATTACAGAATTTAGGGCAGGGAGGGAGAGGACAGAAGGGAGGGGGCAGGGCTGGGAGAGGCAAACAAGCATCAACCCATAGGAACAAAGAAGTCACAAAAGCTAATTCAGCTAATGGGATAAGAATCCATAGTGTCTGTTTAAACCTACTTAACACAATCCAATCTGTGGATGATTTCTTGTTCTGAAATTTTCGGTTCAAGTTGTTTTTTAAAGTTTTGCTGCCATAGCTATCTTTAAATAGTTGTCTTTTTCCAGGAGGGGTTGGAGGCCATTAATGATGTGTCTAAGCTGTTCAAGCTTGGGGCTGTCGGTGACAACAAAAGAAATTCTGGTGCCCTTGTCCTAGGGTTAGTATCGTAGCAGGTCAGAGCAAGGTCAGTTTGGCCTTGTTGATTTGAGTGGCTACAGTTTTGGGATTGTAACATAATTGTAGGAATCCCTGCTCCAGCTCCTTAAAGCATGCATCCTGGCTGGTGGGATCCAAGCAGATAAGTTATAACATAGAACTTGTCTGTAGGTGATGGAGTTTGTGGTGTGCTTAGGATGAAAGCTGGTGTCATTAAGGTAGCTGTGGCAGTCAGTTGGTTTCCAGTACAGTGTGGTAGCAATGAGGCCATTCCAGACCTTCAGTGACTAGGAACTGAATTTGCTGAATGGAGTATCCAGAATTAGTTTGATGAAGGGGTGGAAGTTGTTAAAGTCCTGGTGAAATTTCTCTAGACTAGAGATTCCTTCCCATGTGTCCAAACAATGAAGATGTCATAGATGTACTTAAGGTACATATGGGAATAGGATAGAGTCAGCGTAGCCAGAAACTTCCCCTTTGATAGTGTCAATATCAGAGACAATGGGACATCCTGGGTTGCTGGGGTGACCACCTTTTTACCCTGATGACACCCCTCCATACAGTCCTGGAACTTAGGGACACTCTGTTGCGAAACACTAAGCTAAAATTTAGCTGCATCTCTTCAGATGTGAAAAACCTTACTCTAGGATGCAAAACACCAGAAAGATGGGCAAAATAAGAGCTAATTCCCTAGTGAGATGATTGTTTTTCCACCCTCTGCTATAGAAAATGAGTCAGAACAAGTTCATAGGACAAGAGTAAGTTCCAGGGATATGGAAGTAGAATATGTGCAACTTAACCAGTGATGATGATTGGGTGGTGATGATGAAACTATCTGTGCACCAGGTGTCAGTAGCCACCTAAAGGCAGAGACCAGCAAACAAGCAGTTGAGGAATGTGACAGAGTTGAGGTGTAAGTGGATACTTCTTAGGGGATTTTCTTTTTTGTGATCTGAAAGATCTTTGCTGAGTGATGAGCAGTTCTACAAGAAGTAGAGTCAATTAGTCCTTAGACCCTGTTCTAGAGTGAGCTCTGCGGGTATAGGCAAGGTTTTCCCCACTCTTCTTTGCCTCCAAAATGGAGCCGGCTTGGAAGCTCACTTCATTGGAGACAGTGAATCTACACTGATATCAGTTAGGTTGGGTTCTAGTCCTATCTCTGCCTGCGGCCATTGTCACATGTTTACCATGAAGGACTGGCGAGACTACCCTGTTCAGCAAGAGTTAGTTTTTTAATTATCTAGAGCTTTGTATACTTTTCCAACTCTTCTTGACCTGAAAAACAAATTACTTGATATGGGGCATAAGACCTAGATTTCTCACGTGGCAATGCAGATATCTTGAACATTAAAAGATCTTCACAAACCATAATATAAATCTGTCAGAACAAACGAGTTCCAGCATGTGTATAATTTCATTTAGGTTTCCCTCCCCACCCCCTAAATTAATGTTTGTTAAGCCTTAAGACAAAGGAATCATTTGCGTGCACTCACTTGCCAAAGAATATGGTTTAATCATATTATACCATTCAGGTCATGAAATCTGTCATCCTAGGAAATGTATGTATCCTAAGAGTCATTTCTGGAATTGAAAGATTTTCTGGGTATTTAGAAAAAGGCAGCTTAAAGAATTAGGGCCTTACTTTCAAAAGTATGCCCAGGCTTGCTGTGTAAGTCACTGGCTGGCTGTAGACATGCTCATTCACAGTCTAATTAGAATGCAATAGAGAAGACTTGATTCATCAAGTCTGTTCCATGTTCTAATTAGGACGCTCCAGCATTGTCTCACTGTCACACGTATTAAGCCCCTGCACATTTCAAAATGGCTGCAGGGACACTTTATGTAAACCTTGTTGAATGAGCTTTTAGATAAAGTTTCCCATGGCCATTTGAAATGTTCAGGAGCTTAAGACACATGACAGTGAGCCATTTTAATTAGAGTGGCTGTCTGGGAACCAGTCTAATTAAACCCCACCTCCTCACCCCTGCACATGTGTATAATTAGCCTTGATACGCACATCAGAAATGCATGCTATGGATATTTCCAATCTCCAATTTGTATGTTCACATCTGCATATTTACTGAGTGTAGGAAAAGTGAATGAAAGGGTCACCCTAACAGGGAATTGAGAAGATAGCAAAGGCAAACTTCAGAAATAGGTCACATTTATAGAAATTAAAATCAGCAAATTCATTTATCAGAAAAATGTCATTCTATTCTAGTCAATGTGTGTTTAATTTTGGTAAGATATGGGGAAATAAAATCACAATTTAGTTTCTGCTATTAACAAGACCTATGCTGACCATGTTTTCTTTTTTTCTAGATATTACTTTGCATTGAAATGTGGCTTCCAGGCTGCATTTAAACAAAACAGCTGTGAAGATAAATTGTCTGGAAGTCCTACCAGTGACATTCATAAACAAGCCATTGATGCAGTGACTGATATTAGTATGCTCAGGGTATTTAAAATTTTCCTAGAAATGACACCCCAGCTCCTTCTGCAGATTTACATACTGGTGGAGGAAGACAAAACTAGTGTCATTCAGTGTAAGTCCCTTTCTCTCTCTCTCTCATCTGTAAGTTGAAAATGAAATCTCCACTAAGCAGTTAAGTCTTCGCTTTAACATGTTTCCAGTCAGATTCTAGTATGATTTTATTTAGTTAAATAATCTCCTCTATTGGCAAATCTATTTTTCTAAGACTTTTTAGAAACTTTAGAAAGAATTTTTTAGAAAGAAATATAGTGTGTAACATTTAACAATAACATTATATTGTGTTTGAAAGTTAAAACCACTGAGGTAAGCAACTGAACCATTTCACTGCAGTCTACTTTGTTTTTGCTTGCTTAATATATTTACATAAGCTACTTATATATTTTCAGTAACTGGACACCTCATGATCTATAATTTAATTACCATTTCAACACCACTGTAAGGAGAGGAGTATTACTATTGTCATTTTAAGATAGAGAACTGAGTCATAGAGGAGAACTGAATTGTTCAAAGTTATACAGGAAGTCTAAGGTAAAGAAAGGAATTGCACCTGAATCTCTCCAGTACTAAACTGGTGCCTAAATCACTGGACCAATGTTTCTTTCAAATGTAAAGAATATTTTAATTAAAATATTTGAATTGTTTTTCTTGACAGTAACATTTATTTTTATGTTTTATTTAGCTATTTGTATCATTACATTTTTCTGCAGTATTTCCTGGGCAACTGTTGACTATCAGGTATCATTATGAAAATCTCCGCCTGATAAAAATCAACTTGGAGTCATTCCCAAGTTAATATATTTCTTCTATAAACTGTTCACACTGACCTCATGGATACTTAGTGTTGCACTGACCACAGTGCTCAATTTCAAAAGTTCTTTAATTCTGTTAACTTTTCTTTGGATCTTGAGCTTCTGCTGGATTTTGAAACAACATACACTGTTTTGCAAATCTAAGAGGATGGAATATTTATACAGAATCACTGTTGGAATCATTCTAACTTTTACCTATTTTAACATTAAGGGGAAAAAGACAAAGGTTGATATTTCTGTTTATTATACTGTTCGTGTGCTTTTAACTTCAGTTATATTGTACATATGTTTGGTTTGGAAGCCTTTGGTTATCAATCAAATACATTCTAAAGCTGTGAGCATCATAATTGTCTTCACTCTAGTGTTAGGTATTATTTTTCTTGTTGTTTATTATAGGATTTTTCACTCCACTGTTTATGGCAAACAAGATAGAGCTTCAGGTGAAGCTGATGGAATGTCAGGAGAAAAAGCTGTAGTCAGTAGAATTACCAATTTCATAATGCAATGAACAGCATGGAATTATGTGACTTCTTAAAATGTTTGCAAATCAAAGCAATATGGACTGGACTGTCCATTATTCACTTATTCTGTCATTATTCTCATATTTTTAGTAAACATTTCCAGTAAATAATTTCTGATGAGAATGCTAACAGTCATCAGTTATGAATTATTATTGATTCTCTTGTGTGACTATACTAAGCAAAGCTTCTGTACAATGAACACTTGTTAGTCAAAATGAACAGTCTAACTTACCTCCAACCAAACATCCTATTTTATTTTCTTATAATTCATTGGAAAAGTAGGAAAAATAAAACAGCAGCAAGTTACTGTTCCTATTAAGAACAAATTCTATTTATTTCTTAGATTCAATTTTAGTCAAGGCTCACATTACTTTTCACCAGAGAGAAGGACTGAGCTTTCTCTGAAATGGCCAACGGTTGTCATGTATCATCTTTGCCTACAGAGGGCAGGATTCCTGCCCACCTGGCCATGTGCAAGAAGTATGTATGTTCACTGGGTGAGGGAGGTTGCAAATCCTGAAACCCTTTCCTGGATTATTCTCTCTGGTAGAACGACCGTACTTGATGACCTCAGAGGAATCTTGCCAGAAGGAACAACTGAATAGCTGCGCTCTATTGTTGTATCTTCCAACTACTCTAATAACAATGCCACCTTGTCTCCTTTGTCACTGCTTTGTCATCCCCCTCCTATACCTTCATGGTGGATTTTGGTATACCAGTGTTCTGAATGGCTTATGAATGGAGAATGGAGGCTCATATAGGGGAATGAATGCCTGGCTTGAAGTTTTTGTCTTCAACTGATTTTAGGTCTGACCCTTAACAGCTGGTCTCTGCACAGGGAAGTCTAGAGTCCTGGTATACAGGAATATGACCTTTGTCACTAGACAAAAGAAAAGTCACCCTGACATACTGTTGCTGTTGGGCTATCTGCTTACAGAAAACAAAGTGAAATTGGGAAATTTCTCAGTTCAGGTTTTGAAGTGTGAAATAAAAAAAATACTATACAAGGAACAGAATTTAATAGCTGAGTTTTTTCTTGAATAAAATTGAGGGCAGGGGATTGCTCAGAGTTTTAAATCTGGATTGGAAAGACTGAGCATCCTGTTTAGGTCTCCATCTAGTTAGTCCTTGCTTCCTTGGCTTTCTCCTTTCTGGTCCTTCATTCATGAAGATTCACAAATACAGTTAGGGTCTAAACAGATGTTGCCAAATGAAACAGATGAGCTCTGCCAGGATTTGTTTTAACACAGCTGCTCTACTTCACTTGGCAAATCAGATGTCATCTGTCATCCCACAGGGTCAGACGCCTGTTGCTCCCGCTCCTGCAGGACACTTGCGGAGCATCTCTGCAAATGGGAAAACCCCACTTGCAGAGGTGTACCCAGGATTTCTGACATGGGGCATGCATCTGCAAATGAAGAAACCTGGGCAGGCATATCAGGGGCCCAATCACTGTGCCCCAGAAATTCACTTGCTGGAAATTTCTCCTGTTTTCCTCCTACAGAGGATATTTTTTAAAGGAACTGTTGGTTTTTTGAAAGGGGTGCATTATCAATGTTCTTGTTTCCTTGTTTCTGTGTCTCCTCCTCTATCTTTGTTCTGATGTAGCAAACAACAAACAAACCCAAACAAAACAAAACCCAAAATTTTACCCAACTGTAAAGTTCAAATAGATATTACATATTCCCCTTTCTTGTTGGACAGCTCTTAAAATTCATCTGTCAGTCAGTTCCTGATTCATACCTGACCGTGTCATTTTAATCTAACTGCAAACTGAAAACAAATGGGTTTTTTTTGTTAAATACAGCCATGACATCTTGCAACAAGTATTTTAATAAGTTAAATAAAAAATAATAAACAATTTCTTCCTGTTTTGACTACTGTCAGACCTGAGCAACAGGAAGAGAATGCTGTGGAATTGTTTTTAATTATCCTACTATTATCCAGTGTGACATCTGATGGCATGGGTGAGCTCACCTGATGGACCACAGATAGCACTGATTTATGAAGCCATAATTGGGTTTCCAATAAACATTTGTCAAAATAATGTATTAATTCAAACCAAAGCCTTCTTTATTTATTCATATAAAAGAGCACTTAACTTTCAACAAAGAATTGCCTGCCATCCAAAGCACTCTATAAACAGAGAAAATTTATGAAGACAGTACCACAGGGTGATCACTGGAATACTAAAGTTCACTTTAACTCTGAGTTCAGGGCATGCACATAACTTAAGGCTAGCCAAAACGTTTTCAGACTTATATTTCTCTCAACCTAGTCACCCTTTATGTATTCTTTTGAAGCAAACTTGAAAATGATGGACTTTATACAGCATAATGCAGTTTGACTTAACTCTGGCAAATGCATGGAACCATGTGCTCATTCAGACTAACACCCCCTACCACCACCATTCTAACTATTTTTTCCATTTTGTAATTCTTGGCAATCTTGCAAGCGTTTATACAGAAGCATGCTTGCCCCAGGCTACCATTTGTTGAGAGGACTAAATGACTGAAGGCTTCATTTAAGGAACACTTCCATACAAGGACACCTGTCATACATAGGGAGCCACCGCAAGTTTTCATCCACCGTTAGGAAAACTTATCAATACTGCTCAGTCTATTTATATTTTACGGATTTGTATTAAATGCAGAGCAAAACAGGCAGACTAATCAGTGAAATTTTAAATGGAATTGCAGATGGTCCCTTGAGGATATGTCTTCACTAGAGGAAGGGTGTACAATGTATTTGCTAACTTGGTAAATAACATAAGGTAAAATCCTGATGAAGAATATGAAATTATAGTTTCCACATTTTTTGGTCTATCAAAGTGCAGACTAAAAATCCTAAGCCTAATCTGTTACCTCATGTTAAAACCACAAATTGGATCATCACTAGAGTTCTACCTTTTAGTTAGTTCCCACACATTAAATTAATATTGTAAAAAATATGAAGAGAAGCCATAGATGGGAAAAACTAATGAGAAAGAAAAGAAGGAGTTGCAATCAAACATTTCTGCTCTAAAAACTTCAATTTTATAGTTCTAGAAAAATCTAAATATAGTCCTATCACTTCTAGTATTGTTATTTATTTCCGTATTATCCACAGCCTACTCAGCAATTTACAGATGAGTAGAACAACACTATGTAAAACAAATTATACAGGAGAACAAACTGAGATGCAACAAACATTTAAGTGACAGAGCAATGATGTTTAGTGAGCATCAGGTTCATTTAAAATTTTAAAATTATTGTCTGCCTAGGACAGTAATATGTCCAGGACTTACAGACTTGGAAAAATATGTTGCGGTATTTGCTCGTCCAGGGTGTTAAGCAGCCACTAAGAACCAAGTGCTGAGTGTCTTCAACTCCTCTTCATGGACTGGGCCATTCATGATAGTTGTGATGGAGGTGAGGATGAAGACAAAGTGGACTGCATCAGTGTTGGATAAGTAGTTGTAGGACAATTCTTGGAGAAGGAGGTACAGAGATATAAAGAAGACTGAGATGAATGTGCCCGGGATAGCAGACACCTTCTGTATCTTCCTAGTCTACAGATACAGTCCACACAGTTTGTGAAGGACAAACTCACCCACTTCTAAAGAATTTGTTTTCTCAAGGTTATCACTAAGATGATCAGCTTCAACCATCTTCTCCAAGTCTCTTCTTAGATTTTTGTTTACACGATTATTCAGACCATACCTTAACTCTCTCTAGTGAACTACTCACCTCCCTTACATTCAAAGGGAGTAATAAGTCTCCTGCCTTACTCATTCTGAACAAAATTCATTTAATTGTCTCCTAGCTGCGTCAACATCTGTTAATGATGTGGGACATTTCCATAAAACATAGCTGACTTTTTCCAAAATTTTTATACATGAAAGTTGTGCCACCCTGAGTTTTGCCAGTTAATAACAAATGGCACTACCATGTTTACAGAATATACTCACCAGGTCTTTATGTTACCGTCATCCTCACTATACATGATTATGTTGGCTGAAGCCCAAGTGCATTATTGGTAAACACTGCAGCTTGCCCATGTCATCTCTTGATGAAGACAAAAGGCAACACAGGATATTTTTTGCAGTGCATTGAGGCATGTAGGAGTTCAGGCCAACAGTCCCACAAGTCCCATTTCTCCAAGCCATAATTTTTGGGATTGTTTTGAAATCCCATAGTTTCTTACATTTCTCTTTCTAACATTAATACAGATCCCTTGCAGGTCAGATTTCTCCTGTTTTATTGACAGGCTGTGTGATTTTTTTTCTATTTTTAGATTTTAAGTGACTACTGTTACAATGTAGACTGGTGATGCAGGGAAGATGACATAGGACTTCTTGGCTAGGGACAGACATTACCAGGGAGCCAGGTTTTCTGTTTCCCATGGAAAAACAGAGAAAATCACGGATTCCCTGTTTTTATTGGAGAAAACGCAGATTTCCCTTTTCAACAGAGGAATCCACAGATTCTCCGCTTTTGCAACAAGCTCCTGCAGGCTGGCACAGCTCCAGCCTGCAAGAGCCAATAGCAGAAAGGGTGGGAAACCCCCAGCCCTGCCCCAAGGGAGAAGGAGAGGGGGAAGGGTGGGGCCTGAGCCTCTGAGTCAGTCAAGGCTGGGCTCAGGCTCAGACTCGTCCTTTGTCCCTAAAGCCTATAGGTAAGTGGGGCTGTGGGGCAGGGCTGGGGAAGATGGTTGGGGGTTGAGGGAGCGGGGGGTGCTGCCGGCCCCAGGCAGCACACCACAGCCAGGAGCACAGCCAGGTAGCAAGGGCAGGGGTGCCTCTGTAGGGGGCTTTGTGGGCAAGCAATATGGGGTGTGGTGTGGTGGTGCCCGCTACGCATGGGCCGCACACATGCTGCCCAGGCGACTGCAAAGGGGAGGGAGAGGGAGACTAGCATGTGGCCGGCTGCACAGCTGTGTGATCGGCTCTGCAGTGGCAGCAAGGGATGGTGACTGTGGGGGACTGGGGGGCTCACACACGGTGGCCACTGCTGCTTACCTGGAGGGCCATGCCAGTGGTGATGGCCGGTGTGTACAAAGCCTCCTGCTGCCATTGCAGAGCAGTGTTCAGAGCTGTGCAAGCCCCCTATTCCACGCCTCGTGAGGCGGCATGTATATAGCCTGCACACGGTGGTTGCCACTACACTGCCACTGCTACACCCTGTGCCCCTTGCCCACAAAGCCATGCAGGTGGCCGTGGGATGGTAGTACAGGGTGCAGTGGCCGAGTTGCGGTGGTGGCCTCTCTACGCGAACCCCATGTCAGGCCAACCAGCATGTGTGTGGCCCACAGAGTGGCACCCCTGCCTTCACCCTTTGGCCCTGCTCCTGGGAGTGGGCACAGGGGCATACTCCCCCTCTTCTTGAACTGCTTCCCCCCAGCACCTTCCCTTTCCCCTGCCATGCCCTGCCCCTTGCCCCCCCCCACACACTTACCTGCTGGGGTGGCTGTCAGTGTCTGCATGTCTGGGTCTGGGGGGCTGTTGCGAGTGGCATCAGGAGGGCTAATGAGACTGTGGGGGGGGGAGTGTGGGGCACCAGCAGCGCTGGGTGGGGGCTGTGTGGGGTCTTAAATTTTAATCATGGATTTTGGTTTTTAATCAGAGAATTTGCAATTTTTAATCAGAGAAAACCAGGATCCCTGGACATTGGTTTAAACCCGTAACAGAACAGATGTTCAGTGCACATAAACTGGGTTGAAAATGGCTGAAACTGGTCTGAGATGAACCTGGTTGAATGTAGTACCAGACTTAACTGATTTGGGTCAAACCGGTTTATGCAATGTCTGTCCCAGCCCCCTTGCTGCTTTAAATTAAACCAGACTCCCTCAGCATCCTGACCTGCTCTCTGGGCTGGGCGGGGGGCTCTCTGCTCCACAGCAGAGCTGGTCCCTCCCCTCTACTCCCTAGCTGGAGCTCCAGCAGAGACTGCAGGTATCTGCCTGGTTTCCCTCTGCTCCACTCCCTTCCCTCACCACTCCCTACTAAGGAGGGATTCCCCCCCCCACACGCACACACACAGACACCTCCCAGCATTAGCTAGCGTACCACATGCTGGCTATGGTCCATCCTGTGGGAGACAAGGCAGACAGGACAGTATCACTTAGGGGTTTTAGGAGCTAAAACACAGGTCAGCTGGTAATGTCCCCCCATTCCTTCTTTGGAACAAGTTTAAGAAGAGCTTCAACTACTGTGAGATCCTTTTATTTCTGATGGGGTGATAAATGCTCCCTGCTGTGTAACTAAATGTTATGTAAATCCCAGCTGGCTCCCTTGCTGACCAGTGTGGGGGGGGACCCCCCTTTCTAATCAAAGAGTCCTGCCATGGCCTGGGCACACTCCCCCTCAGCTCACCAGAAGGGAACGGAGGGCTGCTGAAATGCCCCCTATCTTCTAGCTTGAGCCACACTGCAGGCACGTGCTCACATTTTTTCAGTCTACAGGGGAGTTACAAACTGACTCAGCCCAGGCAGGTTACAGTAACCAGTGAAGATTAGAACAATTCAGGCTTTTTGAATATCTGTCCCTAGCCCTTGAGGAGTGCATTATCCAGAGAGTGCATAAAAACTTCAAGCTGTTACGCTGACCAATTGAATACCATGAAGTGGCATTTCTGGGCCAAACAAACAAGCCCTGAGTAGTGGGTTCTTAGCTTCTCAGGATATCTGAGAGGCAAAGAAGGAAACTTTGCCTCCAGGGAAATGCTGAATCTGACAGCCATGTTCAGCTAAGAGAAGAAATGTGCATCTTGCATGTTTTGCATCTTGAAATGTGCATATGTGGCTTGAATAATCATTAATAATTATTAGAAAATTTTAGAAACTGTCATATACATTTTTGTAGTCAAAGGGTGGTTTGGTCTTTGATATATAAGTTGTTTCACAATAAATGCATTTTTAATTTTAAACTTTTGTGGTAGAATTAAATTAAACATGAAAATGGAATCATTCAATGTCAGCAAGAACAAGAAATAGTTTTTGTGGTGAAATCATTTAAAGCAGGGGTGGGCAATTATTTTGGGCTGAGGGCCACTTACCCAGTTTTGGCAGGCTGTTGAGGGACGCATGAGTAGCCCTGCCCCTTGACAGGTGTCCCGCCCTTGGTCACCATCTTGGGACAAATGTCCCAGGGCCAGCACCGGTGGGGCCCAGAGTGGGGCACAATCTGGCAAGGGTCTGTGGAGCCAGGCTGGCTTGTATCAGCAGGGAGTGGGGAGCTGGCCCAGCTCCATAGAGCCCCTGCCAGCTGGGACCCCACAGTCTTGCCACCCTGCTCTGGGCCCCACTGGCACTGGCACTGGGACACTGGTACGGGCCCTGAGCTCCTGCCGGCTCCCTGCCTACTGACTTCCAGTGCCCTCCAGCCTCGTGGTACAGGCAGGGAGCAGCACTCAGCCCCGATCCCTTGCTCATCATCAGGGAAGTGGCTGTGAGTGCCTGCAGCGCGGGGCGGCGGCCATGGGGCGGGCGAGGGGCCACTTTTCTCCGTGCAGGGAAAGAACCCAGGGAAAAGCTGAGGGTGGGGGGGGAAGTGGCCCCTCCCCCGCCTGGTACCCTATGCTGCAGGTGCTTGCAGCCTGTGTGGGGCTGTCCGGAGTGGGCACAGGCAGCCCCACATGGGCTGCAAGCAGCTGCAGCGTGGGGCATTGGGCGTGGGCAGGGAGGGACCACTTCCCCCTCTGCGCTCCTTCCCTGCCTGCTGTCCCCCCCCCACTTACCTGAGCTTCCTGCTCTGGGGCAGCCATGTGCTCCCAGCCCAGAAACTGCGGCTGGGGCTTCCGGTTGGGGGGCAGGGCCTTGTGGGCCCTGCTGTTGTGGGAGCCCACCAGGCTTCCCCTGGGTCCTACTGCCCTTGGTTCCTGTCATTTTTGGCAGGAACCAAGGGCAGAGAAATATTAATTTTCTACAGTATTTTAGGGGCCCTGCAGACCAGATAGAATGGTCTTGCGGGCCGGGTGTGGCCTGCAGGCCATATTTTGCCCACCCCTGATTTAAAGCCATATTGAAAACATTTTACCAGCATGCACAGACATTTCATATGGTTGAAAATATTACTCTCTAAAGGTACTTGTAGATGGTGATATCAAAGGCTTGCAAATGTATAGTTATAGTTCTCCTTTTCCAAAGGCATTGAGCGGAACATAGAAGATGGTGCCCATGGATGCCTGTGTACACCATGGGTTTTAATCGTCATTAAATTAAATAGGTGTATAAAATTTAAACTTGTTTATTTTGGAGTGTCGCATCTGTGTTTACATGCACTAGGTTTCAAACAAATTAAGCCGGGTCACTGGCTGGCGCTGCAGAAGAGCCCCCCCCCCAATCCATGCCCTGTCATGCAGCTGTGGAAGCAGGGAGCCAGCAAACAAGAAAAAAAGGAAAAAGCCACACAAGAGAAAAAAAGTGGAAGCGATTCAAACAGGAAAGGAATTTGAAGGGATGAACTACAAAAAAGTCGCAGCACCATCTGGTGGACAAAGAGGCTCATTACACATCTTTGAGTGCCTTTTGTGGTTGCATGCAACAAATCCATGGATACAATGCTTTAATTCCTGGTGAGCCAAACTAAATTATGTCTGCAGAGTTTTAGTTTAATGCACAAGAAAGACTTTTAAAGCATCAGGAAATCCTGCCCGTGAAAACAGACATGCAAATGCAGCACATGAAAGGGCAAAAATTGTGGCGTGTACATGAACCCAATGCTTAGACCTTGCACTGTGGAGAGTATATGAATAGAAGATCAGTGAAGTAAAAATTGACAAACTTCTTACAGGTTGTGACAGTTATAGCTCACGTACTACTTCTGAAGATAGGAAAGACCCAGAGAAGGCAGATGGTGTGATGAGTGCCTTGGAGCAGGTCTGGCCTGTTTCCTATCCAGCTATTAAGAGAAATGATGCCAGACTGCCAGTGGAAATCATCACAGGTTGGAATGGTAAAATATATTATGTGGTGAAACAAAAAAGCTGCTATGCCTAGAATTCTCAGGGAAAGAATCATTGACTATTTGCCGGAATATGTTTATAGAATTTGTCCCCAAGGATTCAAGGGACAACTTTGTGCAAGTGAACTGGATACCTTGGAAGGAAACAGGGACTGCAATATACCATGAGCCAAAGGAAAAGCAAAATCCCTGAGCCAGGAATACTATCTCTACCAAACATGGTGAAAGAGTGATTCATTTGGGACGAAGCCACAGCCTTTAACATGTTTGCAAAGCTTTACTTTATAAACAAACAAGGAAAATGGGAAAAAAGAAAACCCTGTGCTCTTTAAACAGGCACTCAAAAGCTGGCAAAGGGATAAGCTCTCACAGAGTTTACTTTGATATGTTGTGGGAGGTAGGCACTGTTTGCAACAAAATGGTTTTTTGTTGCAGTTAAAATTCTGCCAAATGGCTCTAATATCAATCTTATTTTATTACTAGTTTGCACAATAAAACAGCAACTGTGAAAGCCTGCTCTGAAATGAAAGAGTCCAATCTTTATATAAGGAGCAGAGAAGTCCAGTTGTCAAAGCATCAGGAAAAAAAGTATCCATTAAAATTAATACAGTATTTAATTTACTCGAGCTCCTTTTCTCTCCCATGTCACACTTACCCAGATTCTTCCAAATCTGCCTCTGGCCCTTCTGTGTTTCATACAGCTCATGCCTCTGTGGTGGGAGATGAATCAACCTAGATGTTTCAGATTGTATCCTCTGGTTCACACAGGGTGTCCACAGTAAGGACCAGGGTGAAGTTGGGTCCCTACCACATATGTAATGCAGCTTCCTGTGGAAAAAGCAAGTTGCTGGGTCAGCTTCATATTGTTTTGTTCTGCACTCTTCTCTTACCATGGATCTGCCATGGATCCTTTTTCTCAGTGTTAATCCTTGTGACTACTTGAGTAGAGAAAGGACCTGTGGGATCACTTGCCTGGTGTCCCTTCTTAAATGCTTGTGCCTGTGATTATTTCACAACTGCATTGCTATTGTTCCTTACCACACAGGCCAAGGACATTCAGGATTTCTTCTCTGCACAAGCCAGGGGTTTAGGTGGTAGTCTCTCTGGGCATGTTTACATGTGCGTTAATGTGCTTTTCCTAATGTGCATTAAAATTTAGTACTTCCAATATGAGGTACTAAATAAATGCGCATTAGGCTGCTCTAATGCGCATTTATTGGCCCCCGCTCCCAAACAAAACCCAACCCCCCCCAAAACAATGATGTATGCAGTGAAAAAGGAATCTCTTTTTATACTTCAAAGGCCAGCTCATGCACAGGTCTGGAGCCTTAGTTAGATGGCTAACATGAGGGGGACACATTTTAAATGGTTGATCTAAACCACACTAGGGTGACTGTGAGGTGCATAAGATTCAGAAGAAAAGAACCCACCCGAGGTTAATCCATCGCAGCTCATATACTGCAGCTCTGATTACCTGGACTTCAATTCAGACTGTCCTTGGAGCTTACAAGCAGAACAGCACAGTTACATAACATGAAACACAATGGTCAGGTCAGGGAATATAACCTGGAAAAAAAATCCCTTAAAAACAACTTCTTAAATGACACATTTAACAGACTTTGTGTAGGCTAATGAACCAGACCTTTTATGATCTGGTACCACAGTCAATATGTATTACAAGCCAAACTCTTCTTTCAAATTTTACAGCAATCTCTATTTTTTTTCTGTTGGGCAAATTGCATCTAGTAAGAGTTTTGTATATTAGAGATATAGAAAGCATAACAATATCAAATAATAATGATTGTTAGGATTTGATATTCATTCTTTTACAAACAGTGATTAATGAATGGTTTAAAGTATATCTTTTGTTATCAGTGGACCTGGCCAACAAATCTGGTTTTTAGAAAATAATTTATAGTTCTTTGTGAGGAATTTTTGTAGTCTGTTTTCTCTAATCTAAGAAGAAATATTTAAGTTGGTATATTGTGGATATGAAGGACAGCTGGCTTGTGGTGCAATTCATTCAAAACCATACACCAACAAATTGACTCTGCCAATGACATTATGCATGAAATAATTTAATAGATTCATAGATGCTAGGGTCAGAAGGGACCTCAACAGATCATTGAGTTCAATCCCCTGCCTAGGTAGGAAAGAGTGCTGGGTTCAGATGACCCCAGCCAGATGCCTATCCAGCCTTCTCTTAAAGACCCCCAAGGTAGGGGAGAGTACCAGCTCCCTTGGAAGTTCAGTCCAAATTTTGGCCACCCTTACCATGAAGAAGTTTTTGCTGATATCTAGCCTAAGATCATCATGGAGCACATCTGTGATGGGCCGGCCTCAGAGTTGATGCTCAAGGGCAACCAGCACGGTTTCATTAGGGGCAGGTCATGTCAGACCAACCTGATTGCCTTTTATGATCAGGTCACAAAAGCTTTGGATGCAGGTGTCGCCGTAGACGTAGTCTTTCTGGACTTCAGCAAGGCCTTTGACACCGTCTCCCACCCCATCCTCATTAAGAAATTGGGCGACTGTGGCATTGATGCCTACACAGTCAGATGGATTGCAGACTGGCTGAAGGGTCGTACTCAGAGGGTGGTGGTGGATGGGTCATATTCAACCTGGGGAGAAGCGGGCAGCGGAGTCCCCCAGGGCTCGGTCCTTGGGCCTGTGCTGTTCAATCTCTTTATCAGCGATTTGGACGACAGGGTGAAAAGCACCCTGTTTAACTTCGCTGATGATACCAAAATTTGGGGTGAGGTGGGCACGCTAGTAGGGAGGGAAAGACTGCAGCAAGACTTGGATAGGTTACAGGGGTGGGCTAACAAAAACAGGATGCGTTTCAATACTGACAAGTGCAGGGTGCTGCACTTAGGCAGTAGAAACCAGCAGCACACTTATAAGATGGGAAACTCCCTTCTTGAGAGCACAGAGGCAGAAAGGGATCTTGGATCTCAAGCAGGGCCAAGGAGGTGATCCTCCCCTTCTATGCAACGCTGGTCAGGCCACAGCTGGAGTACTGTGTCCAGTTCTGTGCGCCCCACTTCAGGAGGGATGTGGACAACATTGAGAGGGGCCACCCGCATGATCCAGGGACAACAGGGCAGACCCTACAATGAGAGACTGAGAGACCTAAACCTGTTCAGCCTTCACAAGAGAAGGCTGAGGGGGGACCTGGTGACGGTCTATAAACTCACTAGGGGGGACTAGAAGGGTTTGGGAGAGACCTTGTTTCCCCTACTGCCCCCTGGCATAACAAGGAATAATGGCCAAAAGTTGTTGGAGAGTAGGTTTAGATTAGACATCCGCAAGAATTACTTCACTGTCAGGGTGGCTAGGATCTGGAACCAACTTCCAAAGGAAGTGGTGCTGGCTCCTACCCTGGGGGTCTTTAAGAAAAGGCTTGATGCCTACCTAGCTGGGATCATTTGAGCCCAGTTTGTTTTTTTTTCTCCTGCCCAGGCAGGGGGTCGGACTTGAAGATCTATAAGGTCCCTTCCAACCCTACTTCTATGATTCTATGAAATCTGCTCTCTGTCAGTTTGTGACCATTGTTCCTTGTTACTCCAAGAGGCACCCTGGTGAACAGAGCATCTCTGATCACTTTCTGCGTCCCAGTAATGAATTTGTAGGCAACCACAAGATCACTTCTTAGCTTCTCTTGTGGAGGTTAAAGAGGTCCCGGTCCCTCAGTCTGTCCTCATAGGGCTTGTCCTGTAAGCCCCTAACCATACGAGTGGCCCTTCTCTGGAGCCTCTCGAGTCAATCAACATCCTTCTTGAAGTACAGCACCCAAAACTGGATGCAGTACTCCAACTGCGGTCTGACCAATGCTGCATAGAGGGGAAGTATTACTTCCTTGGTTCTATTATGCATCTGCTGATGCATGATAAAATACGTTTAGTTTTGCTGATGATATTGTCACATTGACAACTCATGTTCATCTTAGAGTCCACTATGACTCTGAGATCCCTTTCCGCTTCTGTGCTGCTGTGAGGGTCGCTTCCCAACCAGTAGGTGTGCTGGATATTTTTGCATGTTAGGGGAAGCACTCTGCACTTGTCCTTGTTGTATTGCATCCTACTGTGTACTGGCCACTTTTCTAACCTGTCCAGGTTTGACTGCAATCATTCCCTACCCTCCAAAGTGTGCACTTCACTCCACAATTTAGTATCATCTGCAAACTTGGGCTGGGCCTACACTTCACACCCACATCCAAGTTGCTGATGAAAATATTGAAGGGTACAGGTCCAAGGACTGAACCCTATGGGACCCCACTATCTACATGCTTCCAGGTTGATACAGACCTGTATACTACCATTATAATTTAACTGAATATATCTTACTAACAAGTTTCAGAGTAATACAGCATATGTATAGAAGTTACATTTTCAGAAGGAGCCCCCTGAAAACACTCTGTAGTCATAATAAAGCAAATGTTTATGGCTGCAGAGTGCTTTTAAAATGGCCAATTGCATGAAAATTTAACCCTCGTCTGATGTAGTATCTGGGGTGCTCTAGGGCACAGCATCTTAGAGAACTTGCATACAGGTTCCCTGCAAGGATTAATTTGGGGTGATTCTGCCCAGTGGTGGATTAAGATTTACTGGGGCCCTGGGCAAATAGAAAATTGGAGGCCCTCCACACCCTCTTGTAAACATTAATGTATGGACTCTAGCAGGAGAAGGGGTCCCTTTCCCTCCTGGTGCTGCCATTGCCAAGGGCAGGGCAGGTGTCTGTGCCCCACAGGGAGGCTGAATGGACCCAGCTGGGCTGGAGGTAGGGTGGCACATGCCTGGCTGTCTTCCTGCCTCCTTGCCGCTCCCCACTGCCACAGCCAGAGGAGAGCCGAGTGGGGACAAAGTGAATGTGGGCTGCTCGCTGTGGGCTTGGAGCCATCAACTCTGTTGCCTTTCCCTCGGGAGACCCATGCTGGCCATAAGCCCTTTGCCCACCAGCAGTAGTAGAGGGGGTGAGTTGTGCCTCCTGCTGCCAGGCAGACAGGGGGCACATGGCCAGCACAGAGCTCCTGAGGCAAAAGCAGAAAAGTGGAGAACCCTGATCCTACAAGAAGGAGCCTGCATTTTCCCTGTGCACAAATATGGGGGGTACATAGCCCCTCCATGCCTCCCCTGGGAGGTGTGCCCAGTGATGGGGAGCCACCCATCCTCCCTCCCCTTCCCATACTCATACAAGCCGCCCATGGCTCCATCCTGCCCCCCACCCCAACCCCGGTCCCATGTACTGCACTGGCTGGACAGCAGGCCCAGCCTGACTCCCTCATTCACTGTGGGGGCCTTGATCTGCCCCCACATACTCTTTCCTCACTTACCTGCAGGGGGCTGCTCTCCACACTGCCCAGCTGTTCTCCATGCAAGCAGCATCCCCTGCATCTCCCTCTTGGCAGCCTCAGGATGGACCCCTTGCCAGCTAGAATGCTGTCTGCCTGTAGGGGAAACCCGCCATTTCCTAAGGGAACCCAGGCATCTGGGGGGGCCCTGACTGGCAGAGACCCCATGGTCCTGTGTGTTAATCCACTATGATCCTGCCCACAGCCCATCTGGCTTTTTGGGGCTGGGCTGGTGCTCATACCAGTGAGCACTGGCCTAGCCCTGCCTCCAGGGTTGTCATAGAAAGGAGACAGAAAACCTCTGTCTCCTCTCTGCACAGGTAGGGAGGACCCACTGCTGGGTGTGCCCCACCCTTCCTCACCAGCTACCTCTCCTAAGCTTTGGGGAGAGACAGACCAGGCCCTTCCTTCCCCCACCCCTTGTGTGAGAACAACAGCTGTGGCTGCTGTGCCTGGAGCTGGGGTGGGGCGGGGTGAGGTGGGGGGAAATGGAGCCCACCTGCTTGGAGACCAGCCCAGATACCCCTGCTGGGGTCTTGTGGGGAGCCAGGCTGGGCCCACAAGATGGGGGAGCTCCATTCCCCCCCCCGCCCCAGCTCCGGGGACCATGAGGCTATACCACTGTCAAAATGTCTGTGTGGGGAGTGGGGGGAAAGGAGCCCACCCACCAAACGTGCCCAGGCTAGCTCCCCCAAGACCCCAGTGTGTATGTGTGTGTGTGGGGGGGGAGTGGTGGCTGCATGGCAGGGGAGCTTTGGGCTGCTGCAGACGGTTGCCAGCTGGCAAGGGCAAGGGGCAGTTCAGGAGCCTCCTGAGAAGCTGCTGCAGCCGCTCCACCTGCTGGCCTGAGGCAGTGCAGGCCCGCCACCCAGCAGGTGAATGCCTGTTGGGCCATGAACAACTGGTGCCTCCTGAGACTGGGAGACAGGGACTGTCCACAGCCACCAGCGTCAGTGTCAGCAGTGGCGAGCAAGGACTGCCTGCAGCTGGCGGCGGTGGTGTTGGTGGCAGGGGGGGCGAGCAGGGCCAGATGCTGCTGGCCGTGTTGGCAGTGTGGGGGGGGGGGGGCGGTGGCAAGCAGTGACTGCTCGCAGAAGCCAGAGGTGGCTTCGGCGGTGAGCAATCTCAGGGGAGGCACTTGCCCCCATATCCCCCTTATGCATCACCTACATGTTAGATTCAATGGTGCTTGGACTTATGGCACTTCGTGTAAAGTGCCATAGTTAGAGTGCCTCCCTGACAGGCTGCCTAAACTTCTGTACCCTGCCACAGATTGCTTCTCCCTTCCCCCTAGCAGCATTAGGTTCAACATTTAACAAGCTCCATTTGCAAAACTGGACAACCCCTGTTGTGGTTTGTATATGCATTTAAAAAAAGTATGGAATGAGAAATTTTTTAAAATCTCATTTTAAGAAACGAAAGTGCATGGTTCTGTCATGAAGTGAAGTAATAGAATCACGGTAAAATATCAACCTTCTGCTTTCACCTTGCATTTATCAATAAAATGAGAAATCAGTCTGTGAAGCATACTGATTTATATGCTGTCTACAAAGAAAACAAGTGTACAATGTCAATGTTGTCATATATATTTATATCACACATACATATAGAAAGCTTAGAATTGTACATGATTTGGGGTTCTTGCTCCATCTGTTTTTTTTATTTTTAAAAAGCACTTATTTTGTTAGTAACAGATTCTATATTACTTTGCTAATGTGAGCTATATCAGCTAACCTAGAAAAGTTGATAGCTGTTCCTCAGATGAATGTTACATTGTGTTAGAACAGTCTTATTCAAAGAATTAAAAAACACTAGAATCTGAGAGAGTTTTGAGGTCAGAAGAATTACATTTACTGGTGATCAAATAATCTTTCAACTACATATTTAAATATAGAATCAGTCTAAATTAGTTCACTGACAGCTTTTTGCAGATACAGAATACAATTCTGAAGATAGAGAACACATAAGACATTAGTTTGATAGTGTAATATATCTTCAAGCTTTATGGTCTTTTTGATTTTAGATGGACAGGTTTATGTAGAAAAAGAGACAGCATGATGGTTGGCTCAAGCAAACTAGAAAATGCTTTAAAATATACAGGAGCAGGTGCGGCTGAAGAATGATCTCTACATAGGCATCCTCTGGGATGAGGAACAGCTGAAGTATTTGCTTTATCCTGAAAAAAAGGATTTATTACTGGGAACATGCTCCCTCAGTAGTTAAATAACACTCTTGGCTGGGACACTACATATGTGTTACAAAACACTGGACTTGGAGCACCTGGATGAATTACTTGAGTTTCTTTATTTTTCTTTTTTACATTCATTACTTCCTAAGACACTATCATTTTAATTCTTTTAATTTTTTTTTTTTTTGGAGAAATTAGGTTTCTGGAAATATGGAGCATGCTTTAATTAGTGCCCTTTATATTTGCACAATTTTAAAAAAATAGCTTCTTGCACTGCTGCCTACAAAGGTCCCTGTCTCCCAAAGCAATGAGTGTTGGTTGACATCAAGAACCTTTGAGAGCCAAGGATTTTTTTGAGTGATGTCTTTAATTGGTCCAACTGCATGGCTGGGATAATCCTCCCTACTTAGGCAAGCCCCCAACTCCGCAGTCCGCCCCCTCCACCCCACCTTTGTTCATAAGTCTGCTTTATGCCTCTTCAGTTATCAGCTCTTCTGTTGTTTTTACTGATAAAAGCCTTTTTTCAGGGCATTGGAAGAACACCTGCATCTGAGTTCCTGGCAGAGCAGTTCAGTGATGTCTTCATGCTAAATGCCAAGGGAGGAGGTTCAGCAAATCAGCTGATCACCAGCAAAGCTATATATGTACCACTGCTGCAGAGGGAAGGGCCGCCCCCCACCTCTCCTCCACCCCACAGCTCAGGGCCGGCCGGCAGCTCACTCCCTGGCTGTGGGAGAGGCAGGCAGGCTCTGCCGGGAAAAAGATAAAAGTGGGCCTGACTGCTTTTTTTTTTTCCTGGTGGAGCCTGCCCACAGCCGGGGCGGGGGGGGGGAGGGTGAGCTGACAGCAGGCTGTCACTGTTCCGTTACTGTGATAGAAGCCCCTACATTGAAATGGTGGGTTTTTAATTGTGTGGGTTTTTAATTGCGACCCACCATTTCAATTCAGAGGAACTAAACCCACCTCACATGTACAAGCACCTGACATGTCTACACTGGCTCCATGGTGCCTTGACACTCCTGCCAAAAGCTAAGTCCCACATACCTGCTTCTACTATATGCTCCAAACCTAGAAGTGAGACAGCAAGGATGCTTAGGAATACCTCCACTGATGCTCTCGAGATCACTCTCTGGCACTCTTGAATGCGGCAGTGGGGATGTCTTTGGAACAACCCTACTGCCTCATTTTTGGTTTGGAGTGTACAGGGTAGGAGTGGATGGGGGGGGGCAGCATCTGAGAGAACACCATTGAAGCACTTTCTGTCTTCCCAATAGATTCAAGCATGTTCGTGAACAAACTGGTAACAGAAACTATATCTCTTTAAGTTAGGGTAATCATGGGAGCAATATGACATTCATGCATCCTAGATAGCCACTACTAACATTGACTGAAAGTTACCAAAAGATCCCAGAAGGAAATTCATAGAGGGGTATAAATGTGAGTTATAGTTACAAGCATGGGCGACTGGTGCCACCTTAGTTGGGGGCGGGGCACATGCCCCCCCAGCGACCAGTCAGCTACCGGTGGGAGTGCCCCCCCGTGACCGATCACGCCGACTGGGAGGGCCGCAGGGTTGCAGGCCCATGGCACTCCTGCAAGTGGCTGCGGTGTTTCCAGGAGGAGCCGTGGTGCTGGCACTTGCAGGGTGGCCACTGGCACTCCCACCTGCTCCCCCTGCTTGCCACCTGAGCAGGGAGCATGGGTTGTTAGGAAGTGCACCAGCACTCTCGGGAGTGCACATGCATTCCCATGCACCTCCTACGCATTGCCACTGGTTATAAGGCAGTTGAGTCTGTTCTGAAACAGAACAGTTGGAGACGTTTCCTCTGGCATGAACGAGTGCCAGGGAGGGTAATGAGCTGGGGACAGATCATTCTAGATGTACCTGGTTCAGTGCTCTCCCTCTGAAGCATCCAGTTCTGTCCCTGTTGAAGACATTCATGCATCCTAGATAGCCACTACTAGTATTGCACTTACTTTTTGCACTTCAGAATCACATCTCAGAACCTCTGAGGCCTTGAAGCAAGGCAGTTTGCCCATCTCATTTTCTCCACCTGTAAGATGAATGAAATGACACCGAGCCTCCTGAAACAAAGAAAGATTAATAAACTAATGTTTGTACAGTGCTTTGAACATAAAATTGTGTTATGGAAATACTTCAAAAAGGTACTTTCCCTCCCCCCCAGCTACAACTAAGTTGAAACTTTTCACCAAAATGGTACTACAAAACCCTCCTTCACTTGTGCCACTATTACAACTGGAATATTCACATAGCTAAAACACTACTCATCTGATTAAAGACTAGGCCATAAATGTTCACATTCTTTGTGCAGCCATGGCAACTTTGTTCTTAACTAATGAGCAGGATTCATTTATGCCAGTTGGCTCAATATGTCTAAAATAGTCTTACATGTCTAGTTTAAACACTATATAAGGATTTCATATCAATGCAATTCTTGATGCTGCAGACTTTGTCCGATGAGCTAATAAATATGTCAAAACCATAAAGTAATAGTCACTGTGGGTGTTACAAAACAGACTGTATTTGCTGTGGTGGGAGGGGCAGTTTTGTTTATTGCATGAACAACTGTAAAGGATGGAGCTGTGCTTTTCATTCACTTAATCCTTCTTTGTCATTCTCAGTTAGTTGCCTGCCAACTAATCTATACTTCATACATAAACTATTAATCAGAGATTCTAACATTCATCATGTGGTTGATTGATTTACCTAAGCGGTTTTTCCATTTGCAAAACAGTTGCTATTAGAAACATATTCTTAGTGGAATCATAGAAAAAGATTTTCTATTGTCTTACTAAACTGAGATGAGAGCAGGAAACAATATTTCCCTTCGTAATTACTAATAAACCTACAAGCTCAATTTGTGAAGAATGTAATCACTATTTTGGAAAATATTGTCTGTTTGTATGTAATAAAAGACAGTGGTAAAAAAATCAGCTCACAAATTCACTTTTGGCTTTAACTTTGTTTCTTGTTCCCATCCCTGGAAATGTTATGCTTGTGAAAGACACTAGACTGACAGCCCTGGATATGGGATTTCTCTGTTTATCCACAGAAAAGCCACAAAACAGTTAGTGGCACCCTATCCCACTCAGGTTTCTCCATTCTTTTCTGAAGGAAGGGCTGCTTCTCCTGGTGAGGTAGCCATTCATTCTCTCTACTTATTTGGGTACGTTCAAAAATTGCTGCCAGAAATTGCTGGCAGGGGACTCCCAGGTCAGAGGATAAAATGCTAGCCTGGGATTTAATTGCTTGTAGTCCAGTATCATATAGTATACAAGGGCAAATCCAGGAACAGATGCAGTAGCATGTTTGTACCCCATCTTTTGGGCCACCCACAGAAGCAAGAGCTGGGGACTTGAAGTCACTGAAGGAGGTAAGAATCCCTTCCCCACTTAGCACTTCCTCTCTTTTCCTGCATTCTCAGCAGCACCTCCCCTCTCCTGTCATTACCCACTTCCTCTTCCCTCTTATTACTCCCTCCTCTGGCCTCCACTGCTTCCTCTTGACTTGGGGCAGGGGGAGGTCCAAGAGTTGCCTCTGCCCTGCTCTAGCCAGGGTGTGCAAGGAAGGGGTATGGGGGAAAGGGAGAAGTTACTAAGCATGGAAGGGGAGGGAGAAGAAGGCGCTGTGGGGTGAGAGGGGAGAGGCAAGCTTCGTGTCTGGTTCAGTTACTTTAAAAAGTACTTGACTGCTGCTCCTACAGTGAGGTTTTCCTGCTGTGTGGGAAGGATGCTGGAAGCAGGGGTGTAGTCACCCTTGCAACATTGGTCACTGATTCCATACCCCGCTTGTTAAAATCCTGGATCTGTCTATTATAGTTTAGGAACAGAAGTTCTCATGATACTTGTGAGCTCACTCAGGATTGCTCCTGCCCAATGGAGAAGCAAGTCATCTCCCCCTTTTTTGTGGTACTGAATAGGGCATCTGATATTCTACTACCTTCCTCCAAAGTTACCATGACTCCCAGCTCAGTATATAGTGGCTACTGAAATGTCATCATTTCTGAAGAAGGGTGCTTGTGCCCAAAAGCTTGCACAAAAAGAATTTTTCTTTTGCAAAAATCTAATTGGTCTAATAAAAGATATCACCTCTATCATGAGTTCTGATTCCTTTTGCCTCTTGACCAATACGGCTACACTGTGAATACCTGACATCATAGGGTAACAACTCCTGGACACTCCCCAATGCTGACCTAGGCTAGATTTTGGTTGGTGACCTAGGTGAAAGACCCCATAGTCAACTATTAGTCTCTCTGACATCATATCCTTTGTCCCCTCCAAATTACTTATGTTTAAGTATCCCTACACCACGAAAGAAATAATGAAATAAGATTTTGAGTAATCTTTTATTAGCCAGTTAGTTCAGCTTTCCTGCAAAGTTTATTTCCTTCCCCATAACAGCCTTTAATTATCATAGGAGCACTTACTTAAGGGTTCAGAGTGACCTAAGCACCATATAGTTTTATTACTGTAAATAATAAAACCTATCAACAAAGGGACTCAGTATTTAGAAGTAAATTTATTGTAGCTATAGGCTCACTGGAAGCTGCTTACTTCACATGTCTGTCAGGACTACAAGAAGTAATGCAACTGATCACCACTGGTTTAACAAATCCATAGCTTCTATATTCTCCTATCAGAAACAATGTAAAGAAGCTGTCTCAGAATGAAAAAGCACATCAGTAATATCTTACGACCACAAAATTAATCCATTGTCAACTGTGTATCACCCGTTAATGGCTGTAACCAGGTGCTCATCTCACGGGGTGGCTGTGATACCCCCTGGTGGTTGCTCAGGCCTTGCTTGGTTTGCCCTGTTAGTTCACTCTCCCCTTTGCTCACCCACTATACCGTGATGTTATAGTGTTTAAAAGAAAAAGAGGCTGACCCAGGACTTCCCAAACCCGCTCTCACTTGCTGGCTTTCAGGACTAGTTATATATTTCAGGGCACTTGGCCCTAACCTGACACTTGTCTGCCTCAGGTCTTTATATTCTTGTCAGGACTCCCAGCCTTTCCCAGCCTCAGCCCCCTTTTTCTTCCCTTCTCCGGGATCTGAGCTCTCCATCCCCAAATGCTGCCCAGGTCTGGGGGCTCTGGTCCCAAACACTGCCCTGCTCTGGGCTTACTGCTCCCTCAGTATGCCTTGAGCCTGCTCCCAGCAGGGCTCAAGGTGATCATGTGCCCCTAGGCCACTAATGGGATCTTCAAAAACTACCCCTCACAGTCCTGACCTCAAACCACCAAAGATAACTTAAGACACAAATAGCAACCAACTGCCTAACACAAACTTTTCCTTCTGGGCAAACAAACATCAACAAAAGGGAAAACAGCACACTGCCACAACAGCAAACCTTCCCCATCTCGGGGCAGACAAACAAACACTTGGGGAAGCCCTCACTGGGTACCAACATAACCTGCAGCTCTGGGTTATATCCTTGTAAGCTCCCAGAGTCTCACTGGTAGTCCCAAGGCAGCTCAGCATTCCTCCAGGCTCTCCCTTGCAGCTTTCCTAGCCAGACGCTCCTTCCCCAACAGCTTGCAAGGCCATATTATCCCTGCGCTTGTTCAGGGCCTGGGTTTATATGGCTCCCTGGCCCTGCTGGTCACCTGCCTCCTGTTAGCAAAGGTTGAGTCGGTTGCCCATATGCTGAAGGACAACCTGGCATCGCATCGTGGGCGCTAGCTTTGATGATATAAATCAAGAGACATGAGAGTGTCAGCAATAATTTTATTACTCCTGCAGAAGGGTAGTCTCCCGTCTTAAGGACGGAGAGCTACCCGGAGGGGTTTTTAACTTCCATATTTATATGTTTGTCTACATATGGTTAGTTGTGTGCGCATTCAGGTTTAATCATTGTTATATAACACGTTTTCCTTCCAGTTATAATTATTTTTTGCGGTCAAAACCATCATGAGGCCGCCATCCGCTTCCTGTTGGGTCAGCTTGGTCCCCAGAATAGATTTTCTTCTGTATCAGCGCTTATGTTTCCTTACTTAAAATTATACTTAGTATTACACATATATAGTCATATCCACATGTTTGCTCAATAATCAACTTGCTGAATAAGCACTAAAATATCTAAACTTATGAACTTGTGAACTATTCATACCTAAACTTATGACCTACTTGATAAACTTATGAACTTATGCTAAACTTATGACCTACTCAATAAGCAAGCTAACCCATCATTGATATCACTCCCTAAGCTGCTCCAGGTGCTTTCTGATTTGGCTTAGACCAGCTTCAGGGAGGCTCCTTGCTGCTGGGCCAGCAGTGTTTCCATGCAAGCCTCTGACCCCTGATGTTGCTGTCGCGACTGGCTTTGTAACACATTGGGGTCCCAGGGGTGGCCTCCCTGGTTGCTCTGTGACCATGCCCTGCTCTGGCCTCTGCCCCCTTTAATCTATCTAGGCCTTCTAGCCTAGGCCCACTGAATCGTATCTGGCTTTGAGGCACTAGGTTTTGCTTATCCCCTCCATCACGGGGCCCCTGGCCGCTGGCCCCTCTGTAGCTGCATCCTCTCTGGTGCCACTTTGGGCTCAATAAGGGATCAAGCCCTGAGCCTGTCTGCCCCTGGCTGGGCTCAAGGTAGTTGAGTGCCCCCTCGGCATTAATGAGGCCTCCTTACCTCCTCTTACCTCATCCCAAACCACGGGTTGAAACAGTAATGTAAATCCCCTGGGCTATAACATAAACAACAAAGTAGCAGCCCTCTGTCCCTTTAAGAGGGCAAGCCTCTACTCCAAGTATAGCATGCTTCCCTACCAGGGTACCGCACAAGTTCCCGGAGCCTCCCTGTTCCTGTAGGCAGCAGGGCACCGTTACAATGACAATGAAATACAACTAGGAAAGAGAAATTACTGTTTCTTACTGTGATTTCCAGTAATCATGTTTTCCTTCCTGAATACCAGTTCCTTAATGAAGGCAAGAGTTTATATTTACAGTAGTATCAAATAAAGTTTCATGCCCAACTTGAAACAACCAAGCCATCAAGGGTGGTTTATGAGCACCAAAAAATCAAATTCTCAGCCTCTGAAATTCAGGTCATTGGTTTGTCACAAATGGAGACACTCAAAATTAATGGTCATTTTAAAGATTTAGGGTGAAATCCTGTTCCCACTGAAGTCCCATTGACAAAGCCCCCCTGACGAAGTTCCCATTTCTTCTGGTTTTTTTCCAGATGATCTTCTGAACTCCAACATCTTAAGAAATGTAATTCAAGCCAGCACCAAAAATTCTGCTTTTCTAATAGACTTCTAGAAATCTCATAAATTCTCCCTACAAGATTCATTCGGAACCTTGTATTAGGCTAACGTTGTCAGAAAGCCACATCTGGCTTCCAGCAGAGTTCATTATCACCACACTTTCATTGGCTAGAGAGGTGAAGGAAGGGTGTCACGAACAGAATATGAAATACATAGTAGGTGAGAAGAAAAGACAGGCTGAAGGGTTTACAGATCCTGTTGGTTTAGACAAACAAAAATGAGCTTAGGTTAAAAATGTGAAGTTGGGGATTCCACCCAGTACAACTGAATCATGTAGCCCATCTTATCAAGATTCTCTTATGACAGCACAGCCATAATTGAAAAAACTAAATGAAGCTAAACTAAACTAAACTAAACTAAACTAAATGTGTTAGTGTCTTCTTACCCTAGGTTGAGTCTGTTGCAGTTTCCAGCTTGAATACATACAAGAATACTTATGAATGTAATTTAAACAAGCTTATAGAGCCTTCACCCACTGAATTCAATAGATGTTTTGCAACTGGCTGCAATGGGAACAGGAGCAGGTCCCAAACAATCTAATCCAGATGTCTTCCAAGGCACATGCTTCTTCCATGTTATATACCCTTTCAGATCCACTCGTCATTTAGGACAAATCACATTTAGATATGCAACCTCAACCAGGAATGATACTGTACCAAGAACTACAGTAAACCATAGAGAGCAATGCAGTGACTACTGAGGAGAATAGATCAAGCACCAAAGCAATCAGTTCCAGAACCTGAAACATAAACTTTTTTTACAAATCACCTCACAAGAGAAAACCATTCTGGATGCAGGGAGATCTGCTCCAAGAGGGGCCCTGCTCCAAAACAATCCACCTCTTCGATTAGCAGTTGTCAAAGTAGGGATCATGATCACAGCACTTAAAAGAGGGGTTGCAAGCCCCAAAGAAAGACAATTATATCATCTGGACACAAGTAGGAAGTAGAGGTTAAAGCCACCCAGAAGTGGTATCACAAGTCTGTAGTCACCATGCAAAAAGATTGGGAACTGCTATCATTATTATTTATATTATCAAAGCTCCTAGAAGTCACACACTAGGATCACATTGTGATAGGTGTTGTAAGAACATAAACCAAAATGACATTCTCTGAAGCTGGGAGATGCTAAAGGTCAAGGGCTTGATACTGAAAAACCTTATAAACACAAGTGTTTTAACTTCAACAGGGAGTTTTGCATGAGTCAGGATATTTCCTGAAAATTTTCAGCAACTCCAAAACAGGATCCAGGTTCTGTATTTGGGATGGACAGCATGTGGAGCAATCAGATTTGTGGCATCATAGAAAATTAGGCTGGAAGGGACCTCATAATATTATTTAGTTTAGTGGTTTTCAAACATTTTTGGCTGTATGCCCCTTTACCTGTAAAATATTGCTTTTGTATTCTCTATAGCCCATGCATCTATGCATGTTCACTAACATCAAACTGTGGCAATGCCATTACTGTGGCAAAGCCACTGGTGGCAATGACATTGGTCTTGACCAGTCAGAAACTCTACCACAATTATTAAATTTTAGGCATGTACCCCTTGGTAAAGTACCATGTAAACCACAGGGGTATGTGTATCCCAGTTTGAAATTCACTTGTGTAATGTTTATCTAACCTGTCAGGCCTTGGGTCAGTGCAGATGTAGTTAGGGATCTTCTGGAAGGGCTGGACATTTTAAAATCTGCAGGTCCAGATGCCTTCCACCCAAGGGTGTTGAGGGAGCTGGCAGGGGTCATCGCGGAGCCCTTGGCCCAGCTGTAAGAGCATTCGTGGCCATCTGGCCAGGTGTTGGGGGATTGGAAACTAGCTAATGTGGTCCCCATTTTTAAGAAAGGGAGGAAGAAAGATCCAAGTAACTGTAGGCCCACAAGCCTCACCTCGGTCCTCAGGAAGATCTTGGAGAAAATCATCAAGGACCACACCTGTGGGGGGCCAGCAGGGGAGATCATGCTCAGGGGCAACCAGGATGGGTTCATCAAAGGCAGGTCCTGCCTGACCAACCTGATTGCCTTTTATGACCAGGTAACTAAATCCTTGGATGATGGTGTCACCATGGACATAGTCTTTCTAGACTTTAAGAAGGCTTTAGACATTGTCTCTCACCCCATTCTCATCAATAAATTAAGTGACTGTGGCATTGATGCCTGCACAGTTGGATAGGTAAAAAATTGGATGATGGGGCGCACCCAGAGAGTAGTGGTGGATGGGTCGTACTCAACCTGGTGAGATGTGAGCAGTGGGATCCCCCAGGGCTCGGTCCTCGGGCCTGCAATGTTTAACATCTTCATCAGTGACTTGGACGAGAGGGTTGAAAGCACGTTGTCCAAGTCTGTTGATGACACTAAGATGTGGGGCGAGGTGGGCGCACTTGAAGGGAGAGAGAGGCTGCAACTAGATTTAGATAGATTACAAAAGTGGACAGATGAGAATAGGTTGGGGTTCAACGTAGATAAATGCAGGGTGCTGCACCTTGGAAGAATGAATCCACAGCTTGCATACAGGCTGGGGAGTTTCCCTCTTGAAAGCACAGAGGCAGAATGGGATCTTGGAGTCATTATTGACTACAAGATGAACATGAGCTGCCAGTGCCAGACTGCAGCCAGCAAGGCCAGCCATACCTTGTCATGTATCCAAAGATGCATCTCAAGCAGGTCCAGAGAGGTGATACTCCTCCTCTGTGTGACATTGGTCAGGCTGCAGTTGGAGTACTGCATCCAGTACTGGGCACCGTGCTTTAAAAAGGATATGGCCAGCCTGGAGATAGTTGAGAGGAGAGGCACCCGTTTGGTGACAGGGCAGCAAGACAGGCCCTACGAGGAGAGACTGAGCGACCTGAACCTATTCAGCCTCGGCAAGAGGAGGCTGAGGGGGGACCTGGTGGCTGCCTACCAACTCATCAGGGGAGATCATCAGCAAATAGGAAAAGACCACCTGGGGTCACGAGGAACAATGGTAATAAACTGATGGAGAATAGGTTTAATTTAGAGATCAAGAGGCTTTATTTTACAGTTAAGGTGGCCAGAATCTGGAACCAACTTCCTAGGGAAGTGGTCCTTGCCTCTACCTTGGGTAAATTCAAAAAGAGGTTAGATGATCACCTGTCTGGGGTCTTGTGAACCCAGCATTCATTTCTGCCTGTGGCAGGGGGTCAGGCTAGATAATCTGTTCAGGTCCCTCCTGACCCTACCTACTATGAAACTATTCTTAATTTCAGGAACAATGCTCACACACAACTACTGAATATAAAGGCTGGAACATCATACCCTTTAACTTGCCACAGGTAAAGCAGAGAGATGAAGGCACTGGCAACATCCTAGCAATGTGAGGACAGGATGTGGTGTGTTAAAATACACTGAAGACTTCCAAGAAAGATGATGATGCCTGATCCTAGATATGGCCATTGGTTTGACCCTGAACAGAGGAGCAGGACTCTTTAGCTAGGAAACAGAGGAGCCAAGACTCTTTGGGTGTGTCCAGATGAGCATGGATGTGCAGTATGTGGTGCTGCAAACATGTCTGCAGCACCATATACCACATGGTCAGGTGTTCTCTGTGCTGCAAAGGCACACTGCCTATGTGTGTGCTGCTTTGGTAATTTTTTCTGCAGGTTTTTTTTTGACCTTTTCATATCCACAGATCAAAAAAACCTGCAGAAAAAAAATGGAGCAGTGCATGCATGGCCAGCGCGTGTCACTGATAAGTGGACTTGGGTTGCTTGGTGCCACACTGCAGCTGCCAGCCAGGCTCCTCCAGGCAGGATCACCACAGCTGCAACCCTAGGAGGCTCCTAGGGTCTGAGGTAAGGCTGCTGGGGCCAGCACAGTGCTGGCCCCAGTCTCTCCTACTGCCCCCTGGGTAACTTGCCACATGTCAAAGTGCATGTGATATGGGCATTCCCCAGGGACAAGTAGCTGTGGTGCAAGGTGCACTGCAGCTACTTGTCCCTGGGGAACCATCTGTCCATGCTCCTCTGGACACCCAAAGCTTCTGAGGAAGGTGAAGACACAATACTGTCTGAGAAAAGATAGCAGCAGCAAGCAGGAGGAGAAAAAAAATCCCTCCTTGCCTCAGGAGGCAAGCAGCTGAGCCCAGAATCATGATATTATTAGACACCCTCCACTGTGCACTTCAACCTCCGGACTGTAACACAATTCCATACCTCACACATGCTAACTGGAGACGCATCACATGTTTGAGCATACTGTATACCAAACTGGATAGAAACTTTTTTTTATGTGAACAGTTAATATTTTTGTAAAGGTAAAGTGGAAAAAATATCCATTATATGAAGAGAAATGAGAATATCAGCAGAGGCAACTTAAAAGAAAGTGTAACTTTGCAACACCTGCTGCAGATTTTGAAATTAAAGTTTCTATTTCAGATACTATTCACTGTTCCTTGTGTTATGTTGCATGGTCTGTGACAGTAACTCATGTAACAACCCATGTCAATAAAGCTCTGTCCAACAGTATGAGAAGAACTGAACCCAAGGAAAGAACTGATAGGAAGATCAGCAGAGACATCAGTCACAGAAGACAATATAGGCAGACAAGTACCTGAAGGAAGAATTGTCAGGAGTGACCAAAACCAGGAGTGACCAGAACCAATCAGCCAGTTAACAGGTAGGCAACCCTAAGCTGAGCCTGCCAACTCATTACGCCAGGAAGGAAATGTAACCCTTACAATCCTCCTCTTCTACATTCATAGATCCAGAGCTCCAGTATTATTCATTTATGTTTGAACAAGTTCTATTTTGTGCAGAAATCTGCATGGGGATTCAAGTGGATAATTCCTCAGTTGCAGGCAGATCTCCATACCTCTCTTTCTGGCCCACAGGTTTCACAAACTTGAATTGTAGAGATTATCGCTCCATGATCCTATATAAGATTCTAGACCACAGGCCATGATGCATTCCCTTAGTAGCACAACTAGGACAGGATGAGTGGAGCTGGTGCTGACCCCAGGTGCTGACTACAAAGGAGTGCCAGTACAGCACCCCCTGTAGTCTTTGCTGAGCAGAGGCAGCCTTGCAAAGCCCCTGTCCAGCCCTAGATGCCCTGCACAGCCCTGCACAATCCCAGTGTCCATAGTGTCCTCTGGGAATGGGAGGACAGTGGAATTGCACCCTCCCTGGAGGCTTTGCCATGGGAAACACAGCTCTGCTCCCAGGAGTGGGTGAGCAAACAGGACACCAGAAGCATTCCTCCAAGAGCTTGTCCTGCCACCTGTGCCTGGCAACAGCACCAGCTTCAATGGAAGAGAGTGGAGAGAGCCCTCATTCCCCCCTCTCCCCTGAGGTAAGAGCCCTGTCCCTCACCCCGTCCTCTCCCCACCCTGTCTCTTCCCTTTTTCTCCAGTGGTCAGCCTTCCACCCATCTTCCTGGGAACTTAAAAAGCTCGTTACATCTCTTCATTTTCTTACACTACGGTGACCATATTATTTTTAAGGAAATCCAGGACACTGCCCCTCCCCACCTCCTAGCTGATCCCTGTCTCAGGCAGGAGGAGTGCTGCCCAGCCCAGCCTGCCTCCCACCTCCAGCTGCTGTTAGGAGGGCACCAAAAGGCAGCAAAAAACAAGTTTGCCCAGGGTGCCACACACACATACACATGCACACATACACAAGCAGTCTGTGCTTATAGCAGTCTTCTCCCCACTCCTGCCCCGCCAGTTAATTCCTGCTTCAGGCAGGAGGAGCAGTGCCCAGCCCAGGCTGCTCCCCTGCCTCCAGATGCTGGTCAGGAGAAACTGGGGTGGGCAGTATGGGTGGGGTGATGCCAATCCAGGACATGTGTTTCCATTTTCACCAACTGGCTGGGACTCTGGGACAACCTATGAAATCTGGAATTGCCTCAGCCAGAGTGGGACGTATGGTTACCCTACCTTAGACTGACCCCGACCACTCTTTAGGTACTCATCTATTTGGGTCCAGCAGTGGTGCTTCATTTACACAGTGGCACAGAAGTCTATAAATATAGCTTGACAAACGACTTAAATGGTGCAAGCTAATTTGTACCAAGAATTTACAGTAGGGTGATGTTTTTTATGTTCTTGCCATATCTACTGGAGGCTGCACTGGCCACCAGTATATTGACTGGGAAGTCACCAGAGCATACATACATCTGCATGGCTCCTGGTGGTGCCACAAGCTATACAACAGTAGCTGAGCTGGCAAAGGCAAAGTGTATGATGGGTACCAGCTCTAGGGGCTCTGGCAGCTGGCAGAAGGCCGAACTGCCTTTTGCTGTCTGCCAGGTAGAGGTGGGACAGTGAGCAGGTGCTAGTCTGTTTGCAAAAAGGAGTTTTGCTACCACCAAGAAGCTCTGAATACAGTTTTCCTGGCAGAACCTATGTTTCTCTGGCAAAACTATAGTTTAGACAAAGATTTAGTGAGTTTTCATTTTAAAAAATGGCTTATAACTCCTGCATATTTGTTTTCTCTGAGTGGTTTGATCTTTTTTATAAAGCACTGTTAGGAAGGCCTCCTCTGCTGTAAAAGGAAATATTTGTCTAATCTGGGCTCTCTTTGGATTCAGTCATTACCATTGTTTATAAATGCCAAAATCTTGGTAGGCACTAAACTCATTAGCAACCTTTTTAGGTTTATACATACTGTATATGTTATTTTATCAACAAAATTTTCATACCAGTGGACTTCTTTTAGTACAAGACCCAGGGTCCCATTTGAAAACTGTAAAATGTCATTACTTTTTCAAGCATACTTATGGATGTTGGTTATTTAACAACATTGTAACAACAGACAATATTCAAGTCAATTCTCCGTAACTAGTAAAAGTACTATATAAACTACAGTAACATAAACATCTGCAACTATTACTCATAAAATTACAATAATCAGTCATTTTTTTATTCAACTGTAAGACAGCGCTTATTTATCAGCTCCTAAACCCCTGCTCTCTCCTTATCCCTCCCCCAAACCAACAAGACCAACATGTCCAACCACATCCATTAATTGCAACAAGACCAACATATCCAACCACATCCATTAATTTTTAGGTAGCTCCTTTTCTGGATGAGCAGTTTGAGATATATAGGGCCTAGTTTTCAGAGATGCTGTGTTTTTGAGACTCACTAATTGCCTGGGTGGTGAGCCCAATAGGAAATCAATACCTTTTACCAAAAAACTGATATAGATATGTATATCAGCCTTCTGTTACAGTCTATCTATCTATCTACCTATCTATCTATAAATAAATGACAGATGAATCAGGGGCATGTTGTTTTTTCATAAATTTAATACAGAAGCTTATTCTACCTTTGTGTAAAATATGTATATTACATGTAAAGGGTTGGAGATCATTTTATAAACTTGACTCTTATAATTTGAACTAAAGAAAGAATTCTTACTGAATACACTCTTTGAGAATAACCCACTTTTTCTACTCTCCACAAGCATGTGGAAAATTTGATTAGCATAGTTTTAATGTGAGTTTGCACTTTACAGAGATTGTTTTTGTTCTTTGAACTGATTACAAATACTTAAAATTCATAGTTGTGCCTGACCACTCCCAGATGTACCAAAAAAATAATATTTGTCTTTTTCTTAACTAAATGGGTGCCTAAACTTTTCACATCTGAATAGTTAGAATCATCTGTCATTAAGATGGCTGCCACTAAAATGCAGAAATTTGGCATGAATATAGATCTTGCTAAAGAAGAATGCCTTGCAGTAGTCCAGAAGAAAAATAAACTTGAAAGTTCTTAAACATGGTTAACTGTGCATGGACAGTGTGTTCCAAATTTCAGAAGTGTGCAGCTATGGGAGTTTTGCTGTGCAAGACAGTGTAGCTACCTTTATTCTGTAGTGGCAAGTTAGTGATGCTGTAAATGACTGATTTCTTGCAAACTGGCTGAGGTGACAAGGAATGAGGATGATATTCACTTTGCTGGGGTTAGCAAGGGGAGACCATCTCTGATGATTTTCAGGGGATCTGTAGCCACGGAAGCTGCAAAATAAAGCACTTTTGCAAGCACCACCTCTGTTAAGGTGAATGGGATAGGGGGTACCTCCTCATTGACCCAAGAAAGAGTGAAGGTTTTTATATGTAATTGCCACTTCCAAGTCAACAGCACTTAAATACCTTGGTGTGTGAAGCATTTTTTTTTAATGTATAGTATTGCTTTTCCCCCATCTTTTCTCTTCAAAATGTTTAGGCTTCCGCAGTCTGCATGCCTGGCACATGCAGCAGAGGATACAGTTAAACAGGATGCTATACATGTGGTTTAGGGTTTTTGAAAAACTGTTCTGCATTATTTGTTAACACTTGATAAATGACTTGAGATCCTGTACTTGAAGAGTGTATGGCAATACACGCCCACTAGGGGGCAGAGTTTGTGTTGCTTTCCTCCCTTGCTAACAATGAAAATGCCAACTTTTCAAAGGTCACTTTTTGTAGAGAACACGTACAATGCAAGATGTGAGATTTTTCATTTCTTTTTACATCCCAGTACATCGATTTCTATTGAAAAATGATTGACAGTTATTGCATTTAAAATATATTATCTTGAATGTCTCTTTTTTCCTTTAATGCTGTTAAGAGCTCCATTCTTTGCCTTCTAGACTTGCTCCTTTAGACTTATACAGATTATTTTATTGTGTAGAAGTCTGTGGATGTGTGAATTCTGACATCAGGAGATGGCAGGATGAGATCAGTAAGGCGATCTTTCACTGGTGGTCCATTCTAGCTGTACAAATTACTGTTATTCAGAGCTGCAGCTTGGTTTGGGGGTGGAGTGACACCTACGGCCCTTTTTCCACGTATTAGGTACCTAAGTGGAGTTAGGTACCTAACTATGATCCTGCTCATTTCTGTTTAAATCCTGGCAAAACAATTAATATAAAAGATGGGTGGGACCTCTTGTTTCAATTTAGTTATAAAGCTGTGATGCTGACATGTTACAAAAGTAGGTGCCTAAATGTTTTTTTACAGGGACACAATCAGGGTGGAATGGGATTACATTTAGGTGTTTAATAGGCAGAATAGGATTGGGTCCTTAGTATTTTCTCTGTGCACTCACTATACGCCTACAATCTCTTGCCAATATATGCATATTAGGCAAAACAGAGCCATTACTTCAGCTTCAGGACTACAGGAGCCTCTGCAGATGCTGCCCTCCACCTCTTCCCCACACTCCAGATGACAATGAAGATTGTCATCCAGGAGATCTGTCCAATTTTGTAACCTCTGGTCCTTATCTCTTTCCACATTAACACAGAACTGCCTCTGCTGCATCCATGACCCTCCCACAATGAGCAGGGCGTGAAAGGATTTCCCAGTGATGACCATGTAACTTGAGCTGTTAGCCTATATTCTGACAAGAGGATATTGGCATAATATATTTTAGAGAGACAAATGATTCAAGCAGTTTTCTTCTTTAATTTATGAGAACAGCTGAATTATGTGGTGATGCAACCTAGCATCAAATGCAGCCTTTTATGTAGATTTGCATGACTAACTTGGGATGTTGTGATGGCTTTTGTTAGTTTATGCCACAACTTTACTGCTAATTGCATGAAGTGTTGTCTATATAATAAAACACAATTGACAAATTCTTTACAGTATAACCAGTGCCTTATAAACTGCTGTGTTCTATGTAGTATATTATATACATTTACATATAAACATCTGCTCTCATTTACAACTGTACATTTTTAACAGCTCTATTATTTTCAGTGAGCTATTTGGTGAAAAAGGGGAGGAAATGGCATATACATTATAGTGTCCAGATTCTACCTTGAGAAATGCAAGTTCATTCCCCCTGAAATCAATGAAAGATGTTTGTATGAACAGAAAGTGATTCTATCCTTTAATATTTTTACTAACATTGTACGCCAACAGACTCCATTGTCAATTGTAGCAGAAATCTTTTACATGGGTGAGGAAAAAGTATGTAAGGGAGTCTCCTTTGGGCAAGCAGCAGACAGAATCTCCTTCAAATATGCAACTAAATACTAATGTACCAGTCAGAGCACCACCACCCTTGCGGGGAGGGGGGCATGCTCAGCACCCCTGCCATGCATGGTGAATTCAGCATCTTGTGCTAGCTGTCAGATTATAATAGTAGCAAAGGGCACCATGCCATGTAGTTGCCCCCCTGCCCAATTTTCACCCATGGAATTCATAGAAATCATAGAGAAGCAGGGCTGGAAGATACCTCTATAGGTCATCTTGTCCAACCCCCTATGTGAGGCAGAAACATCCTTATGCAAACCATCCTGTACAAATCCATAATCTAATCTCTTTGTAAAACTACTGCCAACCCTGCAATTCCTGCAGAATGTAATGAATTTGCAACCATCCTCATACTTCTTGCAACCATCCTGTACTTCCTGGATTTGTGCTGAAGGTTCTGTTTCAGCAAAACTCTTGCTTAACTAAAGCTTTAGTACTTTGTTCAATATTGTTGCATGAAAGTGCTTTGTTATACTGAGGCTCAGAAGGGTAATTTAATTTACAAATATCTATTTAAAAAATATTTCTTTCTATTACTTCCCTACCCCCTTAGTCACTGAGGGTAAAGAAAAAAAAGTTTAACTGAAGAAGTAGAATCCAGCATCACAAGGTCTCTCACTTTATGTAAGTTCTTTAATGACCCCCAACTTTTAAAATTTGTCAGAGATAAAAGCAGTACTAATCTGATTAGTAACTGTGATTGAGTAAATCTACTGTAAAAATGGACTGTGCCCTGGTTTTGAACATGATACCGTGCAAGTCATTTGAGAACTGCCACTGTGAAACATAAAAGTCTCTTTGATGGAATATTTATTTCATGAGTTTAAAAAGGAATAATATAGTTTTGTTTATTTTCAAAATCACTTGTAAAATTTTATTAGTGGAGGAGCCAGTACTCAAAATATTCAATGCAGTGCAGTAAGAGATGAAAGTTCATTAAAATGGAAAGCAAATGGTTAAGTCTAAAAACTGCTAGCTCTATTTCTTTTAGCTGCAGACCCATAGGAATGAAAGGAAGATAAATATTTTGGAAAACCACATTTGTTAGGTTGAAAAAGTCAGCACACTTTGTTGTGTGGCCTTGGAAACTCTCATCAAGCTTTTGAGCGGCTCTCCAGAATATTTCTGCATGTCACTTTGGCAGTCACAGCTACTAATTTTAAAGCAGAGAAGCCTCTTCATTCCATGGAACTCACATGCACTGCAATTAGACTTATTATAAAATGCCAAAAAATCTCTGGCAGCTGAAATAAGGCCCAGGGAAATGTCAGCACTGCTGATGAATGGGTTCCCTGAAAAGGAGAGATGGGCCTGGGCCACAATATTTGCATCCAGATCCAGGTCTGGAAAACCTGAGGTCTGATGTTTTGGTTTGGCTCACTATAGAGAGCAGGGATCAGCTGCAAATGCTGGATCTAGATCTGGATTCCAGGTCTGGTTAACCATTGTAAACGTACATGCACATTCACTTTATGACAACTAACCAAACCTGGGAAAGTAGTGCTGTGGTATGGTGCATTTTATGTATTTTCTATAGGTATCCATGGATGGAAAATAATGTTTTGTGTCTAGTCTGAGTGCCTGGTTGATGAGAGTTTTGTTTGAGGTAGGAATGTAAGATGGACCCTTTTGGGGAGTGAACACTGGCATTAAAGTTCAGCATTTATCAACAAAGATTAGAACATTTAATTTTCAAAACCTTATTGGTCAAAAACTCACTTCCCTGGACTATAAGTTTCAAAGAAATGCTATCTATTTGGGCACAGTACTAAAAACCTGGGGAAAAAAGGTTCAGTTCAGTGAAAAAATCTCAGTTTTTCTTGCCAAAGTGAAAAAAAACGTTAAGGATAAAAATAATTTTTAATCTGCGCAAAAGTTAAATAGTTTGTTTCATTTTCAGGTATTATTAACAGAAGCAAAGCAATGGAAATTAAGAGCTAGACAAATATCATTGACAAAACTGAGGTGGTACTGGCTGTGCTGTCCAAGTTTCCCATTTCCTCAATATTTTGGGGGAGATTGACGAAAGCCACTTCCATGTAGCCATACCAGGTAATGTCTCTGATGGCCAAGAGCTCCCAAATCAACAGAAATGCCAAAGCACACAATGATAAAGATACAGGAACCATTTTTGTCATACGAAAGAAGAATATTTTGGGAACCTAAGATAGAAAGGACCCATGTTGAAATCCTCCCTCTGCTTAAGGAGACTCGAAACCATATCACCCACTAAAACAGTGCTCTAACTACCATAATAGAATATAGGCTATTTTAAAAGGAGGGGTTCACTTTCTTCTGTTGAAACTGTTTGTCTGAATAAAGCTCCTAAAAATTTGCCAGCCCTAGGCATGTTTGTCTGATTAAGGACTGCAGAATGGATATTTGGCTCAAATAAGACACAAAATTAGCAGAACGTCTCAGCTACTTTAACCATAAATCCTAGGTGTTCTTAAAAGCATCAGACATAAGTAAATTTAAACAAATAGGAGGTTCAAGGATATTTTATATGGAGAAGGGCAAATTTTCAACAGGCTGAATCCTATTTATTCTTTTCCAGAATAGACTCCTACCTACAAACTTTTTGTTAGAAGTACAAGAATGATGATCTGTGTATATAGTTGAATTATGTTTGCTTTGTGTCCAAAGTTCAACTGAATATTGTTCCTTTACATCATAGGTGGTTAAATTAATTTTGTTTTCTAAACTTACTACTCATTCAGTATATATAAAACAATGAAAGAAACTGTGACTGGTAAGCACATCATAGAACTTCTAAAACTTCAAAACCTTATTTTATTCATTGGACATTATGACTGATCAGAATTATAGAAAGTGTAAGTGCCTACATATAAAGCAATGAACATACAGAAGAGCATTCACCAGCACTTATTTCTTGACACAGAAATTAAGACTACTCCAACTAATGTTTTGTACTTTCCAAAATACCCTGCCTTATATGATCAGAATGTTTATTGTGTTAATAAGGTAACATCTGTTATTTTTAAATGAAATATAGGATTGCTATTCAGATTAGATGAGGAATCTCCACCTGCATAGTGTCATTCTTATGAAGTACGGAAACCCAACTGTTCCAGGCTGCTTGTTAGGGATGATGGTGTGCACAGAATGAGCCACGAACAACTCTTTGTTTCATTTCCAAACAGTTATATAAACACAGCTTGCTTACAGTCTCATAAACTTCATTCTATCCTGAGGCCTTTCTGCACAGCTTCATTTACACGTACATAAATTGAGCATTTAAGAGGCTTCCTTTAGTTTGATAATAATCTGTTAGGACTGATTATAAAAAAAATCAGGTATCTAGTACAAATATTCTTTCACATAAACAACACATCACCTCATTTCACCGTGGACTCATTTCTAAAAGGGATATCAAATGTGTAACATTATTCTATGTGTCACTAAACTAAATTGACCTGTTGTTGTAAAATAACGTCTCAGACCATGTACCCTGTCAAAAATTCATGGGACCAGAGCTTGACATCTTTTTTTAGCACGAGGAATGCTCCTCACAAGAAGAGACAATGGGAAATCAATTAATGTGCGTGCGTGCATGCATGCATGCGTGTGTGCGTGTGTGTGTGTGTGTGTGTGAGAGAGAGAGAGAGAGAGGAGGCAGAAGGAGAGGCAGCAGGGAGATAGGATTCACATGCATGATTGCTTTAAAACTGTTGAAAAGACAGCATTCAGAATTTCATTAGCCATTACTAATCCATTTTATTGGGCCATTCAAGCATACTGGGAATCCAATCCTATGTTCCTGGCCCAGACATATGAATTTGTATGAAGTCATTTGACTCCATATGAAGTCAAAAGACTATTTGACCACGACAAGTGGAATCAGGCCCAAGCTTATATCCTTGTCTCTAGACCCCTGAAATACCTAGCAAATGAAGCAGAGTAAACAGACTGGCTATTATATTGATTTTTGGACACTTGAATGAAAATCTTAATGTTATTTAATGAAATGTTTCTTTTTACGTTCTTTCTGCACATGGCCCACATTTTGTGCCATGGGACAGCTCCAGATTAGTTCCATGAGCAACTAAAACAAGACTCAGGTGGAATTTTGAATCCCAGATCAAAGGAACTGTCCATATTGGCTGCTCAAGCAGCCACAAACTGCATTAGGCACCTAAATTCATCCATTTTAGACTGCAGGCTTCCCTAGGGGGTAGACTGGGGCATCTGGGCATGTTCCAGAGTAATCTAGTCGGATCGCCTTACGAAGCTCCCACCTAAGCTCTGTTGTGATCCAGATACACATTTCTCTAGCATTATAGTCCACACAGGAACCATGTTCCAGTCACGTCTGAATCATACTGACAGCACTGAGTTCAACTAAAACTTATCAGCACTGAGGGTGGTTTTGGATCCCAAGATACTTTGTCAATTTTATTTTAAATACTCCTTGGTTAAAGATCAAAACCAACCCTGGCAGCAGCAACCAAAACTCAGGTTTCCCACTGTCCTAGCTAGAGTCAGGTTGCCCCTTGCTTGTTCTCCTGACCCATTTCTCTGGCATTCTTGAATATCCCATGGTTTCATTTCACTAGGAGGGGTGCTTCCTGTTGAAGGGAGCTTATGCCTTCTCAGGTTTAAGGCACTCTCTTAGAATGTAGGAAATGTGATTTTGAGTCCCTCAGACTGAGGAGGGCCACACATTAGGCAAAAGATAGGCATACGCCTTGCTCCAGCTAAACATCTACCTTCACAAGTGGAATTGTGTGTTCTGGATTGTAAGTGATCGCATGTATATGTTGTGGGCAGGAGTTCAGAACATCCCCCCATACTTTGTGCTTCCTTTTGGCTACCTATGTATGCTTCCACACTTTCTGGATCACTGTTCACAGGTTTTTAAGTCTCCACTTTGACTGCATGGGGATCCTGGGCTCATACACCTACTCAAATTTCATTGTCCTCCTGACACCCAGTTTTAGGCAATAAGATATGTCTGAATATAGGTGTCTGCATGACCAAGCTAGATCTGGCCCAACGTGAATGGGTGCATAAAGGATTTCTAATCACCGGAGCTTTAGGCTAGGGACAGAAGTTACACATAAACCGGTTTAAGTGATCAGAAAATGGTTTAAACCTGTAACAGAGCATAGGTTCAAAATGGCCAAAACAAGTTTAAGATAAACCTGGTTGAAAGTAGTAACTGATTTGGGTAAAACCAGTTTATGGAACTTCTGTCCCAGACCCCTTCCTGGTTTAAGTTAAATCAGAGTCTCCCAGTAGTCCCAGCATGCTTTTCAGCTCTGGGCTGGGCTGTCTGCTCCAGAGAACAGGGCTGGCCCCACCCCTCTTCTCCCTAGCTGGAGCTCCATTTGGTTGAGGAGGTGGGGGACTGCAGCATCTGCCAGGTTTCTCCCTGCAACACCACCCCTTACTGTCTATTGCTTATACAGGGATCCCCACCTCCCTCCCCTCTCCCATGGCAGGGACCCCAGCCAGCATCTGACCATGTCCCCTACATGCTAGCTAATGCTGAAAGGTGTCCATGTGCATGTCTTCAATTTCACTGGAACAAAAGGAGACAGAATCGTGTCCTTTTAGGGCTAGAAGCCAGCAGCTTGCAAATGCACCCTGAAGATAAGAAGAGATTGAAACTAATGAGAGAGGTGCATTTGTTTTCTTTTGTAGGGTCTGATGGGCTGATAAGTGCTGTGTTCTGATAAGCTCCCTGCTGGCTTGCTTGCTTCAAAGCCCTCAATCTGTCAGTGTTCAACAGGGGACAGAGAGAGGTGTGAGAAATGACCTGGTTTGCAATGAATGTGACCTGTGAGTGCCATCAGTTTGCTGCGGACAGTATGAAGAAACAGGGAGGAGGAGACTGAAAAGATCAATATCATCAACAGATGCAAACAGTCCTCCCTCCCCTCCCCTCGCCTTTGCCTCAGAGTGGTAGTTAGGGGCCGGGGTCTGGCAATACTCCTACCCCTTGAGCAGTGAGTGGGGGAGAAAAGCCTGGCAAGGGCTGCTTCCCTCTCCCCCTCCAGGCACACCCCAGCTGGGGACTGTATGGGCAGGGTGGGGGTTTAAATCCTTCCCTAATCATAGCATCCTGCCGGGGCCTAGCCACACCCCCCAACTGAATGTGCCCCCCACCCAACTCAGTGGAAGGGAAGTGAGGGCTTGCTCTACCTCCCCCGACTTCTAGCCTGAGCCACTGCAGGCATGTGCCTGCATTTCCTGATTCAAAAGTGAATGTCTATCCACTTTCAAATCAGTTCAATCTCTGAAGATTAGACTAACCTTACAGGTTAGACTGAATCAATTCAGGCTTGGGCTTTTTGAATGCCTGTCTCTAGCTTTAATGACTATGGCTTAGTGTCTAGGAGCCCCATGTCCTGCATTGGAAGTAGAAGAAGAAACAGAAGGGCTTATCACTGTGTGCAAAGTCCTACCTCTACTGCCATTCCTGGGTTTGGACCTTTTGGGGGCAGGGGAGAAAGGTGGAAACTGGGTAGGGGATGGGTAGACTTGAGACTATGTTTGCTTCACATCTGCTTGCCAAATTAAGCAGTAGGTGTAAGTCTATGTTGCCACTCTTAGGTTGGAGAACCCTTTAAAGAAGTAACACAGATGGCAGGAACCTGAGGAAGAATGGGTAATCTACTGATTGCACCCACAAATACCTATACCTGAACTGACGCAGAAAGAGAAAGTGAGGAGACTGGGTGAAGGCCACTTTAAAAATCATGCCACAAAATACCCTTTTAATTTTCCAAAAACTATAATCCTATCTAGGCATTCTCAGGCTGGCACTTTTAATGTCTTGTGGTAAAAATTCTCCCTGTTTCACTGTCAAATGCTTATAGGTGTTGATATCTGCAAAATATTTTATATGTATAACACTGGAGGCTTTAGAGTTATTTTTGAATGTTAACCCTTTCCACGGTTTGTAGTCATAGCATTTGAAGCAAGTCACTTTTATTAATGCCATAGGCCCAAACTCTTTCTATAAGAACTAATGAGAGGTTTGCTATGAGTAATTAAGTGTACTCAGGCACTGTATCATGATTAAAGTACAGCTCTTCAGTAAGGTTGTATATATGCTAAGCATCTGGATTCTTATTTGCCAGACCTAAAGTTTATGGATTATCACTTCATGCTGAGATGAATTTCTATTCTTGCCTGGTTTTCTATAGTGAAACTGTTAAAAGTTTTAAGTTTTGGAGAAAGTATGGGAGTCTTTTAGGTATTGCACTTATTTAGGCTAATCAGTTTTATTTGTTCCTGACTAGGTTTATAAAATGTGTACATGCACCTGGAGCCCTGGTTGAGCAGTTTTAATAAGTCAAAATAAAATAAATAAAACATAAATAAAAACAGTAATTCTACCAATATGGCAGGAAAAAAAATTAATCCTTAGCATTTTGTGTAGATGTCACTAATAATTCTAATATAATAAAAGCCTTAGTCTGTCTGTCTGTCTGTCTGTAACACTCTGGGCCAACTGCACATGTGCTGCCGAGAGGGCGTGCACTGATTGGCTGTGTGGGTCCACAGCGTTATAGATGCTGGGGGTGAGGAAGCGAGGGAGCCATCGCGCTGTCCTCCCAACAACAGCCAGCAGGGAGGGGGAGGCAAGGGGGAAGAGGGGAGGGAGGGAAGGGAGTGGGACAGGGAAAGGGAACGGGAAGAGGAAGAGGGGGTTTCCAGTGGCAGTGGCCCCCCTCCGCCTCTGCTCCCCCTGCCACTGCTGCTTGACCCTGACAACAGCCAGCAGAGATGGGGAGGCAGCAGAGAGAGAGGAGAGGCACAGAGGAGGTGGCGGGGAGAGGGGATGTTGCCTGCTGCCAAGTGCCGGTGGCCACTGTTGCGCGCAAGCTCCCTTCCCCCACCCTGTTCCTGGGAGCCGCTGGTGGTGTGGGATGGAGCAGTTGGGGGTGCATGGGTCACACCGGGAGTGGTGGGGAGGATGCAGAGGGTGGGGGGAGAGGCATGAGGCTGCATGTGGGGGGTGGGGGGAGAGGTAGGGGCGGGGGGGTCACCTGGACTGGAGGTGAAGCGGTTGCACTGCGGGGTGCTGATGTCGGTGCTCTGTCCCTGCCTGCCTCCCCCATCATTTATGATGGGCAATTTGCTAGTAGAAAAACATAAAATCACTTTTTCACCTCTTTCTCAGATGAAAAATGCTTACCAGCAGAGGTAAGTTTGCTGGTTTATGAACAAAGTGTTCTGCTAAAGCAATGTATTTGATTCCTGCATAACATTTCCTAATCAGCACCACATTCCACCTTCAGTTTTCCTCCATGTAACAGCAATGAAGTTATTTGTTCACGTTCAGAGCTTGTGAATATGCTAAAGCCTCAGTTTTATAAAGATCTCTGTGTGGGTGTGGGTTGTTTATATGACTGGGGCTTAATAAGTTTGGTTTTCAACTTTGCAGGCTGATATTGTGATTCTATACTTATCAATATTTCAGTTCTGAGACACCTGGGGCATATATAGAGAAGCATGCACGTATGGTTTGGGACATCCCAGTGTCACAAAAACCTGCTGCAGAAAAACATGGGATGGTGCACATAAAGGTAGGTAGCATGTGCCACCTGAAACCAGAGCCTGGTCAACTGGAGCTGTGCTCCAGCTGCTGGCCAAGCTCCGTGCTCCTGGATCACTGACTGTGGAGCCCAGGGAGGCCCGCAGAGCCCCATGTAAGGCTGCTGGGGCCAGCCTAAGTGCTGGCTTTAGCCTCCCCTCCCCTACCCAGGGCAACTTGCCACATGCCAGAGCGCACATACACAGGTGTTTCCTGGGTACAAGTAGCAGCAGCACAAATATGTGCCAGCAGTCCCCGGGTAAATGTATGTGTGAACTCATCTGGATGTTCCTCTGTAGTCCCAAAACTGTAGCAAGAATCTGACAATTTACAAATTATCCTAAACCAGAACCTATTTATTTCCCCTCTTCTTTCTTAGAGTTTTTCTAGTCACTGCATTTTTTGTAGTACTCCTACCCAGCAGCAGCAATACCTTCAACATTTTTATTTGATCAATAAAGAAATAATGATAGGAAGTTTCTACATCTTAGAAAATGATTAAGTAAGTATTGGACATTCTGTTGTAAGTCATGTTAGCACCAGTATTACCAGGAAAGCATAACTCCTAAATCACAAGAAATATCTTGTTAGGATATACATAGTAGGAACAGAAGTTGATATCACAAGGAACGTGCCAGCAGATGGCAGTACACCTACACCTAACTATTTGAGAAAGGCAGTGTGCACACAAAAGAAACTGATACCTCTGTGAGGTCACATGCCATTTCAGAGAAACCTGATCGTTTTAGCATATGAGGAGCCTATTTAACATTATCTCTCAGCTATTATCTCATCTCTATATTTTATCTGACAGTTTTGTAACTCAGCATTATATATATATATATATATATATATATATGCACTATGCCTTCCTAAAAGGTCAAGCATTGCTCCAAGTGTGTGTATTATCAGCTTGCTTCATGTTTTAGAAGTCTGAGTGAACTGTGGCAGCTTATAATAGAGAGATTTTGTTTAATGCTTCCTACAGTGACCTCGATGGTACTATTAGCTGCATTTACCTTTATTCACTTTGACTGCATGGTCATTATAGCCACTATTCACATTCAATTACTTTAAATCTTGGATGTGGGCACTGGGCATGTTTATTTTTAACAATGCATTAATTATGTTCATAATTGGCTTGTAGGACCATGTCCTATACTGATGTATCAAAGTTTATCCTTTATAAATGTAAAGATATTGTTTAGGATGATTCATGCTACATGAAAATGAAAACCAGAACCTTAAAACTTGAGACATTGTTTATATTTTTTATGTAAATAACATCCTACGTGACAGAGTTTTCTGGCACTATTTGTTTTATATCTTATAGCCAACATTTTTCAAAAGTGACCAGTGATAGAGACCTGCTAAAAAAAGCTGTTTTTCAGAGGCTAGATCCTCATCATCTAAGGAATTTCAAACTGAGCAACCAGAATCACTGGTCACACCTGAAAATCTTGGCTTACCTGCCTAAAACTGTCACTGGCATTGATTCACTAATAAAAACAAAACATCCATGCTGCTATCTGAAGTAGTTTGGCACTGAAAGCAGACACAATCAAGTGAGATTACAGCCAATCCAAAAGTATTCGTTTGGGTCTTTGGTTTTAGCTGGACAAACCTCAAAAGGTTTGGGTTCAGGTTCAGTTTGGCTAACCATCCAACTACAGAAGTGCCTGGAAAACAAAGTTCAAATTGGATCCAGCTTCCTCAAAGTTCAAGGAGAGGGAAAGGTGATTCTGACATGTGTTTTTTAATTCTCCCCTTTATAAGTATGGGGCCCTCAGTGAAGTTCAGATGTGGATCCAAACTTCTCTGAAGTACAAGAGCTTTAAGATCCTGGCTTTTGATTTGGGTTTCTCTCTACTTTTGAATTGTTTTCATGTTTATCTAAAATTTATCTGAGCAATCCAGATTTTTTGAATCTAAAAAACTGGGCTGAAGATGTAAAAACCAACTATTTTTGTGCTACAACAGCAGTTTTTATAAGTGAAAAATATGCATCTCTACATTTTTCAAACCTTAGCAAAGACTTAGAGTTTGGGTACCTAAACAGAGGCACACTAAACAGGTCAGATTTTCATAATTTGGATACTCTGTACTGTTATATAATTAGGCTTCTTTAAGGCATCTCAAACCGAGCACCCCCAAAAAATCACTGGTTACATTTGAAAATCTTGGTTTACCTGTATAAAAGTATCACTGGCACTGGTTCACAAATGAAAATAAAGCCAAAACTGTGGGGAAGTGGGATGGGTTTGCAGAAACAGAAGTAGTATTGGTGAAGCAAGTTGGTTTTGGTTTTAAAAGTGGCTGGGGTAGTGGGGGTGAGACGGAGTCTAAGATACTAGTGATATATCCAAATCTCTGTGTTATAAGTAGATTCCTTTCTTCCTCTTATACTGATGCCTTTATTAAAAAAATGAAGATTGGCTAGCTTTGGAAAATTAAGTAATCTATTTTTGTTCCAGACATCTATATTTTAATGACTCCAGGTACTTTGAATTACATGTCTTGACCTCACTAAAGTTTCCATCTTCTCACAATTTAGTGTCATCTGCATTTTCAATGCATTATTTATCACTTCTTTCACTTCTTTAATGCTGTTAAGAAGCAAAAACAGGTATAGCAACTAGAGATTCTGACTGCAGGCCTTCCCCCAAGCTGGGGATTTGAGATCTATTTTTATCTTAAGTATTGATAATATAGTATTTCATTAATTTTCTGCCTCTCAGATGATGCTTTCATTTGAGACAGCATGGTTTCTGAGGAAAGAATTTGTAGGCTACTTCTCAAAATGCTTTAGTGAAGTGTAGTAGTAAGTAGTATTGTACTCACTGAAATGGCACATGCTGACTTCGTAGTCTGGCTGAAAAACACTTTAATTTGTCTAGAGGTATACCAAATCTATTTACTGTCCAGGAGTCTAAAGTTCTATCTATCTATCTACATCCAATGGTACTCTTCAGTGTCCTGTTGGAAGCAATGAGTTTCCATACTGAAGGAAGTGCCCACAAGACTTATTTTCTTCACTGAATATTTATGACACAATTTAAGGCTAAATATTCAAAACAGTGTGTCTATATTGTGCCTTCAAAACCTATATGTGCAACAGTTGGGAGATGAGAAAATCATTTATGCATGCAAAGTGGGAGATGAAATGGGAAAACGATGGTTTGTTCATGATGATTACTCACTTTTCAGGTGCACAATCCTGTTTGCATGTAGAAATGTAGATTTTGCATGTACAAAGGGGTTCCCAGGTTATAAGAACATATCTAAAAAAGCACTGAAGAATTAAGTCTATGATCCATATATAGATATATATGGATTCTTTTGAAGACAAAGTGACAGGTAGTTTAGAATCTAGTTATTTAGCATAGTCTAATAAGCACTGTAATGCTTCCTGGGCATGTTTTTGTATGCCAGATTCCACTGTGTGCAAAAAATTGTTCATTTTTTGTAATCATAATTCAACTATGACAACCAAGTCAGTTAAAGAGAATGGATAGATATGGAAAAAAAAAACAAAACAAACCCAAACAAAAAATAATGAGACAGTTATCTTCTATTATGAAATAAGCTACCATACACTTTGGGTTAAAAATCTTTAAAATTTCAGTGCAGGTTTCCTTAAAATGATAGTCTTAGAGGAGTTTGACCTGTGACTTGCATGCTACTGTTCCAGTGCTAGTCTGGGTCCATAATTCACCAAGTGAGAGTGACAGTGTCCCCTATAAAATTGTGTCTTCACCTCACTGGAGTTTGCTGGATTAGTCTTTCTGAAAATGCTAACAAAAGCAAGTGATATCATATCACTCCTCTGGACAGCAGTAGTGATGTTTGTGGAACCATTCACTGTCTCGGGGCTAATCTCCAGGACAATTTAGATTAACCTTCCAGGTCTCTGGAAATCACATTCCCCATGATGGACTATCCCTATCATATCCATTTTTGGGTCTCACAGGTTTAACCCAAGCTGACATCACAACATTATATCAAAAACTTTAAAAAACCTATATCAAAACTTTCCAATTGGACTTACTTCACCTTTTGGTCTAAACAGTTTTCATTCCATGACAGAATATCTACTGTGAATAATTCCAAACAGAAAAAAGCAGGACATCTTGACATCTACTTGTGTTTACTTTTTCACAAGACAGATAACTGTGGCAAATAGATGTTACATATCAAAGACCTGTCTCTTCTCGTGTTTTGGAAGGTTTTGAAATTGAGCAGCTAGGTTGAGAATGGGAGGGTGTGTTTTCTTAGATCACTACTTTTAGAGAGCCTGTAAATATCATGGAATGGGGAAAAATTGCTTTCTACCTTTTGATAAAAATATTTATGACTATAAAAAGAACTTTGAATGCAGAATGCGTGACTCAAAGGCTACTAGATGCTTGGGGTTTACCAATGAAAAACATGATTTATATAGCAAAATAGCTTGCCCAGAATACATGCTAAAGTAGCAGACAAAAGCTAATTATACAATATAAAATTCAATTAAAAATCTATTAAAAAGTAAAGTATTTTCCACTGCTGTTTTATTCAGGGTCAATGCATATATTAAAGAAAGGATCTTTGCCACAGCAGAACAATATCACAAAGTCCACAGTGTCAAGAATATTTTCTACAGATAAGACATTCAGTGAATTCCAGATCTTTCCCAATGACTCATCTTAACCTATCATAGTAGGCAGGTGGGCAGTCTTGTCACTGTTTAGATACTGAGTACAGCGTTAAGGTAACTAGTACTAATTAAACTGGCCACTCTTTTACATCCATTCTCAATACAAATCACAACAGACAGAGAGAAACCAACAGAGAAATGTCTGGAAAGACGATTATAGAAAACGGCAAAGAATCAGGGGTAATCAGAAACAGAACAGGTGAAGAGCAAGGCTAAGTAGGATGATCAGAGAAATATAGAAGGAGACAAGGAGAGCTGGACTTGTTTAGCCTGCAAAATAAAGGCTGTAAGAGTACATGACTGCTGTGTATAAATACATTGATGGAGTAAACATCAGGGAGAGAGAAAAGCTATTTGAGCTAAAGGATAGTTTTGGCACAAGAACAAATGGGTACAAACTGGCTGTGAATAGATTTAGGTTGGAAAATTAGAAGCATGTTTCTAACCATTAAAGCAGTGAGAATCTGGAATGCTTTCCAATCAGATTAGCAGAGGCAAAACCCTAACTACTTTTAAGATGGAACTTAATAAGTTTATGAAGGGTATTATATGATGTAGTTGCCTGCAGTAGGAAGTGGACTAGATGATCCAGGAAGTCCTCTCCTGTTCTGTGTTTCTAAAAAAGGATAGCTACCTCAGGTAAAACTACACCAGACATACCATAAGACCACAGACTGTGAACACTTCATCATCCATGATTTCATTGCTGGCCTGATCTAGATCATACATGTGGACTGGCTGAACGAGACAGACAGCATGACCACTGCCTCTCCAGTTATTCCATTCACCACAATATTGTCTTGAGGCAGGGTGCACTTGAGACAGAGTCATCTTTCTGCTGTCTTCTGGACTCAAATACAAGAAAGAGTGTGGTTGAATCAGTCTTTTAAGGACATCCATTTATCTACTCTGTGAGTATAGGAAAAAAGACAGACTCCCCTTGGATACGTACTGATTTCCAGGGGGCATGATTTTCCTCGCTCTCAGCTTTCTTTTTAGTTAAAAGGGAAAGGCTGCTGGAAATGTTTTTGTTGTAAAATAGGGACACAGTTGCTGTATGGCAACAATGCTGCTCCTGGGAGCAATGCTCTCAAGTTGCTTTCCAGTGCTGGCCAAAGCATCATGCAGACAGAACTAGACTGCTTCTGTTTTATTAGGCAGTTGCCTTCAGCAGTGCTACATGCATGAAGGTGCCACTACAGGGGAGGGTAAGTTTGTTAAATAGCATGCAAAAGTGTAGCCTAGGAAGTGTTAGTCTAGAAAGACACAAACATAAAAAAGAGTTCCCATGTCTTTGGCATGGGCCACATGGACAACCCTGTAGGTTTCTAATCCTGGGAAATACAGTTTAAGTTCTACTTTCTGTCAGTTTGCAAATATACGTGAATGTTTATACAAAAATAAAAATATCAGCTAAGGAAAACAGAGACCATTATTCTTTTCAATAAACTAAAAAACTTTACCTCTGACTTGCATTTTAAGTATACCAGTGCATCAATGATGGTATACAAAAGCAGCTGCAAAATAATGATGCAGGGTGAAATATCTTAGAGCTTAGGTATCAGACAGTAATTGCCACAACACTGTCACTGTCAAAGAGGCACTGGAATTTTTCAACAAGAATTTCTTTTCCTTTCCCTATTGGTCATGCCCTGGGATTATCTGTGTGATGTTTATTTCATCTCTATGGGTGCTTGTACATGAGCCCAAAGACTGCTCCAATGCGCTAAAACTACAGAGCACTAGAGCAGATGTGAACAATCAAGCCTGCTGGAGCATGGTAATGACCACACTCCAGCCAGCCTCTGCATCTTGTATATCAGTGGCCCTGCACTTCAGTATGGCAGCAGTGGGACTTTATCTCCATTTCATCAATTAGATTTAGAAATGGTGTCCCTCCCACCATTTGAAACATGGGGATGCTGATACACAAGGGCTAGGGTCAGACATTACACATAAACTAGTAAGTGATCAGAAACTGGTTTAAACCTGTAACAGAACAGATGTTCAGTTTCAAAATGGCCAAAACCAGTTTGGGATAAACCTGGTTGAATGTAGTATCAGACTTAACTCTTTTGGCTCAGATTGGTTTATGCAATGGCTGTCCCAGACCCCTTGCTGGTTTAAGGTAAACTAGACACCCCCAGCATCCTGGCATGCTCTCTGGGCTGACCCTGCGCCTCTGCTCTCTAGCCAGAGCAGGGACCGGCCCTCGCAGAGGCACTGACCAGCATGGCTCCATTAAGGCTAAGTGGGCAGGGAGGGGGTTAATTCTTCCCTCCTTCCCCTCTTGCTCCACCTCAGCCGGGGTCAGCCTGTCTGCCGGGGAGCAGAGGGGAGCGGGCTACAGCGGTGCCCACTGGAGCTGGCAGACCCGGGCTGCAGGGAAGGGATGGAGGGACGAATTAACCCTTCTTCCTGCCCCCTTCACATTAATGACGCCAGGGTGGGGAGAGGGGTGCTGTTCCATTCTGGGGGGGTACTCCTCCCCCTCGTCCTCCTCCCAGGGTGGGGAGGGGGTGGCTGTGAGGTGCTGGATGGGGACTCTTCCTCCTCCTCCCCCCGCTTTGGCTGCGGGGCGGGGCTCCATGTGGTGCTGCCCAGCCCCCGGGTAGTGCCCCGCGCAGGTGCGGCGCTGGCCACCGCTGCACGGGGGGAGGAGTGGAGCCTGCCTTATACCCGTGGCTCTGCCCCCCGAGCCTGAGCCTGCGGCTCCAGCGCCGCACTGGCGCCCCTGCTCGCCGCCGGCAGGTCCCGCCCTCTGCCGCGGGGGGAGAAGCAGGCTGCGCGGGGCTGCGCTCCTCTATCGCAGGGCCGGCTCCCCTTTCCCCCGTGGGGCCAGGCAGCCTCACAGAGCCCCCCTCTGTAGTGGAGGGGGAAGAGTTCCCCTCTGGGGCCGGGCAGCCCAGTGTGCCCGGTTTGCTCTTGGCTGCCAGGGAACCACTAGAGCGGGCCTGCCAGGGCCTGGCTGCACACCCACTCTCCATGTGCCAAATGTCTGTCCACTTGCAAACCAGTTCACTCTCTGCAGGTTAGACTAAGCTTGAAAGATTGAATCAGTTCAGGCTCAGGCTTTTTGAATGTCTGTCCCTAGCGAAGATGTTCTGGGTGCTTTAGTTAGAGTGGCTCTCAGAACCACTCAAATTAAAGTGCCTTCCCCCTACCCCGCTGTTCCCAGAGCACATAAAAATGCCCAGTGATTTCACAAGGACACAGTCCACTATCAAAGATGTTTTTTATGACTCAAAGGCTCAAACAAAAAACTTAATAAAAATAAATGCAATCGCATAGTAGAAAATGAGATTTTTCAAATAAGGTAGTTGAACAAAAAATGTATGCAAACATAGACTGAAGAGTGAAGCAGAAGGTGAAAGGATGAAAGGTTAGGCCAGAAGCTGAGCTGCGGTAAGATGATGCTGAGCTGCTTGGGTGGCACAAATCTTTTTTTTATGCTGCCCCAACAGGCCAGCTAGGAAATCCCCTGGTGTAAGGGGCTTCCTACAAAGCAGAGAGTCAGGATAATTAGCTTCTTGCATACTGGGTGTTTTGGTGGCAGGTCAGAAAGGTGCTGTGAGCAGTATGTACTGCATTTGGGTGAGCGTTCACTAGCACAGTGACTGCCTGGGAACTGTTAAAGGAGAATGTAAGTTGGATTTACTCTTTTTTTCTCAGCCTCCGGTCCACACAATGTAACTTAGTTGAACTCAAGGATGAGAATGTTGTTATATTTAAAGTAAGAAAGGATTTTTTTTTCCTCCTAGTGTAGAGACAAGCAAATTGAGAGATGGGAACTGTTCAAATTATTAGTGGTTTTGTGCCAAATGTGACATTTTCTGCAACTGTTACTGAAAACCATATAGGAAAACTCAATAGGGGCCTTAACCCTTCTCACCAGCCCTGGTTTGTTAATTTTTTACTTGTGGTGATAGGTCCTAAGGGAGTAGAAAACCTAGGAATACAGCTGCTGATGGATTCAGGGGGAATAGGTGTACACAGAAACATTTGTCACTAGACCATTGTAAAAGGAGCTGGTTGAAGTGATTGCCTTCATTTTTGTAGTCCACAGTTTTTTGTTTATTTGATCGGACCAAGTGCCCTTTATGTAGTAGACTCACCACTATCCTGTCCACACTATTCTCAAATTGCGGGGCACAAACCAAGTAGCAGTGTGGATTCTCAGATTGCCAGGATATAAATCATCATGTCCCAGTGGGAGTTCATAATTCACTCAGATATCAAATCTGGCCCTGACTCTGGCTCCAGCTGCCTTGTGTTGGTGTGACAGTGCAAAGCAGCTGGAAAGCTGCTATAAAGAAATAGCTGAAGATTTCTCTAAGTATGCTCCTATATAACTTTGGTCATTTTGGCTCCCAGGCAGACATGATGAGGAGTAGAACTATGGGCTGGAGTGTACATGCAAAATGGTATTTTGCTACCAAGTGTCAGATATCTACAACAGAAAGGAGAAACCAACTGTCTATCTCCAGTATCTAGTTGATTTCTTAGGAAAAAAAGAAAAAATCCTCTTCCTCTTCAGTCTAATTAGGTGTCATTTTTCAAAAGACTGGGCATCCCACTCCCTGAAACCTTTAGGTACAGTGACACCAAGCAATCACTTCAGTGAGCAGGTCTACACATGCACATTTAACGTTCATTAGCCTGATTTAAGGCAGATTAAGGGTGCATGTCTATATGTGCATAACCTTAATGAGCCTTAAAATCACCATTTAAGGCTATTTGAGCCTAAATTTGATACCTTCATAAAGCAGGTATCAAATTTATGCAGAAATAGTTAAATCACATTAGTGTATGTGTAGCCATGCTAATGCTCATTAACGGAGTGTGTGTCCATTGATTTGGGAATAACTTTAGTCCCAAATCAGTCTGTACACCTGTATTAACGCTCATTAGCATGTGCATGTGTGAATGCATACCTAAATTGCCTTAATGTGCATTAGGCTAACGCCCATTAAGTTTAGGCGTGCATAAAAGCACATTAGACATGCCCAGTGGGTCCCAATTTGCTACCTCTTTAAATGGAATTTAAGAGCAAGGAAACTCATTTTCCTGTATAAAACTTAAACTATAGGACATACAAAAACAAACAAACAAAATCTTTAGTCATCCAGGAGCCAATCCAAATTACAATGCTGTCCTCGTAGCTTTATCTAGCAAATGTTACCTTTTGATGCTTTTATTTTTCTATCATACTATTTTCTCTCATGTGCCTATAACCCAAAAATCCAGCGTTACATAGATTTGTGTAAAGTTTTAGGGCACAGACAGAGCTGGAATGGGCCTCTCATTAGGGAATCAGATTTTGTTTTCTGTTGGATGGTTTATAACAACTACATGTCTATTTCTGTTTGTTCTAGGACCTTTGAAACTATTGATAGAATCAGAGTGGGAAAGGAACACTGAGGCAAGATCTTTCCCCAGCAACATTTAGGGACAGAATTTAGGGAAGTCCTATGTCCTGTATTATTTAAGAGGTCTTATTACCTGTATTACGTAAGAGGTCAGAATAGATTATTGCAATGATCCCCTTCTGGCTTTATAATCTGTGAAAGTAGCCCAAGAACCCAGAAGGGCTGAGCACTTGCTCTTTGAAAATGAGGCCTCCTTATCATCCAAAATTTTTGAAGCACTCACCACATTTGGAAATCTTGGCAGGTGTATGATATTTAGCACAAATGACTGTGGATGTGGAGAAAGGAAAAAAAAATTGACAGCCAGCGTATTATCTTCCCTAGCAATATTCCTCCCTCAAGGAGCTGTCTTTTCCAGAATCCCAAAGTAGGAAATACATAACATTTAATGCCCAGGTGCCACACATACAGGTCACACACATCTAACATGCTAACTGGAGTCATACAAGAACCTCTTCATTTAACAACTTCTGATACAAATGACCTTGAAACTATTCCTTTCCGTTTGCTGTTTGTTTAGCTCAAATGTCAATCAAATAGTTTTTTTTATTTTAGGCTGGGTGGGAAGGAGGGAATCGATCAATGATGGTAGGTCAGCAAAATGCCTGAGTTTCAAGTGCTGTATTTCATGTGAGAATAAAATATCACTGTCCAAGATGTGTTATGAACTCTTGTGATTTTCTCAAAAATCTTGTGATTCTTGCTTTTTGTCTTAAACTCAGCTGGCAGTATTTCATGCCAAGATGACTCAGCTGGCACTCCATTTTCCTTTGAATAAAAAAGTAAGTTGTTTTAAGCCTTTTCAAGTTATGGAGACAGTCTTAAAAACAGGGTGCTCAGACATCTCTAACGCTCAGAAGGCAAGTAGGATGGACCTCAAAAGTATTATGTTTAAACAACCAGAAAAAAAAACCCACAAAAATTTTAACCCAATAATAATATATTGGGGCCTAACTAATGATTTTTTAATACTGGTTTCAGCAGTACTGAACAAAGCACCTAGCCTGTTATGCCCCTTCGAACTTTAAAAATAGGCATTCATGGAAGTGTAGCCCTCCAGCAGGGACAGAGTCCAGAGACCAGAAACCAAGGCGTTAGGGGACTCAAGGTCTATAATCCTATTATATATGGATTAGGACTCATTAATGAAGGTGTCAATTGAAATCCTGACACAAGGGCCAAATGAACTTGATGTGAAACGTTGGTACTAGGAACAAAAGCAGTCTGAGTACAAGAAGGGGTAGAGAGATTGTCTGGTTTGGGAAATGAAGACCCAAGTGGTAGCAGGAATAAGGAAGGAACATAGCAATATATTCTTCTGGGGCTGATGCTGTAACAGAAAGGAATTGTGTTAAGAGAGACCCTTGAAAAGCTATTTGTGCTGGGAAAGCCCAAAGGAACTGCTTGTTGTGAATTAATTTAATAAAGTAGAAGCCAGGAGAGGAAATTTTTGCTTTGAATCACCTGCTGCATGATGTACCAGTACCCCAGGGACTTACCAGAAGGGAAGGGTGAGGCATAGCAGCCTGTGCAGACTAAGGAGGGAGCAGAGCTTTGTCAACACTTACAGGCCAGCAGTTAGATCAAGGTTGGGCAATTACTTGGGCTGGCGGGTCACTTAATTAGTTTTGGTGACCTGTTGAGGGCCACACCTCCTTCTCCCTCTCCCTCCTTCCTGGGGTTAGGACCAGTATGGAAGCGCAAATCCTACAGCTTTAACATGCCCTCCCACCCCCAACTTGCAGTTGGAGTCCACCTGCTTGCAGCTTTAGCCCCCCTCCCCTCACACACCCTGTGCTTCTGAGTCCAGACCTAACAGCTGCCAGCTATGTCCACAGCTGCCCAAACATAGCCAGCGGTTTCTGGGTCAAGGCTTCAGGCGCTGAGGGGCAGGGCATGCTACAGTTGTGGGCTGCTACCAGCACAGAAGCTGTAGCATACTGCACCCCCACTCCATGCCTGGAGCCTTGACCTGGAAGCTGCCAGCTGCATTTGGGCAGGTATTGACATGGCCAGCAGCTGCCAGTTCCAGACTTGAGGTGGGGTCAGGGGATGCTACAGCTGTGGATGGGTTCAGACTTCTGTGCTGGTTGCAAGCCCAGCCCACAGACAGCGAGTGTGCACTTGGCAAGCTAGAAGCAGCCCCAGCCACATGACGCCATGTGGCTGCTATAGTCACTGCCCATCCGTGGGCCGGATGCATTAACTTGGTGGGCTGAATCCAGCCCATGAGCCATATTTTGCCAACCACTGAGTTAGATGCTTACATTTCTACAAGAGGGCATTTTCCCCTTGAGTTTATGTAGCCTTTCCTTGGAAGAAGTCAGTAGGAATAGTAGCCAAAGATCTACATTTGGCAAATTCCATAATTTTAGGACAAATGACCAAAGACATTTTAATTAAAGCCTTGTAGAAAACAATCTTTACTTTCTAGCCTCAGTCCATTAAATATACTTGATTGAATATTACAAAATAATTTAATGAATCAGAGCAGTGAGTTCAGTTCTGTTTTTTGTAGGTGGTATCACTCACTCATGGTTTGTGAGTGCTCACACAGTGTATTCATGGAAGTGATTGTTAATTCCCAAAGCAAATAACTTTACCATTGCTGGTTATTCTTCAAGCGTAAGTTCTCATAAATGTTATGGTCTCTAGTCACTATTTATCATTCTTTGTCTCCTTGCTAAAAAATTTCAGTCATCCAATAAGCAAGCAGAAGCAGTAGTTTATGACTCAAGCAATCAGTGACAGATTGCTTGTGAACAAACCATAAAAAGCTAAAATGTATTAAATTATTCAGCCAATACATTAATAGGATTCAGGATCAGTTTGCAAGTCATTTATTACTAAAATACAGTTTCTACAGATATTATTTAAAATATAATCCATTCTGCATCCTCCAAAATAGTTTGTTTTTCACAAAAGTAGGTAGCAAGATATAAGGACAAGCATTAATATACCCATTTCTCAGGATCATGTCCTTTGGAGGCTTCAGATCCCTGTGTATCTATTATGATTACTATGGTTATAGCTATGGATACTAGGACCTGTTAGAAATACTTCAGGACACTAATTTGTTTTTTCCATTTTTTGGAGCTCCTCTTTTGAAAGGGAAGTCAAATTGTGCAGTCATATCTAGCTTCACCTTGAGTCTTAAATATTTAATTATAATACTACAAAGGGTGAAAGATGTATTATTAAAAGGAATGCCAAACTACTTATTCCTACACAGTAGAACCATTTATGTATCATCAAAATAATCCTTGCTCTATTAAAAATATATATTTAAAAATAAGATATAAAACTAATAAATATAGAGATCTTTGTTTAAAACTGGGTTACCTTTTGGTTTTAATAATAGGTAATAAAGGGAATAAAGATTAGTTAATTTTCACACATGGTTTATCATTTTTCACTTTAAATGGCATCAGATGGGCAGAGCTAAGTTTACAGCCAAAAGAAAGCCACTGGCATTCCCAATAAATCAGGCTTGCCTTTCTTTTCCTCTTCCTTGAATTTGAACCAGGTGCCATGAAGTACTAGGAGAATAGTTTAATTTTTTTCCAGCAGGGAAAAATAAAAGCAATGTAAAAAACATGTATATCTTACATAAAGAGAAGGAATAAATAAAACTGTCTGGACAAGAAACCATGTCAAACAAAACCAAACGTTAACCATCTTCCTTCTAGCTACAAGTATTGAGACTAACAAAATGGGGCCACAGGGTTTGTAAAGCAGAATAAAAGCCAATGTATTTTTCTCAAAATGGGAAATTAACTTCAGTAATTAAATTCAAAGAATGGAAATATTTAAAATATAAGGAGGACATTCAATAAAGACTGTTTTTATTAAAAGAAGTAAGTCTAAGTATTTGTCTTTCTTAGGATTCTTTCCCAAGGCCGGGGCTCTTCTAACACCTCCAGAAGAAGGAGAGGGAGAAGGGAAAAAAGTTGGTTGTATGTATATACCTGAGGATATTTGTATAAGACTGATAAAATTTATTCACTAAGATATGGTGGAATAAATTATGTGCTGTCTTTAGGAGGCATTCCATCGATGTTGATGGGATAACACTCAGAATACCTCTCAACGTGGCTAGTGTCAATATCTCCATGTGTACACTGGGTATTACTTCTCTTTAAATTATTAAAAATGTTGCTATTTTAAAATATCCAAAAGTATGTTATATATTTACAAGACAAAGATTATGGAAACAGTCCATACCTCTGGCTGGTTGCTTACAATTTCAGTATAAGCAGAAGCTGTTAAGAGCAACAAACAATGGGTTTTTGTGGGAAGGACACAATGTGAAAAACAGTAGGGAAAGAGAAGATTAAGGTAACATTAATTACATCATTAACTAGTTTAATTATGATCACACATTGGTAGGTTTAAGTAATTGTACACACACATATAAAAATACCCTGTAATTAATTTCCATCAAAGGAAAAACGTCTCAGTTCTTGAAATGAAAAGTATCCAGACGATCTGTAAATGGATTTTATGAACTGGGAACAAACAGAAGGCTTTACCTTGGAAGGGTCAGAATGTATAACCCTCCGTTCTGAAACTTAAAAACAGCCCTGACACAGAGCAACCAATTCTGAAACAGGTAAGGAAAGGAAAAAAGAAAAGAAAAGAAATAATCAGTAAAAGGGAAATAGATGTAGTATAGGATAAAATATGTCTCCTCCGTTCTCCTGCCTGCTTACAGTACAGAGAAGACAATGTAATAAGTCAGTTCTGTGAGGAAGACGCTATTTTCAGCATCCTATATTTTCTGCCACAGTACTCTGAAGGTGTATACAGAGTCATCTGGATCTTGCTCACTTTTGACAAGATTAAAATTACTTTTTCTTAACAAGAGGAGCTCGTACATTTTTATATTTTTCTGTCATCTAAAGCTTAAGAATGACCAAAATCAAGGTAACTTAACTAATTAACATAGATATAATGACCATGCCAGCTTTGCTGCTGTGACCCTTAGCAACCCTCCCCTCAATACACATTATATTTAAGAGACTATTTAAGGTGTGATAAACCTGTTAATTGTAACTAGCCACATGAGTAGCTCAATTTAAGGTGTGACAGTGCAGTAAACAAGCCATAAAGTTATTCCACCTTATATGTAGAATAACTTTGTGGCTCATCTGCATCATGGCTTAAATTGAATATGTGGCCAGGATCTGTCAAAACCTGCCAGAAAAAAATGTCTGTGAATTTTCTTATGTGAGAGTTTTGTTGCTTTCTTTGGCCGTACAAATTCCATATGCTGCTTCTGCAATATAGTGCTTTAAAAGACTATCTTCACAGTAGAAACATGATCATCACAGACTCCTGACTGGATGTTCTTGTATTCCTTTTGTAGATTGCATAGTCCTAGCCTGTTAGACAAAGAGGAAAGGGAGCACAGCTCTCAGTAGACAAGCAATGGGGAATTATCAGCATCCATCTTCCTCGGTTGTCTGTTATTTTGCTGAGTACTTGCTGCCACACTAGGCACTGAGATGGAAGGTATTAGTAGCTGGTGCTGGGTAGTCAACTCCTCCTTAGTAAGAGTCCTCACCTGCCTGCTCTCTTGATGTGCTAAATGCCTAATGGTCTCTCACCTGCCACAATTTGGATGGTAATGATTATTGAGGAACAGGTCCTCAGTTCAGTCAAAAGGGGCAACCTTCACTGGCTCTATGTTCACATGATAGGGTCATCCTATGCTCAAGCCTGTACAGTGTTTGGGATTAGGGGATCCAATCAGCAATCCACAGGACATCCAGGACAAACAGTTTTTTCTTTTCAGTTTTGCTAACTCAAAACAACAGGCAAATAATAACAAAACTACATTAATCTCAGAGTGCCTTTAGCGGCCTCCCAGCAGGGTAACTAACTGTCCATAAATTTCCAGAAAGTCCATAAAGAAAGAAGCTAAAAACACTTGCCCATAAAGTCTGTAAGAAATTTGAGTTATCTGTAAAAAAACTAAGAAACCATGAGCTTGATTGAACATCTGTCAACAGAATAAGGCTGGGTAAGAGGTGAAGGGCAGAAAGAACAGAGCAGTGCCACTTAGTTTCTGAGCAGAAATTAAGGTTGGTATCCTTCAGGAATCTCTCTGTCAGGGGCTTTGTGGTCTACAAGAGCCTTCATAGCTTCCCACACCACCCTCCCAGCCACATGCTTCTGCTGCGTTCCATCAGCCTTGATCTGCCTGTAATGGCTGCTCTCCTTAGGGGTAGGCAGGGCTGCACAGCCCTGGGTATTCTGAGGTACTGGACAGTGTGGCTGGAATGAAGCTGTAGGGGTGGAAGGGGAGAGAGGCAGTGGGTAGAGGTCCATGCTGAGACAGAGGGGAGCAGAGCCAGCAGGGGTCAGGCTGGGGGTGGACTGGGGTGGGGGAAGCACTGTGAGGGTACAGTCAGAGTTATCACAGTGTGGTGGTGGGTAGGGGACCCTTAGGTGGGTTAGCATGATGTAAAACTGTTGCTATGCTCAAGTATGATTTTGGTTGGTGTTAAACCCCTACATTTGAACCCAGCCCTTGCTACTGCTGTCCAGGGTCTGGCAGAAGGGTGACATTTACATTATGTAAAACATATATCAGTAAAAAAAAGATTGGTTGTAAGTTAAAAAATATTGGGGGGTTGGCACCCCTGCCTCCAAGCTCCCCATCTGACCACTTGTGCTTCACAGTGGCTTTTCCAAAATCAGAAACAAATATCATCAAAATTTAATTCCTTCCAAGGTGCCTTTTCCCTAGTCAGCTGGGCTTCTCCCAGCTCTAAACCTTCTGGAATGACTCACAGTTCATTCTCTTCAGTTTAACCTTTATGGCTTGTAGCAGAAAGC